>NC_060144.1:39445026-40070026 GCF_021461385.2 Schistocerca piceifrons | reverse complement strand
CGGCTGGATCGGAGATTTTTTCCGCTCAGGGACTGGGTGTTGTGTTGTCCTAATCACCATCATTTCATCCCCATCGACGCGCAGGTCGCCGAAGTGGCGTCAAATCGAAAGACCTGCACCAGGCGAACGGTCTACCCGACGGGAGGCCCTAGCCACACGGCATTTCCATTTTTCCTACATCGCACTGATAATCGCCAGCCTGTTGCCAGCAGCGGAGTAGCCATCGCCCATCTCCTAAGTATCCTCTCTACTCCCCAACCGCTCCTAACTGAGCACCTCATCCTCGTGGACTTTCTCCCAAAACTCTCATTAACCTTTGCCACTATCTTCATCCGCCCTAACCATCGCATCCTTTACGATTTCCTGACCAATGTACACCGAACCTTTACCGCATACATAATTACATCCGACCTTAACATTCACTTCTGCGCGCGACGCGGTAGCGTCAGTTTATCATCCTCAATGGCCTGATACAGGTACAACACCTGATGATATTGTTGTCTCCTCTAACCTCTTGAGGCGCACTCCATTAGAAGTCGCAGAACCAACTGGAAGTGATCGTCCGTCCTCATCTCATGTGTTGTACCAAACCTAACCTACACCACTCGTAATCATCCACCACAACATGTCCAGGATCATTCCCGTGTAGACTGGAATGCGTATAATGCCCAAATTCATACCATAATCGTAAGCCATGAGCTAACCTGAAAAATCCTGATGATATCCAAAGTGCGGCTGACTTCCTACAACACAACACCTCAGATGCCATTTCCCACCATAAACCACTCTGAACTCTCTACTACGACTGTTCTACTCTTCCTCCATATGCTCTTGCCCTGTTCCAAGAATCCCATGGTGCATACAGAGAATTCCCTCATACATGTGACCAGGAAACACTCGTACACTAACTAACCTCAAGAGACATGTTCGCAGTTACTTACAAGGCAAACGACGTCGGGACTGGCACATGACATGAACTCATATGGTAACCTCCCCACAAAAAAATTCCGTAACCTCCCAACACTAAAAACAATATAATTATTTATTTCATTCACATTCAGCGTAACCTTCCAACAGTTTATTATTCCGTAACCTAGGAATACTAAAAATGTGACTCACTTATAACCTTTCAATAATTGACTGTGAATTTAAACTGGTAAATTTTGGACGTCAGCAGCGCTGCGTCATGGCCCTGAAAGATCATTCCGAATAAAAAAAATGAAAATTCTTACCTCAATGAAGTTGCCGGATAACGCATATACACTCCTGGAAATGGAAAAAAGAACACATTGACACCGGTGTGTCAGACCCACCATACTTGCTCCGGACACTGCGAGAGGGCTGTACAAGCAATGATCACACGCACGGCACAGCGGACACACCAGGAACCGCGGTGTTGGCCGTCGAATGGCGCTAGCTGCGCAGCATTTGTGCACCGCTGCCGTCAGTGTCAGCCAGTTTGCCGTGGCATACGGAGCTCCATCGCAGTCTTTAACACTGGTAGCATGCCGCGACAGCGTGGACGTGAACCGTATGTGCAGTTGACGGACTTTGAGCGAGGGCGTATAGTGGGCATGCGGGAGGCCGGGTGGACGTACCGCCGAATTGCTCAACACGTGGGGCGTGAGGTCTCCACAGTACATCGATGTTGTCGCCAGTGGTCGGCGGAAGGTGCACGTGCCCGTCGACCTGGGACCGGACCGCAGCGACACACGGATGCACGACAAAACCTTAGGATCCTACGCAGTGCCGTAGGGGACCGCACCGCCACTTCCCAGCAAATTAGGGACACTGTTGCTCCTGGGGTATCGGCGAGGACCATTCGCAACCGTCTCCATGAAGCTGGACTACGGTCCCGCACACCGTTAGGCTGTCTTCCGCTCACGCCCCATCATCGTGCAGCCCGCCTCCAGTGGTGTCGCGACAGGCGTGAATGGAGGGACGAATGGAGACGTGTCGTCTTCAGCGATGAGAGTCGCTTCTGCCTTGGTGCCAATGATGGTCGTATGCGTGTTTGGCGCCGTGCAGGTGAGCGCCACAATCAGGACTGCATACGACCGAGGCACACAGGGCCAACACCCGGCATCATGGTGTGGGAAGCGATCTCCTACACTGGCCGTACACCACTGGTGATCGTCGAGGGGACACTGAATAGTGCACGGTACATCCAAACCGTCATCGAACCCATCGTTCTACCATTCCTAGACCGGCAAGGGAACTTGCTGTTCCAACAGGACAATGCACGTCCGCATGTATCCCGTGCCACCCAACGTGCTCTAGAAGGTGTAAGTCAACTACCCTGGCCAGCAAGATCTCCGGATCTGTCCCCCATTGAGCATGTTTGGGACTGGATGAAGCGTCGTCTCACGCGGTCTGCACGTCCAGCACGAACGCTGGTCCAACTGAGGCGCCAGGTGGAAATGGCATGGCAAGCCGTTCCACAGGACTACATCCAGCATCTCTACGATCGTCTTCATGGGAGAATAGCAGCCTGCATTGCTGCGAAAGGTGGATATACACTGTACTAGTGCCGACATTGTGCATGCTCTGTTGCCTGTGTCTATGTGCCTGTGGTTCTGTCGGTGTGATCATGTGATGTATCTGACCCCAGGAATGTGTCAATAAAGTTTCCCCTTCCTGGGACAATGAATTCACGGTGTTCTTATTTCAATTTCCAGGAGTGTATATCTGCTCCTATAAGCAATTTTCTGGCACAGCTCAATGCAATACTGGCCGATAGATTTGTCATGCATAAAAAGAACAACTGATTTTTCTTTGCAATAATCGGGATGACCATGGATTGGAAAAATTAGTAAATTCTTTAAATTCAGATGAATGATTGTCGAAAATTAATTTTTATAAAAAAGATTATTATTAAGAGATTTTTTTAAACATTTACATGGGACTTGATATAACAATACTACATATGAGCGAGGCTGCTTTTACCTTATAATATATTGCTCAGGCTCCGCCATCGCTCCCCACGACCGGCCCAGCCAACTTCATACACACGACTGCTCGCTACTACAAACTCCTACTGCTGCAGTTCGTACTGCATGCAACACTGCTCTCTGGTCTGAGATTCCCTTACAGCTTACATATCGCAGGCACCGCGTGAGCAATCCATCGAAATTACATCTGCCCGTGTGTGCTAGCAACAAATTCCTCAATCATAGACCTCTTACAATATAACTCTAGAATGTATTGGAAAGCGTTCCATAGACTGTCCACAAACTGCACTCCCACATATCCCATCCTACATAACAGATCACTTCCAGACAACCACACAAATGCCAACCACTTCGCATCCTACCTGGAAGACACATTTACCATCCTACATGATTCCAACTTTGATTAGGCGATGGTTCCTTGTGTGTAGTATCGTGCCAACACAACTGTCGCATCTCGCGCACCAAACTTCCAGTACTTACACAGCACTCCACGAACAGGACTAAACACGCCAATAGCAGCTCACGGCATTGCACAAAGACTTGCTAAAAACAATACACTGCACCCAGTGACAATACAATTTCCTACGGCAGTTCAGATACTGTCCCAGAGCCTATCACGAAGCCCTTGCCACCCTTTGCAATGTCGTCCTGTACACAGACTGTGACACATAACAGTGGAAAGTGCCCGAAGTCCTTCCCTTCCTGTAAACTGATAAAGCATTCTCGCAGACCTCATCGCATCGGCCTATCACCCTCACATCAGTTTTCAGCGAAATCTTTGGAACTATTGCTATCCAACGAGTCAATCAGCACCTTGCAACCCACCTACCCATTCCCAAGCTCCAATGTGGCTTCGTCCCAACTCTTGCATCGGCAACCAACTGTAGGAATGGAACCGTCACATTTATCCCCATTGATATCCTAAAATCATTCAAGCATGTATCCCATTCGGGACTGCTCTTCAAGCTACATACCTATGCACTCACAGTTCACTATGCCCGCCTAACAGCATCCTTCGTTTATCACCATCCTACATATGTCACAATCAACCATGTCTGCCCGTGTATCTTTCACTCCACAGAGGTTGTGCCTCAAGGCTCTGTCCTTTCACCCCATCCTTTACAAGCCACTCCTAACGCACTTGCTGCAATATGCTGACGATACCGCCTATCCAGCCACTCATCACACCCTCCAATTCCTCCATACCTCCCTCCAAAACCACCTGAATCCCCTAATCGATTGGTGCATTACGTGGAAACTTCAATTAAACCCACATAAAAGCCAAGTCACCATATTTGGTCACACCGACTTGGGTTTCGGTCCAGCAAATTTGCATCTCTCCCTCCACGACCTACCCTCTGACCAAAACAGTAAAGTACTTAGGACTAACTCTCGACAGAAAACTAACAAGGAACGTACATATTCTCACCCTCCAACACAAAGCCAGAAACCCACTAAAACTACGAAAACTACTAAAAGGCTGAACGTGAAGTCTACATCCTTCTACCATTGTCCTCACCTCTAATCCTATTTCCGCCCCACAGTAACCTACGTCAATGTTTCCTGAATCTCAGCCTGGTCTAAATTCTATGTCCCTTGAAATCCTGGAAAGACGTACACTTACGCCTCGCACTCCGCATCCGCCTACCTTCCTCAACTCGTATCCTGTACCACCTCATCCTCTTTCCACACTTTCTCTTCATAGAACACCTTCGCGCCGGATTCATCAGTCGCAAAACCCAATGTCAGCACTCAACTTACCATCCACTAATAACCAATCCAGGTACCCGTCTGCGTCACTACATCCATGTTCCATCTTCCGTGCACTCCATGCCTTATCCATCCTCTCCTGACGCGATTTTAACCAGCTCCTACCCCCCCCCCCCCCCCAACGATGAAATCCGTCCCGAAATGTACCCTCTTCCCGTCCCTAACCACAACGCTCCACCTCATACCATCTTCCCATTTTCTCCTCCCGCCTCCATCTATCGTGCTGACGCATAGTTCTATAGGACCCCATACTCATCATCGCACCTTCATCATGATAAGTTTTTCATGTGTAACTTAGCATAACCATTACACCATTGCACCATTCATCAGCGACTATTTTAGCTGTAATATAGAATCGTCAAGCAAGTTTTAAAAACCATCAGTTCTTTGCACGAATGTATATTTTACAAAATCTTTGTTTATTGTCACATGTTTTCATGTAAAAGTCGTCTGTATCGTCCACCTATGTATTTTTTCGTATAAAATCATTTGTTATTGTCACCTTTCATATAGCAGGTGATCAAAAAGTCAGTATAAATTTGAAAACTTAATAAACCACGGAATAATGTAGACAGAGAGGTAAAAATTGACACACATGCTTGGAATGACATGGGGTTTTATTAGAACAAAAAAAAATTCACAAAATGTCCGACAGATGGCGCTGGACAGCAAAACGTCAGTGACTGCGCATGACAATCGTGTATAAAAGGAGCTGTAATGAGAGAGAGAATCAGATGCGCCAGCAGTTGCAGCATGTTGACGTTACCTGAAAAGGCGCTTTTAGTGAACCTGTATTATCAGAATGGGGAATGTGCTAGTTCAGCGTTACGATCCTATCACCATAGGAAGGGGATTCGAACGAATAAAGGTCCGTTGACAAATGCAGCTGTGGTGAGAATGATTTCAAAGTTCGAAGCCACGGGTTGTTTAGACGATAGACCCCATAGTGGCCGACCGAGCACAAGGCGTAATGCTGCTGAGACAATTCAGGAAGAAATGGAGACTGTAGCGGGTTCGTCTATGCACGGGGAAGTCAGCGCTCGTGCAGTCGCACGTCGCACCGGCATTCCATACACTGTTTGGTTGGCACTTAGGTGTACCCTCCGATGCTATCCGTACAAAATCCATCGGCATCATGAACTGTTACCTGGCGATTTAGTGAAGCGGAGGGCATTTGCGGTGTGGGCGTTTCAAAAGATGGCGGAAGATGACGATTGGTTGAGTAACGTATTGTGGACCGACGAAGCTCATTTCACGCTCCGAGGGTCTGTCAGCGCCAACAACTGCAGAATTTGGGCTACCGAAAATACTAGAACTGCCGTGGAAACTCCATTGCACGACGAGAAAGTCACGGTATGGGTTTGATTTACCACATCTACCGTTATCGGGCCTTTCTTCTTCAAGGAAACGCGTGATTCTGGTTTTGTAACTGCTACCGTGACGGGTCAGAGGTACGCCGATATGTTACAAAATCGCATCATCCCCAGCCTGGCTGTTAAACACCTGCCGGAACGTACGATGTTTATGCAGGATGGCGCTCCACCCCATATTGCAAGACGCGTGAAAGATCTCTTGCGCGCGTCGATTGGTGATGATCGTGTGCTCAGCCGCCACTTTCGTCACACTTGGCCTTCCAGGTCCTCAGACCTCAGTCCGTGCGACTATTGGCTTTGGGGTTACCTGAAGTCGCAAGTGTATCGTGATTGACCGACATCTCTAGGGATGCTGAAAGACAACATCCGACGCCAGTGCCTCACCATAACTCCGGACATGCTTTACAGTGCTGTTCACAACATTATTCGTCGACTACAGCTATTGTTGAGGAATGATGGTGGACATATTGAGCATTTCCTGTAAAGAACATCATCTTTGCTTCGTCTTACTTTGTTATGCTAATTATTGATAGTCTGACCAGATGAAGCGCCATCTGTCGGACATTTTTTGAACGTTTGTATTTTTTTGGTTCTAATAAAAACTCATGTCATTCCAAGCATGTGTGTCAATTTGTACCTCTCTATCTACATTAATCCGTGATTTATTCAGTTTTCAAATTTATACTGACTTTTTGATCACCCGGTATTTTAACCGTTTTTAAAAACAGTTTAAGTAGTCTTTTGGTGAATATCGGTTTTTATCCGCTGCCCCAGGCCCTCATTGAGGGGAACTGAAATAAGAAAAAAGAAAAGCTCCAGCAGCCAGTCGCAGTCTCTGCTTCTCGCTGGTCCCCCACCTGTTGGAGCAATGCCGGCCCTGCGGCAGGCCGCGTCGCTCCGCAACGCCGGCCAGAAGCCGCCAGCACTCTCCCTGGTACCCAGTGCTACGGCGTAGTAGTGCCCCAGTCATTACGTCACCATCTACGTCACGACGTGCGTCACGATCCAAATCACGACAGACTCTTGGTGTTGCTACGTTCGGATTGATCGAGGACGATCATATCCGTTGTTATATACACATGTGGAACTTTACCTTTCGTTGGTTACACTACATTATTAGTTGGCAAACTAGCTATGGATTCATCAATCTTTGCGTGCAATACACTACAGCCCAACCTACAGACATCAGTAGAACTGAGGAAGAAGTTCTGTCTGCACTTTTCATCAGACTTTCTCCGATCTGCGTGACAGTTTCCCTAACAGAGAAACTTTTCGAGCAAGCAAAGGAATTTGCGAACAAATAGCAGTTTTACCACTTGTAACCTCCCCCTGTTTCGCACCAAACCATATTATTCGCATACGCTGTAGGTAAAGTTATATTTTAATTATTTTAGCATAATATAAATCTCTCCTTCTTGTCATGAGACTCATTGTTGTCTACTTCCGTTATTGTGAAAACTACTAAATGATAACATCTCCTCTCTTAAATGCTGGAATTCATTAATTAAATCACTCAATTTATAAACATTTATGACATGAAACACTGTGTGCCATTCTGCCACTCATCTCCGGCCTCGCTACTGAGCAACCTCTCTCTCTAGACTCTCACATCCGACTTCCTCCCACGGACTCCAACACTCGACCACTGCTTACCCACTCGCACATTGTTAACTGCACTGCAGTCTTTGCTTAAACCATGTATGATCTCTACATAGCGCATAATCGATGCTATGTAAGGGTACTGTACCCTTATATATCCCCACCAAAATAATACTTTAATACGAAAAAAAATGTAATAGTGATATTAGATTTGAATATTAAAGTAGAAAAATATATAGAAAAACAAAAAAGAAAAAAATGTAAAATTACATTATTTAGTCAAAACTATTTGCTTATTAATGGAGAACCTCAAGTCATTAAGAATAATTCTCATTTGTGTAAGGAAAAAGGTGTTTAAGAAATTCAACTATCACTTAATCACGGTACATTAGTCAAATTATATCATTAAATCACTCCCTAATTACCAACAAGATAAGTCAGGTTAATCGCAAATGCTTGTGCACACTGCATAATGTCATTGAATTTGCATAGAAACATGAAACACAATGCTGTAACGTCCCAAATAACTAGTATGGCTAACTGTGATACACGAATAACAAGTGTCTATTAGCTTGCTCATGAATATTTTATTTGTAATGAATGAAATACTAATGATCAGATAGTCACTGTATTGAATGAATAGAAACATAGGCCTAACTGAATGAATGTGATCAAAAAATAAACAAAATAAACAGACAACTCTAACTACTACACAGTATTCACAGGAAAATATTCTGTTACTACCCCACATAAATTAACACTCCAAGTGGCACCATATTTTGAAAATGCGATACTGTTATATTTATGGCACACAGTTTACAGGGTTAGTAATACAAGAAATTTGACAGAGGCACATACCTTGGAAAGTAATCCATAAACAAATAATCACCTTGGAAACACCTTTTTTTTACGTAGCACTTCATATCTAATTACTCTGCTTTAGATTCCTGCCTATAATTGAGTCGTAAATTACACGCAAACACGCTGGTTCACGACGCACTGGGCTGTGGCATCGCTGCCGCCGGGGATATACCACCACAATAACAATAACACTTTCACTGTTTACTCTGCTTTTTCACTTCCCTATATGATGCGATGCACAACACAGGTATTCGTAGCTTTCGATGAATTATAGGGCTGTGGCATCGAAGCCGCCGGGGACTGTAGACTCGTTGTCTCTGCAAGTTGGTGGAATTGTAGTAAAGGCGTCATATCAGCGACTCCCGCGCCGTGAAGCGTGTTGTTGTTGTTGATCAGCTGGCCGCCGACGTCAGCATCCCATGGTTCCGCGTTCCACACAGCTCGCCAACCTTCGACCATAGATACTAATAGACTGGGCAAGCAGTGCAGCGGCTATACATCTGTCGTGGCTGCAACATAGAATCACGTGACTGTTGGCAGAACGTCGGCGGGAGTTCAAGGCAGCATTCTGATTCCTGATTTCACTTCCAGTATTTCTCAGTGGATTTCCTGCTAACTTCACCACATTAAATGTAGCTTATGTAAACATAGTTAGAAGTGATAAATTATTGCGTAACCACTGTACAAATTTAGTTTTACAGCCATTACGTCACAATGAACTTTGTGAACTTCTGAAACACTTTCGATGTTCGGCAATATATTCGCCGCGAATATTTCAGTGTTACCAATTATGAGATGCATTCTCTACTAACAGTACGCGTTATGCACTGCATAAAATGTAAATATTGCGTGTGTGTGTTTTAGTGCCTTGGTTGTAGAAAGTGTTATAGACTTCATAAATAGGCATAAACAACGAAACCTGTAACGTAAACACACGTGTTCACATCGAATGTAACGAACTCAATTGTGTCGTTCACCCACAAAACGTAATGCAGTTTCATTTGAAAGCTCTTTTTTGGTTTAAACAGTTTGTTTCGTAGATGTATCAAATAAGATATCTACAAAATCAGTACCCACTTACATGAATACTTGTTCCACAGATCATGAATACGGTACTTCACAATGATGTGTCAGTTTAATGAAAGCTAGACCTATCATTACATGACAATTCTTCCAATCACTTATTTATACCTAAAAAATCGTCTACTGAGTAGGAGCTGTCATTCATAGATTCTTTTAGTTTGATTTTAAATGCTGGTTGGCTATCTGTCAGGCTTTTAATGCTTTTTGGTAAATGACCAAAGATTTTTGTAGCAGCATATTATTTATCCCATACATTACAGCTTATTATCTGGAAACTAATGTAGGCCATACAACTACCTTTTTGCAAATGGTATTTAGTATTTGTTTCTGATATTCGTATGTTTTGTAACTGGGAAGTACAAAATAAAACTAAACCCTGATGAGAAATCAAACCCCTAACTTGTTTTTGCAAATTATTCTTTAAAATAATACCAGCATAATTCACCCCTTTTTGTACCAAAGTAAGATTTAATCCAGGCTAGTAAAAATCATCCTTTCTTCTTATGTAGTAGCAATACACATTGCCATTGCTTTTGGAGTGGGAAGGGTTATTGGTAATAAATATGTCTCTCTCTCACACAGACACAAGGTGTGTATGTGCGGATGGATATGTGTGTGTGTGTGTGTGTGTGTGTGTGTGTGTGTGTGTGTGTGCGCGAGTGTATACCTGTAGTTTTTCCCCCCTAAGGTAAGTCTTTCCGCTCCCGGGATTGGAATGACTCCTTACCCTCTCCCTTAAAACCCACATCCTTTCCTCTTTTCCTCTCTTTCGTGACGAAGCAACCGTTGGTTGCGAAAGCTTGAATTTTGTGTGTATGTTTGTGTGTCTATCGACATGCCAGCGCTTTCGTTTGATAAGTCACATCATATATATATATATATATATATATATATATATATATATATATATATATATATATATATTCAAACTGCTTCGAACAGATGCGTGTGTGCGCAGTAGGCTTGAAATCTTTTCGTTTCACTGCCTGTATCCACATCTGCCTGCTCCCTTCATCCTTTGGAAACCTATACGAAAGAGAAGAAGCAGCTTTGTAGCTTACCATTTCAAGAAATATATACGATTGCAATGTGCGCCTGGAAACACACACAGCACTTCAAACCGCCAATTTACGTAACTGTGGCGTTCTGGGTAAGGATATGATACACACAATAGTTTATCAGTATTAAAGAAATGCCGCTAAATTATACTAATAATACTTACACGTGAAATTTAATATTACTTCCCTTCACAAAACGCTCGGTACAACCATAAGCACAACAGGATACCACCATTGTTTTGCCAATAGTCACGTGGTATAGCAGTAGAAATGTTGGTGCCACGAAATATACGTCATGACCAGTCTACCAATATCTATGGTCGAAGTCGCCAACCTGACAGGCTAGCGCAGCGCTGGAACAGGCGACAGTCGCGTTGCGTACTACGTCCTCGTAGAGGTTGGTACATCCTCTACTGCAGTTGTAACTTCCACCCACGGACTCCAACACTCGACTACTGCTTACCCACTCGCACATTGTTGTCTGTACTGCAGTCTTTGCTTAAACCATGTGTGATTTCCGCATAGTGCATAATCGATACTACGTAAGGGTACTGTACCCTTACACATTGTATCGGTGCTATAGATAACACATGTAAGGATGTTTCGTGTATTTAATTATAGTTCCCTTTATTACAATCAGCTTGAGTATTTGGTCGTAATGATAGACATTGGATCATGTCGAAAAGAAGGAGACAGGGAATCTTACACAAATCGGAAATAGGCAACTTACTTAGGTGAACCGTCGTGCCAAACACATAATGCAACCGCACTCAAAAATTGAAGCACGCCGGGATTTACACTAGAGAATTTTCAATTAAGACTGTGGCTGGTCAGAAGAGTCTCAGAATACAGTTTTGCACTTCCGACGCAAGTTTTTAGACCACTCTGCCAACTAATTACAGTTAAAGTGGCTACGTGTGGCAAACTAGTTATAACAGCTTGAAACTTCCTGGCAGATTAAAATTGTGTGCCCGACCGAGATTCGAACTCGGGACCTTTGCCTTTCGCGGGCAAGTGCTCTTCCAACTGAGCTACCGAAGCACGACTTACGCCCGGTACTCACAGCTTTACTTCTGCCAGTACCTCGTCTCCTACCTTCCAAACTTTACAGAAGCTCTCCTGCGAACCTTGCAGAACTAGCACTCCTGAAAGAAAGGATATTGCGGAGACATGTCTTAGCCACAGCCTGGGGGACGTTTCCAGAATGAGATTTTCACTCTGCAGCGGAGTGTGCGCTGATATGAAACTTCCTGGCAGATTAAAACTGTGTGCCCGACCGAGACTCGAACTCGGGACCTTCGCCTTTCGCGGGCAAGTGCTCTACCATCTGAGCTACCGAAGCAGCACGACTCACGCCTGGTACTCACAGCTGTACTTCTGCCAGTATCTCGTCTCCCACCTTCCAAACTTTACAGAAGCTCTCCTGCGAACCTTGCAGAACTAGCACTCCTGAAAGAAAGGATATTGCGGAGACATGGGTTATCCACAGCCTGGGGGACGTTTCCAGAATGAGATTTTCACTCTGCAGCTTGTTGTTCGGATAATATGTTGACAGACGCTTACTTAAAAACGAATGGGGAACCGTATGATACACGGGAACAACCGATACCTTCGTTGTCTTCACACCTCGAAGTGACTTCAGAACTGGCAGGTTTGAATGCTACACAGCAGCTGAAGCGTTACTACATAACCCGTTTCGTTGACTTTCGGGGTTGATATCCACTTTTACGTTCCTCAACAGCATCGCTTACGTGTCGGTGCTCCTATTAATTCAGACTGAGAGGAAGATCAGCTGGGTGACATATCTGACAGCCACAGCAATATGTCAGTACAAAATTACCGATCTGAATTTTATGTCATATGTAAATCATTTTGCACATTAGCTAGAGACATATAATGAGTTTAATATGATACAGAAAAGCAATCATCATGTATTTCTTTGTTTCATCCCTCTGGCTGTCTGCTTGGAAGAGTGTTTGTCGTCTGCTGGAGTCTTTGTATGTCTTTGGACTTGGTGAAAGTGTCCCTGAACGTAGGAACAGCTTAGCCAACTTTTGTGTACAACAAAGGAGAACACTTCTGGGTCAGAGAGAAAACGGTGAACGATGATCGGTTGCTTTTGTTACGTTGGCATGCGTAGGAAGTGCGTATGTTTGCGCGACGACTTCTGGTCAGTGGTAGGGAGTGTGGGTGGGTAGCGAGCAGCGTCACTGCGTTGCGAATCGTCAAAGCGGTAACATGTAGTTTCAGTCACTGGTGTTGCAATTTTGTGAATGTGTAAGTTTCAGCTTAACTGAGATCTTCATTCATTTCCTAGAAGGTTTCAGCTATTATACACTGCTGGCCACCGTAAATGCAACACCAAGAAAGACAAGAGGTAGCACAACAAAATTTATTTTGTAGATAACATGTTGACCAAGTATCAAATGATTACGTTTACAGACGTCTGTGACATGTGGTTCCTGCCAGAATCAGTAGCCAGAGTAGCCGCCATTGTTGGAGATCACTGCTGCCACACGTCTCGGCATTGAGTCAAAGAGACGTTGGATGTGTTCCTGGGGTACAGCAGCCCAAGCAGCTTCCACACGTTGCCAAAGATCATCTGGTGTGGCAGCTGGGGATGTAATCTGGGTCACTCGTTGAGCAACCATAAACCACATGTTTTCTACCGGCGAAAGATCCGGAGAGCGAGCCGGCCAGGGAAGCAATTCAATCTGGTTATTGACGAAGAACCTTTGGACAATGCGTGCCACGTGTGGTCGCGCATTATCCTGTTGAAATATGGCTGTGGCCGAGCCCTGAAGGTACGGAAGGACAACTGGCTCCAGCACCTCGGATATGTAGCGCCGGCTATTTAAAGCACCGGCGATGCGTACTAGAGGCGTGCGAGAGTAATATCCAATACCGCCCCATACCATAATACCCGGTGGAAGACCAGTGTGGCGGTGCATAATGCAGCTGTCCAGCATCCTCTCTCCACGGTGTCTCCACACTCGAATCCGACCATCGTGGTGCTGCAGACAGAAGCGTGCCTCGTCAGTAAAGACAACGTCGTTCCATTCTGCCGTCCACATCCGTCTGTCATCACACCATTGGCGACGGAGACGTCTGTGGTTCTGCGTCAATGGTAGACGAAGCAATGGACGTCTTGCGGACAGACCACTCTGCTGTAAACGGCGTCGAATGGTACGCGCAGACACTGGATGATGCGTTACAGACGCAATGTGCTGTGCTATGGTTCGGGATGTCACTGAGCGATCCGTCACTGCCATGCGCACAATTTGCCTATCAGCACGTGCAGTGGTGCACCGAGGTGAATGCGATCGACCACGTCGGTCCGTCGTATCCTCCTGCATCCAACGGTCACATATCCGCATTACAGTTGTTTGGTTTCGTCCAACACGACTAGCGATTTCTCCGTATGATAATCCACAATCTCGGTAAGCCACTATCCTTCCTCTGTCGAACTCGGATACTTGATCAAACGATGTTCGCTGTTGTCTACGAGGCATTACTGATCGTCTTGTGAAACAACCACTAGGTAAACACACGTGCCGAACGTACACTCGTCGAAACCGCCAAGCCTTAAATGGCGCTATGAGGTGGCGCCACAGTCGCGCGTGATGTGCGTCTGCGCTGAAATTCTAATCAGTTGCATATCTCATCGCTGCAAGCCCGTGGTGTAAATTTCACTTGATTCGGATGCTTCCTTCAGGGTGTTGCATTTACGGTGGCCAGCAGTGTATAAAAACTCCAGGCACCTTGCGTAGGCAGGAATTGGCAATAATTTCAGGATATTTGTAATTTTCAGCAGTGTTTTCGTTGCGCCTTATAAATTTGTGACTGTGCGGCACTAGGCCACGTGGATCTACGAGCCTAACTGGAGTCCTGAATAAATCGTGTAACTGATGATGAGCAGTACGCATGGTTTTGATATTCGGCGGGTATGCTAAAAAAAGGCTACTGTGTTTTGAGCAGATCTCAGTGAGTTTCTGGTTCTGCTTGGTGGTAACCGTTACCACATATTTGTTCTCGAGATTGCACTTTAATATTCTGTAGCAGCAAATGAATCAGTTTCCTTGCTTAAATAAATTCTCATACATTATTGTTTGCTTTCATGATCTTCCTCGTCGTGAATATTTTTAAAATTTCACCGATTTCTTCGCAGTGGCTAGTCACGTAGTCAGTAGCGATTTTGGGTCTGTCCTACCTTTTGGAAGAATTCTTCACAGGACGCAGTTCCTGTTCATTGTTCTTAATTGCAATCTAGCGTAATTTTTTTAAATTTGGAGTTAATTTTCTGTTAAAATATTCGACCATCGAGGCTAATATCTCTCTAAACCAATTTAAATCTTGTTTCCTTTATTAAATTATTGAACAACCTCTTTCTCTGTGATGAGTGGTTAGTCTCAATGTGTGCTTGTGTGTGCCATCTTTTCCACGACACTTACAATTTCAAATAATTGTGCTATTCACGTACGTTTTCTTCAGTCAGTTCTAGGCGCTTCAGTCTGGAACCGCGCGACCACTACGATCGCAGGTTCGAATCCTGCCTCGGGCATGGATGTGTGCGATGTCCTTAGTTAGGTTTGAGTTGTTCTAAGTTCTAGGGGACCGATGACCTCGGATGTTAAGTCCCATAGTGCTCAGAGCCATTTGTAGCATTTTTTTCAGTCAGTTGTACTGGAAATATTTATTATGAATACTACATGGTGGATTAAGATTCTTCTATTAAATATACGTTTGTTCTTCTGCTTCCTTTTCTAAAGATTTAATCCTGAAATAAACTTATAGTAAATGACACTGCTGACATTCAATAGCTCACCTGCTATTTCTCGAATTCCTATCGAGGCTATTCCAGCCCAGTTTAGCTCACACATATACGATTTTTAATACATTTAAGGACATTTTCCAAGCTGATTCTCCTACAGAATTAATCAAGGTATATCGGACTCCATTAATTTTTCCTCAATTAGGGCCTGTCAAATAACTGTTTTTCTTTTTCATTCAAATGTTCAGGGTGATTACATGTTGGATCAGTTCAGATGGTGATCCGAGATATCTTCGGTAATAAAATCCCAGTTTAAAGACACGTAATAATGTACCACGAAACGTAGCAGAATAAATTTCCATCAGCGAACCTATTTAATAAGCAGGTACGTTACACAGTTTACAGTTTACTTCACTTCCGTACGCTGGCAACACAGATCTCAGTATCAGCAGTTAATAGCTGTAATAACAACACATGATAATTAACGTTATAATTTCTAATATTTTTCCCTTGTTTTGTTTACACGGTTAATTTTTTAGTGTACTGCTTGCCTTTTTCGGTTTACATTGTCACAAATAAAAGAATAATGTTGAATAGGACATGTGAGTAATTATCTTCATTCCTTATAAATTTGGTTAAATTTTTTGTTAAAATAGCTGCAATTAACTGGAAAAATAATTTTAATTTTGCGCCAATTTCTTCCCATACGTTATTTTGAAACAAAGTGCCCTTATACTTGGGTTTTTTCAAATCATAGAGGCACTGATGTTGCGAGACTAATTTCCAGTTTTCTTTGACTTAACATTTTACGGCAACACTTGGTAGACGGTCTGCACTGGACCGTTCCCGTCGCGGCGCTGCGCTGCACCTGCCAGAGCTCCCTCTCCCCCTCCCCCCCGCCCCCGCCCCCCACCCCCCACGGACTGTACACGCGCTGCCACGCAGACCCTCCCGCAGTAGCGCGTCCTGCTGCTTCCACAGGCCGCTGGCTGTTGGGCCTCGGTCACGCACCTTAACACAGCAGCCAAATAGTTCCTGTTCTAAATATATATGACTTGCAACTGTCATGGAGAACGCCACAGTATTCAGAATAAACTAACACTGCCGTTTCCGCACTTACACAGATCTACTGGGAGTATGACAATTTCGTCATGTCTCTAAATAATGCGGCAACGGCCTTCCCGCGGTGGATACACCGGTTCCAGTGAGATCACCGAAGTTAAGCGCTTTCGGGCGTGGTCGGCACTTGGATGGGTGACCATCTGGGCCACCATGCGCTGTTGCCATTTTTCGGGGTACACTCAGCCTCGTGATGTCAATGCAGGAGCTACGCGACCGAATAGTAGCGGCTTCGGTCAAGAATACTATCATAACGACCGGGAGAGCGGTGTGCTGACCCCACGCCCCTCCTATCCGCATCCTCCACTGAGGATGACACGGCGGTCGGATGGTCCCGGTAGGCCACTCGTGGCCTGAAAACAGAGTGCTCTAAAGAATGCACCATCGTTCCACTATCAATGCATATGCAATACAGCTGTTCGTTACAGCTCCTATCGTCCAGTTACCCCAACTCTATAATGATTTTGTTTTTTTTATAAACATGTCTGTAACGCCGTGTCTACCCATCCCACAATATAAATAACGAAAGCCATATACAGTTTTTCCAAGGGGTTTACGACGATCTCTCTCTCTCTCTCTCTCTCTCTCTCTCTCTCTCTCTCTATCAACCTTCAGTGCATATCTCCATCACTTTGGATTCAGATGGTGCTGTGATTCGAATAGATAAGTCATCATAGCTTTCTAGAAGAGTTTCCAACAAAACTCTCCAGACACTTCTATCCAATGCTTGTCACATTTCGACTACATTCTAAGAAGATATCCTTTATAATCATATCGTATCCAAAATTTTTACTGACTATTTGACATTTTTCACATTTTTCGATAATTACCCATTTTTCCAATATTCCATACGAAAATTTACTAGTGTATACATGGTGTTACTGCCTACATACCGAGGTTTGATTTGCAGTTTTTATTTCTACCATCCAGATTTGATGCAGAGTCACAACTCAGTGTATCTATTTATTCCTACACATGTCGGCACTAAGTGCCAAAGCCAATGTTAAAACACACACATGCACATCCATGGGTTACTTTGGTTGTAAACACACATAGCTCAGGTACGCTATTCCGTCTATTGACTTCAATCACGACTCCCCGTCCCTCCTTACACCATCTCAGGAAGTGTTGTCAGAGGAGGTGTTGGGGAAAGTGGCAGGAGGCTGGCGGTGGAAGGATTCTCCTTTGGAACAGTATTCTCGACCATATGTGGGTGGATCCATACTGAGCATTATCCAGGAATTATTGCATAGATGGATCCAACCCATGCATTACACATGTCTTTGCACACGTGGATCTAGCCTAAGCAATATTTCGTAATGTACCACATGCTGGCTCCAGCTCAAAAAATCCTTGATGTACCTGCATGCTGGATCCAGCCTGAACAATATTTCTGGACATAGTGATGGTGGGCGCAACTTGTGGACAATACTTCAAATCATAAATTGGTGGATCCAATCAGAACATTATCAGGACAACTCTGGGTTGTAATATCATGACTGTAAGGAAAAAATACATTGATACTTACCACAAGCTGTCACATGGAATGTAAGCAAGAATTTGGAGCAGGCGCCAAGGAGGAATTGATAGCAGTTTACAGGTGACAGGGGGAGGGTGGGGGGGGACACAATATCGCTGTCTGCCATACTGCACAACTACTGGACTGCCAAGAGGCACAGTATTGGAAGTCTGTGATGCAGGGTGGTGGGGAGAGGGAAGGGGAACGGATCGGAAAAAGAGGGTAGTAGGATAAGAGGATTCAGATGGCTCACGTAGTGAAGCAGCCATTGATAATGACCATGTTACGTTCAGCTGCATGGTTCACCACACAGTGGTCTGCTTTGCTGTGGCCATTCATCCTGGTGGACAGCTGGTTTGTAGTCATAGTGACACTAAAGGTGTGCAGTGAGCAGAGATGATATATGACATGGATACTTTTACAGGTGATGTGGCCTCTGATGGGTTGTATACGGCTGTGACAGGACTGGAATAGGAAGTGGTGGGTGGGTGGATAGGGCAGGTCTTACACCCAGGTCTTCCACATGGATATGAAGCTTGTGGCATATGTTTGGACTTAGGAGAGGCATAGGAATGGACTAGGGCGTTGTGGAGATTGGTTGAGAGGTAGAGCAACACTTCAGTACAGTTGAGAAGGATACTGGGTAGGATGTCTTGGAGATTGGGCAGAGACAGAACACCACTTTAGGAGAGGTGGAAAGGATCTTGGGTAGGGTGTCCCTCATTTCAGAGCAAGATGATATGTAATCAAAGCCCTAGCATAGCATATGATTAATTTTTTCCAGTCCAGGGTGGTACTAGGTCATGAAGGGGCACTGGTTCTTGGGACTGGTGTGAGAATTATAGGTGTGAGGAGAAATGGTATGGGAAATCTTTTTGCAGATTTGGTCTGACAGATAGAGACTGTATGTGAAGGCCTTGTTTGAGACCCTCAACATACTAGGCAAGTTGGTCGTTGTCAAATGCAGGTACGCCATCCCCAAGTGGACAGGCTGTGTGGGTGGATTTTGTGGTGTGGAAGGGATGACAGCTATAGAAATGCAGGTACTGTTGGTGGTTGGTAGGTTTTATGTGGAAAGAGGTGGGGAGATCAACGTCCAAAAAGATAACAGACTGGGCTGAGGAGGGCTATGTGAAGTGGATGGCAAATAAGTTGTTTGGGTTGTGAAGGAATGAGGATAGGTTGTCTTGGATTTAAGTCCAGATCATGAAGACATCGTCAAAAAACCTAAACCAGAGTGGATTTTGGCTCCCTCTAAGTCTAGTAAGGTCTCCTCTTGATAGTCCATCAACAGGTTTGTATAGGAATTTAAATTAAGGCTTTCCTTCCATCCCACAAACATGTGATGTTCTCCTTTGCTACTATTCTCTACAGCATTGCTCTTCTCAATGTCCGTTCTTCCTCTTCTGTCCTGTGTTTATTCATGACCTTCACTCAACATACACTGCCGAGCCAAACTGTATCAATGATCATCTGTGTGCACACACAGCCTTATGGCCATGTGGAGTGTGGATATAGCATTCGAGTTTTTCTCAGTGATAATCATATTTATTCTCAGTGATACCTCCCTCACCCTAAAATAGTTTATTTTACCTGTGCCACACGAACTTGTGATTCCCGACCTAACTGATCCCTCTGCCCCCTTTGTTGCCTTATCCCAACACACACACACACACACACACACACACACACACACACACACACACACATTCCCATACCTCATCAGTTCCTTTTCTCCCACGTTTCTGTACGTTTTTAACGTATTTATGCGTATGATTACGTGGTTCCAAGGTTTTGTTTGTATTTTTACGTATTTGTGCGTAGTTTTACGTAGCTGTGCATGTTTTGGCGTATATTTACGTATTTTATTCACGTCTCTTCTCTTAACCAGCTCCCCTCACAACCATCTAACACCTTCTTTTGAGCATTACCGCCTCATTCCCGTTACTGCTACGCCATCGCTGTCACAAGAGACCCTGCTGATCTCTTTGCACCAGTTAAGTATCCCTTTCCCTGGCTAGAGCCCAACCCCAGTCCTAAGCCTGGTTGTTAAATGCTGCCTAAGTCATGGAATCCCCCAACTCTCTTACCATAAAAATTTTTCTCTGGCTCGCATCCCTCCTTTCACAATAGCCTTCACCTTTTAATATTCCAATCCCTAGCCTACACAAACCTGGTACTGCAAAACTACAGGCACACCAGAACTGCCTGTGCTCCCTACTGTACCGCTACTGTACAATCTGTGCAGCATACATCAAACTTGTGAAAATGAACCCCTTGCTCTCCAGCACCTGGACGAGCATTCCAGACACAATCTCCATAACTTATCCAACCTGCTGACATCCTGTGGCTATTTTGGGGCATCAGTATCCAACCCCTATCCTACCTATGGAGTTCATTCTCGTCAACCCCTCACCACACCTTTTCTCTGCCTACCTGATCTTCTCAAGCTACCACATCCCCCAATACTCCCAACCATCACTCCACCAAATCCAAAGTTCAAACATACCCGTAACACTGTTCTTACCCTTCTCACCAATATCCCCAGCCCGACATAAGTTTCAGTCCTATCCAAAAGCCGCACCTATAGCGCTCTACACCCAATTTTAACCATGCTGGACTCGTCAATGAACTACTCTCCTTCTCCCAATTGCTGCAGTGTAAACACTTCTTTGCCACCAGTTCCTCATCCCAAAGTTGAACACTCTCAGTTTATAACGCCATCCAACCGCGACCACCACCTCCCATCTAACCACCCACTGATCACCTTACATGAATTCCTTACCTCCAACTCCATCTCATCGCCCTTCCCCAGTCTCTGCCTATGAATACCAATCTTTCAGCAGACGAAAGGACGTCCACACACAACTTCAAAATCAAAACAAGTCCTGTGTTAATCATCCTATTTGCAGACAAAGTTTCCACCACTGTTATGAATTGCAGTGACTACCTGGCGGAAGGCTTCTACAAATTATCTGACTTCTCCACCTATAAACTCTGCCAGAGTGATCCCATCCCAGAAGTCCAGGATAACTTCCAGGCCCTGCTTAAATCCTTAGGCCCTTCCCAGAATCTCTCCCTTGAAACCACTTCCCTCCTTACCACTATGAAAACTCACACACACACATCTTCTACATACTCCCCAAAATCCACAAATCCAAAAATCCATGACACCCCTTTGTGTTTGTTATTGTGCCCCACTGAAAGAATTTCTCCATTATTGGCCAACATCATCAACCAGTTGCCTGTTATCTAGCCTCCCACGCCAAAGATATCAATCACTTTCTTTGCTGACTCTCCACCATCACCACCCCATTACTTCCTTGATCCCTACTCATCACTGTTAATGCCATCTCTCTATATGGCACCATCCCTCATGCCCACGGTTTTACTACTGTTGAAACACTACAAATCACAACGTCATCCAGACCCCAAACCCTATACCTCATTCCTAAAACACCTTACTAACTTTATCATAATGCACAACTACCTGTTATTTCAAGGGAAGGTATACAAACAAATCTGTGGCACAGCCATGTGCACCTGCAAGGCAACCTCCTATGCAAGCCTGTTTATGAGCCATCTAGCCTCCTAGCCATCTAGTCTAGCTTCCTAGCCTCCCAAAATGACAAACCGCTAGTCTGATTTAGGTTCATTGATGATTTCTTAACGATCTGGACTTAGGACTAAGACAATCTATCTTCTGTCATTCTCCCATCTGCTGCACCAGGTCGTCTTAAACTCAGAATGCCACTTTCCTGGATGTTGATGTCCTCCTCTCTGATGCCTTCATCCATACCTCTATCCAAATTAAACCCACGAACCAACAACAGTACCTGCATTTCAACAGCCGTCACCCATTCCACACCAAAAAAAACCTCCCATACAACCTGGCCACCCAGGGACGGTATATCTGCAAAGACTTTCCCAGTGTGATGAGGCGCTAACCAAAGCCTTCACAGACCGACTCTGGTGCAAAAATGGTTCAAATGGCTCTGAGCACTATGCGACTTAACTTCTGAGGTCATCAGTGACCTAGAACTTGGAACTAATTAAACCTAACTAACCTAAGGACATCACACACATCCATGCCCGAAGCAGGATTCGAACCTGCGACCGTAGCAGTCCCGCGGTTCTGGACTGAGCGCCTAGAACCGCTAGACCACCGCGACCGGCACAGACCGACTCTGTTGCCCAGTTTATTTGTCTTCACACCTCCAATCATCTGACCACTCCCAAGAATCACCCACAAAGGAATGCCAACTTTGTAACACAATATCCTTCCCACCCCTCCTAAAGCGGCGCTCCATCGCAAACGCAATGTCCTCAATATCCCAGTCCATTCCTATGCCAATCCTTATCCATAAGAATCTGGGTGTGTGGAAGACCTGCAAGACCTGCCGTATCCACCTACCCAGCATTTCCTATTCCAGTCCTGTTATACTCATATCCTGTCATACTCATATCCAACCCCATATGAGGCCAGGCCACCTGTGAAAGAAGCTATATCATATACCAGCTGTACTGCAATCATTACTCAGCTTTTTATGTTGGTATGACTACCTATGAGATGTACACTAGGGTGAACAGCCACAGCCAAACTGTTGCCAAGAGGAAACTGGCTGCTTCACTACCCAATCCATCTGGATCATCCCCTCCATCACTAGCTCTTCTGAACTGTGCAGATGGGTTTTATCCTTACAATAATTTCTGCACTCTCGAAATTATCCTGGCCTCAACATATGTTAACATACTGTGCTCCACTTAATACTTTCCACCCCCCTCTGTCACATCACTTCCTCCCAATTCTCGCCTCCCACCCTCTTTGTGCCCAGTGCTCTGCCAACACATCTACCCATCTTTCCCCACCACCGTCCATTTATGCTTCATTTCCCCGTCTCTTCCCCACCTCCCTGCCCCGCAGTCACCCCATGCTGTGGCTCTTGGCATTCTAGTCCCTGAACGCTCTGCCACACAGCGCTCTTCTCCCCTCCTGCCCATGAACTGCTATCTGTTCCCCTTTCTCGCCCGCCCCCCTCCTACAGATTACGGCTTGCAATCCATGTGACATTCCATTACGTATTTTTACGCGTCTTTTACCGTATCAGCCCCCTCACAACCATCTATCACCATATTTTGCCCATTTCGGCCTTAACACCGTTTTCCTTACGCCATCCCTGCCACAACTGATCGCTGATCCACATCTCCACACCATTTCACGAAAGTATCCCTTTCCCTGGCTAAAACCAAACATTCTGATTCTTACATGTTGCCTAGGCCATTGGTTTCAGGTAACAGCCGACTTCATCTCTAGATACGTATTATGTAGCGCAGAGCTACACACACACAGCATCTTTGGTCAGAAGCTTTAGGATTCTACAGGATTACACGAGTAATGTACAGAATAGTGACGAGATGTTGACGTGATGTCGAGAGCAACGAGTCGAAACTCGCGTAATTGGATAAACTGCGTAAAATCGTGTAAAATACGGAAGAAGTACGAAAATGGACGAAAAAGAAGTAAAATTGGAGAAAATACGAAAAATGAAAAATGTATAAATTTTCAAAAGAATGAGAATACTTACGTATCTGTGTGGATGTCGTCTCTACTGTTGCCTCGAATGATGTAGTTATAAACTGGTATTAATAAACATAATTCCAATGACTTTATGTTGCTCGAGTGCAGAGTGAATCCCTCCCACCCAAGTGTCTCAGCTATGAGAGATGATGATAAGGACGAGGAGGGAACGGGGGAGGAGGGCGAGAGGCAGGAGGAGGGTTGAGGGGAAGGACTGGATGCTTACCCTGCATGACCTTTATAAATTCCTCTGGCGGAGAGGGATTGAGGACACAAAGGATCCCAGGTACGTAACATGATCCCACATGTGTAACCTGATACCTCCATATCTTATCACTGATAAGAGGTCACCTTTGTTCTACAGCTTCACGTCTCAAGTATAACTATGTGGTATTTGCTACAAACTCTTATACTTTCGCCGATAGTTCAGAGACTATGAACCGCGGCCCTATCTGTTTTTCTTAAAAGAAATGGCATATGCCAATTTGTTACCGGTAACACATGTGGCTGATTACAAGTCTATTTCAATCCTACAAGTAGCAATGTTAACGTTATCATCTATGGGTATGGTAAATCGTTAATCGTTAATCATAGGATGAAATTTCTCACAGTTCTTGTCCTTTTCTTCAGCAAAGCCACTAAGTATCTTTGATTCCACGACTCTGTTTGCACTAGTGCAGCAGCCTTACAGTAGTGTCTGATGTACTGGCCACACCATCACCGTCGCGTCCTCAATACTGCGTGACTGATCGACGGAACCATTTTGTGAGCCTCCTCTTACCTCCGAGTATCCAGATTTTGTACTGCATCGGTCGTCTCTACATCCTCCTCCTATTATTTCGTCGTTGGTCTGCTTAGGTTGGTTCGGCCATCGTGAAGTCCGTGTCACCCGATGGTGTGACGCTCGTTTATGTGATACACTACTGCGCACTGACAGACTGGAGCGTTTAACCTAAATTTCCTGTTTGTGAGTTTCTCATAGTTCCTACTGATGGATGTTGCACTAGAAGAGACGGATTCGCAAAGGTCTGCTGCCTCGCAAAAGGCGATTGCTGACGGGTTGGGAACGCTAAGTTAACGATGCAGTATCACTAAAATTTGCGTATAAGTAGCTCAGTGTAACTCTACATGAGCCTGCAATTCCGACCAAACTAGCTAGGAGACAATTTTCGCTGACGACACCGTCCATCCAAAAAGTTCCAAGACTGATTTTACTCCTGGCGTACAAGCGATGCCGGCTCGGTAGTAACTACAACGGCAGCTTGAACTAGCTCGTTAGACACGTGCATACGACATTCAGCTCTGAGCAGGCAGTGCCAAGATATGCAGCCGTAGCACACTAGTTGTTTCTTCACATATCACAATGAAGCAACCAAGTAAACATCTCTAAATGAAGTGCTCGAGACATTCTGTGGAATGTTTTGAAGAAGAGATAAATGTGTGCAAATTTAACCCCGCTCACATTGACTCCCGAACAAAATAACGTCGCGTAGATGCCTGCCGCTGCTTGACTGGAATGAGAAAGCCGGACCATTCGTTTCTGGAATAAATCATCGCGGGTGACAACACGCGGTGTTTTCAGCACGAACCTTACAAGAAAAGACAAAGTGCAGAATAGTTCTTTGATGGGTCGTGATGCGAAGTGCAAAAAGGACGGGCGTGGCGGACAACATCTCAAAGAAGGGCTTACCTGAGAGTTTTACGTGGTTAAACGTTCGTTCTGCTCTATTAGAAAGGGCAAACAGAGAGAGAGAGAGAGAGAGAGAGAGAGAGAGAGAGAGAGAGAGACAGAAAGAGAGAGAGGTTATGTAGAACGTCTGAAGCATTGCACCACCTTAAATTTTCTCTATTATTTATTACTCCACTCTCCAAAATTTTGCAATATCGTAAAGCGCAAATTAATGATCCAAGTGGTGGAATTGGATTACGACTTAGCCGGCCGTGGTGGCCGAGCGGTTCTAGGCGCTTCAGTCCGGAACCGCGCAGCTGCTACGCTCGCAGGTTCGAATCCTGCCTTGGGCATGGATGTGTGTGATGTTCTTAGGTTAGTTAGGTTTAAATAGTTCCAAGTTCTAGGGGACTGATGACCTCAGATTTTAAGTCCCATAGTGCTCAGAGCCATTTTTGATTCCGACTTCGTGACTGCTCGCCGTGTTGACTCAACATAGGAGCAGTGCAGTGAGCGTCGATATATCTACCTACGTCGACAGTTCGACGACCAACTGCTGTGGACCGCACATTCCCTAGTCTATCAGTACCTGAACACAACATTAAGACAAACACACACAACAAAATACAGAGAAAACACATCACAACAGAACTTAGCGAACAGCAAAAGAATTTTTCCATACGCAACAGAATACCGAACAGGCTATACTAGAACAGTCTCCATTACGGAACCACTGATAGCCTTCAGAATGCAGCCTGTACATAAGCGTCTACTAGAAATACACTACTGGCCATTAAAATTGGTACACCAAGAAGAAATGCATCGTATTTATTGGACAAATATATTATATTATAACTGACATGTGATTACATTTTCACGCAGTTTGGGTACATAGATTCTGAGAAATCTGTACCCAAAACAAACACCTCTGGCCGTAATAACAGCCTTGATACGCCTGGGCATGGAGCCAAACAGAGCTTGGATGGCGTGTACACGTACAGCTGCCCATGCAGTTTCAACACGATACCACAGTTCATCAAGAGTAGTGACTGGCGTATTGTGACGAGCCAGTTGCTCGGCCACCATTGACCAGACGTTTTCAATTGGTGAGAGATATGGAGAATGTGCTGGCCGGGGCAACAGTCGAACATTTTCTGTATCCAGAAAGGCCCGCACAGGACCTGCAACATGCGGTCGTCCATTATCCTGCTGAAATGTAGGGTTGCGCAGGGATCGAATGAAGGGTAGAGCCACGGGTCGTAACACATCCGAAATGTAACGTCCACTGTTCAAAGTGCCGTCAATGCGAACAAGAGGTGACCGAGACCTGTAACCAATGGCACCCCACACCATCACACCGTGTGATACGCCAGTATGGGGATGACGAAAACACGCTTCCAATGTGCTTTCACCGTGATGTCGTCAAACACAGATGCGACCATCATGATGTAAATAGAACCTGGATTCATCCGAAAAAATGACTTTTTGCCATTCGTGCACCCAGGTTCGTCGTTGAGTACACCATCGCAGGCGCTCCTGTCTGTGATGCAGCGTCTATGGTAACCACAGCCATGGTCTCCGAGCTGATAGTCCATTCTGCTGAAAACATCGTCGAACTGTTCGTGCAGATGGTTGTTGTCTTGCAAACGTCCCCATCTGTTGACTCAGGGATCGAGACGTGGCTGCACGATCCGTCACAGCCATGCGGATAAGATGCCTGTCATCTCGACTGCTAGTGATACGAGGCCGTTGGAACCCAGCACGGCGTTCCGTATTACCCTCCTGAACCCACCGATTCCATATTCTGCTAACAGTCATTGGATCTCGACCAACGCGAGCAGCAATGTCGCGATACGATAAACCGCAATCGCGATAGGCTACAATCCGACCTTTATCAAAGTTGGAAACGTGATGGTACGCATTTCTCCTCCTTACACGAGGCATCACAACAACGTTTCACCAGGCAACGCCGGTCAACTGCTGTTTGTGTAAGAGAAATCGGTTGGAAACTTTCCTCATGTTGCCACCGGCCCAACCTTGCGTGAATGCACTGAAAAGCTAATCATTTGCATATCACACCATCTTCTTCTTGTCGGTTAAATTTCGCGTTTGTAGCACGTCATCTTCGTGGTATAGCAATTTTAATGGCCAGTAGTGAAGTATGCTGACTCTGGTAAACCAGTCCTCTCTTGATCGTCGACTAGGCTCTTGTGAATACTTCTGGCCAGATAGGGAAGTTCCAGTCAACGAACAGATCGGCAGAAGAGAGCCGAGTCTGGCCCTGATGAATCGACAGATGACAGCGGGCAGGATTACAGGCAGAGTGCCACCTCCAACCATCGGGAAGAGATTACTGAAATCGGGGTTTCCATGCGTCTTTCACCGCTGACACTACCTACAGGCAACGGAGACTTCCACAGGGTAGGGCCACAGTTAACTGGAACACTGAGAATCAGTCTACTGTGTTCAGAAATGGCGGTCCCATCGACGTAAACGTGTCTTTAGACGGCTTGATGGGAGATCACAGGAAGCATGAGATTCCCAAACCTCCCCTACTGTTCTAAACGTAGTGACGCGAGAGACAGGACATGGCTACAACACTGGTGTGATGATTGTCGAAGGCAGGGAGAACATTTGCTAGTATGTGGCACGAATGGTGAACGCAGGTGTAACAGCCTTCTTAAGTAGGGTACCAAATGCCATAGCTCCCACACAGCAGTTCACACTGGAAACGGCTTTAAGGGTGGACAGATCAAATAAGTCTCCAGCCAGACATCTTTATGAATTATACAGTATGTGTTTTAGGCATGTGAAGAAACTCCTCAAGGTAATATCGGTAGTCAATTTGCTTTTATGCAAGGAATCACACCCCATACTGATGTTGATGATGTACATCAGTTCCGAATGGAACAACAGTTTAATCATTCAACACCCGTTATGTGATGAAACCCCTCCACAAAGTATGATAAACACTGAACTGTTGCTTTATTTGTGGTAAGGTTCTATGGGACCAAACTGCTGAGGTCATCAGTCCCTAGGCTCACACACTAATTAGACTAACTAACGTACGCTAAGGACAACACACACACCCATGCCCGAGGGAGGACTCGAACCTCCGACAGGGGAGCCGCGCGAAGCGAACCGTGGCAAGGCGCCCCAGATCGCACGGCTACCCCGCGTCATGACGTAACAGTTCGCACGTTGGTGTACATTCGTCACACTAGCATTACACATCCATTTGCTTGGAGTAAAAGTGAGGAAACTTTGAATAATGTCCCTCTTTGTTAGATACAGAGAAAAGATAGCGACTTTAATGGTTCTTGTGTTCTACATAGCATCCGACCTTTTCAGTACAATGCACAGAAGGTTCCTAGAACCACGTGAAACCTGCAGAACAGGCCTTCCTTGGGAATTCGTTCAACTCACGTGTCACGTGGGCATGGATGTCGGTTATGTAGTCAGTGCGTCGATCCTTCACGCGAATTCTGCATTTCAGCGCAGCATTTCTGATAACAGCAAGTCTGCTCACCTTTGATGATTTCTGCAGAAAAGAAATGTTCGCATTTCAATCAAGCCGGCGCAGACGTCACTGATCGTTGTTTTTGCTCGAAAGTCAAGGGCTGCGGGCAAACTTTACACGCACTTTTCTCTTCTTGAAAGCATTCTGAAGAACTTCTTGAAAACTTTATTTACAGATGTTGCTCCATTCCGATTTGTGAAACAACAATTTCTGACAGGCTATGGTCGCACGTCCACTTCTGTGCTTTACACTGCCTGCTCATGACTATCTGGTCGAATGCGCTATTATTGTTTACAGCTATTAGTTCAAGGTTTCATCCCAATTACTGCTGTGACATTACTTATACGCCAGAAATAAAGTCAGTCTCGTAACTTTTCAGATGGACCGTGTTGGCACAGAGTTCTCACGATTAGGGCAGAATAATATCTGCCAAAGAGTTAGAGAAGTTCTTTAGTATAACTGCAGACTATCTCTAAATGAAAGGAGTTATGTCTAGAAAAAACATGTCTCAAGTGACGTTGCGCCATAGTACCTCCTAAAAGACTATTTACTAGTAAGGTGCCTGTAGCACCGACAGCTGAGTAAAGTTCGAGCCGTCTTACCTGAAAGCAGTTGTTGACTGGGAGCAGTTTCCTCTCTCCTTCTTCCGCAGTTTCATCGGTGTAACTTCAGTCTGCCGTCCGCAATTCGTTTCAGTCTTCTTCTCGTATCCCCACTGACTCTACAGGATGTACTGGAGCTTTGGGCGGGTGGCGGATGTTACAGCAGAGAAGCGGGGTGGGGAAGCAGAGGGCGGATGTGCGAGCAACTTATTCGATGAAGAGGAAACGTCGTTGCGCCCTGGAAATCTGGAGAAGCAGTTTTCTGGTCTTCCATCGTCTCTCCTGGTGCTGGAACGCCCATGTGTCTTACTTCGAAGACCGGATAGGCTGTTCTACAAAACTTAAGTGCGTTGCAAATGCGGATCGTATATGTAGAAATGTATTTCATTTGCTTTGCGACTTTTAGCGAAGAGAAAAGGCAGTTGTCAACGATTCTTTAGGTAAATAAATAGTTATACTATAGTCCTAAGAGGAGTAGTTGGACTTGTTCCGCTTGTCGTACATTTGATACAAATACTGGGCTGTAACTACTGCTGAAGTTCGTAAAGCTCAGCCGCGTAAACCATGACTTAATTTTGCAGAACCTTGTACATATTCTTCATAGATGTCGATGCGTCCAACTGAAGGCTGGATCGCATTTCTAGCGAAACTGGCGTCTGTTCAAGGAGACATAAAATTTATTATTGAAGAAAATAAACAGTAATTTACATGTTATAAAATTATTATTTCAGGTATTTTCGATAGATTTGGTTTCATTTCGTGTTCAAGAGATCGTTCACGCAGGACAATCGTAGAAACATGCCGTCATTTCAACATCGGAAAGATTCCCGCGCAGATGACATAGTAATAAGCGTCCCTAGCGTAGCCGGCCGAAGTGGCCGTGCAGTTCTAGGCGCTGCAGTCTGGAACCGCGAGACCCCTACGGTCGCAGGTTCGAATCCTGCGTCGGGCATGGATGTGTGTGATGTCCTTAGGTTAGTTCGGTTTAACTAGTTCCAAATTCTAGGGGACTAATGACTTCAGCAGTTGAGCCCCTACTGCTCAGAGCCATTTGAACCATCTGAACCATCCAAAAAAATGGTTCAAATGGCTCTGAGCACTATGCGACTTAACTTCTGAGGTCATCAGTCGCCTAAAACTTAGAACTAATTAAACCTAACTAACCTAAGGACATTACACACATCCATGCCCGAGGCAGGATGCGAACCTGCGACGGTAGCGGTCGCTCGGCTCCAGACTGTTGCGCCTGGAACCGCATGGCCACTACGGCCGGCTTGAACCATCCCTAGCGTAGAGAAACAACTGAAAGATTTGAAAGGAAATAAGTCACCAAGTCCGGATGGAATCCGAATTCGGTTTTACAAACAGTACTCTACGGCATTGGTCCCTTGGTTAGTTTGGATTTGTAGTGAATTTCTCACCCAGCACCACGTCCCAAGCGCAGATGACTCCTATATGTATATCCGCGTGCTTAGCTGAGTGCTAACGTGTTTGCCTACTGTGCAGCGGGCCCGGGTTCAATTCCCGACCGTCTGGAGATTTTCTCCGCTCGGGGACTGCGTCTTGTGTTATTATTATCATTTCATAATCACCGACACGCAAATCGCCCAATGTGGGGCGCGATCATTTCTTTTTTTTTCGCCTGTATGCATGAAAGACAAAAGAACGCTGGTATCGAGCCGCGCGGAAGTTGAATGCCCGCCAAAATAAGTGGATCCCAGTGGACGACGGAGGGCAGTGTCGCCGCAGCGCAGCACTCGCCACGTGAAAATTCCAGCGGCCAGTTGTGTCCTCGTGGCCGGCATAAATACCGCCGATACGTGCGAGAACGTTAGCTTTCCATCTCTGCCGTAATGTTGACTACTCGCCGACGACTTCGCTTTGAGCTTGGTTTTTCTCTCTGGTTTTGTTTTGGATTGTGGTCGTACTTGATCTGTTGACAGTGTTGTGGCGAACATCAGTCACACTTCGTTGCAACGCAGATTTCCTTTCCGTTGCGTCGGGTCTGCCCTTCATCTGCCCTGTTGCTCGACAACGGCGTGGGTTCGAGTCCCGACAGCGGACGGTCTTCCTGCCTTGCGTCGTCATCGTTTCTCGCCTGTCCGCTGACTTGTGCACCGGTATGTGGCGACTGGCGGATATAGCAAAATAGACCCACAAAATTGCAGACCAACATCCTTATCGGTTTTGCTGCATAATTCGTGAACATATTCTTAGAATATACTTAATTTACTCGAGACAGAAATCTCCACGCATCAGGATGGTTTTAGAAAGCATCGCTCGTGTGAAAATCAGCTTGCCCTTGTCTCACATACTGTATTGGAAACTATGGATGAAGGGCACCAGGGTGATTCCTCATTTCTAGATTTCTGGAAAGCATTTGACGTAGTGCCCAGTTGCAGGCTGTTAACGAAGGTATGGGCATGTGCAATGGGTTCACAGATATGTGGGTAATTTCTGAGAATGATTGCCTATCGAAGTTGTGGAGTTAAACGATACATATCAAACGTGCGATCGTAAATCGATCGTGCGATCTGGTCGCGGGCGTTATGATCAATTATTTATCATCATTTTTATCTGTTTTACCTCCGCGAATTATTTTTGAGTTGCTAGGGAATCCCAGGCGATTTATGTCGCTAGTGAGTGGGATGTCTGGTGTTCTTGACATTTTTCCGGCGGATTATCTCACATGGAAAAATCTAATTCTATGTTTATCCAGCGTAGGAAATTGTTCGACTTTTTGTCGCGAATATGGAATACTACCGGACAAGGAAAGAAGGGACTGTGTAGGCTGTAGTGGTGCAAAGTGTGTAAAACTTCGTAAAAACAGTTTCGATGCTGAAATGCGGTCTACAATTTCATTGATGACAGTGCGGAAAAGGACTGAGTATCAGGAAGAATTCAGTGTTCGACTCTTCCAAATGATCCATCCAGACCACCGTAATGGACTTCCACATGATGGCAACGCCGACAACGAGTAAGGTAAGTCTTCTCCTGTGCAATTACTAGTATTTTTGTAACCATCTTCTTTTGTCGTTGCTGTAGCGACCACCGTAAACATAATCATAACGCACGCCACCAGAGTTGCATGATCGATTTACGATCGCACGTTCGATATGTATCGTTTAACTCCGCAACTTCGATAGGAAATCATTCTTGGAAATGACCTTTTAAGTTATAGAACCCAGTATGTTGTCCCCGACGGCGAGTATTCATCAGACGTAAGGGTATCGTCAGGAGTTCCCCAGGGAGGTGTGATAGCACCGCTGTAGTTCTCTGCATACATAAATGATTTGGCGGACAGGCTGGGCAGCAATCTGCAGTTGTTTGCTAATCGTGCTGTGCGGTAAGGTGTGTTCGTTGAGTGACTGTAGGAGGCTACAAGATAACTTGAACAAAATTTCTAGATGGTGCGATGAGTGGCAGCTGGCTCTAAATGTAGAAAAATGTAAGTTGATGGGGATGAATGGGAAACGTTCGGATACAGCATGACTAGTGTTCCGCTTAACACAGTCAAGTCCTTTAAATATGTGGGCGTAACGTTGCAAAGCGATATGAAATATAACGAGCATGTAAGGCAATCGTAAAATGTGTTTTAGACAGGTACGTGCCGAGTAAAACTGAGAGGGACGGGTAAAACCCACCGTGGTTCAACAACAAAGTTAGGAAACTACTGCGAAAGTTAAGAGAGCTTCAATGCAGGTTTAAACGCAGCCAAAACCTCTCAGACAAAGAGAAGCTAAACGATGTCGAAGTTAGCGTAAGGAGGGCTATGCGTGAAGCGTTCAGTGAATTCGAAAGTAAAATTCAATGTACCGACTTGACAGAAAATCCTAGGAAGTTCTGGTATTACGTGAAATCAGTAAGTGGCTCGAAACAGCATATCCAGACACTCCGGGATGATGATGGCATTGAAACAAAGGATGACACGCGTAAAGCTGAAATACAACACCTTTTTCCAAAGCTGTTTCACAGAGGAAGACCGCACTGCAGTTCCTTCTCTAAATCCTCGCACAAACGAAAAAATGGCTGACATCGAAATAAGTGTCCAAGGAATAGAAAAGCAACTGAAATCACTCAACAGAGGAAAGTCCACTGGACCTGACGGGATACCAATTCGATTCTACACAGAGTACGCGGACGAACTTGCCCACCTTCTAACAGCCGTGTACCGCAAGTCTCTAGAGGAACGGAGGGTTCCAAATGATTGGAAAAGAGCACAGATAGTCCCAGTCTTCAAGAAGGGTCGTCGAGCAGATGCGCAAAACTATAGACCTATATCTCTGACATCGATCTGTTGTAGAATTTTAGAACATGGTTTTCCGGTCGCGTATCATGTCGTTTCTGGAAACCCAGAATCTACTCGGTAGGAATCAACATGGATTCCGGAAACAGCGATCGTGTGAGACCCAACTCGCTTTATTTGTTCATGAGACCCAGAAAATATTAGATACAGGCTCCCAGGCAGATGCTATTTTCCTTGACTTCCGGAAGGCGTTCGATACAGTTCCGCACTGTCGCCTGATGAACAAAGTAAGAGCCTACGGAATATCAAACCAGCTGTGTGGATGGATTGAAGAGCTCTTAAGCAAACAGAACACACCATATTGTTCTCAATGGAGAGACGTCTACAGACGTTAAAGTAACCTCTGGGGTGCCACAGGGGAGTGTTATGGGACCATTGCTTTTCACAACATATATATAAATGACCTAGTAGATAGTGTCGGAAGTTCCATGCGGTTTTTCGCGGATGATGCAGTAGTATACAGAGAAGTTGCAGCATTAGAAAATTGTAGCGAAATGCAGGACGATCTGCAGAGGATAGGCACTTGGTGCAGGGAGTGGCAACTGACCCTTAACATAGACAAATGTAATGTATTGCGAATACATAGAAAGAAGGATCCTTTATTGCATGAGTATATGATAGCGTAACAAACACTGGTAGCAGTTACTTCTGTAAAATATCTCGGAGTATGCGTGCGGAACGATTTGAAGTGGAATGATCATATAAAATTAATTATTGGTAAGGCAGGTACCAGGTTGAGATTTATTGGGAGAGTCCTTAGAAAATGTAGTCCATCAACAAAGGAGCTGGCTTACAAAACACTCGTTCGACCTATACTTGAGTATTGCTCATCAGTGTGGGATCCGTGCCAGATCAGGTTGACGGAGGAGATAGAGAAGATCCAAAGAAGAGCGGTGCGTTTCGTCTCAGGGTTGTTTGGTAAGCGTGATAGCGTTAGGGAGACGTTTAGCAAACTCAAATGGCAGACTCTGCAAGAGAGGCGCTCTGCATCGCGGTGTAGCTTGCTGTCCAGGTTTCGAGAGGGTGCGTTTCTGGATGAGGTATGGAATATATTACTTCCCCCCACTTATACCTCCCGAGGAGATCACGAACGTAAAATTAGAGAGATTACAGTGCGCACGGAGGCTTTCCGGCAGTCGTTCTTCCCGCGAACCACACGCAACTGGAACAGGAAAGGGAGGTAATGACAGTGGCACGTGAAGTGCTCTCCGCCACACACCGTTGGGTGGCTTGCGGAGTATATATGTAGATGTAGATGTAGATTTAGACTGCGCTAAAAGAGGCGAATGGTCAACTTCGATTTATTGGAAGAATTTTACGAAAGTGTGGTTCATCCGTAAAGGAGGCCACGTATAGGACGGTGCGTTCTATTCTTGAATGCTGGACGAATTTTTGGGATCTGTACCAGGTCGGATTGAATGAGGACGTCGAAGCTGTTCGCCAATAGCCTTGCGAACAGCGCTTCCTGTCAGATCAGCCAAGTTACGCGCTGCCAGACTCGGCTAGCACTTGCTTGGGTCACCGTCCGAGCTGCAGAGCGCTGTTGTCAAGCGGGGTGCACTCAGCCCTTGTGAGGCCAGTTGAGGACACAGGTGACTGAAAAGTAGGAACACGAGTCACGAAAACTGACAAGAGCCGGGAGTGCGGTGTGCTGACCTCATGCCTCTCCGTATCCACATCCTGTGACGCCTAAGATCTGAGGACGACACGGCGGCCGGTCGGTCCTGTTGGGCCTTAAAAGCCTATTTGGACGGTGTTTGTTTTGCTTCGTGTTTGTATCGACACCGATATGTTACCGATAGGTTCGGACAAAACCTCATTGTTACGGAGATACTTCGGAAACTCAAGTCAGAATCCTTGGAGGGACTGCGATACACACTAGTGATAAAATTTAGAGTATCGGCATTTTAAGCTGACTGTCTAACGATTCTACTGCCACCTACATACATTGCACGTAAGGACCACTACGATAAGATATGGGAAATTACTATCTGAGCAGTGGTAAAAATTGCTGTTTTGAAGAGCGCGCCGCAGCGCGTAGTGTGAAGCAGTCGCCCACCGTTTCTGGCGGTGGCGCCGCTGTGGCAATCGCAGCCTTGGTGTCTCCCTCTGGTGGGAAAGGGGAAATGTTGCCCGTTCACGTGCATTTAAGGGGCGCTATGAGCTCGCCATCCGTCCTCCACACCTATAAGTCCCTCATCCGCCCTATCCTCTGTTACGCCCATCCCGCCTGGATCTCCGCCCCCCCTTCCTTTTATAAATCCCTCCAAATCCTTGAACGCCATGCTCTCCGCCTTGCCTATCGCATCCGTCTCCCTTCCCCCACGCGGATCCTGTATGACCTTATCCCCTTCCCCCACCTCCTCCTCTTCCTCGAAAGGATACGAATCCTATACACCTCCCGTAAACTCGATCCTCCTCACCCGCTCGTCTCCCCGATCCTCTCCCACCCCCGCCCGCTGCCGCGCCTGTACTCCCACGTCCCACCTGGTCTCCATCTCTCCACCCTCCTTACCCTCTCCCAAGGTGGCTTCCGCCAGCTCCCCCTCCCTGATGATGCCCTCCTCCCCTCCATCTACCCCTCCTACCAACTTTGATCCTCCCACCCTCCTCCTGTGCTTGCTCCTCGGGGCACCCTCCCTCCCTTCTCTCCCCTTTCCCTCCCTCCTCCTTTTCTCGTCCCTCGTCCCCCGGGCCCCCCCCCTCCCCTGTCCCTATCCTCCTGTCCCCGTCTCCTAAGCCGTGGCATCCTCTTTTCCTCCCCTCTCCGCCTCCTCATCCCTGTTGCCCTCTTGGCAGGTCCCCGGACTCGCACACGCTCAGTGGACATTCGCGCGCCGGAGATCACCGCCATCAGTGTATCGTGTGTGCCGTCATGTTTAGTGTTCAGTGTTTACCGTCACACTCCATCGTTCACCAGTGCCATCGTCTCCTTCAGTGTTTGTGCGTCGTCTCAACAGTTTGCAGTGTGGCTTATCGTCGAGTGTGAACGGCTCCGTGTTTGTTTCTCTGTGTCTCCTGTTTATTGCCCACCGTTTTGTAACTTTTATGTTTTTCTCCTGTTTTTGCTGATTGTACCTTCTATGGCTGAAGAGCAGCGTAGTATGCTGCTGACAGCCTGCCTGCTGTACAGGCTTTAAAATAACAATAAAGTAAAAAAAAAAAAAAAAAAAAAAAAAAAAAAAAAAAAACTCGCCATTCAGTCAGTCTGGGTCAGTCTCTCGTACCCAGCTTGCTAGTCTGTCTCTCGTCCGCAGTTGTGAGGGAGTTAGTGTCGGTCTGTCGTTCGGAGTACTAGTATGTCTGTCGTTCAGATCAATCTTTAAAGCCGGCAAAATGAGAGTCTTTCCACTCCACCAGTAAGAGAACTCAGCGAGTGGTCGCCCGGTCGGGGCTTAGTTCCTGCATCTGAGTCTGCGCGTTAGGCCGCCAGTCTGCTCTAGTTTGCTCAGGCAATGGTCGTTGGCGGCTGGATCGATCGGTTGGTCGGTCGCGCACTGAGACACAAGAGGACTTGTTCGTCTTGAGCGTCGACGCATGTGAGGTCGCCACGTGAGTCCAGTGGGCCGCGGCATATAGCGAGGGGTAGTGACTTCGCGGTCGACACGAGAGTAACAGGAGTCAACCCACGACATCAGTCTGGCTGGTGCGAGCTGCGACGCCGTGAGACGGGAGATCGGCGCGCCTTCCTGCGTCCGTTGAAGCGGCTGGCAGCGGACGGTTCGGGAGAGCGATTTGGGGGTGTTCCGCCAGGTCTTCTCGAGAAATCGCAGTTTATTAGAAGTGGTGATATGTTGTTTGATATACTCTTGTTAAATTCTACCTGTTTTCTTGGTGAGATCATCAGCCGTTTTGCTTTGGGGTCATCCACCATTCTTCTCCGTTTTCCTACCCGCGGGAAGGTGCTTGTTTATAAATTGGGTGGTCCGTTTTCCCTTGTTGTGTAGGGGCGGGTTTAGAGTAACCTGCGGTTCGGGTTGTTCGGTAATCTACCTATGAATCTACCCTAGATTTAGTAGCTGCCTCTGTCATGTTTGTCGGAGTTTGTGTGTTAACGAATTTATTGCTTGGAGTGTAACGGCCTAATACCTGAAATATGTTTCGATCTTTGGAAACTTTGATATTATTGCCTATGATCTTGAGAGGCGGTATCTGTGTACTGTAGAGCATCTTAACTATTGTTTGGCCAACCTTGTAGATTTTTATATAAAATTGCATTTTTATGGGCTTTTAATTAAATGATCATTTTAGTATATAAAGATGCCACCCTTTCACCGTAAGACTTTTCTTAGAAATTAAAATCAAGTTGCACCTTCGGTGGTAAGGTTAATATTTTAATTGTTAGTGTTTTGAACCACTTCCATCCCTCCTTGTGTATCTTGTTAAAACTCTTAGTTTAAAGTAATCTGGTGTGCTGCAGATTTTCACCAGTGTAGTCTTTCAAAAGCTGTTGTGATCGGTCGTAACTACGGCCGTGTCAAAAGGGAGCGGCAAGGTTCTCTGCCCGAAAGCTCATACCGTCAAAACTTGTTTCTTTCTGCCTCTTATTAAATTGTAACTTTGATATTTAGAGGGTGCTTTCTGATTATAATTTTAAATCTGTTTCTTTAAAAAATGCTTTTAGGCACTATTAAAGTGAATGAAATTCCCATTTGTTAAAAGGAATTTGGTTATGATTTCATCAGTTACTCCCTGGCAACTACTTCCATACTTACATAGTGTGATTAAATGTGTTAACGTTCTTGATGAATCGCTAGTAAATAAAATAAATTCTTAAGAATATTCTTTGAAAATAAATTAGGGTTCACTACCCACGCGGAGGCATCTAGACAGTCATTTCTCTATCGCTCTGTTTGCGAATGGAAGAGGAAAGGAAGTGGCTAGTGGTGTAGTGGTGCAGGGCTCCCTCCGCCACGCGCCGTACAGTGGCTGGCGGAATGTGTATGTAGATGTGGATGTCGACTGATTCTTGGCACAGGGTTTTCGTAATAGTAATTGAAATCAAAACAAGCACCTACTTACCCAGCAGGCACCGGCCGCGTAGATTATGCGCTGCGTCAACGATCAAACAATCAGTCTCCATTGCATTCACCAATCTGTCTGTCTGCTGTTCCCTCCAAACGGACTACATTCACAGCTTCCGCTTTTTTTCTTTACGTCATCTTTTTCCACGGTTTTTAAGGGTAGTCAGCTCTCTGAATCGCGTGACCTGATCGTTGGAGTTGACTGCTCTTTTGATATTGTAAAACGTCCGGCTGATTTATGCCCTCCCTAATTTCGTTATTCTTTCTTGCTCTCAACGTATCTGTGTGATTTTTCTCATTGCCTTTCTTTCGTATGTAAGCTTTTGCGTCTCCCTTTTAGCTAGTCCCCAGCTGTCTGAACCATAGAAGACAACGGGACTACGACACGGCATCTCCTGGCCCCAGACGATTGATCAATACAAGCACCCAATCTAAAATGAAATATTTGTTATGACCATAAGTGGGACACTAACAACAAAAGGGTCATAAGTTAGTTTTTTGTACTCCTTAAGGCACTAATTTCATACAATGCAGAAATAATGCTGACGATTTTCACAGTGCACTCATAGTTCAGTGAATGTCGGTTAGACTGTCAGTGAGTCAGCTCCTGCTGCTAATAAGCCGAGTACACTGTTCCTTTGTTACGTATTTTTACGAGCTTCAAACAGGAGCGACTTCAGTAATGGATAGATACTGTGATTTCTGTGTACAGATGCGAGATGTGTTGGTGACCCTTCGCTCACAGCTCCAGGCAGTGTTAGCTTCCGTGACACAGCTTGAGGCTGCTGCCAAGGAGCATCATTGTGGGGGGTCGGATGCGGGGATGCGAGGGACTTCGAGCACGTCCCAAGTGTCCACTGCTGTGGCTGCCCTGGGTACTGCCTACACTGAGATTAACACCTCACCCGTGGTGGACTGGAACATCATTCCAAAGGCTAGGAAGCAGCTAAACACTTTCAGAGGGGACGATAGTAGGGCCTCTTTGGTTAGTTTGACGAACAGATTTCGGGCGTTACTGTGGCTGACGAAGTCTAAGCCAGATGTAGTCGTCCACCCCGTTCCAGAGTAAAGTCTGGGCATTCACAGAGGATGGATTTGCTGGGTGCTCCAACGTTAGGCGCGTAATGGGGCCACTTAGGAACATGGCTGCCAGGGAAGGGTAGGAAGCGAGTGTGCACTTTGAATCCGAGGAGATTCTCTCTGGTTTCGGGTGCTAGCAGAAACGGTAAAGACTGCCGGTCTTGCTTGCGAGATTAAGGCGGAGCTTACTATCTGCAGCATCGTCGATAGGGCCGACTGTGGTCATTTGGTGCAGGGCCGAATGGAGGGCCTGAATCAGAGGCTCAGACGGTTCTGTTCTGTGACCGTGAAGGCTGCAGATTCCTTGACTTGCGCCCTAGGGTGGTCGGATTCCGCTTAATAGGTCAGGAGTCCACTACACACAGGAAGCGGCTACAAGGGTAGCGGGGACTGTGTGGAAGGGACTGGGCGGATTTTTAGGTTAGAGGGTCTCAGGAAACCACAGAAACGGCGTCTTTCTAAAGGGGGGCAGGTAAAACACAGTAAGTTGTAGCAACAATCGGTATTGTAGGTATAATTGTCGTAGCTGTGTTGGGAAAGAACCAGAGCTCCAAGCCCTAATATAAAGCAGTGAAACTCAGATAGTTATAGGTATGTCATAAGTACTTTACTTTGTAGTGAAATTGAAGTAGATAGTTCCTGCGAAATACAATAGGCATAGATTATACTTGACAATCGGATTTAACTAGTATTTGGTATTTGGATCGTTTTACCGATCCCCCCTCCCCCTCTCCCCCCCAATACAGAAGATATAGTTGCTGAACAAAGAACTTGAGCCACATTTCGTATAGGTACCCCACTCATACAATTATAGTCATTGGTGACGTCAGTCAACCCTCGATAAGCTGGAAAAATTACACGTTTAAAGCCGGCGGCAGGCATAAAACGTCATCTGTAATTGTACTGAATGCTCTCTCAGAAAATTAATTTGAACAATTAATTCATGAGCCCACTCGAAGCGTAAATGATTGCAAAAGCATACTTGACCTCTTAGCAACAAATAATCCTGGACAAATAGGAAGTGTCATGACGGATACAGTGATTAGCGACGACAAGGCAGTTGTTGCTAGGCTGAACACCGTAACACCCACAACCATCAAAAGGAAGTGCATGGTACAGCTACTTAAAAAAAAGCTGATAAAAATGCTCTTAACGCCGTTTTAAGGGACAGTCTCCACTACTTTCGATCTGATAATGTAAGCGTAGAAAAGATGTGGAATGATTTCAGAGAGATAGCATCTACGGCAATTGAGAGAGATATATCACATAAATTAATAAGTGATGGTACTGATCCCCTTGGTGCGCAAAACGGGTCAGATCACTGTTGCAGAAGCAACGAAAAAAGCATGCAGAATTTAAAAGAACGCAAAATCCCCAAGATTGGCAAAGTTTTGCAGAAGTTCGAAATATACTGCGTGCTTCAATGTGAGATGCTTTCAATGATTTTCACAACGACACTCTGTCTCGGAGTCTTGCAGAAAACCCGAAGAGATTCTGGACATAAATTAAACACACAAGTGGCAAGACGCAATCAATGCCTCCACTGACGACAGTGCCACTAATGCGAAGTTATTAAACACGTTTTGCCGATACTCCTTCACCAAAGACGCCGAAGTAAATATTCCTGAATTCCAATCAAGAACAACTGCCAAGATGAGAAACATAGTAGATATCCTCGGCGTAGAAAAGCAGCTTAAATCACTTAATAAAGGCAAGACCTCCCGTCCAGATTGTATACCAGTCAGGTTCCTTTCAGAGCACGCTGATAAAATAGCTCCATATTTAGTAAATATATACAACCGTTGCTCGTAGAAAGATCCGTTCCTAAACACTGGAAAATTGCTGAAGTCACACCAATATCCAAAAAGAGAAATAAGAATAATCCGCTGATTTATAAGCCCAACTCACTAAAGTATATTTTCAGTGAAGTTTTGGAACGTATAATGTGTGTGAACATTATGAATTTCCTTGCAGAAAACGATTTATTGACACATAACACGGACTCAGGAAATATCGTTCTTGTGAAACACAACTAGCTCTTTATACTCATGAAGTAATGAGTGCTATCAACAGGAGATGTCAAATTCATTCCATATTTTTGGATTTCCAGAAGGCTTTCGATACCGTTCCTCAAAAGCATTTTCTAACCAAACTGCTTGCCTATGGAATATCGCCTGAGTTGGCGCCTAGATTGCTGATTTCCTGTCACAAAGGTCACATTTGGTAGTAATAGATGGAAAATCATGGAGCAAAACAGAAGTAATATCCGGCAGTACTGGGACTACCTGTGTACTACATCACTCTGCATTGCTCCCAAATTTATTCAAGATGTTGACGATGACGTCATCCAAGATGGCGGCGTGTAGACTTGGCAACCGCGCATGACGTCATCCAAGATGGCGGATTTTTGCGGGAAAATAGGTCAATTGGGCTATGTCCACTAACCTAACCCACACAAAAATGGCGGGAAATTTGAATTTTGGCGGGAAAATAGGCTAATTGGGCTATGTCCACTAACCTGACCCTCCAGAAAAAATTGGCATGAAATTCAAATTCCAACAGGATAATGGCTGCAAAACCGAACTTATTAATATTTACTATCATTTATTATCGTTTATTATTATTTATACCATGCATGTGTGTTCGCTATGAGGTCCGGAGTCCAACTGTGTTAGTTCATACCCCTGCCACCAGATCGCACCACCGTGATGTTATTCAAGATGAAGGATTTTGGCGGGGAAAATAGACCAATTGGGCTACCTCCACTAACCTAACCCCCAGAAAATTGGCGCGAAATTTGAATTTTGGCGTCAATTGTGCTATGTCCACTAACAAAACCCTCCAGAAAAATTGGCACGAAATTCAAATTCTGTACTTATCTTTAATATTATTCATTATTATTTATTTTTCATTATTATTATTATTATTATTATGGGCATAACTCCACTAGAAAATTGCGCCAAATTCAAATTCCAACACGATAATATCTCGAAAAATGTACTATTGATTATTATTATCATTTATTATAATTTATTATTTATTTAAGATGTCTGATTTCGGCAGGAAGAAAGCCATTTGCGTTACATCCATAACAAAAGTCTCTCACAAGTTCAAATTCCAACAGCATAATCGACCACACATACGAAATAGTCCACATCCTACAAACTTTGACTGTAACTTATGTTTCCTCACTGCTAACGTATCAAAATCGCGCCAGATAATTAACTGCACTCGTACTAACCTAATTCACATCCTCTGATGTTGCAAGGAAAAAGCACTGAAGTCCTTATTTCAAGCAGTACAGTCATCACTTGTTCTCCAACAGACTTAGTACACATCTACGAGATGGCGACACCCAGTGCGCTCGCCGCTAGGTCCAGACTTCAACTGACTTATAGCAGAGGAGGCTATCCCTGCCACCACCAGTCAGCGGTAGGCCGCCACTGGTCCAGCGGCCGCTCGCACCGCGCGAGTCCAGCGGTGTAAACATGTTTTGCTCATTTGAACCTGCCGATTCTGACATCACAATGGTAGGTTGTCCATTCACCACGTGTATTCGTCCCTCCCACACGTTTCGCACCAGAATTGTTTGTCTGATAGTGGAATCTTCCCCTAACGTCACAACGGTTGGTTAGCGATCCAGCACATGGTTTCGTGACGGACAAATAACACGCTTGGCGCCAAAGTTGTTTGCTGGAGAGTGGAATCTGCCCTGGCGTCGCACAACCGCCGGCCCATCACGAGGCATTCTCGACAAAGAACACTCTCGCTAAGTTAACTGACTCAAGATCGTCTGCTCTCTCACGCACGCGTTACAACCGGACACACGGCGCGCCACTGCGCCGAGTTAGTCTGACCGCTTACGTCACACACCCTCGATCGTCGCCTCCATACACGTGCTGGACATAGTCTTCTGTAAATATGCTAACACTCACATCCCGCATCTAAGCTATCAATTGCCTAAGTACTTAATTGCATTTCAGTTTTAATCATATTAAATAATTCTGTTTACAATTTCATATAAGTATGAAAAGCGGTTAAATTATCTGATTTGAACTACTTTCAAGGTCCAGACCGCCACCTTTTCCTAGAAACCAACGCCGAGTTTGAATTCTGGCAGTAAACAAAGGTCACTTGCGCATTCTCTACCAACCTAATAAAATTGTTGGAAGGAAAGGACACTCGTACTAACCCCAGCCACCAAACCGCCACTTCCTCCTAGGAACCAGCGCCAAGTTTGAATGCTGCCAGTAAAGAAAGATCACTTGCGCTTCCACCACCAACTTAAGAAAATTGTTGTAAACGAAGCTTATCACCACTAACCAAAGTCTCCAGGACGCAACCTCTTCCTGCAGGTTTCTCGTTTAAGGGCTCAGCCTGCACTAGACCCATGGCCGGAGGAACAAATATACTTTATTTAGGGATGGAGTATACGTATCACAGAACACATGCACTGTCATGTCCCAGATGACACACTCGCAAACCACTCCTACGTAACTCAATTATAATGCCATACACACACAGTTGCTAATTGTAAACAGTTAAAAATAATGCATACACGTCCGCATCTCGTGGTCGTGCTGTAGCGTTCTCGCTTCCCACGCTCGGGTTCCCGGGTTCGATTCCCGGCGGGGTCAGGGATTTTCTCTGCCTCGTGATGACTGGGTGTTGTGTGATGTACTTAGGTTAGTTAGGTTTAAGTAGTTCTATGTTCTAGGGGATTGATGACCTTTGTGCTCAGAGCCATTTGAACCATTTTTTAATGCATACACAGCCTACAGACATGCGAACCACTCGTAAATAATGCAAAACACTTACGTCCATATACCCAAATAACTCTTAATTTTCCTAAATAATTTCAGTGCTGACCTGCACACTGATCCTAAATAATAGAGCACAATGATGTGTAGACACGCTAAGCACTCATGAACTTTTCAAATAGCGCATATGAAGGCCCACAGACCTGCTCCCGAAGTGCCGGCCGTGGTGGCCAAGCGGTTAAAGGCGCTACAGTCTGGAACCGCGCCACCGCTATGGTCGTATGTTCGAATCCTGCCTCGGGCATGGATGTGTGTGATGTCCTTAGGTTAGTTAGGTTTAAGTAGTTCTATGTTCTAGGGGACTGATGACCTTAGTGCTCAGAACCATTTGAACCATTTGCTCCCGAAGTAATGCAATCAGCGCGCGCAAGCAGAGTCCACAGCCCCCCTGTTCACTGAGTACACAGGAGGTAACGATAGGTGACGTATACCTTAGATGTCAAACCGCGCACAGCCCCTCCTCTGCTTCCACAAGCATGAGGTGGCAGCACCTCCCATCCATACGTAACACCTGAGAAATTCCTATCCAAATACGTTTTCACCTACACACACGTGCTGATGTGATCGTTTCGGAGCACAACCGCGAGCTGCTGCCGAACGCAGGCCGAAGTTGTATGTAGGCGCCGTTAATGACCGGGCGTTTATTTACACACAACGCGCACTCCAAGCAGAGCCGCGTGCGTTCGGCCTTCCTCGCTACCTTTACTCTAACTGCGGTCCGGCGAAGACGCTTCAGAATTCCATTCCACGATAGCAGAACCAGCTTCCCCCCCTTAGCGATTCTAATGGACCATAAGTGACGATTGACTGACGCTTAACCGTGCGCGCCACAACCCCAGCGAAGTGAGGCAGCACAGCTCGGGCTTCGCACGCTCCGTCGCAGCCGCCAGCCGCCAGCCGCCAGCCGCCGCCACCGAACACCGGTCAAGTAGTTGCATTCCAAGCAGCGCTCACACCAGTCTCATATTCGAGGCATCTCCAGTGCCGCTTGTCTCTGCTGTTGAATGCATTGCGTGCTGACACACACACACACACACACACACACACACACACACGTTTAACCATACTTAACTACCCAGCACGCCTCTCGCCTCACCGCGAAACGTCTGCGTGACGACTCGCCATCTAAAACGTTCTCAACTTGAATGCACGGAAATTGTTCCCATAACAGAACCTGTTTACCAAAATATCGCCTAATCCAGTCTTCCTCCCGGACATAACGTGATAGCTCCCTGCTTGCAACACACGCAGATGTTCTCACCGCTCCTATACCACATCACAATCAATTGAGCATTCCCCTTACCTCTTATCGAATTTAACAGTCGAATTACTAACGCAGTCGCTATCGAAGCACCATCGACCTGTTCTTTCTGGGGCTCTCTCCCTCTCGTTATTTTGCAAAGATTGCTAATTTGCACGGACAGTTCCCTCAATCTATACACCGCCAACCTGTTCTTTCTTTCTACAGACGCTACACTCAATGGCATTAACTATTTTACACTGATCACCATTTTTCACAGACAACTAAACATCGCGAAGTTGTGTACAGATCATCAAATACAAACGTTACTCGCAGGAGTATTGGACCGTCAAACCGATCTCCAACCAGGGAATATATCACCGAGTACCGTCAATTTTCGCTGTACTTCTCGATATCAAGAACACCGCACTAGCCTCCCGATCCCTGACGCAGCATAATGCACAACATATACACTGTAAATTATTTCTCCACAATCACCAAACATTAGCGATGTGCAGCGTGCTGTAAACCATTGACTAACTAGAAACAAGTAGAGTAAACTGATATTCGCACTCTCGAATACCGAAGTCGGTCATCTAACATATCCGAGATCATCAATATTCTCTACAAACCAACTACGGTCGTTCCCACGTCTAGAGAACAGGCAAACACGTGTCCAACACACCAGAATCCATATTCCCTCAACTAAATAAAGGCATCAAATGTGCAGAAGCAGTCGACCGAACAATTAACATGGGAGGGAATAACGCACCACCGCAAACGCGCCATCTCCTCGAATGACTTGATCACGAAAGCAGCCCACGGCATACTTAGTTCGCTATTCGGTCGTCTAGAACATGGTAAGGTTAACTATCATACATTCCTACACTCCAACAGGCCTCTGCATTCGGAAGACCGCTAGCATTATCGTGGGAACGCGAGTCAATACCACCACAGACTTTGCATACACGAACACATTCTAGAGAACTCCTCACATATTTCTTGTATCAGTATACTTACAATTACATCTTACGATCTAGGTCTCAACTGAATGGTATTTGGCAATCAGCGAAATATTGGAAATACACTCTGTTGAACGCTGTGGTCCAGGAAATACCTGCACCCTTCCTTAGCACTAGACATACTCTTCCCTTCGCTATCACAGTACCCCAAGCCAACCCCCCCACCGCCCCCCCGCCTACAACAGCACATAGACATTTTCTTTACATAAACAGATATACTTTATAAACCTGATCTTCAAATGCGGACATATCAAACACCCAACCGATTAATTTTGAAAGTCATTCGGCTAAGGAACGCAGTATGTGATCGGTATTTGCAACTCCCTCACGCCGCTAGATATTTATCCAGTATGTGTAACGTATTCTGTCTCGATACCATGTCAGATGTTCCGTTATATATCAACTGAGATAAAGGCGATGACTCATTGAGAAAGATCACAGCCACAAGTGAATCATATCTTGAAACGAGTCACCTTTCTCGAACCTGTCTGCTACAGTAAAAATTCAACATGGCCTTAGTCAGTGCCTACACATCCTACAGCTGCTCCCATTTACACAGCTTTGCGCATGTGGTCATACCATTTTAAGACGGGACTGAGCAGAAGTCGGACAAAGCCATATCCGCCACCTTCTGCAGCGCGTCTAGAAACAGAGCGAACTGAGTTACTGTGACAGGACCGCGTTTTGACCATTCGGCGGAAATGCGCGCATTGTTGTGCGTCCCCAAACTACATACAAGTACTACAGATTCACATCCATTCAAATCTATTAGCCCAGCATCCTGTCATCTTTATTATCTATCCCCCAGCAAACGAAAATTAACAACTATAGAAGCTCACATAACTTCATCCGACATAGAACTCACATAGACGCCATTACTGGCACGTTGATGCAATGCTGTGTTGGCGGTCCAGCGCGGAGTGAGAGACAGAGACCGAGAGAGGGAGATAGAGAGATTTCGCAATGCTTCCCAGAATAGCACAGCGTGTAGCCCTCCAGGCATTCCTAGAGGCTTACTTCGCCCTTCACTGAATTTACCCCTCAAACTGCTGCTGCTACTGCTCCCTGTGTCGAACAAACCTATTAAATACACACTTATTGATACACTACAGACGGTAGTTTGAAGTTTCATCACCTCTACTCTAGGAGAATGATCGTATCCCACGTACTATACTGTAAATCGCAAGAAACTCCCACTGTGGCCCTGTTTACTTGTTTGAAACACTGTTTTCTAACGCGGTTTGTACACTGTCAAACATTTATTTTTTCTGCACGACTTCGACCTCTATGTCAAATTCTAAACTGGCATTAAGACGCTCTGATCCACGACCTCTCACAGAAAACTAGACACCACACTATGTAAATCATAACCTTACCACGGATAGCATAACACTGAATTATTTTTAAATAAAACACACTTACAACGTAAGGAAAATAGAAGAGTTTGGCAGCGTTGTGGAGATTTTCCAAACTACTGTGCGAAAGTCTTTCATGACCTCTACATTTAAGTTCATATGTGGCCGTGACGGAACAGATGATGGCTCGATGTTCCATTTCTGCACTCATGTACGTGATCGCTGTTTAGCTGCTAGCAACCCTCAGAAGTTGTCTCCCACCCACAAAACCTCTCCCCCAACTCAAACAGGCTATCACACTCAATCATTACATGGTAACCGATGCGCGAATGTGATGCAAAAGACGCCTTCGATGTACTGTAATATTAAGCAACAGACTTGATAGTTCGAAGAATTTTACACTAAGTTCAGCACTGGCCATTGATGTGACAGCATGGCCCCCAATTTCAGTATCACAGCTAAACAGCCCCTTTTACGTCACTTTGCGAGTATGATTGCGACTGTGGGTGGATTACTGTGCAGTACATGCATTCATTGTTAATTCTCGAACACATACATGATCAAAGTACATCACACAACGCTCTACATATTTGTAACACTTCGAGCATAGTGTTTAATTTACGATCTATCTCTCAGCATATGGGAGTCACGCAGCATTCTCCCTTCATAGGGTAAAAGATCAACCTCACACAGTCATTGACCAACACACCCTGCAGCACCGTTAGAGACTTAATCTCCAAGCGATCAGAAGAAGAGCGCTACACTCCACGTCTCGTGAATGAATATAGCTTTCCAAGTCCCAACCCATCCAAAAGCGCGAGATTTCTCGAGATGTTACCATGTCGAGGAGTGTAGTACTCCTTATCGATGTACAGTAGCAGATTTCAAAGTGCCGTAATGTAATAGCATACAGAAAAAGAAGAACAAGAAAAGACTTATTTTTATACGCGATGGAGTTCAAGACGAATTGAGTTGGACACATTTTTGCGTAAATCAACGAAGCTATCAAGTCTAAATTATTGTTCTAGAGCCCAGGATCTGTACTTGGAAGGTATTCGTGAGATAGAGAACATAAACACACACACTCCTACGACTGCTACGTTCTCCACTTAAAAACTGGCTGTATTGTTAGATCGAAAACCTTTCCCCCCTATCAGACATGTATCCTTCTTCACAGTTTCTCTACAATGAACTATCTTATCTAATGGTAAAACATTTGCTGTGCGTCATACGAGCGCAATATAGCCTTGCAGAGACGTATAGTGTCCACTGTTCACATCCGATCACGGTTCAGAACTTATACGATGCCTGCATAAGTCCTACATAAAATGATAGTTACTAGCGGGGGATACATCCTACAAGGAAACAGATAAACGCAAAGCAGTCTGCAGATCTGCACTGAAATTATTTCGGAAAATTAGGAGTTGTTTGGCTATTTGGATGTAAATGTTTTGCATTATTTACGAGCGGTTCGCATGTCTGTAGGCTGTGCGATGCATTATTTTTAACTGTTTACAATTAGCAAGTGTGTGTGTAGAGCATTATAAATGAGTTATGTAGGAGTGGTTTGCAGGTCTGTACGGTGTGGCACATGACAGTGTATGTGTTCTGTGATACATATACTGCATCCCTAAATAAAGTACATTCGGTCCACCATCCTTGGGCCTAGTGCAGGCTGAGTCTTTTCACCAGAAACCCGTAGGAAGTGGTTGCATCCTGAGGGTTTAGGTTAGTGGTGATGAGCCTCGTTTACAACAAATTTCTTAGGTTGCTAGAGAAAGTGCAAGTGACCTTTCTTTACTAGCAGAATTCAAACTTGGCGATGGTTCCTAGGAGGAAGTGGCAGTCGGGTGTCTGAGGTTAGTACAAGTGTCCTTTCTTTCCAATAATTTTCTTAGGTTGCTAGAGAAAGTGCAAGTGACCTTTCTTTACTGCCAGAATTCAAACTCGGCGCTGGTTCCTAGGAAAAGCTGGTGTTCTGGACCTTGAAAGTAGTTGAAATTAGACAATTGAACTGCTCTTCATACTTATATGAAGTTGGAAATTGAATTACTTAATATGATTAAAATTGAAATGCAATTAAGTACTTAGGCAAATGATGGCTTAGATGCGCGATGTGGGTGTTAGCATATTTACAGAAGACTATGTCCAGAGCGTGTATGGAGGCAGCGATCGACGGTGTGTGATGTAAGCGGTCGGGCATCCATGGGGCACCGACGCGGCTCGTGTCCTGTTATAACACGTACACAAGAGAGCAGACGATCTTGAGTCAGCTAACTTAGTGAGAATGTTCTTTGTCGAGCACGCTAAGTGATGGCCCCGTGGCTGTGTGACACCAGGGCAGATTCCTGTTCTTTGTCCACCATGAAACCATGTGGTGTATCACTAACCGACTGTTGTGACATTGGGGGAAGATTCCACACTCAGGCGAACAATTTTGGAGCGAAATTTGTGGGAGGGATGAATACACTTGCTGAACGGATAACCTACCGTAGTGAATTCAGAATCGGCACGTTCGAACGAGCAGAACATGTTTACGCCACCGGACCAGCACGGTCCGAGCGGCCATTTGACTAGTGGTGGGCTACCGCTGACCGATGGCGCCAGGGATAACCTCCTCTGCTGGCGACGATTTGAAGTAAGCCTGTTGGTGTCTGGACCTAGAGGCGAGCGCACTGGGTGTTGCCATCTCGAAGATGTGTACTAAGTCAGTTGGAGAACAAGTGATGACTGTACTGCTTGAAATAAAGGCTTCGGTCCCTTTTCCTTGCAAAATCAGAGGATGTGAATTAGGTTAGTACAAGTGCAGTTAATTTTGATACATTATCAGTGAAAAAACATAAGTGACAGTCAAAGTTTGTAGGGTGTGGACTATTTTGTACATGTGGTCGATTATGGTGTTGGAATTTGAACTTGTGAGAGATTTTTGCTATGGATGTAACGCAAATGGCTTGCTTCCCGCCGAAATCAGACATCTTAAATAAATAATAAATGATAATAATAATAAATAGAAGTTCAGTTTTCGAGACATTATCGTGTTGGAATTTGAATCTGGCGCAATTTTCTAGTGGAGGTAGGCCAATAATAATAAATAATAATAATAATATTAATAAATGATAATGAATAATAATAAAGACAAGTAAGGTTTTGCAGGCATTATCCTGTTGGAATTTGAATTTGGGGCAATTTTCTAGTGGAGGTAGGCCAATAATAATAAATAATAATAATAATAATAATAATAATAATAAATGATCATAAAAGATAATGAATAATATTAAAGAGAAGTATAGTTTTGCAGCCATTATCCTGTTGGGATTGAATTTCGTGCCAATTTTTTCTGGAGGGTCAGGTTAGTGGACATAGCCCAATTGGCCTATTTTCCCTCCAGAATTCAAATTTCCCGCCATTTTTCTTGCGGTTGGGTTAGAGGACATAGCCCAATTTACCTATTTTCCCACCAAACCGGATGACCTCATGCACTATTGCCAAGTCTACACACTGCCCTCTTGGATGACGTCATCGCCGCCATCTTGAATAAATTTGGCAACAATGCAGAGTGATGCAGTACACAGGTAGTCCCACTACTCGCGGCGTTTCCTAAGGAAGTGTTATAGCTCCTCTCTTGTTCCTGTTCTATATTAATGACATATGAGACAATCTGAGTAGCCCTCTTAGATTGTTTGCAGGTGATGTCATTTACCGTCTTGCTAAGTATTCAGATGGCCAAAACGAATTGCTGAATGATTTAGATAAGATATCTGTATGGTGCGAAAAGAGGCGATTGACCCTGAATAAAGAACAGTGTGAAGTTATTCACATGTACACTAAAAGAAATCCGCTAAATTTCGATTACGCGGTAAGCCACACAAATCTGAAGGCTGTAGATTCAAATAAATATTTAGGGATTACAGTTACAAATAACCTAAATTGGAACGATCACATAAATAATGTTGTGGGTAGAGCAAACCAAAGTCCGATTCATTGGCAGAACACTTAGATGGTAACAGGTCTACTAAATAGACTACTTACACCAAGCTTTTCCGCCCTTATCCTGGAATATTGCTGTGCGGTGTGGGATCCGCATCAGGTGGGACTGATGGATGGCATGGAAAAAGTTGAAAGAAAGGCAGCTCGTTTTGTATTATCTATTATAGGGGAGATAGCGGGACAGACGTGAACGTGGAGTGGAAATAATTTAAAAAAAGGCGTTTTACGTTGCGACGGGATCTTCTCTTGAAATTTCAATCGCCAGTTTTCTCCTCCGTTTGCGAAAACATTTTGTTGGCATCCACCTACATAGGGACAGATGAACATCACCATAAAATAAGGGAAATCAGGGCTCGCAAATTTAAATGCTCGTTTTTCCCGCTCACCGTTCGAGAGTGGAACGGTAGAGAGACGGCTTGAAGGTGGCTCATTGAACTCTCTGCCAGGCACAATACTGTGAACAGCAGAGTAATCACGTAGATGTAGACGTACCATTATGCAGTACAGCAGGACTGCACGAGAGCTATCAGTTTCACTGAGTAAATATTGATCCCGATTTACACGTCTTGTGAAAACTACCGAAACATTTAATGGTAGCTGTTGTTAGCACTTTTTCCCATTGTATACTGAGGACCAGAAAGAGGTGAATGAAATGGTTCCCCATAAAAGAAGTATTTCAGAAGGGAATTACGGTTCTCAAGAAATATTTCTTTTTACATAAATGAAACTATGAAATAGCTATTCTGTGAAATACGAAATACATATCTCCTTGCGTCTTGTATTTGCAAAGTTTAGAGCCAATTAACAATCAACTTCCAGAGATTGCCTGAAATCTGTTACTTTTACTTTTCACATCTCTGACGACATGAAAAAAACAAACAAACTCCACCCTCCACTCTAAATGAATTTACAAGATGTCTCCAATCACCAAGACAAGCAAAGTCAAAGTATTAGAACGTAAACGGCAAAGTTAGTTTCAAAGTAATAGCTTTCATGATATCCACAAGAGGAGGAGATATACTTTGAAAACGCCTAGTGGCATATGAATAAAGGAGAAGTATTAGAGCATGAGACAGATTCCAAAACCAGGTATTCGATTGTGAAGAGTACTCAGGTGCAGATATAGATTCAGATCACAATTTAGTATTGATCGAGAGTAGGCTGGGACCTACGTGAATCGTCAGGAAGATTCACTGTACAAGGGAGTGGGATACTAAGGATCTGACGAAAGGTTATACACGTTTGAACTTCTGTAGATACAGTGACAGTCAATACCACAACACGCAGTTCAGCTAAAGAGGAAGAGGCAACCCTAGAAAGCTCAGTAATAGAAGCTGGATAATCTATTGTAGGAACAAGGAAGGTAACTACAAAGAAATCTATATGACTGTTTTTTATACTCTCGGAAAACATGCTAAGAGAAGAAGAGAAACTTCTTTTCCTTACACTTTATTTTTATATTCTCTTCTCCACGAAGTAAATATTATAAGCCGTAGAGAGATATACAGAATGACGTTCTGTTTCAAACAGGTGCTGCTATCGTAGATAAAGATCATTATATCTCTATCATAAGGAATCTAAGGAGAGAAATGAATACATTGCACAAAATCTGCGAAAACTACGTATCATTTAAATCGGTTTTCACGATGTTGTTTCAGATCGCATTAAAAAGCATTACATAGTGGCATGCTATAAGCTTCTAAATTTCTTTGCTATGCACAACAGAACTGTATATGTCGCTGCAGACCATTTGTTTCACATCCATTACGTTAATATCCGTGGAGATTAAACCTATTCGTTATTGAGCTCTGCAGTGAAGGATATAAACTTTTTGTCATAGTATAGTCTTGTGTCTAAGGATCGTAAGATTTCCCTTTCCTGATAACACAGTCCATGCATAATCGTCAGTGAAACAGTTTCTGTTTATCAAATTACATCGCATAAAATAAAGCCACTACAAATACTGTATCTGGCTATAAGTTATTATGTTGCGTCGTACTCTGTAGCCATGTCCTATTGTACAAGATATTCACAGACATACACATCTTACATGAGTGGAAAACACACAGCTACAGTGGGTACACTTTCGTGAAGCTATATTCAGCATAATATAATCGTGATGGTTGGCTGGCTTAAAAGAGGGGGAAAGGGACCAAATACGTAGGTCATCGGCCCTTTGTTCCGAATAAAACAATGGCACAAGGGTGAGAATAAAACAAGCAAGACTGATAACACAAAATGGTGAGAAAGGAAAAACCACAAGAACGACGGAAGGGAAACAAACACTTAAATAGAAAAATGGGGAGAAGAAAACTACAGAAACGCAGGAAACAGGTAGAAGAGATTAAAACGACAAAACAGATTACAATGACTGGCTGACCATGAAAGTAAAAAGGAGAAGCCAGCCACTCTGCAACACATTACAACCTCCACCCTAAAAGCACTATGGTGGAGGACACATGCGCTAAAATTTATATCAAATGACAAAACCCACCCTCACGAATAAAACGTAAAACTAGCCGATGAGGCGTTGTCACATAAAATTAGCGGCAACGAGTCCGGTAACCGAAGATTTCGTCGCAGGGCAGTCAAAGTGGGACAGTGCACCAGAATATGGGCCACTGTCAACCGGACGCCGTACCGACACTGAGGCTGGTCTTCACGGTGCAGGAGGTAGCCGTGCGTCGCCCAAGCGTGGCCAATGCGGAGCCAGCAGGGAACCACAGAGTCCCTGTGAGAGGCGCGCGAGGAGGACTGCCACACATTCGTAGTCTCCTGAATGGCACGCAGTTTGTTGTGCGTACTGAGGTTATGCCATTCCGTCTCCCAAAGCCGAAAAGCCTGGCGACGTAAAAACGAACGCAGGTCAGTTATTGGAATGCCGATCTCCATAAGCGGTTTCCGTGTAGCCTATTTGGCCAGGCTGTCAGCAAGTTCGTTGCCGGGGATTCCGACGTGCATAGCAAAGTGCTGGGCAATCACGTTTGCGTCCGTAGATAACACACCACTTATGTTAACACCAGGAACACCTGTTGGGGTCTGGTACCCAAAAACACGTTTTATCTTTGTCCAGACTTGTGAAGGTGACGTATGGCACCCAATGGTCGACACATACCTCTCCAAACACCCTTTTGATAAGCTGGCGACCGCGGGCATGGAGCCGTTTAAAGGCTATAAGGTGCTCCAGGAAAGGGTGCCGCTTATTCCGCTGTAGAGCTCGCCGACGCTCCTTAATTGCCTCAACGACTTCTTGCGACACCAATGGACTGTCTTTTGCCGGGGGGAACCCTAAAGAATAAGGGATCGAAGCAGAAAATCCTGCTCAACCACCGCATCGATGTTACCATGTGGGGGAGATTCAACGGTGACAGCAGAGGTGAAAGTGTCCCAGACAGCCTTGTTTAAAGCCCATCTGGGCAGGCGTCCATGGGCCTGACGACGGGCCAGTGACAGCAAGATGGTCATCATGTGTTCTCCAGTGGATAGATGGGAGAAGGCCAAGACTACAAACCGAGCGATCAATGGCCGAATATGTGCCATATGCCACACTGAAATGTGTGGCAGCCCCAGTATTTAAGAGGCGGAGGTCGAGTTGTGACAGTAAATTTTCAACATCTCTGCCTCAGCCAGTAAGAACTGTGCTACCCCATAAAGGATTATGATCGTTAATATCTACCAAAAGTAGGAAAGGTTTAGGGAGTTGATCAATCAGTGCAGCCAATGCTTTCAGGGGTACTGAACCATCTGGAGGAAGATATACATCGCAGACAGTTATTTCCTGCGCCGTCCTTATCCTGACAGCTACGGGTTCAAGAGGGGTTTGAAGGGGCACAGGTGCACCACACACTGAGTTTAGGACAGAAACACAAACTCCTCTATTATAGTCGCTACGGTTCCTGTAATATCCCTTATAGCCACAGAGGGCAGGGTTCTGCATTGCTGGGAACCAGGTTTCCTGGAGGACAATGGAGAAAGCAGGTGTAAAGCTTAACAGTTGCCATACCTCAGCCAGGTGGTGGAGAAAACCGACGCAGTTCCACTGAAGGACGACGTTACCTTGAGGCTGGGAAGGCATGAAGCGTGCAAGTAGGGATATTATGCCTCTGACTAGTATTTGTAGCCATTTCTATGGTGGATGAGACATCAGTAAGATCCAGGTCCGCAGGGGACGCTAAGGTCTCCACTACATCCTCAGATACAGAACTGATAGGGAGTGGTGGTGTTGGGGCCAACAGAGGGTCCTGTTTCTTAGCAGACTTCTTCTTAGTTTGCTTACTCTCTCGCTTGTCTTTAGGAGCTCACTGGAAAAATTTCTCTGAAGCAGCTTCAGGCATGGTGGAAGACCGTGAAGCTCTCCGTCCAGCAGCTTTTGGCTCCTTGAGCCACTGTCGAATGTCCGCCGTGGCATTAGTGGAGACCTTGGAGTAGAGGGCCCCAAGGGACCCCTTCCACACGAGAGGACCGGAGGAGGCCGTTGCTTCTCTGGCAGGCGGGAGGAGACCGAAGTCCCCTGCGTTTGGGAGCGTCTTGCTCCTGAAGAAGCTGCTTTGGGAGCAACGGAGGAAGATTTGCCGCCTACCACCAACGGGGTGGATGTAATCTGGTGGTCCGAAGGGCCCACTGTTGGTGGCACAGAGTGAGGAACCACTGGCACTTGGGACGACGATGGTGACGTAGCTGCAGCATATGTCGACGTCAACCGAATGGTGTGTCATCTTTAGAATTTACGTTTAGCCTCTGTGTAAGTCAACCGGTCCAGGGTCTTGTACTACCTAATTTCCCGCTACTTTTGGAGTAATGGGCAGTCTGGAGAGCTCTCGAAACGTTTTAATCACCCGTTATATTAGATTCACATTACCATCCTTTCTTGTATGACTTCTTAGTGTTACCCATGTATATTACCCCTAAATGCTTACTTAAAGTGACGCGATGGGATGTTGACTCAGTCTTACATCCAGATAGTATCGGCTTCTTTTTTCTCTAGGCCTTATTCACATTTAAACAGAACTGACATTTATTACAAGACGTGGACACATTTTCCATATATTTCTGCATTTCTTTATCATCATCATCCGCCGACGACACCTTCCAGTGTTGACTGTGATAATGATCAATAATTTTAACCCGTAGCATGTTGCCACCAGGACAAAGATCATCTGATGATTCTCGCAACGGTTGAGTGGGACCATTAATAGGGACTCAAACTGTCATGACCTTTGGCTGTTTCCTCTAAAGTTCCCTTGGAATCGTATCAGATACCTGTCTTTCAAAACATTAAATGTGGTACATATCTTCGTAATTAAAATAACGCAAGTAATTTATAAGGGTTAAATATGCCAAATAAAAACCGGTGCTATACTTTCACAGAAATCTAGAGCAGGGAAAGGCCCACTCCAAGGCTGCCCCATGTTACCAGTGCTATTCAAAATATACGAGTAGATATTAGTCTCGGGAAACTGTCTTGTAAATGTAAGAGAATGGGGTTGGAAATTGCGGATGAAACATATCAGCACCATTTACTCTCTGCTGATACCTACGACATACAGCACAAACATAATCAGCTAGCAATGTAATATAGAAACTATGGTGTGTAGATTAATTATCAGAAACAGAATATATTTCTAGTGACCCGGATGTACAGTCATAGACAAAGACAAAGACAAAGTCCAAGTCGTTCTGTTAAGGAGGGCAGTAAAGTTGATCGCCCCGTCAGAATTCCGGCGATATGCACGGTCTGGCAACTTTGTAGAGTGCGGAATTGTGTGGAGGAAGTGTTGTCCACGCTGCAAGGCTGTAACTGCTCGCGGTCTAGCGGAACCAACATGGGATCTCAACGCTGGTTGCCTTCTGTAACAATAATAATAATAATAATAATAATAATAATAAAAAGAGTAATTGGCTCAATGATGAACTTCAGCGGGTGTCACGTGACGTCCTCCCGGACAAAATGCAGCGAACGATAACGAACAAAATGAAGTTGCCGACAAGGTAGCTCAGCATGTTCTGACAGTGTGTTGGCTGCTCTGTGTAATAGAAAACTGAGTGAACGGATCACTGCTGAAATTGAACGGGTATCGTGGGACCTTCGCCCCAAACAAATGTAACGAACAATAACGAGCGAAATGAAATCAACATAAAAAAGTGGTAGACGTCACGCAATGAAGCAACAAAGTAGCGAGATCGAATCCACTTCATCCCTTTTGTGTGTGTGTGTGTGTGTGTGTGTGTGTGTGTGTGTGTGTGTGTGTGTGTGTTAACCGCCTCTTGCTTGTCTGCGAAAGTAGTCAGTCTGACAGAGTACAGTTCCCTTTACTTTCTGCCCCAGCTGTGATACCAGAAGTCTCTACGCCAGCGACGCCACACAGGTCGCTGCTATCTCCCCTCCCAGCGGCGGCCCCTGTGATCAGCGGCCGGCCGCGCGCCACTCGCCAACTTCGCCAGGCGCCGTACGACCAGCCGAAATCGGCGCTAGCGTTGTGTTCGTCGACTGGCACTTTCTTATCTCAAGTTCCTGCTGCGGTCATACCTGACAGCGTCAGATAGTCATAATGCACCTCTGTTACATTTGATTTTAATTCTGACCATGTGACGCTGTCAGGTATGACCGCAGCTTTCGTATTTTTTGGTATGTTATGCTGTAACATTTAGTTTTAATTTTGTCCGAAGCAGGTGTCCCTTGTGACACTGAAACCTAGGTTACAAAGTAATTGTGTTCGCGACTGAGGGCTGTGTTTTTCAAAATTTTGTATTTCTGTTTCTCTGTTTTAAGCTCATTGAAAACTGAAAAATAATTCACCAAACGCGATCCACGTTTCTGGAGCGTTTCAACTGGTTATACTGCATACATTATTAGAAAGAAACACATCTTTTGATCGTTATATTATTATTATGTGCGTATGGACCCTGTCGGATCACGCATTACATTTATGATTCACCTTTCTAATAGCCCATATAGCTTCCATTCTTTCGCTATGTTCTTTCTTCCTTTCTTCTGACCACTTGGTCCCTGATCTTTTAGGGACTTCATTGTCTGGCTTTACTATCCATCTATTTATCTCCTGACGGTAAAGTTTCCTGTCTAGTATGTCTGATGTTCCTTTCTGTGGCTTTTCCAACCCATATTTGACTTCTTCTATCCATGGAATGTTCTTCAGTTTTGCAGTGTATGTCAAAATCTTGTGAGGAAGCCTTGAGGATGGGAGTCTATGAACGTGTCCATAGAATTTCAGCCTTTGTTTCTGGGAATCTGCGGCAAGGTTGGGCAGTTCTTCTCTTGCTTTGCGCTATTTGAGCCTATACCCCTCTTCTCTTTTATCTGGTCCCAGAATTTTCCTCATGATCTTTCTTTCCTCCTTCAAGATGTTCTCCAGATCGCCTTCTCTGTTAAGTACCAAGCTTTCGCTCGCGTACAGCACTTCAGTCTTAATCACTGTATTATAATGTTTTATCTTTGTATGAATGGACATACATTCCTTCTTGCAGATTTCACGCGTCCTCCCATATGCTCGTTTGAGCTTTTGTAACCGAACTTCCTGTGCTTCCTTTTCCAACCCTGTTGGTTCTATGATCTCACAGAGATATTTGAAGTGTGGAACTCGTTTGATCTTCCCGTATTGTGTATTCAGTTGGTGAATGTCGAATTTAGTGCAAATGAACTTGGTCTTCTCGAATGAAGTTTGTAGTCCAGTTATCTCAGCGAATTCCTTGAGGACTTCATTCTGTTTGATCGCTGCATTTTCGCAGGCCGCTAGTATCGCTAAGTCGTCTGCGAAAGCTGAACAACTGACCTTGATGTCATCATTCTTTCGTCCGAGTTGAATGGGTTTCCAGTGGTCCTGGGTTTTAAATTCTTTCTCCCATTCTCAGACGACTTTATCCAGGACAAGGTTGAAGAGCAGTGTTGACAATCCATCACCTTGTCACACACCGGTCTTTATCTCAAAGGGCTCTGACAATTCGCCCATGAATTTCACTTTTGCCTTCGTGCCCGTGAGTGTTTCCTTGATGAGTCTCAATGTCTTTCAATCAAGTCCTTGTTCTTCTAAGATGTTAAAGAGAGACTGTCGATCGACCGAATCATATGCCTTCTTGATGTCGACGAACATACAGATACTCGGAGAGCTTCGTGTAGCTCTGTATTTCAATAGCATCTTCAAATTAAAAATTTGTTCAACACAAGAACGCCCCAGTCGAAAACCACCTTCATAGTCGTCAGTTTGGTTTTCAAGCTTTGAGGAAGGCACGCGGATAGAATTTTCTAGGTGACTCAAGGAGAGAAATCCCTCTGTAGTTATTGACATCTGTTCTGTCACCTTTCTTGTGTAACGAATGGATGAGTGCACATTTTCATTCTTCAGGTACCTTTTCCGTTTTCCAAACGTCTATGATGATTTGTGTGAGCTCCTCGACTGTATTTGGGCCTATGTTCTTCAATAGTTCTGCAACTATTCCACCTTCTCCAGATGCCCTGTTATTCTTGAGGCTGAGGATGTGTCTATGGATTTCTTCTTTGATAGGTGGCGGAGATTCTGGGTTTACTTGTGCGGGTCCATCTTGATTTGGGCTCCTGGCAATTTGGTAGCTATGAGAAATATCGAGCCAGTTCTCTACAATTATCTCTATTTGTCAGCGCGAGTTTGCCGTCTGGTTTTCGGAAACATAAGTTCTGAGGGGGTGTATCCTCGACTCCTCCCTGCGAACGTCCTGTAAAAGTCTCGAGTATTGTGATCTCTGTAGTCTTTCTATAGAGTCAAACTGGTCCTTCGTGTGCCTCCTCTTTGTTTGTCTGATAATTTTTGAGGCTTCCTTTCTGATCTGAAGATAATGTTGTTGAGTCTCCAGTGACTTCTTAGAGCTAATTTACTGGAAAGCACTCTTTCGTTCTTCCAGTGCTTCTTCACAAGCGGAGTCCCACCACGGGTGTTTCGTATTCTTCTTCAATGCTACTGCCTCTTTGCCTCTCTTGATTATCTTGTTGCGGTGCCTGCCTTTTGCTTTTCCCATTCTTCTTTCATGTTGCTTTCTTTGATTTTTTGCTGTCGAGTTTTTAAAGATTTCTTGTGGTCGACTCGTTTCGGAGTAAATTTCACTTTGATTCGCACTAGCCAGTGGTCAGAGTCAATGTTGGCTCCTCTTCGGACTTGCATGTCATGAATTTCCTTCTGTAGAGGGTGTGTGATGGCCACATGGTCGACCTGATATTCTCCGAGAGACTGTATATGAGATCTCCAAGTCTCCTGTTTTCGAGGATGTTTCCTTAGGGATGTGGACATTGTTTTCAGATTGTTCTGTTGGCACAGTTCAAAGTGTCTCATGCCATTCTTGTTGGCGAATTTATTTTGATCGTTGTAGATACTGAAAATCTTTTTCTTAAGAATTCTGTCATTGGCACCGTCCCAAAAACAGAAGAGCACAAATTAGGGGGCAGCTCAGCTTTCATTGCAAAGTGTGAACATCCGAGGAAAGGCTTCTAAAGGTGCGAATGATGTTATGTTCCGAACCAAGACTTAGGCGAATAGCGGGCTCAAAAATCTGTAAAAATTGACACCAGCGAATATGCGCAGTGTTAGTTCGATTTGAGCTGAAATAAGCTCTGTTATTAAGCCTATAAAAACTGAGAGAATGACAAGTATTTACTCATTATGATTACAGTATAACGACTGTTTATATTTTGTCAGTAAAAGCGAAGTTTTCCATCTGCAGTATGCTTAAGACAAAGAGACACCCAGACTATAATACATGCACCGTGCTGAGCGTTCTGCTAATTTTTTTTTTGCAGTGCTGCGCAGTCGATGCAAGATGTTACTAACTGAGTGACTGATGGTACCATTTACGAACGACGCCTCTACGTTGCCATCCCGGCGGAGGTTCGAGTCCTCCCTCGGGCATTGGTGTGTGTGTTTATTCTTAGAATAATTTAGGTTAAGTAGTGTGTAAGCTTAGAGACTGATGACCATAGCAGTTAAGTCCCATAAGATTTCACACACATTTGAACGCATTTTTTCTACCTTGCCGCAATACTCAGATGAAGATCAGGGTGAAATACGACGGCACAGATTGGCATACAGTTCTAGTACTTGCAGAGACTATCCTACGCTGCCGATTCGTGACGCTAAACTACCAATACGTCCGATTGTAGCTCAGACTTACAGTATATTCTGCTCGTGAAAGAGTCGCTTAGCCGTGGGTGAATAGCAGTACCCCACACATAACACACACCCATAATATGCCAGGTAATCGCAGTGAAATGATATATACATGCGTCTTTCTGGTAGCGCCATTTTTCCTATTTTTTTTTTTTTTTGCTCTTCTTTTGCAGTAGACTCTCACATCTTTTTGGATGCAGTTTCATGCCTACCTTATCCGATCCTTGTTGTTAGCTTTTATGAGTGGTTATTCTGCTGCTACTCTGAAGATATAGCCACTGCACTCCTCTCCGTTGCTTAACACAGGTATCACGTTGCTGGTACAGACAGTACGCAGATTTTAACTATAAGCCGTTAAATGAAAAGCCGCTGGCCAGGTATTCAGGACAGGTTCCTCCCAACATACCTAAGATTCATCAAAATCCGTGGTGCACAGGTCCGTAGGTCTCCTTGTCAGTTCGATACCACATCGTTTTATCTCATTCAGCCAATCTCTCTCAGTCTGGCTTTCAGATTACGATTCTCATCACAGAATGGACACGGTATAATACGCTCGTAATCGGAATTGACCTCTCACCTATAACTTGACCCGAATTCTTAGACACTAGAAAAAAAAATTAATACAGGCTGTAAATTACAAATGCGTTCTTCACCCTGTAAGTAGATGAAATAACTAGATATCTATTTATTTACAGCACGACGACCCTATCCATCAAAACAGAGCCGTTCAGGAGTGATCACACGGCCAAGACAAAATAAAACTAATAGCGTTCGTTCCACTGTCGCCGGACCTCAACGCTATTGAGAACATATGGGTGGAGCTATCGAGGTCATTGCCAATTGGGTATAGAAATGCAAGCGACCGTTGCAAGAATATAGAAAACATGTGGTGGGAAATAAACCACCACGAAACGCGGACAAGGCAATTAGTTCAATCAGTTCTAACACGCCTCGAAGAAAGGCTATCCGGCCGTAGTGGCCGAGCGGTTCTAGGCGCTTCAGTCGAACCGCGCGACCACTACGGTCGCAGATTCGAATCCTGCCTCGGGCATGGATGTGTGTGATGTCCTTAGGTTAGTTAGGTTTTAAGTAGTTCTAAGTACTAGGGGACGGATGACCTGAGATGTTAAGTCGTATAGTGCTCAGAGCCATTTGAACCATTTTTTTGAGAAAGGCTTTGCAGCGATGGTAGGTGGGTTGGCTACTAGAAATTACACTCTTTCCTAAATGTCATGCAGTCGCTTTTCTCATAATGAGTCAAACGTTGCCTTATAACAGCTCATCGTCATGAAAGTCTATTATATTGCTACCTCCTTCATGCACTGCCAGGAAACTGAGAAATCTTTCCTAGTTGAGGCAACTGAGGAATGAATTGGTGCAAATGTCGATTAGACATTGGAAGTGTCTCTCACTGGACACAACGGCTGTGTGTGGGTGTGTGGGTGTGTGTGTGTGTGTGTGTGTGTGTGTGTGTGTGTGTGTGGCTCTGTGTGTGTGTGTGTGTGTGAGAGAGAGAGAGAGAGAGAGAGAGATTAAAAGACGAACAAAACAGAAAACATTGCATTAAATATCACTGTGAACTGTTTTAATGCGTTGGAAACTTCCAAAACTAGTATTTACCCAACCCCTGTCCTGCAAGTTACGCTAATTAAATTCGTGGGGAATGTATTAAGTCAGTAATATATATTTAGCAAAGACAGTGCGCTCTAGATGTCGTGACTCGCGCAAGTGTTGACTGTCCGATAGTGTGTGGCGGAATTAAAAATTTCGCGCCTCTGGGCACACCATATTATATGCTCCCCCCCCCCACCCCCCACCACCCAAAAAAAACATGTTTTAAATAATAACTATTACCCCATCACTACACAATTGCCGATTTGGGTGGGAGCGCTGTGAGCTGTTTCCGTACTCTGCTATTCGTTGTTCTGAAGGATGCGTCAGCGGTCTAGTCGCGCGCAATCAAAATGTAATATGGTCCCTGAACTGTACTTGGTGTACGACAGCGGATAAAACAAACTTAAAACTGCATTGCGTTAACACATTTTTCTGTCGGAAGACAACAGAAACGCACTCAAGGAAAATAACTTTTCTTTTATAACATAAAAATTCAGCAGAGCGTCTAGGAGACAACGGATTTTTGTTATACAATAACTTTTAATATGTTCTTTTACACGAAACCGTTGAAAATGAAAATAAAAAAGTTGTATTATCATCTAAAAATTGAAGCGAATGTGTCATACATTAGAAATTAGCACGTACATTTACAGAGATGCGTTCAAAATTAAAATTAAACCCTCGACTTACGATCTAACAACTTGAATGTGTAGCAGATAAAAAAAACACGTGCGATATTAATACGTGAAACTATAGGAAAACTTCAGATGTGAAAATTACCGAACTATAAGTTTAATAAGTCACGGCTGCAAAATACTAATGCGAATTCTATACAGACGAATGGAAAAACTAGTAGAAGCCAACCTAGGGGAAGATCAGTTTGGATTCCGTAGAAATATTGGAACACGTGAGGCAATACTGACCCTACGACTTATCTTAGAAGCTAGATTAAGGAAAGGCAAACCTACATTTCCAGTATTTGTAGAGTTAGAGAAAGCTTTTGACAAGGTGGCAGGGGAAAAATACAGGGAGCGAAAGACTATTTACAATTTGTATAGAAACCAAATGGCAGTTATAAGCGTTGAGGGGCATGAAATGGAAGCAGTGGTTGGGAAGGGAGTGAGACAAGGTTGTATCCTCTCCCCGATGTTATTCAATCTGTATATTGAGCAAGCAGTGAAGGAAACAAAAGAAAAATTCGGAGTAGGTATTAAAATCCATGGAGAAGAAATAAAAACTTTGAGTTTCACCGATGACATTGTAATTCTGTTAGAGACAGCAAAGGACTTGGAAGAGCAGATGAACGGAATGGATAGTGTCTTGAAAGGAGGATAAAAGATGAACATCAACAAAAGCAAAACGAGGATAATGGAATGTAGTCGAATTAAGTCGGGTGATGCTGAGGGAATTAGATTAGAAAATGAGACACTTAAAGTAGTAGAGGAGTTTTGCTATTTGGGGAGCAAAATAACTGATGATGGTCGAAGTAGAGAGGATATAAAATGTAGACTGGCAATGGCAAGGCAAGCGTTTCTGAAGAAGAGAAATTTGTTAACATCTAGTATAGATTTAAGTGTCAGGAAGTCGTTTCTGAAAGTATTTGTATGAGAAATTTGTTAACATCTAGTATAGATTTAAGTGTCAGGAAGTCGTTTCTGAAAGTATTTGTATGGAGTGTAGCCATGTATGGAAGTGAAACATGCACGATAAATAGTTTGGAGAAGAAGAGAATAGAAGCTTTCGAAATGTGGTGCTACAGAAGAATGCTGAAGATTAGATGCGTAGATCACATAACTAATGAGGAGGTGTTGAACAGGATTGGCCAGAAGAGAAGTTTGTGGCACAACTTGACTAGAAGAAGGGATCGGTTGGTAGGACATGTTCTGAGGCATCAAGGGATCACCAATTTAGTATTGGAGTGCAGCGTAGAGGTTAAAAATCGTAGAGGGAGACCAAGAGATGAATACACCAAGCACATTCAGAAGGATGTAGGTTGCAGTGGGTACTGGGAGATGAAGAAGCTTGCACAGGATAGAGCAGTATGGAGAGCTGCATCAAGCCAGTCTCAGGACTGAAGACCACAACAACAACAACACCACATAGGAAAACTTAAGAAATGAAAATGAAATAGAGATTTCAGTGCATGAACTAGTTACTCTATACAGACGAGCACACACAGAACTGGATTTGCTATTACATAATTTTACAGACTAGTGCGGAAAAATCAAATTTGCTTTATAATCTAATAGTTAACGAGTAAAGCATTAGGGTATGTGTAGCTAGATGCTGCATAGTAAGTGTACACAATACCTTTAATCCATGTAAGGGCTGATCAGTTTTGTATTGCAGCTACTGCTCTCACCACAGATTTCTAACGGTATTAGCAAACCTTTTACGTATTTATCCACAGAACTGAACGACGTTATTTATTAACACTTTTTCATCTGAGCGTACTCTCCGATAACGTATATTTCCTCGATAACTACGCATTTCAGCAGACACGAAAAATACGCATCAGTTGTAATACACTACAGTATCAGTATGACTTGACTGTACAGCGCCGAGCGGCCTGGGTCATTCGGGTATTGTTTAGTACTGTCGGGCACCTTCGGTCACGTCTGCACGTAAACCAGGTTTAATTCGGCGTTCTGCCATCGGCAGTTGTAAAATAAACAGGTAATACGGAGTTTGTAAATCCAAAGAATGTGCTCTAAGTTACAATAAAAATCACATTATAACCTTAAATTTTTAAAACTAATATGAATAAATAAAGAAAGTTACCAGTCAGCAAAGTTTGCGTCTGGCTTTGACGGCAGAAAACTCGTTGATCATATCTTCACAGTTCAGGCGGTTACCAGTGAGGAGGTCGGTTTCCATGTGAAGAATGGACAGCGCGTTCAGCCTGTCCTAAGACAACATGGAATGTTTCAGTCTTTTAAGAGCCGAAAACGAGCGTCATGCTAAACAATTAGTAAGTGCCATACATCGAAATATTCTAAGAGCAATGTCAACATACGAAAATACGGAATGTAACCTCTCTTTTCGTAAAAATTTACTCATTGCGAATGGTACATCACTGATCTCAGAAGATTTCAGAAGTTCCGCGAAATGGACACATTCACTAGGGAAGGAAGGCTCTAAATCTGCGTCATATGACACTTGGAGTTTTGCTGCGCGTTCAGCAATATCGTCAGGTGAACTCTTCATAGGATTATTGAAAACTGTGAAAGAGTTCAACAGTGTTCTATAGCTTTCCTTTCTTCTCACTAATTCGGGTACAACTTGTCGCGTACTGGGAGAAATGTTTGGAAAAAATGGTTCAAATGGCTCTGAGCACTATGGGACTTAACTTCTAAGGTCATCAGTCCCCTAGAACTTAGAACTACTTAAACCTAACTAACCTAAGAACATCACACACATCCATGCCCGAGGCAGGATTCGAACCTGCGACCGTTGCGGTCGCGCGGTTCCAGACTGCAGGCCGGCAGAAATGTTTGGACTCTAAACTTTTCCCTTCGAGTCAGAAAAACTTCTTCAGAGTCCGCTTCTTCGTCATCATGAAGTTTGCGTTTTCGTGATCGTTTATAGGTACATTCATAGTCTATATGTCACAATCTCCATGGATTTGTTTTGCTAATAGTCGAACATGCCACGAATAGATGCAATAAATCCTACAAGTGATTCATATAATTCATGCACTACTTTAGTATCAATATTTACATTTTGCAGTTTTACATTTACACTATTAAATGTCTGGAGTATGTCCTTCCAACCTGTCATAATCTAGCGTAAAGGGCGTCAATGAACCCACCCCTTTCATTGCGGCGTCGATTCCCACACATTTCGCGGGTGAAGAATACAGTTCGCAGTGTGGTAAAAAGCAGGAAGACGTTCTTGGCAACTTTCGACCCTGTTGACACGCCTGGACGATTGAACCTTACTTTAACCCTATGGTGCATGAATTTCACTGCAGTGGACAACTTATAATGATTAATTTCTGGCGTTCTCAATCAGTCATGAGGCTGCAAATGCATGCAGGATACAACACCAGTAGGGAGTACCCACTGCAGTGAACTGTGTGCATTTGCAGCCTCATGACTGATTGGAAATGCCGAAGAAGCGACCATTAACAGCTGTCCACTGTAGTGGACGCCATGCGCCACAGGGTTAAGGACATCGTGAGGCGACGCCATTAAACGTCGTCTGACCTCTGTGGGTAGTAGCGCAACCACAATTTTTGCTCTGTTACATACAATGGAACCATTATGGAGTGTTCAAAACCATTCGACGAAATTTGAGTGTGATCTGAATTAGCAAAGACTGTCTTTCAGTCCTCTTGTTCTGCACCTTCCTGTGGCATAATCGTACATGTCCGTGAATGAAACGGTAAACGGCCGCCAGTTCGGCAGCACCCCCTGCGCCAGCCACTGGTCTTTGTTGAGCACATTGAAAATATAACTAGACTATGTGATCAAAAGTATCCGGACACCCCCAAAACATACGTCTTCTATATTAGCTGCATTGTGCTGTCACCGACTGCCAGGTATTCCGTATCAGCGACCTCAGTAGTCATTAGACATGGTGAGAGAGAAGAATGGGGCGTCTGCGGAACTCACGGACTTCCAACGTGGTCAGGTGATGGGTGTCACTTGTGTCGTACGTCTGTACGCGAGATTTCCACACTCCTAAACATCCCTAGGTCCACTGTTTCCGATGTGATAGTGAAGTGGAAACGTGAAGGGACACGTACAGCACAAAAGCGTACAGGCCGACCTCGCCTGTTCACTGCAGAGACCGCTGACATTTGAAGAGGGTCGTAATGTGTAATAGCCAGACATCTATCCAGACCATCACACAGGAATTCCAAACTGCATCATGATCCACTGCAAGTACTATGACAGTTAGGCGGGAGGTGAGAACATTTGAATTTCATGGTCGAGCGGCTGCTTATAAGCTACACATCACGCCGGTAAACGCCAAACGACGCCTCGCTTCATGTAAGGACCGAAATATTGGCCGATTGAACAGTAGAAAAACGTTACGTGGAGTGACGAATCACGGTACACAATGTTGCTATCGGATGGCAGGGTGTGGGTATGGTGAATGCCCGGTGAACGTCATCTGTCAGCGTCTGTAGTGCCAACAGTAAAATTCGGAGGCGGTGGAGTTATGGTGTGGTCGTGTTCTTCATGCAGGGGGCTTGTACCCCCTGCTGTTTTGCGTGGCACTATCAGAGCACAGGCCGACACTGATGTTTGAAGCAACTTCTTGCTTCCCACTGTTGAAGAGCAACTCGGGGATGGCGATTGCATCTTTCAACACGATCGAGCACGGCCTTTGGCGGAGTGGTTACACGACAATAACATCCCTGTAATGGACTGGCGTGTACACAGTCCTGACCTGAATCCTGTAGAACACCTTTGGGATGGAACGCCGAATTCGTGCCAGGCCTCACCGACCGACATCGATACCTCTCCTCAGTGCAGCACTCCGTGAAGAATGGGCTGCCATTCCCCAAGAAACCTTCCAGCACCGGACTGAACGTATACCTGTGAGAGTGGAAGCTGTGATCAAGGCTTAGGGTGGGCCTATGCCATACTGAATTCCAGCATTACCGATGGAGGGCGCCACGAACTTGTAAGTCATTTTCAGCCAGGTCTCCTGATACTTTTGATCACATAGTGTATCAGAGTCTCCGAAAGTCATTAGCTGAGTAGTGCCTCACGTCTGCCCTAGCATATGAGGGCGGGCAACCTCACTGAAGGAGAGTCTAAGGTACTGCATACCCCAGCCGTGAGGCACCACACAGCTGAACGGGTGTAGAAATCTCTGACAGGGACATTTTTACCACCTGAGGGCTTTTCGTGTCGATTCCGAGCGGCAGTGTGTGTGAAATGTTTACTCGGCCATCCATAAGAGAGCCTCGTGGTTTCAATGTTAGACGTCGAGATCCTTGACCTCGGTCACAGAGGCTTCAAAAGAAGGGGCGGAACGTAAGAGGGGGTGTGACGACCTCACCGTCATGAGACACGTCCGGATAGCGTTGGGGATAACTGCGGTGATATCTGGTGCCAGTGCCACACTGTAAAATGAGCAGTTGAGCGGCGGCAGTTTTTCGCGTGTGTCGACACCTCCTTGTTCGAGGCATCGCCGAGCTCAAGGGCGAGGTCGCAGTTCGCCGCGCTTTTGCACCGTTAAAGGGGAATGTTCAAGGCGTCTCTGGGCCAAATTTAAAACTTTTACTCGCAATGGAAGGCAATTGCGAGGTTTCTAAGGCGTTATACTTTTCTTGCGAAGTATGTGTTAGACAAAATTTAAATTTTCACTTAGATGATGACTCATCGCGGTATGATTTTAGACATACAGACCAAAATAAAAACAAAATAATTCACTAATATTTCTTAATATACCACACATTTTCCTACATGTACATCTACATTTATACTCCGCAAGCCACCCAACGGCGTGTGGCGGAGGGCACTTTACGTGCCACTGTTATTACCTCCCTTTCCTGTTCCAGTCGCGTATGGTTCGCGGGAAGAACGACTGCCGGAAAGCCTCCATGCGCGCTCGAATCTCTCCAATTTTACGTTCGTAATCTCCTCGGGAGGTATAACTATGGGGAACCTCATTCAGAAACGCACCCTCTCGAAACCTGGACAGCAAGCTACACCGCGATGCAGAGCGCCTCTTTTGCAGAGTCTGCCACTTGAGTTTGTTAAACATCTCCGTAACGCTATCACGCTTACCAAATAACCCTGAGACGAAACGCACCGCTCTTCTTTGGATCTTCTCTATCTCCTCCGTCAACCCGATCTGGCACGGATCCCACACTGATGAGCAATACTCAAGTATAAGTCGAACGAGTGTTTTGTAAGCCACCTCCTTTGTTGGTGGACTACATTTCTAAGGACTCTCCCAATGAATCTCAACATGGCACCCGCCTTACCAACAATTTTGTATAATCATCCCACTTCCAATAGTTCCGTACGCATACTCCCAGATATTTTACAGAAGTAACTGCTACCAGTGTTTGTTCCGCATCATATAATCATACATTAAGGGATCCTTCTATGTGTTCCCAATACATTACATTTGTCTACGTTAAGGGTCAGTTGCCACTCCCTGCACCAAGTGCCTATCCGCTGCAGATCTTCCTGCATTTCGATGCAATTTTCTAATGCTGCAACGTCGCTGTATACTACAGTATCATCCGCGAAAAGCCACATGGAACTGGCGACACTATCTACTAGGTCATTTATATATATTATGAAAAGCAATGGTAGCATAACACTCCCCTGCGGCACGCCAGAGGTTACTTTAACGTCTCTAGACGTCTCTCCATTGAGAACAACATGCTGTGTTCTGTTTGCTAAAAGCACTTCAATCCAGCCACACAGCTGGTCTGATATTCCGTAGGCTCTTACTTTGTTTATCAGGCGACAGTGCGGCACTGTATCGAACGCCTTCCGGAAGTCAAGGAAATTGGCGTCTACCTGGGAGTCTGTATCTAATATTTTCTGGGTCTCATGAACAAATAAAGCGAGTTGGGTCTCACACGATCGCTGTTTCCGGAATCCATGTTGATTCCTACAGATTAGATTCTGGGTTTCCAGAAATGACATGATAAGCGAGCAGAAACCATGTTCTAAAATTCTACAACAGATCGATGTCAGAGATGTAGGTGTATAGTTTTGCGCATCTGCTCGACGACCCTTCTTGAAGACTGGGACTACCTGTGCTCTTTTCCAATCATTTGGAACCTTCCGTTCCTCTAGAGACTTGCCGTACACGGCTGTTAGAAGGGGGCAAGTTCTTTCGCGTACTCGAAGGGGGGCAAGTTCTTTCGGGTACTCTGTGTAGAATCGAATTGGTATTCCGTCAGGTCCAGTGGACTTTCCTCTATTGAGTGATTCCAGTTGCTTTTCTATTCCTTGGACACTTATTTCGATGTCAGCCATTTTTTCGTTTGTGCGAGGATTTAGAGAAGGAACTGCAGTGCGGTCTTCCTCTGTGAAACAGCTTTGGAAAAAGGTGTTGTATTTCAGCTTTACGCGTGTCATCCTCTGTTTCAATGCCATCATCATCCCGGAGTGTCTGGATATGCTGTTTCGAGCCACATACTGATTTAACGTAAGACCAGAACTTCATTTCTGTCAAGTCGGTATATAGAATTTTACTTTCGAATTCACTGAACGCTTCACGCATAGCCCTCCTTACGCTAACTTTGACACTGTTTAGCTTCTGTTTGTCTGAGAGGTTTTGGCTGTGTTTAAACTTGCAGTGAAGCTCTCTGTGCTTTCGCAGTAGTTTCGTAACTTTGTTGTTGACCCACGGTGGGTTTTTCCCGTCCCTCATAGTTTTACTCGGCACGTACCTGCCTAAAACGCATTTTACGATTGCCTTGAACTTTTTCCATAAATACTCAACATTGTTAGTGTCGGAACAGAAATTTTCATTTTGATCTGTCAGGTATTCTAAAATCTGTCTCCTATTACTCTTGCTAAACAGGTAAACCTTCCTCCCTTTTTTTTTATATTCCTATTTACTTCCATATTCAGGTATGCTGCAACGGCCTTATGATCACTGATTCCCTGTTCTGCGCTTACAGAGTCGAAAAGTTCGGGTCTGTTTGTTATCAGTAGGTCCAAGATGTTATCTCCACGAGTCGGTTCTCTGTTTAGTTGCTCGAGGTAATTTTCGGATAGTGCACTCAGTATAATGTCACTCGGTGCTCTGTCCCTACCGCGCGTCCTAAACATCTGAGTGTCCCAGTCTATATCTGGTAAATTGAAATCTCCACCTAAGACTATAACATGCTGAGAAAATTTACGTGAAATGTATTCCAGATTTTCTCTCAGTTGTTCTGCCACTGATGGTGCTGAGTCGGGAGGTTGGTAAAAGGAGCCAAGTATTAACCTAGCTCGGTTGTTGAGTGTAACCTCCCTCCATAATAGTTCACAGGAATTATCCACTTCTACTTCACTACTGAATCTACTACTACTAACAGCGACAAGCAGACCACCACCGGTTGCATGCAATCTATCCTTTCTAAACACCCTCTGTGCCTTTGTAAAAATTTCGGCAGAATTTATCTCTGGCTTCAGCCAGCTTTCCGTACCTATAACGATTTCAGCTTCGGTGCTTTCTATCAGCGCTTGAAGTTCTGGTACTTTACCAAAGCAGCTTCGACAGTTTACAACTACAATACCGATTGCTGCTTGGTCCCCGCATGTCCTGACTTTGCCCCGCACCCTTTGAGGCTGTTGCCCTTCCTGCACTTGCCCGAGGCCATCTAACCTGTTCCGTTATCAGACATGATACAAATTATAATTGACATTATATATAGTCCCTGATGCTTAACTAAGAGTGATCTTTGCATGTACAGGAATCATTATTGACAGTTATCTATACTGGTAATTTCTTAATAGAGTATAAATCCAACACTAATTTTATTATATGATCATTACGAAACATCGTCTTTGGCAAAAGCCAAAAAACAGCATATACGTGGACGATGATACGAGAATGGCCGCAGCTACTCAGATAAAGTGAACTACAGTCAAAAAGCAGCTTACGTCAGATAGTTAATTATTAATACAACGAATTTTTAATTTTTTAGACTGCAGAGCACAAAATGTACAAGAAAACTATAAATACCATAAACGTGCGTTTGCCTTGTATGAGGCTATCTGTTAAGGTAAATGGTTGTATTCCGTCGCGTTTTCCCACATTTCTCCGAAGCCTAAACTGGTGTTCCCCGAGCCCGAATTGTATCAGCTTTTCCATTCTTTTTCCATTCTTCTTTAAATAATGCTTGTTAGTACTTTGCAAACATGGCTTATTACACTGATAGTTGGGCAATATTAGCTCTTGTCAGCCCGTGCCGTCTTTGGAACTGGGATTATTACAGCCCTGCACTGACTGACTGTTCCCTCGGTTCTTCGTAGAAGATTTTGTACACTATGTATGAAAACACACACAACATTGTTGAAATGTACTACAGTATTATCAAACATTACACCAGTGTCGAGCGTGTTTTAATTCATATTACAGCCTTCTTGAAGTCTGAGGATATTTCACCTGATGGATTGTTTTCGCGAGGCTGCCCCTCCGTAGGATATTTGTGGTTTGGGGAGAATGTTTATGCCAGGGCCTTGTTTCGAGTTAGGTCTTTCAGTGCTCTGTGAAGTTCTACCCGTAGTACCGAATTTCCCAACGTCTATTCCTTTCTATAATATTGCCTGCAAGTTCAAATTCCTTATATAGCACTTCCATATATTCCATCTGTCAGCATCCCTTTTTCGCTTAGTGCTGGTTCTCTTTTCCGCAAAGGTCACTTTAATTTTCTTGTAGCCGTAATTTATGTTTCACATAATTTCCTTGTATGTACTTTCACTTCTCGTTTAGCCGTTCCTGCTTTGCCGTTTCGTTGTTTCCGATAATGCATGGGGGCTTAATTAAATATTTTTAATTTTAGTAGCTGACTGTCCGGTTACGCAGTCTCGTAACCGGTTGGCCCTGACTAGTTTTACTCCGCAATCTGACTGCATAGAATAACAACAAAGAATGAAAGGAAATTTCCGTTAACACAATTAATTAATTAAGTCCCCAGCAACTATAAAAGCTACGAAACAACAAAGCACAAGTGTAACTGTTCTGTGTGTGGAAGTGTGATTCAACGTACACATCTGACACGGTTCTTCCTCAATAAGACAAGATATTTTAAATACCATTTACACTGAATTAATTAGAAAAAAAACAGAAATACTATAATTGCACATAGAAACCAGAATTACAGTCTAATACATGAACACAAGCCAGATGCTTTGTTGACTGAACCTGTGACCAAGAGGCATTGTTAGTTAGGAAATTTTAAAAAAATAAAAAAATGTTTTTTACCTTCATATATATTGACTAAAAATACACTCTGATCATTACAACATTTCCATTTGAACAACATCTGCTGTCTAGCCCATCAAAACAACTGCACACGACATGGCCTCAAATAGTACAGCTATCAACATCCTCTCAGCAAAGCACTAACCACCACAACTTCTGAACAAGCACTGCCAGTGGAGGCGGCAGAATAAAACTCTTTGGCGCGATCTCTGGCGCTGTGACTCAGTGTAGCCACCTTTCGTATGCCCTTCCTCCACGGGCTAGAATTTGATGGTATTTTTGCCAGCATTGGTGGTGAAAATACCACCAAATTCGTCAAAAAAAATACAGACAAAAATAAAACATAATATTAATAAGTAAATATCACATAACTAGATAAATTTTGGCTTTGCACTGACCCTTCAATAACCTAATATATAAAATACAGTAAGGAATACAAATGCTTGCATACATGTGATTTTACAAAATAGTTTACACAAGTATCATTCAATCAATGGCACCAGCAATGACAAATAGTTGTAGGTAAGTCTCATAACATTTCATAAACAGTAAATACACAAAAAAATCAGTTTATACAAATATTCACATAAAATCCTTTCAGTAGTTCAATAAACAAGTAGCACTCCTCAGAGTAGTTCACAGTTCCAACAGTAGCACCCGGCAATGATCAACAGGTGCAAATAGCAGTCTCATAACATTTCATCAGCAGTATTTAAACAGCTCCAACAGCGGCACCCAGCAATGTTGAACCGGTGCAGACAGCAACAAGTGACATTATGTCAGTATAGGCAGTTCCATCAATGGCACCCAGCAATGTTGAGTAGGTGCAGACTCCAACAAGTGACATCATCTCAGTAGAAGCAGTTCCATCAGTGGCACCCAGCAATGTTGAACAGGTGCAGACACCAACAAGTGACATTATGTCAGTATAAGCAGTTCCATCAATAGCACCCAGCAATGTTGAACAGGTGCAAGCACGAACAACAGTTTGAATGCACACACAATTGCTTTTACAAAATTATCATCAATGCTCTTACACAAAACATAAAAATAATAATAAACACACAAATGATATCAGATAATTGTCATATTAAATATTACAAATACACAAATATCAGTAAACCTATAATATTTATGGGTGTCAGTGCAAGCCACAACAAACAAGTAAAATAATATTTAGGAGATAGGTCGGTACCAATTATTTGGGATTAGGAAAGGAAAACACACAAAATACACTCACTCACCTTTCATCCACATTAAGTACTACTGTGTAATTGAATAGCGTTAACTGTGTAAATGCAATTTTGTCAAAGATTTGATGTTCGACATTTGTATCAAGTAGTAGTGGCAGCAGTGTATAACAGTCAATAATAGTTAGTCAACGTCATAGTCATCATGTCAAGACCAATGTTTGCCAAGCCATATCAAAATGTACGGTTTCTGAACAACTGTCAGTGCGTCAAGATATGCAAATATATATACTGGTTAGTGATTTAACAATCTTCCTTCCACTTGAGTGTTCTAGTCTGCCATCTTCATCCTCCTTGTTCCATATAAACCAACAAAAAAAATATGCTCCTCACTTACTTTACCTCTTATCCACCAAAACTCCAATCTTGATACTTCAATAATACCTCTTACGTCGATACATATAAACCTTATCATCAGTATCATTTACCTTACCTCTTGTCCACCAAAACTCCAATAATCATCAACTTCACACAATCTCAATACCGCAATACTACCTCTTCAATACGTCGACACGTATAAACCTTATCGCCAATATCATTTCACTTCCATAACAACTCTTTCCTCTACTCAGTCTCCTCGAACAATGTGCGCCCTAAAACACTAATAATCATCATCATCATCCTCGAACAAGTAAAGATAAAATCCTAGTGCAAACTTCATCATCCCATACAATCCGAAGACACAATGTCCACACACAACCTCTGTGTAATCCATCTGACCCAAATCTTCTACTCATTATGAATTATAAAATACATTTTGGTTACCTTGTCCATCATTAAATAAAAGAAATGCGTACATGACCTCTAACAGCCTTTAGTTTGAATAACTTTCACTAAGGAAGTAAGAGTGCAGAGTGTGAATAATCATAATATTTCACAGTGTGTACACCACTTTAAGAATCATGGCAAAACAGAAGCAAATATGTGGAGTATTTCTTGTGTCAAGTGTCACTTCCTATTTCAATTGCTCACGAAAAATGCAGGGTAATAACTGTCAATGGTCTAAACCTAGTTTTGGTATGTCATGTCGTTAGCTTCCTTCCTATTAGCATACATTTATACAGCTTTCATAAAACCTCCAGCTCATGTGACTTCTATGAAGTTTCTTGTACTAATGTTGTTCGTCGAATTATAGCAGTTCATTTTCTTATCTTAAAATACGAGGGCAGTTCAATAAGTAATGCAACACATTTTTTTTTCTGAAACAGGGGTTGTTTTATTCAGCATTGAAATACACCAGGTTATTCCCCAATCTTTTAGCTACACAACACTATTTTTCAACGTAATCTCCATTCAATGCTACGGCCTTACGCCACCTTGAAATGAGGGCCTGTATGCCTGCACGGTACCATTCCACTGGTCGATGTCGGAGCCAACGTCGTACTGCATCAATAACTTCATCATCATCTGCGTAGTGCCTCCCACGGATTGCGTCCTTCATTGGGCCAAACATATGGAAATCCGACGGTGCGAGATCGGGGCTGTAGGGTGTATGAGGAAGAACAGTTCACTGAAGTTTTGTGTGCTCCTCTCGGGTGCGAAGACTTGTGTGAGGTTTTGCGTTGTCATGAAGAAGGAGAAGTTCGTTCAGATTTTTGTGCCTACGAACACGCTGAAGTCGTTTCTTCAATTTCTGAAGAGTAGCACAATACACTTCAGAGTTGATCGTTTGACCATGGGGAAGGACATCGAACAGAATAACCCCTTCAGCGTCCCAGAAGACTGTAACCATGACTACTGGCTGAGGGTATGGCTTTAAACTTTTTCTTGGTAGGGGAGTGGGTGTGGCGCCACTCCATTGATTGCCGTTTTGTTTCAGGTTCGAAGTGATGAACCCATGTTTCATCGCCTGTAACAATCTTTGACAAGAAATTGTCATCCTCAGCCACATGACGAGCAAGCAATTCCGCACAGACGGTTCTCCTTTGCTCTTTATGGTGTTCGGTTAGACAACGAGGGACCCAGTGGGAACAAACCTTTGAATATCCCAACAGGTGAACAATTGTGACAGCACTACCAACAGAGATGTCAAGTTGAGCACTGAGTTGTTTGATGGTGATCCGTCGATCATCTCGAACGAGTGTGTTCGCACGCTCCGCCATTGCAGGAGTCACAGCTGTGCACGGCCGGCCCGCACGCGGGAGATCACACAGTCTTGCTTGACCTTGCAGCGATGATGACACACGCTTTGCCCAACGACTCACCGTGCTTTTGTCCACTGCCAGATCACCTTAGACATTCTGCAAGCGCCTATGAATATCTGAGATGCCCTGGTTTTCCGCCAAAAGAAACTCGATCACTGCCCGTTGTTTGCAACGCACATCCGTTACAGACGCCATTTTAACAGCTCCGTACAGCTCTGCCACCTGTCGGAAGTCAATGAAACTATACGAGACGAAGCGGGAATGTTTGAAAATATTCCACAAGAAATTTCCGGTTTTTTCAACCAAAATTGGCCGAGAAAAAAAATGTGTTGCATTACTTATTGAACTGCCCTCGTATAAGGCACTGAGCGTAAGCAAAACATGCAATAGCGAGTAAATATACCAGTAGAGAACAGAATGTCAACAAGTGGATGCAGCACAAATTCTATGACGAGGCTCTGCCAAGCGAACAATCTATAATTAATACAATAGTGTGACCTAAACTCTATGTTTATACACAGTATATCAGCATTTCTATATACTAAATTAAAGAGTAGTTATGACAACAAAACAGAAATGTGTAAATATGCAATCCATACACATAGTAGTAAACATATATCTTACGTAATAAACAGGTCATTAGCATCATATCAGCATAAGCAAATAAATGTTCATATGTAATCTTAATAAGTAAACACGAAGGCGCAAGCAGATAAATCACAAAGTATAACTTACTTACATAACCATATCAGCACAACTAATCAGGTGACAATTATAGTTTAAATAAATAAGCACAGGAGGCATATAATAAAAAAAATGTGACATCAGTGAAAAAGCATAGCAGCGAAGCGATGCATAATATACACAAGTAATAACCCTGTTCATTAATAAAACATTGTCAGAACCATCAAATGTACGCAAGCACGTCGCTTCACAAGTAAATTCATAGAACATAAAATTTAGCACAAAGTATAAATCACGTAATCGCGAGCAGCAAATTACGTCTAAAGTACGTACCTAAGTGGAAATATGTTACCTGAAAAATAAACTCAATTAATAGTTACCTTTTTAGTTTATTAGTTTCTTCTTCGAAATTACATTCTTCCTGAAAATTTCTCGATAGCAAGTCCTCTTAACGTCGGACACACACAGGATTAAGCTGAAGTTCTTAAATATTTTATACAACTGTATCCTGAAAAATACTGAACGTTAATAACATAAAGTATCAAGTCACTATAGCTTTATACTGAATTTAGTCAGAGAAATTAGACCGTGTATTTGTTTACAGCTGTCAGTGCATTCGCACTGAGCACTCGATCAGCTGTAGGTACGCGTGACGTAGGAAATAATTGTTTGCGGGCAACGACTGCCTTGTGCGCCGCGCAGACTTGACTGTTGCTTTGAGTGTGTGCCGCCACCGGAACAGGGCGCGGTATCCTTGTATTCTCTGCGTGTTTACATGTAACTGTTAGTCTCTCAAAAGTATGTTATTCCACAAAAACTTTAACGGTTGATATATGATGTACTCCCTTACAGCGCCGAGATTTAAGAGTTTCTACTTCGACAGTGTTATCATGAATAATTTTGCGAACTCTATATGGGCCGTTATAAAGTAGAAAAAATTTGCGACACAAGCCTTTTCCTTTGTGAGACAAACGGTGAGACTTAATTAACACCTTTTGACCAACTGACAAGGTTTTTAAACGACCAGGACGTTTAGCTGATTTCTCTCTTCCAGCAGCCGCAGATGCAATATTTCGTAGAGCCAGGTTGACAACTTCAGAATGCCGCAGTTTCCGTGTAGGCGGAAAAGGAACGATTTCAGAAATGCGATTTGTCGGTGCTTTATTTTGTAATATCAATATAGGCGGTAAAGAAGTTGAATCATTAGGGGGTTCATTCAGAATGTTTTGAAAAATATGAAGATACTGATCACATGTTCTGTGATTATGTTGACAATAAAGTCGACACAATTTATTGATTTCCTTCATCCATCTCTCTGAAGCATTAGATTGAGGGTGAAAAAGTGAAATGAAAATTGGTTTAATCTTACGACGCCGTAGAGTACGAAGCCAAATTTTAGAGCGAAACTGTGATCCATTATCTGATATAACCTTATCAACATGACCCACTTCTTTAAGAAAATGTTTGATGAAAGCATTAGATACTGAACGAGCTGTTGCTTTGCGTTAAGGTGTAAAACACACATATTTTGATGTCAATTCCACTGCTACCAAAATGTACGCAAAACCATTAGTAGAACGAACCACTGGCCCGAACAAATCGACTGCAGCCATCTCCTTTAATTTCGCTGGAATGATAGGAAACAACGGTGCTCTGTGAGAAATAGTTGGTGGCTTAGCCTTTCGACATAATTTGCATTTGGCAAGAACAGATCGAATACGTTTTTCCATATTACTGAAGTAGCAATTTTCTCGTAATTTATGAAAGCATTTTCTGGGACCAAAGTGTGCATAACTGAAATGTGTATACCAAATCAATTTATTAACCCACTCATCAGGAATACAAACTAACCAAACAGAGTTGTCGACCGATTTTCGTTTGAAAAGAATATCATTGCGAACTAAATAATACTGTCTAATCGCTATGCTTTCCTTTCTCCTCCACTTCTCCTTAATGTCCTTCCAGATTGGATCCTTATTTTGCTCCTTAGCGATGTCCTGGAGCGAAGACGAAATAAAATTTTCAAACGCAACATCTTGAATATACATCAAACAATAACTGTTTTCTTTGAAGTCCTCTTCAGCACTTTGTTTCAAACCCATAGGTGCACGTGATAAAGCATCAGCAATAATATTTGAAGAACCCTGTATGTAAACAATACTAAAATCAAATTCCTGTAGATACAGCGCCCATCGTGACAATCCTCCATGCGTTAAATTTGTTGACATAAGAAATTCCAGAGCTCGATGATCGGTGTAAACCTTAGTATGTCTGCCATACAAAAATATGCGAAATTTTGTGAAAGCCCAAATAACAGCCAAGGCTTCAAGTTCTGTAATCGAATGATTCTTTTCTGATTTAGAGAGAACACGACTTCCAAATGCAATAATTTTCTGTACTACAACGCCGTTATCTTCTATCTCTTATGTGCACCTAGGCCTTTGTATGATGAGTCCGTCGCCACACAAAAATCTTTACATAAATCCGGATGTGAAAGAAGTGGAGCAGCAACTAAAGCATCACGAAGTTGTTCAAATTCTGATTGAGCTTCCTCATCCCAACACCAATTAGAATTCTTTCCAGGTAGTTCACATAAACGAGGTGTGGCCAAATCGTCCAATCTAACAAAGCGTCTAAGAAAATTACAGACACCAAGGGAACTACTAACATCACGTTTTGTAGTAGGAACAGCATAATTACGAATAGCATCTAGTTTCTCTGGATCAGGAAGAATACCTTCTGTAGAAATAATATGACCAAGAAATTTCACCTTAGAACGACCAAATTCAGATTTTTCCAAGTTCACTGTAATGCCAACTCTTGCAAAAATCCAAAATTTTGTTATGCTCACTCCAAGAACGTTTAGCAATAAGAATATCGTCAACATATGAAGTAATATTGTCACGAAGATAAACAGGTAAAATTTCGTTTAAACTACGAATGAAAGCTGCAGAAAATATAGTAAGTCCAAACGGTAATTTCCGAAATCACTTTTGGGTAAAATAGTCATATTCGGTTATTCTTTACCGACTCTCTAGATAGATTGATAGTTGAAGAGTTGTTCTGATACATACAAAGAATAGAAAAAGAGTAGCCAGCGGTGCAGAAAACTAAAAGGGAAATAGCACCACTACAGCTCGGGGCCCTGTGCACGCTACGGCACATATTCACTTAGTGTAGCGAATCCCCTGAGGACATAAATAGCCGCTCATAAATTCCAGTTTGTGACTTAGTGGCCAATTTGGTGGAAGTGCCTACATAAATTGATCTAACCATGAACATGGATGTATGTCATTCTTAGAATTGCGAAAGATCTTAAATTTCGGAACAATTAAAAAGTGTTTATAGTCAAAGTTTTCGCCTCGTGGCGACAAAGACCTAGCGCGTCTGTCCCAGTCCGAATGTCGATTATTGTCAAGTTCGCGCGCCTGGCGCTCTCTTGTTGCATCTCGTAAATGAAATACATTATTATCTTCAAAACCCGCTGCTATCGGTGATTCCAAATTTCTTCTACCGTCTTTTCCTACGATTTCGCTTTCAATTTGTTTGACTTGCATTCGTAACGCCTCAAATTCCCTTTTAACGCGTTCATTAAATTTTCCCTGATTTTCAACATGTTTATTTATGTTCTGGTACTCTTCGGTTTCTGCAAATGGCAATGGAGCTGTATCGTCTGAATCTCTGTCCCCATTTAAACTAAGACTTGGCAATTTATCTGAAATCTCAACTCTTTCCGATAAGTCACCTATTTTTTCTTTCTGTTTATTTACGCCTTCCGTAAGTGTCGCGACTCGGGTTTCAGTATTGACACAGTTGGTAGTTAACTGCTCATATTGTTGTGTTAGGTTATTTATTCTGTCATTTGGTACTGATTCCTCGATTCTCTCAAATATTTCTTCCTTATCGTGTGCACGTTGTAAATTTATCTCTGAAAATTTTTGTACTATCAGACGATCTCTTCCTTCCTGTTCTCTATCCTGTTCCTTTTGTCTAATTTCCATTGAAATTAATCTATTATTGTGAGCATTCAAAATCGGTTGTACTTCTTCCCTAATTTCTTTCTTTAATTCATCTTTCATATTTTTGAAACATGCCCCTATTCGTGAGTCTAACCGTGTTTACATTGTTTCCATCTCTGTTTTAATTGTTCCCATTTGTGAGTCTAACCGTGTTGCCACTGTTTTTAATTCAGATCCCAACTGTGATCCCAGTGAGTCTAACCGTGTTTCCATTGTTCCCATCCGTGATCCCAAATTTAATATAGCACCCATCAACTGCTCCATATTAACTGGTTCGAAATTCTTTTCGCCCCTAACACTTCACGCAAAACCAGCTTCCTTCGTCATAGCTGTAAAGCTGTCGTTAATCTCGTATTCTGAAGATTCTTTAATTGTGAAAAGTTTTGAACTGGTTCTGGACTATTTTCCCTGCTTATTAAATTGTTTTCTACTTCATTATTCATCATACTGTTCACCTGTGTTGGCGAGTTCGCCGTGTTAGCAATTTCGTCATTCTCACTATCCATCATTTCTGCCTTTCTCATCGATCGCGTAATCATTTACAAAACATACAAAACTCGTCACTATACGAAAATTACACACAATATGACACTTTATCACCAACAATACCATTCACACGAAATGCTTCCCTCAAACACGATTAACGAACAATTGAAACCTTCATAATTGCACAAAATTGTCAAATGCGTATACAAGACATCAAAATTAAATTCTGCCAAAATACAATTAGAAGAAAGACAAGACAACTACAAATTGTTCATTACCAAATCTGCACATGCAATATAGACTACAATTACTAAACTACAAATTACTACAACAATACTACTGTCTGCTATTTTTACTATCAAAAGAATTCCAAGGGACGATCCGAAGCAGCGGTCGCCACGTGCATGGGGGCTTAATTAAATATTTTCAAGTTTAGTAGCTGACTGTCCGGTTACGCAGTCACGTAACCGGTTGGCCCTGACTAGTTTTATTCCGCAATCTGACTGCATAGAATAACAACAAAGAATGAAAAGAAATTTCCGTTAACACAATTAATTAATTAAGTCCCCAGCAACTATAAAAGCTACGAAACAACAAAGCACAAGTGTAACTGTTCTGTGTGTGGAAGTGTGATTCAACGAACACATCAGACACGGTTCTTCCTCAATAAGACAAGACATTTTAAATACCATTTACACTGAATTAATTAGAAAAAAAACTGAAATACTATAATTGCACATAGAAACAAGAATTACAGTCTAATACATGAACACAAGCCAGATGCTTTGTTGACTGAACCTGTGACCAAGAGGCATTGTTAGTCAGGAAATTTTAAAAAAATAAAAAAATGTTTTTTACCTTCATATATATTGACTAAAAATACACTCTGATCATTACAACATTTCCATTTGAACAACATCTGCTGGCCTCAAATAGTACAGCTATCAACATCCTCTCAGCAAAGCACTAACCACCACAACTTCTGAACAAGCACTGCCAGTGGAGGCGGCAGAATAAAACTCTTTGGCGCGATCTCTGGCGCTGTGACTCAGTGTATCCACCTTTCAATAATCCTATTTTTAAACATCTGAATGCCTTCTTACCTGCTTCACTTTTATAATGTCTTCTTTAATCAGCAAGATTAAATATCGTATGCATTATGTAAGGATTTCTACTGGCTCCATCTGTTTGCCTATTTGATCCTCTGCTGTCTTCAAACAGAATCGATACTCAATATGGAGGCAAATTGAAGAATGATGCTAAAAATTAAAACGAAATCATATAGCGTTCCCTCAAGGGATGGAAGCATTTTATCTCTCTTTGGGGTTAAGGTGTTGCAGTAATACACGGTGAACATTAAGAAACATACAAACTGCAGGGATGGATTCCTGACTGGAAATGAATGAGAAAAGGTCCTACGAGCAGGCGTCGGGAAATAGACGGGGTGCCGGCAGGATTGGCCGAGCGGTTCTAGGCGCTACGGTCCGGACCCGCGCGACTGTTACGGTCGCAGGTTCGAAACCTGCCTCGGGCATGGATGTGTGTGACGTCCTTAGGTTAGTTAGGTTTAAGTAGTTCTAAGTTCTAGGGGACTGATGACCTCTGAAGTTAAGTCCCATCGTGCTCAGAGTCATTTGAGCCAGTGGACGGTGTGCGTGCAACGAGAACAAATCGTCCCGGAACACAGCACAGAGCTGCATCGCATCCACGTCACAACAAATGCTCAATGTGGCCACCGTGGGATGTTATGAATGCGTCCACACGTCGCATCTTGGATTGCCGCAGTCTTTGGCACGTTCCGGTCTGTCTCCAAATAGCTTCACAGGCGTCATAAACACACTGCTGAAGGGTCTGCACTTCAGAAACTGGTTCAGCATACACAACGTTTTACTGATGCCCACATAGGAAAAAATCCAGTGGGTTAAGTCCGCTGGTCTAGCAGACCATGCGAGAGGGCTTCCGCGTCCTATCCAACATCTGGAGATGATGATGTCGTGTCGGCGAAATGTAACGTGGAAGTGGGGTGAAGCATCGTCATACAGAAACCAAATAAAATGTCGTATTGCCAAAGGCACTTTCTCAAGTGGCCCAGGCAGAGTATTCCGTGGAAGTCAGGGTACGTTTCTTCATCGAGGCGTTGTGGGGTAATAACTGGTCCAAGTATGTGGTCGCCAAAAACCGCTGCCCACACACTGATGCTGAATCTATGCTGATGAGACGACTCAACCATTCCCCGAGGATTGTCTGTAGACCAAAGATGACGGTTATGCAGATTGATGTTGCCAGTTCTGGTAAATGTTGCTTCGTCGGTAAAGAGGACCGATGACAGAAATCCATAATTGTGATGGTCTGGTGCAAAAACCATCTACAAAATCCTTCCCGTAGATGAAAATAATTCTTGCACTCGTTGCAGGTGACAGGGACGGCAGCGATTGTCATGTAGCATACACACAATTGTGCTTTGGCTTTCACCATGTAGGCGGACCACTTGCTGGAAGCTTGTACTAGAGTTCTTTTCAATATTATGTAGAAGACGCTCCTCCAAATTGTCACGTAGTCCCTACCCCGTACCCTTTTTACTTTGTATGCAGTTTACATGGCATAAAATTTTAATTAATTTTATATTGCTTGTTGTTGCGAGCACGGCAGATAAAATACGATTCTCACTATTAGTTTCTGCAGTTGAAAATATTTAACTTTATGCACTTTGACCTTTTATGTGGAGATACGCACAGCACTGAAAGATTCCCTGCTGTGGACGTACGATCTTTAATTTGCAAACTATTTTTATATAACACTGATCTGGGTTGCTAGATATGGAACATGGTATCATTACTGTAACTAATTATAGAATAAAAATATGCCCTTCGCTACTTTCATCTCTTGAATCCACAGAAAATTACTCCTATTGCCTGTACGGAAGTTACAGTATGTTATGTTCACTAAACGTAAAAGCTGCAGTGGATATTTTTTTTAAATATATGAACACTATTAACCGCCACGACTAACATGAGAGCATGAAACTAAAGACATAAAATTTGATTTTTATGTTATCAGCCAGAACAGGTTTTGCACAGCAGTCTTTGATCACACACAAGTAAAATTTTATCACTCATGAACTACACTCCTGGAAATGGAAAAAAGAACACATTGACACCGGTGTGTCAGACCCACCATACTTGCTCCGGACACTGCGAGAGGGCTGTACAAGCAATGATCACACGCACGGCACAGCGGACACACCAGGAACCGCGGTGTTGGCCGTCGAATGGCGCTAGCTGCGCAGCATTTGTGCACCGCCGCCGTCAGTGTCAGCCAGTTTGCCGTGGCATACGGAGCTCCATCGCAGTCTTTAACACTGGTAGCATGCCGCGACAGCGTGGACGTGAACCGTATGTGCAGTTGACGGACTTTGAGTGAGGGCGTATTGTGGGCATGCGGGAGGCCGGGTGGACGTACCGCCGAATTGCTCAACACGTGGGGCGTGAGGTCTCCACAGTACATCGATGTTGTCGCCAGTGGTCGGCGGAAGGTGCACGTGCCCGTCGACCTGGGACCGGACCGCAGCGACGCACGGATGCACGCCAAGACCGTAGGATCCTACGCAGTGCCGTAGGGGACCGCACCGCCACTTCCCAGCAAATTAGGGACACTGTTGCTCCTGGGGTATCGGCGAGGACCATTCGCAACCGTCTCCATGAAGCTGGGCTACGGTCCCGCACACCGTTAGGCCGTCTTCCGCTCACGCCCCAACATCGTGCAGCCCGCCTCCAGTGGTGTCGCGACAGGCGTGAATGGAGGGACGAATGGAGACGTGTCGTCTTCAGCGATGAGAGTCGCTTCTGCCTTGGTGCCAATGATGGTCGTATGCGTGTTTGGCGCCGTGCAGGTGAGTGCCACAATCAGGACTGCATACGACCGAGGCACACAGGGCCAACACCCGGCATCATGGTGTGGGGAGCGATCTCCTACACTGGCCGTACACCACTGGTGTTCGTCGAGGGGACACTGAATAGTGCACGGTACATCCAAACCGTCATCGAACCCATCGTTCTACCATTCCTAGACCGGCAAGGGAACTTGCTGTTCCAACAGGACAATGCACGTCCGCATGTATCCCGTGCCACCTAACGTGCTCTAGAAGGTGTAAGTCAACTACCCTGGCCAGCAAGATCTCCGGATCTGTCCCCCATTGAGCATGTTTGGGACTGGATTAAGCGTCGTCTCACGCGGTCTGCACGTCCAGAACGAACGCTGGTCCAACTGAGGCGCCAGGTGGAAATGGCATGGCAAGCCGTTCCACAGGAATACATCCAGCATCTCTACGATCGTCTCCATGGGAGAATAGCAGCCTGCATTGCTGCGAAAGGTGGATATACACTGTACTAGTGCCGACATTGTGCATGCTCTGTTGCCTGTGTCTATGTGCCTGTGGTTCTGTCAGTGTGATCATGTGATGTATCTGACCCCAGGAATGTGTCAATAAAGTTTCCCCTTCCTGGGACAATGAATTCACGGTGTTCTTATTTCAATTTCCAGGAGTGTATTTACGTAACTGATAACATAATATCAGCTGCCCATGTCCACCTGAAAATGACATAATAAAATCCACAATTTCCCTCTGAAGTCTCCAGGAAGCTGAGAGTGATAATTTTAATGTACCGTTACCTGCCCGCTATATTGCAGGAAAACTGCTTTCATTCAGTTTACTTTAAATTTGACGCGGCAGCGGCCGCCGCGTTCGCCGCACGGCTCTGCGTCATGGAAAATTCCTAATATTCTGAAAACTGAGAAGAATATGGAATGAAATCTTGGCCAAGCTAGCAATAAATTATTACAGGTAATAATTTTAACAATTTCTATATTCAAAAAATCAACATAAATTGAACGTACACATCTTTTACAAATATCAGTCTCCAATGGCGTCTTTCTCGATCAAAGGACAAACGAAGGCTACCTACGCATTCAAGCGAGCGTCAGAGGCTCTTACAGCTTCAACGGCTACAAGAAGACACAGAGAGTAATGTTTGAACCTCCACTACTTATAGGCAATTTAATATGCATCTTTGTAATTACTTTTCATTATCTGCTTTGATACATACATTCACCGACCACAGACATTTGTGAAATATAGATACATAAATATTGCACAAACATAAAAATGAAAAATTGTTATTTCCTTTTCTACATAATCTACTACCATTCATACAATAATGAAATAATAATAGACCTCATGGAGGCCCAGGAAAAGAATAGGCCTCTGGTATGTTTTGCCAGTCGTAAAAGGCGACGAGAAAGCACAAACCACTAATAGGGCTAACCCCCCCTTTAGTGTGATTAGTTGGTTCAGGACAGAACTAAAGAAGCCTCGGACAAGCGCCGTCATGGTCGGAAACGACGCTTGAACCCTATGCCCGCCCACAGTGGTAACGACACTGCTAGCCAACTGGAAAATGATTTAAATCCAAATAGAGGTGTTTTGCAGGATATGCTTCCTGCAACCACCCTAGAAGGAAAACAAAGACAGAGGATGAGATGGTCAGATGAAGTTAATCGACACCTCATCTTCTGTTATTACCAAGCAACAAACCTAGGAACCAACACAACTGGATACAGATCACAAGTATACACAACATTTATTACCAGATACCCAGAATTAAAATTTGTAACAGAACAACGACTATCTGATCAGATCCGTGTAATAATCAAAACTAACAGGATACCCCAGTCAGAATTAGAAAACATCAAACAACAAGTACAACAAATACTGGAACAAAGTATTGTGCAATCAGAAGAAGAAGAAAATACAGTAATGGACTCAAACATCCCAGAGCAAACAAACAAAGAACAACATGCATCAATTAAACAATCAGAGGAAAACGAAATCTTAAGACAGCCACCAGAACAAGCACAAATAGAACACGAAGTGACACACATGTTAGATACAGAAGAAAAATTTCAGCTGACATATATAGAATACAAAGACACAAATACAGACATTAGACCATTCTTGCATAGACCGCCAAATAACCCACAAGTCGAAACAGCAATGAAAACTATCAACACAATCATACACAAGAAAATAAATGAAAACACAACTATGGAAGAGTTACAACTACTGGTTTATATAGGAGCACTCACTACACTAAATATACACACTCAGAACCAACCAACACACAGAAGAAACCCACAAAACCAGCATGGCAACACAGGCTACAGATCAGAATAGAAAAACTGAGAAAAGACATCGGACAGCTAACACAATTTATAAGAAATGGGATGTCAGAAGAAAAACGGAAAAGGTTAGGTAAAATCTCACAAGAAGCGATAGAGCAATTAGATGAAAAGAAGCAGAAATTACAAGCATTGGCCAAACGACTTAGAAGATACAAAAAAAGTGAAAATAGAAGGAAACAAAACCAAACATTCAACACAAACCAAAAGAAATTTTACCAGACAATAGATGACACACACATTAAAATAGACAATCCACGAAACATAACAGACATGGAACACTTCTGGACATATGGTCAAACACGGTACAACATAACAGGCATGCACGGTGGATACAAGCAGAAACAGACACATACAAGATGATACCACAAATGCCTGAAGTGATAATTTTGCAACATGAAGTCACCCAAGCAATTAATTCTACTCACAATTGGAAAGCCCCTGGAAAAGATAAAATAGCAAATTTCTGGCTAAAGAAGTTCACCTCAACACATTCACATCTAACTAAATTATTTAACAGTTACATTGCAGACCCATACACATTCCCTGATACACTTACACATGGAATAACTTATCTGAAACCTAAAGATCAAGCAGACACAGCAAACCCAGCTAAATATCGCCCCATAACATGCCTACCAACAATATACAAAATATTAACTTCAGTCATTACACAGAAATTAATGACACATACAACACAGAACAAAATTATAAATGAAGAACAAAAAGGCTGTTGCAAAGGAGCACGAGGATGTAAAGAGCAACTGATAATAGATGCAGAGGTGACATATCAAGCTAAAATGAAACAAAGGTCGCTGCACTACGCATACATTGATTACCAAAAAGCTTTTGATAGTGTACCCCACTCATGGTTACTACAAATATTGGAAATATACAAAGTAGATCCTAAATTGATACAGTTCCTAAGCATAGTAATGAAAAATTGGAAAACCACACTTAATATCCAAACAAAATCAAATAATATCACATCACAGCCAATACAGATTAAGCGTGGAATATACCAAGGAGATTCATTAAATCATTTCTGGTTCTGCCTTGCTCTGAACCCACTATCCAACATGGTAAATAATACAAACTATGGATACAATGTTACTGGAACATACCCACACAAAATAACACATTTGCTATACATCGATGATCTAAAACTACTGGCAGCAACAAATCAACAACTCAACCAATTACTAAAGATAACAGAAGTATTCAGCAATGATATAAACATGGCTTTTGGAACAGACAAATGTAAGAAAAATAGCATAGTCAAGGGAAAACACACTAAACAAGAAGATTACGTATTGGATAACCACAGCGACTGCATAGAAGCGATGGAAAAAACAGATGCGTATAAATATCTAGGATACAGACAAAAAATAGGAATAGATAATACACATATTAAAGAAGAACTAAAAGAAAAATATAGACAAAGACTAACAAAAATACTGAAAACAGAATTGACAGCAAGAAACAAGACAAAAGCTGTAAATACTTATACTATACCAATATTGACCTACTCATTTGGAGTAGTGAAATGGAGTAACACAGACCTAGAAGCAGTCAATACACTTACACGATCACAATTCCACAAATATAGAATACATCACATACATTTAGCAGCAGAAAGATTCACATTAAGCAGAAAGGAAGGAGGAAGGGGATTTATCGACATAAAAAACCTACATTATGGACAGATAGACAACTTAAGAAAATTCTTTATAGAACGAGCAGAAAATAGCAAAATACACAAAGCAATCACTCATATAAATACATCGGCTACACCACTGCAATTTCATAACCTCTTCTACAACCCTTTAGATCACATAACATCAACAGATACAAAAAAAGTAAATTGGAAAAAGAAAACACTACATGGCAAGCACCCGTATCATCTAACACAGCCACACATCGATCAAGACGCATCCAACACATGGCTAAGAAAAGGCAATATATACAGTGAGACAGAAGGATTCATGATTGCAATACCGGATAAAACAATAAACACCAGATATTGCAGCAAGCATATTATTAAAGATCCCAATACCACAACAGATAAATGCAGACTTTGCAAACAACAAATAGAAACAGTAGATCACATCACAAGCGGATGTACAATACTAGCAAATACAGAATACCCCAGAAGACATGACAATGTAGCAAAAGTAATACATCAACAACTTGCCATACAACATAAACTTATAAAACAACACGTTCCCACATACAAGTATGCACCACAAAATGTACTGGAGAATGATGAATACAAATTATACTGGAACAGAACCATTATAACAGATAAAACAACACCACACAACAAACCTGACATCATACTCACCAATAAAAAGAAGAAATTAACACAACTAATCGAAATATCCATACCCAATACAGCAAATATACAAAAGAAAACAGGAGAAAAAATTGAAAAATACATCCAACTGGCTGAGGAAGTCAAGGACATGTGGCATCAGGATAAAGTTGACATACCAATTATACTATCAACTACAGGAGTCATACCACACAATATCCACCAGTACATCAATGCAATACAGCTACATCCAAACTTATATATACAACTACAGAAATCCGTAATTATTGATACATGTTGAGTTACCCGAAAGTTCCTAAATGCAATATAACATATACTGTACAGTTAAAAGGAAGTCACGCTTGATCAAGGTCCGCGTCACTTTCCATTTTTGACCAGACATAACGTCTGAGAAAAGAAAGAAATAATAGTAATAATAGAGATAAACCTTTATTTTTATTATTTTTTATATATTATAACGATTTTGTAAATGTCTTGCCAGGAGACGTCACAAAATGTCGTGTACGCACAGTCCGCCGCCTCTTTACACGTACGTCTTTCTGAAGGGACCGTGATCACACAACTCCCAAAAAGAGCTTGGAGTGTTGTGTGATGTGGTAGGTGTCTGTGAGAGAACTTGATTTGCTATAGCCGTGGTGCCTTTCGACCGTTTTTGTCTGGTTGGCCGTGCACAAACACCATATAGTCTTGTTCCCGACACGAATACCGGACCATTCTGCTGATTACAGTTCGATGTGTCAATCACACCGCCTGCAGCACGCAAGGCATACACGCCTCGTGGTCAGAGGAACATTTTATTCGTCAGCGCCATCTACCGTGGCAGCGATGCATGTCCGAACACACGTTTTTTTCCTCCATTTCCAGTCAGTTGGCGGTTCTATTCATGTTCACCCTGTGTAGCAACTAAAGCCGTAAGGAGGTGCATCCAGCTGAAAGTGGATGTAACGCGCTAGCGTCTGGTCAACATTGTTTACTCTTTCCGTCCGCGCGTCTTTTACTTGAGCACTCCACGTGAATAAAAGTCAGACATGGAATCGGTACGAGCCAGCGAGCGTCCCATCGGGCAGCTGCCAGCGGCAGTGCCGGGCAGACATCGATCGCCGCGCTTTTACATTTTACATGCGACCCCCGACACAAAGGACGGCCAGTTACTGAGTGGCCGACAGCTACAAAAGGCCTCACAGTCGGGTGCAGCGGGCAGCCGATAATGCCTCTCGGCGGAAGAGTGGCGCGGAGTGGCTGCCGCGGCCGCGCAACCCGCCGTACTCACTATAGTGCAGTCACTTGCCGAGCTGTCGGGGAGCCTGGCAGGTGTGCTTCTTGCACAACTCTCACTCCCGTTTACTCTTTCACTCATAATAGTGCGTTCAAGTTGATCATTCCCTTCCCCAGGTAATAATTCGACACAGTGCGTATAGGCTGCTGCTCGTAATTTAAAAGTGGCACAATCACTATACGAGCAAGATCATTCCGCACTGACGACTACAGAAAACAAGTCTTAGAACGATTCCTCGAAAGGAAGCGCTCGTAGTTTCGCATTGAACCGTGACATAATTTCAAAGAATGTTCTTAAGAATTTATTTTATTTACTAGCGATTCATCAAGAACATTAACACGTTTAATCACACTATGTAAGCATGGAAGTAGTTGCCAGGGAGTAACTGATAAAATCATAAGCAAATTCCTTTTAACAAATGGGAATTTCATTCACTTTAATAGTGCCTAAAAGCATTTTTTAAAAGAAACAGATTTAAAATTATAATCAGAAAGCACCCTCTAAATATCAAAGTTACAATTTATTCAGAGGCAGAAAGAAACAAGTTTTGACTGTATGAGCTTTCGGCCAGAGAACCTTCTAGCTCCCTTTTGACACGGCCGTAGTTACGACCGCTCACAACAGCCTCTGAAAGACTACACTGGTGCAAATCTGCAGCACACCAGATAACTTTAAACTAAGAGCTTAACAATTTACACAAGCACACAAATTATGCACCCCCCCGTAGGAGGGACGGAAATGGTACAAAACACTAACAATTAAATATTAACCTTGCCACCGAAGGTGCACCTTGATTTTAACTTTTAAGAAAAGTCTTACGATGAAAGGGTGGCATCTTTATATACTAAAATGATCATTTAAATAAAATCCCATGAAATGCAATCTTATATAAAATTCTACAAGGTTGGCCAAACAATAGTTAAGATGCTCTACAGTACACAGATACCGCCTCTCAAGATCATAGGCAATAATATCAAAATCTCCAAAGATATTTCGGGTATTAGGCCGTTACACTCCAAGCAAAAAATTCGTTAACACACCAAATCCGACGAATATGACAGAGGCAGCCACTAACGTACGGTAGATTGATAGTGAGATTACCGAACAACCAGAAACGCAGGTTGCTCTAACTCGCCCCTACTCCACAAGCGAAAAACGGGCCACCCAAATTATAAACATCCACCTTCCCGCGGGTGGGCAAACGGAGAAGAATGGTGGGACAACCCCAAAGCAAAACGGCTGGTGACCTCAACAAGAAAACAAGTAGAATTTAACAAGAGTAAATCAAACAACATATCACCAATCGCTTAACTTCTAATAAACTGCGATTTCTCTAGAAGACCTGGCGCAGCACCCCCAAATCGCTCTCCCGAACCGTCCGCTGCCAGCCGCTTCAACGGACGCAGGAAGGCGCGCCGATCTCCCGTCTCACGGCGTCGCAGCTCGCACCGGCCAGACTGATGTCGTGGGTTGACTCCTGTTGCTCTCGTGTCGACCGCGAAGTCATTACCCCTCGCTATACGCCGCGGCCCACTGGACTCACGTGGCGACCTCACATGCGCCGACTCTCAAGACGGACAAGTCATCTCGTGTCTCAGTGCGCGACCGACCAACCGATCGATCCAACCGCCAATGACCATTGCCTGAGCATACTCGAGCAGACTGGCGGCCTAACGCGCAGACTCAGATGCAGGAACTAAGCCCCGACCGGGCGACCACTTGCTGAGTTCTCTTACTGGCGGAGTGGAAAGACTCTCATTTTGCCGGCTTTAAAGGTTGATCTGAACGACACACACTAGCACTCCGAACAACAGACAGACACTGACTGCCTAACAAACGCGGACGAGAGACAGACTAGCAAGCTGGGGACGAGAGACTGACCCAGACTGACGCCCCTTAAATGCACGTGAACAGGCAACCTTTCCCCTTTCCCACCAGAGGGGGACACCAAAGCTGCGATTGCCACAGCGGCTCCACCGCCAGAAACGGAGGACAACTGCTTCACACTACGCGCTGCGGCGAGCTCTTCAAAACAGGAGTTTTTACCACGGCTCACGAATATCAGTCAGGTACACAATTTTAACGTGCGATGAGGTTTCTAAGGTTTGTGGTTTTAGAGGAAAGAAAGGAACCAGTCGAATGTATTGCACAATATTTCTATGTACCCATGGGAGTCTACAGAGACATTTACATTCATTTTCTCCAAACAGCTGTAAAGTACGTGGAAAACAGTACTTAGCATAGTACTAAATTATGGGTTTCTTCGTCCTTCAATCATGCGCGAAGAAGAATGACTGCTTAAATGACACAGATTTTGCCTACTCTCCCATGGCGTGCAGTAGTTTCGCCAATAAAGAATACAAGTCTCTTGATGGTGCTGTTCGCTGTTTTCACGGAAACAGAAAAACATCGGACAAAGTACTAGACACGCCTCTTAAAAAAGCACGTCGGCCGCTCTGGAGCGCCCTGATTGGTACCGGGCTGTCGTATGACCCACCATTGTGGAACCAACGGGGAAACGTTCCCAAGTGGAACTCAACGATCTTCATGACAACTGGCGAATGTCTTTCTTTTTCTCTCAGCCTTCTGTCTGATTTTATGCTATCAGCCGCGAATTCCTTTCCTGTGCCAACCTCTTCATGTCGCAGTAGGACTTGCAACCTACTTTGCTGAATGTATTCCAATCTCTGTCTTCCACTGTAATTGTTACCCTCTACACCTCCTTCTAGTACGATGGAAGTTATTCCCTGATGTCTGACAGATATCCTTACTGCCCCTTCTTCTTGTCAGTGTTTTCTAGTTATTCGGTTCCTTGCAGATTCTGTAGAGAACATTGTCATTCCTTACCTTACCCGTCCACCAAATTTCTAACATTTTTTGTAGCATCACATCTCAAATGCTTCGATTCCATTCTGTTCCGGTTTTTCTGCAGTCCATGTCTCAAAACGTACATTCTCAGGAAATTTCTTCCTCAATTTAAGACTTTTTTTTGTCACTACTAGACTTCTCTTGGACACGGTTGCACTTTTCGTCGTTGCTGATCTGCTTTAGAATTCCTCCTTGCTCTATCTGTCATTGGTTATTTTGCTGCCTAGCTAGTAGAATTCCTCAACTTCATCCACTTCGTTACCGCCAGTCCGTATGCTAAGTTTCTCGCTGTTCTTATTTCTGCTGCTTCTTTCTTCGATTTACTCTCAATCCACATTCTGCACTCATTAGACTGTTCATTCAACAGACCCTATAATTCTTCTTCGCTTTTAGTGAGTATAACAATGTCATCAGTCAATCTTATCACTGATATCCTTTCACCTCTGGACCTCTATTTTATTTCTATCATTGCTTCATCGATGTGTAGGTTGAACAGTAGGTTCGAAAAACTACATCCCTGTCTTATACCCGTTTTAATCCGAGAACTTCGTTCTTGGTCGTCCATTCTTCTTATGTCCTCTTGTCTCTTCTACATATTGTATATTACCCGTCTCTCCAAATAGCTCTACCCATTTTTCGTCAGAATTTCGAACATCTTGTAACATTTGATATTCTCGAACGCTTTTTCCAGGTCGATAAATCCTGTCAATATGTTTCGGTTCTTCTTTAGTCTTGCGTCCATTACGAACCTCAATGTCAGAATTCCCTCACTGGTGCCTTTCCTTTGCTAGAGCCAAACTGATCGTCATCTAACACACCCTCAGTTTTCTTTTCCATTCTTCTGTATGTTAATCTTGGATGCATAAGCTGTTAATCTGATTGTAACGTAGTTGTCGCACTTCTTCGGAACTGTATGGACGACGCTTTTCCGAAAATCAGATGGTACATCTCCAGACTCATACATTCTACACACCAACGTGAACAGTCGTTTTGTTGCCACTGCTGCCAATGATTTTAGAAATTCTGACGGAATGTTACCTATCCCTTCTGTCTTATTTGATCTTAACTCTTCCAAAGCTCTTTTCAATTCTGATTCTTATACTGGACCCCATATCCTTTCTATATCGACTCTTGTTTCTTGTTCTATTACATCTGACATTTCTTCCACCTCATAGTGGCCTTCAGTGTACTCTATCTGTCCGCTCTCTCCTCTGCATTTAACAGTGGAGTTCCCATTGTGATCTAGGGTATTTAGTGGGGGCACAATAATGGAATACGTATTTTTTTTGCCAAATTTCGTTTTTAAGGAGTGAAACGCATCCGAATTTTGCACTTAATGTGTGGAAGGAATATCTTCGAAACGACAGCTTTTGCAGTAACTTGAAATTGTGCAAAATACCGGACGATCTTCAATTATTTTTGAAAAATGAAAACTTTTGTTATAGCGCAAAGACGCTTTCAAGCGACATCATCCATGTGTAAAAAATGCGCTGCAAACGTCCCACGGCTATACCGCTGGGATCACCAGGTAAACAAGTTCCAGGGGTATTTATAGAATGTACCGTGACACTTTGAAATTCTGATAAATTTTGCTTTGTCCTGCGTTCTCCAACGTGTTCATTAAGTGAAGAAATTTCGCTCATTCTGTGGGCACGGTGTAAAAATGTGTTATATGTTAAGCATTTCTCTGTAGATGATCATTATTGTAACGATTTTGCATCAGAATGAGTTACTTATGTTACTTATTTTCAACTATACGCGAAAAAAATAAAAAACAATGTAAAGCACAAGACAATAATTTAGTAACATAAAACAAATGTAAATAAAGTAATTGATTAGAATAGTAATGGATGTTTAGGTATTTTAATTTGTTATGTTGAAAATATTCCAACAGCACATTGTCTCCAGAATGAGATTTTCACTCTGCAGCGGAGTGTGCGCTGATATGAAACTTCCTGGCAGATTAAAACTGTGTGCCCGACCGAGACTCGAACTCGGGACCTTTGCCTTTCGCGGGCAAGTGCTCTACCATCCGAGCTACCGAAGCACAACTCACGCCCGGTACTCACAGCTTTACTTCTGCCAGTATCTCGTCTCCTACCTTCCAAACCTTACAGAAGCTCTCCTGCGAACCTTGCAGAACTAGCACTGCTGAAAGAAAGGATACTGCGGAGACATGGCTTAGCCACAGCCTGGGGGATGTTTCCAGAATGAGATTTTCACTCTGCAGCGGAGTGTGCGCTGATATGAAACTTCCTGGCAGATTAAAACTGTGTGCCCGACCGAGACTCGAACTCGGGACCTTTGCCTTCATAGCAGCGCACAGTCCGCTGCAGAGTGGAAATCTCATTCTGGAAACATCCCCCAGGCTGTGGCTAAGCCATTTCTCCGCAATGTCCTTTCTTTCAGGAGTGCTAGTTCTGCAAGTTTCGCAGGAGAGCTTCTGTAAAGTTTGGAAGGTAGGAGACGAGATACTGGGAGAAGTAAAGTTGTGATGACCGGGCGTGAGTCGTGCTTCGGTAGCTCAGATGGTAGAGTACATGCCCGCGAAAGGCATAGGTCCCGAGTTCGAGTCTCGGTCGGGCACACAGTTTTAATCTGCCAGGAAGTTTCAGCACATTGTCTATTTTTGAAAAATGTTTCAGAAAGCAGCTTTAGTACAAATGGATTATGTGGCTTGAAAGAGTCTTCAATTTTATTTATATTGTTTACATTTTTCATAATTAATTAATGGTAGAGCTGTTGTCGCGTATGTGTCGCGAATGAGTAGCGCGAACTATTTTAAGTGTATAGCTAAGGGTACGATGTTGCACAAGGTGTGGCAGTAAAGGATTAACCTAACTTCAGCAGGGACGCTAGGAAGCAGGAGGAACTGCATTTTTGTGGTAACGGTAGTGTGGGCTACGTGACATAGAGCACAGAAGCTTGTGGAAGGAGCCGAGGTCAAGAGGGCGGCTCATGATAGCGCGGGAGGAGCATCGTGCGAGCGTATTGTGTAAGAGCCCCCGCCGGCGCTGCTGAAAGATTCCGACTCTGACCTCAGTCCGCCTCAGACGCTGAACCTGCGCTACTCCGCCACCGGGACGGGACTCGGTGTCTGGTGGCGCTCAGCTGCACGCGGTGCATTCAGGGTTGCACAGCGTAGCCAGTGTGTCAGTGCCTCGTAGGATTCGATAGTGGTCTCCAATCCTATTTCGTTCTTCAATGTCAGTTACTATACATAGTTCGTCGTCCTTTTCTCACCGAGTTTCCTCACCTGGTAGCATTCCAGCTCGTATCCTCAGGCACCAGGTGAACTATTCGGACGAACCAATTCACAACAGGAGACAGCGTCAGCTCACGCCCTGATCCGTTCGCACCGTTCGCAGGACAGTACACGGTATTCTGCACAATTTCAAAGTAGTGCAAAAGCTGATTATATACTTTTCAAGAATGTTAATTAAATATCGAGATTTATATGAAAAACATTTGTTATGCATCATCGTTTCGAACATATTCCCTCTAAACGTACAATGCCAAACTACGTTTTGAGGTGTATTTTACTCCTTCAAATAAAATTTGACACACACAGTGGTTACGGTTACTACAAGCCACAGCACAAGTTGGGAAACGGGGCCAAATTTCTAGTAGTTTACTGTCGAGTTGAGATTTTCACAAATGTTTTATTCGTATCTTACAGAAACTAGCAGTACGGCAATAAACACCCTTTTAAACACGCCGCTAACGGCAATCAAGTAATTCATAGCAATACAACAGTTTAAATTTTTTTTAAAAAACACAGAAGCTAGCAGTACGGCAATAAACTACCTTTTTAAAACACGCCGCTAACGCCAATCAAAGTAATTTATAGCAATACAACAACTTAAAAACATTTAAAGAACATTAGTAAACAGGCTACCAAAGTAAATACAGAACTTTGTTGATAAAGTACGGCGAGGTAGTGAAGCTACCAACACCGCCGTTAAAAAAATTAAACAGGTCTCGGCAAACACACGATTAATGGCAATAAAAGGAATTTACAAACTTGGAGGAATTTTAAAAAAATTTTAAACTAAAGTGTCCTGGAATATCATTAGAACGTAACAGATATGACGGACCCGTGTAAGGCGGCCACAAATCACCCACTCAGGGATGCTCAGGCTAGACAGAATACTGAACAATTTAAATACGCCCATAAACGCAATTTCCACTCTCAGGCTGGTCACTGCACCGACTCTTAGCCAGCGAAAACTTGTTATAAGACGGCTTAACTTGCTGACAGAATTAGAGCTAACCTCGTGCAAGGAAACATTACACCACACAGTCTTGAATGAGCGACCACATGATCAACCACAAGAAGCATGAATTTACTCATAACCCGCGGCAGAATAGCGAAACGATTAAACTGCCAAAACTACACCTCCCATCGGGCAGTAACGAGAGGAGGAGGAAAGATCACTGTCTTCAATTACACCGGTGCCAGGGACAGGAAACCCGGTCGCCGGAGGCCACAAGGCAGAAGAGACGCTGGTTACACAAAATTATTACTTAATGATTAAACCTTCCACGAACTTAACTTGCAATTATGCTCGAACAGGCAGTACACGACCTCCGATGGCAAGAATTCACACATCCGACCGCGCACGCGTCGCCAGCGTACCCAACACGCTACGGTCACGCGACAACACGCTCTGTCACCGGAGTTCACGTCTTCTCTGCAACGTTGACGGGTAGTGACCGCTCCTTCATCTTAGGTGTCTCCTTTCAAGCTCCAGTGTTGAAACGGAGGATTTAAAGAAGCTTGTTAACGTCCCACCAATGCGAAATGAACAGCAACTACTCGTGGGGCGATTCTGTATACAAACAACACGCGGGGCGCTCTTCCGTCAACTCAACCCGCTCGCTACACACAACCGACAAACATCACGTGGCGACTCGGTACAACCGACCACGCCTGCTTCGCGCTGGAAAGCCACACTGCCCTCCTGTGTCCATCACACTCTCTGCGCGCAACCCGCTACTTCCGCGCCACCACACGGGGTTACAACCGCTCAAACATCTCACTTCCTCCATAGCAGTTTCCCGGAAGCAAAAACGCAGATATCGATAGCAGAGGGAAAAGACAGCCAAGCTGCTACTTAATGACAGACAACATATCAAACAAACACGTCAGGGGAAGAAAAGGAAAACCAATGCAATCTAAACACAAGGTGTGGCACGAGTCGATACACGGCTCAAGATTCATCAACAATGTTTATTTACACTTAGAGAATGACCCGTTGTAAGTCAGGGCAGGGAAGTGATGAGCATGTGCCAATCGGTTGTATGGAATCGGCAAAGTAAGTCGCATCGTCGGGAAGACGCGCTACGGTGGCAGAAAGGAGGTATCTTTGACGACGTTTCGATGACCACTCTGTGAATATTCTAGCCAGATTTATTAATGTCCCAAGGTGGACTGTCAAATGTGTCTTCAGAATCGTCACAGTCATTAACACGATGTAAAACGAATGATTGTCGAAAGATCCTAATCGAGAGACGTAGAAGTTGAATGTCACCTCTCGTCAGTGTCGATGTGTTTCAGGGAAAGAAGATACATTTCAACCAATTTCTGTGCTAGCATTGCAAAGGGATCTGCATGCAATACATATTTGGAGTATCTCCCAAACCTTATTGCCTTCAGTGGCACATTAGACAGCACACCTTCAGCAGGCCAGATACTCAGAAACTGCCTAGTAGCTGATTGGAGATGAGTAGTTTTGTCCGAACGGACACGATTTTGCCGATTTTCAGTTAATACAGATGTCGAGTGCACTGACGCAATAAGACGATTAATCAGTAGTGTGTAGAGAGTGTAGTTCAGGCCGCCGCACGGTGGTTCTGCCTATTTTTGGGCATGTTTTTCGTAATGTGACTTGAGCTCATTTACTTTGCATCTGCCCATTGTAGGTCTGTGATCCCTGTCCTATTGTAGCTGTGCAGTCCCTGTCCCATTTACTGCCCCATCGCAGCTGTGCGATATTTGACCCACTCCAGTTGTGCGACCTCCGTCCAGTTGCATCTGTTTGATGCCTGTTTCACTCCAGCTGTGAAATCACTGTCCGATGGCAGCTGTATGAACGCTACGTGTTTGTACAGGTGGTTGTTTTCTTGCAAACGTCCCCATCTGTTGACTCAGGGATCGAGACGTGGCTGCACGATCCGTTACAGCCATGCGGATGCCTGTCATCTCGACTGCTAGTGATACGAGGCCGTTGGGATCCAGCACGGCGTTCCTTATTACCCTCCTGAACCCACCGATTCCATATTCTGCTAACAGTCATTGGATCTCGACCAACGCGAGCAGCAGTGTCGCGATACGATAAGCCGCAATCACGATAGGCTACAATCCGACCTTTATCAAAGTCGGAAACGTGATGGTAGGCATTTCTCCTCCTTACACGAGGCATCACAACAACGTTTCACCAGGCAACGCCGGTCAACTGCTGTTTGTGTATGAGAAATCGGTTGGAAACATTCCTCAGGTCAGCACGTTGTAGGTGTCGCCACCGGCGCCAACCTTGTATGAATGCTCTGAGAAGGTAATCATTTGCATATCACAGCATCTCCTTCCTGTCGGTTAAATTTCGCGTCTGTAGCACGTCATCTTCGTGGTGTAGCAATTTTAATGGCCAGTAGTGAACCTTTTTGACAGGAAAAACTGTATGAATGTTGAGAGACGCCGACAGAAACCCCACGCGTAAACCTGCAACAAAATATCATTCCTCAAAAATGGTTCAAATGGCTCTGAGCACTATGGGACTTAACTTCTGAGGTCATCAGTCCTCTAGACTTAGAACTACTTAAACCTGACTAACCTAAGGACATCACACACATCGATGCCCGAGCCAGGATTCGACCGTAGCGGTCGTGTTGTTCCAGACTGAAGCGCCTAGAACCGCTCGGCCACTTCGGCCGGCTATTATTCCTCCAGGTAGCATCGTTGCCCTTTTCCAATTCAAAGAATACACCGATACGGGAATGCTTACGCAGGAAAGCCTGTTTAATCACAGTTTCGAGCGGTGAAAGTTAATCGAATGGGGAGCGGCACCTCCTGAACGCGCACTGGCAGCGACTGACTTTCCAGAACCCACACTAGGCGGAGGTGGACTACACGCTTCCAACGCGCCTTGTGAGACTCACACTACGATAAACAATGGAGTTAGACCGTTCCTCCCACCCCATCCCCCCCCCACCCCACACACACACACACACACACACACTTTAAAATTTGGATTAAAATATATTCTTTCCAAGAGTTGGGAAGGGAAATAGAGTGCTGCAACGCCCAGTGTTTGACCGGTCACAGCTCGCCTATTGACGGGGGGACCGAGCCGCTCGTGTCCGGCCCCACACGACTCGGCTCTGCCACGCACTCGCCCCATGTCTGTTGTCCGGATTCCGGACAGTTGGATAAGCAAACATGACCGGTCACCGCTGACGTCTCACCTTGCCTCGCCCCGGTTCGCTGCACTGTACTGTACAAATCCAACGCCTCTTTGTCTCTCTCTCTCTCTCTCTCTCTCTCTCTCTCACTCTCTCTCACACACACACACACACACACACACACACAATGTATTTATCTCTGTCTCTCTCTGTTTTAATACAAAAGTAACGTTTCCAAGAACGGGTACGTGACACAGCTAAATTCATAAAACACTTGGAAAGTAAAATGATATTTCAATACAATCGCGAATAGAAGACGAGTCACATTTCCAAACAGAAGATATATTTTTCCTTTCGTTAATAGGAGGCATTAAATAAGTGGTGTACCTGTAATCTAGAAGACAACCATCTTCATAAAGAAATCGTACAAAGAACATTAAACATTTACAGATGTAACTTGTCATACTTTTCACTTGTTTGCAACAGAAACAAAATTATAGTTATTGCTGATCAGCAGTAAATCACTAACGCGTTCCGGATTTAATTGGCTGCGGCGATTTGTTAATAACATGACGGCTTTCCTAAAGCATCTTTCACTTGGTGCGCTTGTTGCTGGGATACATAAAATACGTCTTGCAACTGCAGCCAGACCTGGCAGATGTGTTTCATGTCTGCTCCACCACTTTAAGATATCATCATCTCCGGAGGGCATTATAATGTAGAGATCTACTTGATCTGCTGCGGATGATCTGTTGTTGCTCCTCTCCCTTTCTGGGTGGTGGTGACACAGTACTTGAAGGATCTATGATAATAAACTAAAGAGACAAGTAACACAGAACTGATGTGCAAATCATCGAAACGTTCCCGTAAAAACGAGGTGTTTTACGTTAATGAAATATTGTACGAATTATAACATTCCCGTTTCTCTATAATACACTATCCACTAACTATGCAAAAACGATTATGTTAATGATTGCATGTTGTACCTGCGTAAGTAGCACACATTTGTCGCACATTGCTAAGAATTTCCTGCTTTTCTGGGCATTTTGTTGTAAATAAAACATTGGTCACAAGAGGCCAAACTGTGTTAGTGTAATGTGTTGTAAGCGTCAAATAGTGCACCTGATTATGCGAGTCAGTCCACATATCAACTGTGGCAGCACATGTTTTATTAATAACTTTCGCAATAACAGAAGGCATTATGCTGTGTCGTATTGCAACAGCTTGTTGTAGAGAGACGTGGCATGACATCTGCCACGGTTTCTCCAAAATGCGCAGCTAGATGTATTAATTCTTGGTCTAGTTCTCTGAAACCCTCACCGGAAGCAGCATTAAAAGGTCTCAAATCTTTACCACACAGTGCAACACACTTTGCTGTAATACTATTTTTTATTACTGCCGGTATCCCTGAAGGAGCTGTGTATTTGTCAGGTTTCTTGCAACTGTGTTTCTTAAAATGAGTGGTTCCAGACTGGAAACGCAATAATGAGGAGCAGTTTATGCACGATACGTACCGAGTAGACGCACTGTTTTCGTCTACAAGCAATAGAAATGCTCTCCATACTTGGCTTTTTAGACATTTCCGTTTCTTCGTGTGTAAACATTGGTTTCAGTCTTAGGTCTTTCTCCACTGGCTTCCTCGCGCTGCATGAATACACAGAGAGACACACCACAAATGAGAAGGCCGTACTGGCTGCAGTCTCACACGGATGATGACACGTGTAATGTGTTTGAAGTTACGTGCTACGTATTCGGTCACGGCATCTATGCTAGAACTGGTGCGGGCAGCCTATCCAGTTAGGGTGTGCTCGCCCCATCTCGTATTTTGTGCTCGCTTACTCGGTCATGCAGGACTCTATTGGGAAAGTCGCCTGTCATTCAAATTCTTTTAAAGACGTACCGTCACGACAGTGAGATTCCTGTCCTGTTTCAGCTGTGCGCTCTGAAAAAGGAGTGGCGGCCGCTTCCGGCGACGTACGGCGGCTCGTCTCTGAGTGGGGGCGGCGCGGGAGGCGGCCTGGCGGCGGGTCTGCTGGGGGCGGCCGGGGGCGGCGCGTGCCTGGGCGGCGCGCTGGGCGCGGGCGCGGGCCCCCACTCCGAGCAGGAGACGCTGGAGCTGCGCAAGATCAAGAAGGTGCAGAGCTTCTTCCGCGGCTGGCTCTGCCGCCGCCGCTGGAAGCAGATCGTCGAGCAGTACATCAAGTCGCCGCACGCAGAGAGCATGCGCAAGCGCAACAGGTACGTGTCCACTCTGGCAACCCTGCCACGACGAAGGCCGAAAATTAATTATGTTTGTTGTGCTGCCCACGCTGCTAAATATTGCATTTTCGGGCAACAACAAAGTTATATTATGTGGCAGGTGTCATTAGAGCACAGTTGTTACAGTCATTTCTTGAAATAATGGATAAACTAGGCACTCATCTTTTCGTGTTTCCCACGCTTGTCTCGTTGTGAACTCATGGCTCACTCGTCGAAAAGCTAGGTAGTGACGATTTCAAGCTCGGATGCAAAGAGGCCTAGGTGATATTCTGCGATATTCAAAAGTTTTATAGATGTGTTTCACAAACCATTCTTGAAGATTAAACTTTTGCAAGTTAGAACAGTGGTGATGTAAAAAAGTAATCAGCACTCCGAATTTAAGTTACACTTCTTTTTTATTACTTTTGTTACAACATCACTTCACAATATAAAACATACTTGAAAATATCTTCCTCACTGTTAAAGTTCACATTTCATAAACTGACTACAATTTGCGTCTTTTCAATATGACGACCAAGACTCGACTAATCACTGCTTACTCGCCCAAAAATCAGAGATACAAGTACGTCAAAGATCATAGTGACAAAAGAAAGAATACACATAAGAATAATATCATTCCAATATAAACGTATCGATGTATCAAAGTACCTGTACATTAATGAAATCAAATCTGAATGTTGTCTCAGAAATGTGTTAACTACTTTACACAGTAGAATATTGCTGGTATCGAGAGGTTGAAGTGAGGTGCCGCAATGATTACGTAATTCAAGTACCATTACAGTACACACTTCACATCCTTTGCCTCAGTAATTTAAATCGTTTCCTCATCGCTAACCGCGAGATAATGCCTGGAATCTGGCAACTGTACCTTAGCTGTCTCATCCCATTATCCTCTTTCTAGTCAATCGAAATCCCAGAATCTTCTGAATCCTGCACATATCTCACTATTTTTCGTAGATGCTCTTGAACACCTTCCTCATGAAATTCGTTGCAGTTAGGACGAGACCCTCCCATGACCGAAAAAACACACACACGTGCAACATCATCTGTTGCGTATTAATAAGCCCGCTTTCATAGAAACTTCCAGATAGATTAACTTTACTTTTCGAGGGAAATGCTGTGCCTTCCGGGCATGACTCGGTACCCGCTTTCACAGTTCCACTTCGCCAGCACCTGTCTCGTAGTTATCCTGCATACCTTAGGAGACTAGCTGTCATAGAAGAAATGCGGACAAGTGGCTTTGCTTTAATCTAACCCATTGTTCCCTGAATAAATATTTCACTCTGAGGTAGAGTTTGCACTATCTTGAAACTTTGCACATAGCACAGGCAATAAGAGCATTGTCTCTGAGAAACCTAAGGTTCCGGGTTCGGGTGTCTTTCTGGCACCCACTACAGAGCGTAAGATTCATCTTTAAACAATTCCCTACGTTATTGCTTGGCCGTATGTTCGAAACATCCTTTCTTCCAGGAGTGCCATTTCCACTAGTTGTGCACGGGAACTTCTCTAAATTTTCGGAACTACACTACTGGCCATTAGAATTGCTACACCACGAAGATGACGTGCTGCAGACGCGAAATTTAACCGACAAGAAGAAGATGCTGTGATATGCAAATGATTAGTTTTTCAGAGCATTCACACAAGGTTGGCACCGGTGGCGACACCTACAACGTGTTGACGTGAGGAAAGTTTCCAACCGATTTCTCATACACAAACAGCAGTTGACCGGCGTTGCCTAGTGAAACGTTGTTGTGATGCCTCGTGTATGGAGGAGAAATCCGTACCATCACGTTTCCGACTTATATAAAGGTCGGATTGTAGCCTATTGCGATTGCAGAATATGGAATCGGTGGGTTCAGGAGGGTAATACGGAACGCCGTGCTGGATCCCAACGGCCTCGTATCGCTAGTAGTCGAGATGACAGGCATCTTATCCGCATGACTGTAACGGATCGTGCAGCCACGTCTCGATCCCTGAGTCAACAGATGGGGACGTTTGCAAAACAACAACCATCTGCACGAACAGTTAGACAGCACGGACTAACAGCTTGGAGACCAATGTTGCGATTGCCCGGTTTACAGCATCATGATGGTCGCATCCGTGTTTGCGACATTTCGGTGAACGCACATTGGAAGCGTCTATTCGTCATCGCTATACTGGCGAATCACCCGGCGTGATGGTATGGGGTGCCACTGGTTACACGTCCCGGTCACCTCTTGTTCGCAGTGACGGCACTTTGAACAGTGAACGTTACATTTCAGATGTGTCATGACCCGTGGCTCTAACCTTCATTCGATCCCTGTGAAACCCTACATTTCAGCAGGATAATGCACGACCGCATGTTGCAGGTCCTGTACCTGCCTTTCTGGATACAGGAAATGTTCGACTGCTGCCCTGGCCAGCACATTCTCCAGATCTCTCACCAACTGAAAACGCCTGGTCAATGGTCGCCAAGTAACTGGCTGGTTACAATACGCCAGTCACTACTCTTGATGAATGAAAACGCCTGGTCAATGGTCGCCAAGTAACTGGCCGGTTACAATACGCCAGTCACTACTCTTGATGAACTGTGGTATCGTGTTGAAGCTGCATGGGCAGCTGTACCTGTACACGGCATCCAAGCTCTGTTTGACTCAATGGCCAGGCGTATCAAGGCTGTTATTACGGCCAGAGGTGGTTGTTCTGGCTACTGATTTCTCAGGATCTATGTACCCAAATTGCGTGAAAATGTAATCACATGTCAGTTCTAGTATAATATATTTGTCCAATGAATACCCGTTTATCATCTGCATTTCTTCCTAGTGTAGCAATTTTAATGGGCAGGAGTGTAGGAGAGAGAATGGAAGTAGCTCTTTGGGAAGGGGGGGGGGGGAGGTTTGGGGGAGTTAAGTCGTGCTTGCATAGCTCACTATGTAGAACACTGACCTGCAAAATCAAGACTGTCGGCAGCAGTCCGTTTCAAAATTCGGTAATATTTCATTCGCTTCACTTATAAACCAAATGCGGAAGGGTGATAACTTTCCCAGTGCCAGCTCACGTCTTTCCATGGAGACGTACAGAACAAAGAAGTAATAATTTATTTCCTTGTAGGTACGAATTTGGAAATTTGTGGTAATATCCTGTGGGACCTAACTGCTGAGGTCATCGGTCCCTAGGCTTACACACTATTTAATGTAACTGAAACTAACCTACGCTAAGGTCAACACACACACACATGCCCGACGGGGGGAGCCGCGCGAACCGTGGCAAGGTGCCCAAGACCACGCGGCTACTTCCCTCGGTGTAGAAACAAATATTGCTTTCTAGCAAACTTAAGATTATGGGAATAAGTATTCTCGATAACAATAGCAAGGCGTACGGCTCACAGTTAACTGTGATCTCGATTAAATAAACCAGCAATTCTAGCGAGTGACGAGGGTAATAGCTTCACCGCCCCATCGACGACGACGTCATTACTAACGGAGCACAAGGTATAAATACGATAATGTTGGGGCACAAAAATGGAAGTGTTCTTTTTCAAAGGAATTGTCCCAGTACAGGCCAACAGACGGAGAACTAAAGGAAACCCACATCAGGATAGTCGCACTGTGATTTCAAGTCCACTCCCCCAACACAAGAAATTGGGTGGAAACCAAAAATAAATAATTTGGTTGATAGCTAATTTGCAGTTCATTTAAAATAAGTAAACTTGTATTTCTGTTGACCAAGTGGATGCTGTCGATGTAAAAGTATTGACGACAAGTCACATTTAGACATACAGTCTTAGATATTACAACAACTATTTTAGGTTCAGAATTTTGTATTTTACATGAAACAACTGCTTACTAGTAATGTAGGTGCTGTGCTCCCACACTGAGTCAATGAAATTATTCCCAGAGTTGCCTTGGATTGCAATTCTGCAGTTTTCTTTGCTGATACAGATATGTAAAAACACTACAATGTAACATGTTTTAACACTAGTATGTCAGTAGTAATTGTACAATGGCACCCCAAGTAAACCGAGCTTGGTCCATGAAGTGAGCGACGTACTGTTTTAAATGAACTTTGTTGAAATTCTGTTGCCAGGATACCACTGGCCAATACTGTGGACTTGTATCCGAGATTATGCCAGGTTCCCGGCAGGAAGTATTAATTTCAATTCTGAATTATCAGTGCAGCTTTCTGATGCATGTTTCACGAGAAATCCGTACGGTAGTTTAAAAGAGAGGCGTCAGCTTGCCATAAATTTCATGAAATGCATTTAAGTTTAAATTTAATTGTATCTCTGGCGTCACAGATCAAGAGTTAACTATTTCCGCAAATATACACTCCTGGAAATGGAAAAAAGAACACATTGACACCGGTGTGTCAGACCCACTATACTTGCTCCGGAGACTGCGAGAGGGCTGTACAAGCAATGATCACACGCACGGCACAGCGGACACACCAGGAACCGCGGTGTTGGCCGTCGAATGGCGCTAGCTGCGCAGCATTTGTGCACCGCCGCCGTCAGTGTCAGCCAGTTTGCCGTGGCATACGGAGCTCCATCGCAGTCTTTAACACTGGTAGCATGCCGCGACAGCGTGGACGTGAACCGTATGTGCAGTTGACGGACTTTGAGCGAGGGCGTATAGTGGGCATGCGGGAGGCCGGGTGGACGTACCGCCGAATTGCTCAACACGTGGGGCGTGTGGTCTCCACAGTACATCGATGTTGTCGCCAGTGGTCCGCGGAAGGTGCACGTGCTCGTCGACCTGGGACCGGACCGCAGCGACGCACGGATGCACGCCAAGACCGTAGGATCCTACGCAGTGCCGTAGGGGACCGCACCGCCACTTCCCAGCAAATTAGGGACACTGTTGCTCCTGGGGTATCGGCGAGGACCATTCGCAACCGTCTCCATGAAGCTGGGCTACGGTCCCGCACACCGTTAGGCCGTCTTCCGCTCACGCCCCAACATCGTGCAGCCCGCCTCCAGTGGTGTCGCGACAGGCGTGAATGGAGGGACGAATGGAGACGTGTCGTCTTCAGCGATGAGAGTCGCTTCTGCCTTGGTGCCAATGATGGTCGTATGCGTGTTTGGCGCCGTGCAGGTGAGTGCCACAATCAGGACTGCATACGACCGAGGCACACAGGGCCCACACCCGGCATCATGGTGTGGGGAGCGATCTCCTACACTGGCCGTACACCACTGGTGATCGTCGAGGGGACACTGAATAGTGCACGGTACATCCAAACCGTCATCGAACCCATCGTTCTACCATTCCTAGACCGGCAAGGGAACTTGCTGTTCCAACAGGACAATGCACGTCCGCATGTATCCCGTGCCACCCAACATGCTCTAGAAGGTGTAAGTCAACTACCCTGGCCAGCAAGATCTCCGGATCTGTCCCCCATTGAGTATGTTTGGGACTGGATGAAGCGTCGTCTCACGCGGTCTGCACGTCGAGCACGAACGCTGGTCCAACTGAGGCGCCAGGTGGAAATGGCATGGCAAGCCGTTCCACAGGACTACATCCAGCATCTCTACGATCGTCTCCATGGGAGAATAGCAGCCTGCATTGCTGCGAAAGGTGGATATACACTGTACTAGTGCCGACATTGTGCATGCTCTGTTGCCTGTGTCTATGTGCCTGTGGTTCTGTCAGTGTGATCATGTGATGTATCTGACCCCAGGAATGTGTCAATAAAGTTTCCCCTTCCTGGGACAATGAATTCACGGTGTTCTTATTTCAGTTTCCAGGAGTGTACATAAAAGCATACAGATGCCTGTTTTAACAGAAATCACCCAGCTTCCACACTCTATTATTACTACATACGAATGTTGTACCATCTTTACCACACACATATGTTACATTTCCTGTCATATCTTTTGAAATTGGTTTCTTCAGTACCGGCATGAAAAGTTGGCGCTGTTGTGTATGGCTTCATACGCAACAGTACAAACTTACAAAGACTCATTACAAATAGTGCAGCAGGAAAAGTCCAACTTCCACACCGTCAGCAACGACGATGCGCCAACGAAGGTATCATAGTGTAGTGGCTCGAAGTGCAAGTGGGCTGTGCGGTTGGCACTGCGGCGAGAGGGGGTGCTCTCAGGTCAGAGACTACAGACGTGTGCTCCACTGGGTCCGTGGATTCCGCACCATGCTGTCGGCATCAGAAGGAAAGTTGTTATTGCTTTCCCCCCACCAAGAAAAAAAAATCACCTCATGTCGTGTAGTGGAGAGGAGTGAACAATGATCGGGGAAGAAGGAAGTTGGGAAAGAGGAGACCTGAGACGAAGCTGAGGCTCACGCCCATTTCCTTCCCACACCCTGGCATACTCCCTGACCCCGCCCACAGCCGAAAAACCGGGCACAGATTGTGAGCCACATCCAGAGGCAGAGCAGTAACCCAAAATGCACAAATGTAGGCCGTCAGGAAGAGGGGAATTCTTAGAACATATTAGTGGGCTGGTGTATAAGACACAAAAATATACTCGTGTAAAATCAAACAACACATTGGTATGTCAGCAATACGACCATATACGTTAGAAAACTATTGGTAAATACGTAAAAAACATAAATTAGGTATAAACCGAGCACAACCTGATATAGTTACAACAAACTGATGGGAAATGTGTACAATTGGGGGGAAATACGACGGAATATGCAAGATCGTAAAAATCTAGGAGACTTATGTAAATTGCCTGAGAATATATAAAATTATAGAAATGATACCAAGAAATCCGGGGGATTTAGGTGGATTGGTGGCGCCAGGACACTCTAGACCAAGGAAAGCTGAAAAATTGTGGTCTGTCTGCATTTAGTTTCAATGCTCCCCCTCCCCCTGTAAAGTGTGTAGGTTTTCATAACAAATTCTTCAAAAAAGGCGATATAAGGATAACACAGAAACGCTATATTAAAGTAGGAAGAACATATGTACCCCAGTCCAGGACAGTGACCTCAGACAAGTAGTCAAATGTAGATATTACCAAATTACAAGTTGGTTCTCACAAGCAATATTATTCCATAAGCACTAAGGAGATGAATCTGTGTTTAACAAGCTTAAGCCATTCCCTAGCGTCTTCTGTAGGAGAGTAGTCTCATTCCACATGTATCTGCCTTAATAGCAGGAGGGAGTACTCTAGAGATGTAGTGTCAGGACGAAATTGCTATTTATCCTACACATGCCTGCCTAACATCAGACCATGACTTCTGTGCGCAAGACGAAGCCTTCCAGAGCGATGGTGATGTTACTGTAAACAGCAGTAAGACTGTTTCATTGATGGGCTACTGATCGTGATGTTTACTCCCTCATAAGAAGTCGCTGTTTCTTTGTGAGCATTTTCATTCACTAGGGCGTGGGTGGTAACTCAATGTATCAGCTAACAAAAATATTCGTTTCGTTTTTCCTCGCCCTATTTGCCAGTGAGGCATGGCCACATCTGTCAAAAAAAAAACCACAACTACTACTAATAAGCATGACAGGTATGGAAATATGAATGAGGGTACGTATATTTCCAACTTAACAATACGTATATAATCCGTCAGTTTCCTGAGAGACAGAACAGCAGTCTGCCGACTTTGTTAAAGTTTGTTTATAAGCAGTTCAAGTGGCGACAGACACTGAAGATACCTTCGTAAGGAGGAACAGGTTGGTCACTTCCTAGGACCCCAGACTAGTGTAGGGGGAAGTAGTTTTATCATCATGAAGTTTATCAGGATAGTAAACTTGCTGGGTGGTTGTATGTCGAATGTTGGACATAAATGTCCTTTACAAGAGTGTAAAGAGCGTTGCATTCCGCATGACTAATACTTCAGAAACCATATGGATTTAACATTATAGCGTTTCTAAAAACAGAATCTTTTCGCCTAAGGAGTGCATGTGTTTATGCTCTACGGTCATTTGCCTCTTGCTGGTATCTTATTGGTACTGACTCCTGATACTGGAATAATAAATGGTTCAAATGGCTCTGAGCACTATGGGACTTAACATCTGTGGTCATCAGTCCCCTAGAACTACTTAAACCTAACTAACGTAAGGACATCACACACATCCATGCCCGAGGCAGGATTCGAGCCTGCGACCGTAGCAGTCGCGCGGTTCCGGACTGAGCGCCAAGAACCGCTAGACCACCGCGGCCGGCTACTGGAATAATACTCCAGAATTGATAGCACAATTGATTTACATAAAATGTTTTAGGCTACATCCATCTGGAGCTCCATCATACACAACATTCCCCATGTCTACTATAGATTTCCTCGACATGCATGCATCTGGTGAGATATTGTGCAGATGCATAGGTGCCATGAGAAATATTGGTGCAGAACAGTCTTTGCTCAACAGCCAACGCTGTTCCTTCATGAGACGTCAAATGCAGTCAATATAGTAGCCTAATACTTCTGGTCAGTTGCAAATTAATTGGCATCAATATTGTTGGGAGGGTTGGTCACTGACAATGCTGGGAGATCTTTCAATCATCGACTTTATCCTTTGAATGTGGGAATACACTGTTACTGCCATCCACACAGGGGAAGATGGCCATTTATAACTGCACATTATGCACAATGATCGATGTGCTAGAAATATGTAGATGCTCTTAACTGCGTCAGTGTAGGACGCTGTCTGAAGTACTTTGGTGTATATGACCAAAAAAAAAATGGCTCTGAACACTATGGGACTTAACAGCTGTGGTCATCAGTCCCCTAGAACTTAGAACTACTTAAACCTAACTGACGTAAGGACATCACACACATCCATGCCCGAGACAGGATTCGAACCTGCGACCGTTGCAGTCGCGCGGTTCCGGACTGCGCGCCTAGAACCGAGAGACCACCGCGGCCGGCAAATGACCAAAGGGGCGTCCTGCACAGTCATCTATCTGCGTTCACACTCTAGCATATGGTACTCGCAAAGTAGTGGAGGAGTGTTTTAGCGATGATAGAGAAACTGGGAAGCATTCTGCTATATCACTGGGTGGTGTTAAAATTATTGAAGAACTAGCAAAACTGCTAAAACTGATCGCCCTATTAACTGCAGTGCTTATTACAGTAGCCTATATCGTCCCATATCAGCGGTGTCTTTTCCATCCCATCCATTGACTGGTATGCTGTTGATTACACATAATGATTGATTGATACCACTTGTTTGAGATGGAACACTTGGCAGAACACTGGATATCTGCTACTTGTCACTGTTGGTTAAATGTAGAGGTCATCACATTCAGGCACTTGTTTGGAGATGTTCCTCAATGTTGCAGTCTCATCCTGTTTCCATATGCTGTGATGTCCACCACATTTTTGACGAGTAAGATTACAGTACCTCTTTTTATCTCTACTACCCCGTGAGTTGTTTGAACAGCACCTTCTGGGTATGGTCAACACCAGAACAGTAATCATGTACATTGCTGCAATATGAAGAATCTGTGCTCTTTGTCTCTTCAAAAAGGAACACCGAGACATTCTGCTACCACATCACTGTGAAACATGGGATTAAATGTTTGCAAACACTCCACAATACTGCAAACTCTTCCAGTTTCCATATGTTGCAATGTTTTCTACGTTTTTGTCAATAAAAAACATCGTCCCTAAGTTTTATACCTACCACCCTGCGTATTGTGGGAGCTGCACAGTTTACACCATGCGATGTCCAGCTTTATGTAAGAGCCAATGGATCGAAAGGTGTTAATACCTGACAGCACCTGACAAAGACCTATAAATCACGTTAGAAAAACAAAATTTATGGCTGTGTATGAAGCTGTAGTCATTCACTGCTTGGATGTGTTACAGCAGAAAAGCAATGCATCAGACTGCTTATGAAAGAACAACACAGCAATCCTCTCTTGTGATTGATAGGCTGTGAAATAAAACCTTACACAGGCCTGTGTAAGCGACTTCAATCACCGGCCACTTTGCTCCAGTGGACCGATACACATGTATGTAGTATGGTGGATGCCAGCAATCAGATGGCATTTGTTTTTCGACATATCAGAAGAAAGAGAGACAGTAAAATCTTATACAGTGACATTAGGAGGTTCTATTACAAGGAGTTGTATGGTTAAAGTTTGGATGCATATAGTTCATAGATTTTTACCTACTCTGGAAGTTGCAAATTAACGATGCTCTTCAGTTGTCATTGGTCCTGGTCTTGCAGGATCTTTCTCCAGCTGCAGCAATGTCGGAGATTTGCTGTTGTATTGGATTCCTGATATTCACGGTCGACTCATGAAAAGATTGTACAGGAAAATCCCTACTTCACTTCTACCTCGGAGATGCTGTGACCCATCGCTCATGCGCCGACTATAACACCACGTTCAAACTCATATCTTGATAACCTGCCATTGTAGCAGCAGTAACGTATTTAACAACTGTGCCAGACATCTGTTGTCTTACAAAGGCGTTGCCGACCGCAGCGCTGTATTCCACGTTTTTACATGTCTCTGAATTTGAAAATGCATGCCTATACCAGTTTCTTTGGCGCTTCAGTGTACACATCGATAAAACGAGTATCGGACTAGACTAATTTCGGACCACTCTATCTAATGTTTATGTAAAATTCCACTTTAAAAATACTTTGTTTGAAATGGGAAACAAACTGAAACTTTCCATCAACACACAGCTTCACACGTCATGTGATTTGTTTGGTCCAACCGCAGATAAACACTGCGGTAAGAAAACTGAAAATATCTGCCAAAGCACCAGAGAAAAATGTGCCTGACGAATCTTAGGTGAGACAGCAGAGACCATCACCATATCATTCTAGCGACGATATGGGCCACAAATGGGGAATTATACTCCACTACACATAAATTACGATAAAGGTTTTAATATCCAGGCAGTAACATAACGTGTTGTGATAATGGCTGTACCGAGGGTTGCCGTCTGAACAACGTGCCGAGAATATACTCACATGGGAGACATTGCAGGAGCAGGGTACCAGAGAGTTCATTTGCGAGCCGCAAGGGCGCAGGTGGTTTACTGTGCTGAGTTAGTGCTCAGCTTCCGCTAATCCATCTGAGCCGGACAAAGGGCGGGTAGGGGGATGGGTAGAGAAGGGGGAGGGGGGACAGCGGTGTACGTGCAGATGTCGCTGTAGTCCTGAGAACATGCGGCTTCTACATGCAGAAACTTGGAATTCGCCAAGAGTAACGAAGCCTGCATGCAGGTTCATACTTCAGGCACCCTTTCACTAGTATTTGCTACGATTTTGTTTTGTTTGAGCCGTATTTCACAAAAAGTAAAAAGCTATACGTTTAAGTTTCCATTCAGAGTCCCATCACAAAGACTCATTAATATAATTCGAACAGAACATTCACAATACTTTCATTTTTACTCCCCTTGAACATGGGCCATGGAAACAACTGGACGCAAGTGTCGCTTTTCATTGGCGTCTCATGACATATACAACTCATCCTTGCTCTATATATGATTTTGTACTTTCCTCCATTTATCCAATTTCTTCAAATTTGCCGGCCATTGTGGCCAAGCGGTTCTAGGCGCTTCAGTCCGGAACCGCGCTGCTGCTACGGTCGCAGGTTCTAATCCTGCCTCGGGCTTGGATGTGAGTGGTGTCTTTAGGTTAGTTAGGTTTAAGTAGTTCTAAGTCTAGGAGACTGATGACCTCAGATGTTAAGTCCCATAGTGCTTAGAGCCATTTTCTTCAAATTTCCCTTTCACTCATTTATCGCTTGCATGTTCTGTTTCTCTTCTTAATTCGTTATTCGAATATCTATATATCACTTTTCCTTCTCTGTTATGCTTATTCTTCTATTTTACCAGCTCTTCCATCTTCTTCAATATGTTTTCAGTTACCGATATCTCCCTGATGGTTTTAGATTTTCTGTTCCCACAACTTCTTTTGTTGCTGTCATGAGATTGTCCCTCATTTTTATTCGCTTCCATTTATGCTTATTTCCTCATTAGGTGTTCTCCCATCTAGCGTGGTGGCGGAGCGATAAAGCGGCGTATTGAAAAGCAAAGTGCACGGGATAGAATCTCAGTTGGACCACAGAACTTTCCCTTATCTTGTATTCGTCTGGCAGTGATTTAAATTCGCCAGAAAAGACACATAGTTCGTGTTCCACATTAAACTGAATGTTCCGTTTACCAAGCTGGAAAACTGAAGAAGGTTAGGGACACAATAGGCGCCCAAGTTGCGTCCAGCTGGAATATTTACACTTGGTCATTGAGCAACACATAAATGATTATAGAGCTGTATTCCATTCGAATGTTTTACCTAACTCCTTTAAAGTTAGTATATTTAATTTCTCTTCAGCTTTCCCTCTCGATACTTCACTTATTTCCCAAATCATCAGGTTGTGGTCATATAACGTCACTTCCTGGGTATGCTTTGGCATCGTTCAGGCAGTTCCCATTCATTATTGTATATTGTCTGTCTGCTTCTTGCGAAGTGGAATACTTACAAAATTATTCCTCTTTTGCGGCGTCATCTTTGATCGAAAAGTTTTTAAATAATTTTTAAAGATACCTTTTGTAAGATCTTTCCTCCAACTTAAGCCACTTCCACGAAATTTCATCACCTCCTGATGCCTTTTCTCTGTTTATACATGGATAGTTTTACTTCGGAAACTCACTATCCGTGTAATTCACGAACACTTGAAAAATCTTGTAATGCTTTTGAGATTTTCTCTTCGGTGCTATCATTGCGCCATTCGCCATCTTAACCGACCAAATGAGGCGACTATCCGACATAAGTTTCTGTTCTGTTTTCATTGTTTTGAATTCTGTCTCTTACACAAGTTTCATTGTATGTGTTCACACTGTCTGGAATATATTTGCAAAGTGTTGTTTCATTGCAGATATTCCCTTATAATCCTCCTATCGTCTGGCTGAAATTCTTGTATTCTCTTTCGTTACTGAAGATCTGTAGTTTCTGGAAACCTGACCACCATCTGTAATTAAAGACAACAGCAATGAGAATTTTTATGTTTTCTGTGGAGTTGACTCGCGACTCCATGGAGTGCTGTGTGCACAACGACTATATGTTTAATTTAAAGAAAGGTCAGCGTTGGTCGTAATATTAATGTTTTACTGAAAGCAGAATCGATTTTCGGTCACATAGTGATCATCTTCGGTGCTGTACACATTAAACTCAGACACTGGTATCAAGTTATCAATAACCAAAACTGAGAAGCGATCACAATGAGTTATCGATTCTGCTATCAATAAAACTTCAATATTACGACCAACGCTGACCTTCCTTTTAATTTTCTGTGAAGTTTCGCAGTGCTAGCAAGCTGCGATTCGCGTTAATACTCGTACTAATCTGGATTTCAAGATGACCTACAGTACGGGTTGTAACCTGTGATCCAAAAGAATATAACAAGTATTTTGTCTTAATGGCTTTACTGTTCTATTTGCGATTTTTCTGTGCCCGCAACTCGCTCTGCTTTTTATGTAAGCACGTTCGTTAGCTAACTGGCGCTGGGTAACCTCGGAGTCGTTTTCGAAGCCCGGTCTGTGTTGCAGCCTGGTGTTCCGCATGGTGGAGGCTGAGGAGGAGTACATGGAGCAGATGGAGGTGCTCGTCTCGTGCTTCCTGCGGCCTTTCAAGATGGCGGCCAGCTCCAAGAAGCCTCCCTGCTCACACGAGGACGTCAACTCCATCTTCCTCAACAGTGAAACGGTGCTCTTCCTGCACCAGATCTTCCTCAAGGGCCTCACGTCGCGGATGGAGAGCTGGCCCACGCTCGTCCTGGGTAAGTCGCTCTGTCTCTGAGGTACTGAACTGTGGGAGCTGCCACTGACAGGCTTCTGAGAGTTGACAGTTCGAGGGGAACAATAAACTAGAATCAAAAATGATTTCCCGAGTCCCCTAAGAAACTACACATAATAAACCCATACGCAGTAAATCCATGAAGTATTGTGGAGGCCTGTAATGTGATTTTTTTTGCTGCCACTAAGTACAATAATAACGCACGTCTCCGCAAACTTACTCACTGTTAATTGCTATGGGCCGAACGTTTGGGCTCTTAGAGCCAGGAAAGTAAGGTCAGCACAAGCTATTCGGCGAGCACAGGCAAGTGTAGGCCTACACCTGCGCCCGACAGGCGTGTGGGGAACAACACGGACGAAGACGCTGCTGGTGATGTTATGCATTACCATTACACCTAGCCGGAAGAAAGAGATGTGCACAATACTGGCTGAAAAAGTGTGAATATGTTAAGGTAAATCAGATACTGTACACAAGAGCCACATCGAATAAGGAATGAGGAACTGTGACATAACTCAGCGACAACCAAAATATCAGCTCCCGAACTGAAAGCGTACGTGGCAGAGAGACAACCAATACGAGGCCATACTCCATGATAACGACACACGTCACGACAGAGCCACCTGTAGCATCTCTCCGGAAGCAGTGAGCACATGAGCCTCGGGGAGGCCCACGAAAGTCTTCCTGACACCCTGACAGACATATGTCAATGCGCACATTTATTCATGATTATTTTTTAAAATTATTAATGTTTTTTTTCTTTTTACGTAGATATTCTATGTAGATTTTCAGCTCTTAAACATTACAGTGCGTAGTTACACTACTGCATTTGAAAATGGTTCAAATGGCTCTGAGCACTATGGGACTTAACGTCTGAGGTCGTCAGTCCCCTAGAACTTAGACCTACGTAAACGTAACTAACCTAAGGACATCACACACATCCATGCCCGAGGCAGGATTCTAACCTGCCACCGTAGCGACCGGACTGAGCGCCTAGAACCACTCAGCCACCGCGGCCGGCTAATGCATTTGAAATTATGTTAAAATATTATGTGGTATATTCATGCCTGTCATGCCCAACATTTGATTTGTTCTAGTATGTAGATAACAGACTAAAAGGCAATAGCAAATAAATAAATAACATGGAGGCGGAGTGACACCGAAACCCGTAAAAGTGGCGTGTTGGTGATGACCATCACTGTGTAGTGGATGCTGGGGACATAGACCGTAGGAAACATAGACTGAGCATGAAGTCGTTATACTGAAACATACATCTAAGTCACGTGATTCGGGACAGGAAGCTCACACTTTCGGTTACTGCGCGTTTTGTGAAGTGGTGCCCACGGTTACAGTCTTCGTCGCTTATAGCCGAACCCAGGCATTGACGTAAACAATAAAATGACATGTTCTATAGCTATTCGGATGTGGAAGCGCGACATCATAAATACAAGTTTATTTCGTTTGTTTCAGAAGGACAACAGAACATTGCACACGCTTTGTTCAGGAATGGCCAGAAAACCAATTCTGCGTGAAAAACTTTTGCCCCGAATCACGTGACTTAGGTGTTGGTTTCAAACCTTGATACTGTAGAGATACGGAAGTGAGCGGTCTACATTGTCTGTGGTCTATCCCTGGAGGTTCCAGCAGCCTCAAATAAGAATGCCTCAGTGCTGCACAACTGACTATATAGCAAGTGAATCGCAGATAAAACTAAACACAGAGTCAACGATCTTATTCACTACTTGTGCAGGGCGGTCATTCAGCTTTGTCCGCCGGCCAGTGTGGCCGTGCGGTTCTAGGCGCTTCAGTCTGGAACCGCGTGACCGCTACGGTCGCAAGTTCGAATCTTGCCTCGGGCATGGATGTGTGTGATGTCCTTAGGTTCGTTAGGTTTAATTAGTTCTAAGTTCTAGGCGACTGATGACCTCAGAAGTTAAGTCGCATAGTGCTCAGAGCCATTTTTGAACCAGCTTTGTCCAAGTACAGTAAAGGTGAACAATTTACAGTAACAGGAAGCAAATGAAAATCTTACACTTACACTAAGAACATTTCTGAGCACGTTCCAGAAATAATCGAGTGGTTCCCTAACAATAATCAGCATTTAACCTTCACAAAAAACCAGAAGTTACATTAGAACTGTGTTCCGAAGAATAGCGAGACTCAGGGGTCGGCGCCGGACACAGGAGAGTCTTAAAGAAACGGCCCAGCCAGCAGTCATCGTTGTGGATGTGGACCGACGCCTGTCGTGTGCGTGCTAGCCACGCGCTCCAACTACCCTGGCGCGAGAGAAAAAAAGAGGCAGTTGTGTGACATAAGGTAAAGTTGGTATGCGTGATGCTATATCTGAAAGACGATGTCATCCAAATCTCACGCAAGTCGCGTGAGAGTGTCGTTAGTAGCTCCACTATGAGGAGTCCCGGGTTCGATTCCCGGCGAGGTCAGAGATTTTCACCTGCCTCGAGATGACTGGGTGTTTGTGTTGTCTTCATCATTTCATCGTCATTCATGAAAGTGGCGAGATTGGGCTGAGCAAAGGTTGGGAATTTGTACGGGCCCAGTTGGGGGCCCACAATCCAAACATCATCATCATCATCATCATCATCCACTATGAGGAAAGAAATCAGCTTTGCTTTATATACCCGATGTAACTGCCGTGCCCGTTAGTTACCTTTGAAACTAGGCGTGTCGAGTTTATGTTAGTCAAGAACGCCTTTAAGGCAACAAAGACGTCATTATCAACACCTCACCGAGTTTGAACGAGATAGTGCAATAGGGCTACGAAAAGCTGAATGTTCGTTCTGCGATACTGCAGGAAAGCCTGGCAGGAATGTAGCCACTGTATAAGATTGCTGGCAGCAGTAGTTACGAGAATGTACGGCCGCAAGAAGATCGAGCTCGAGACGGCCATGTGACACTACTGTGAAGGACAACCAGTGTGTTCGGCGTTTGGCTGTGGCGCATCGTACTGCCTCTGTAGTAGCAATTTGAACAGCAGTTGGGACAACAATAACACAATGAACAGTTACAGATCGGTTACTTCAAGCACAGCTCCGTAGCGTGCGTTCCACTGACCGCAGACCACCGCCGTTTGGGACTTCAGTGGTGTCAAGCGAGAGTTCATTGGAGGACAAGGTGGAGGTCTCGTATTTTCCCATGAAAGCTAGTTCTGCCTCTGTGTCCGTGATGGCCCGTGTGCTGCTTACGGGAAGGCTAGTTGCGGGATGGGAACTATCTTGTCTGCTTGCTAGACACACTGCACCATCACATCGACTTATGGCCTGGGGTGCGATTTCGTATGGCAGTTGGCGCACTCTGATGGTTATTCCACGCTCCCTGACTGCAGAATTGTCTTTCAGACTGTGTTCTGCCATTCATGAACAGTATTGCAGGGGATGCATTCCAACAGGACAACGCTCGCCCAGAAAGCGCTGTTGGAACCCAACATGTTCTGTAGAGTGTGTCGACATGTTGCCTTGGCCTGCTCGATCAGCAGATCTGTCTCCAGTTGAGTACCTATGGGACGACAACTACTGTGTCATCCACAAACAGCATTTACTGTCCACGTTTGACCGGTGAAGTGCAACATGCATGAGCTCTATGCTACAAACTGACATCCGGCACTCGTACGATACAATGCATGCACGTCCGCATGCTTGTACTCAACGTTCTGTCGGTTACACCAGTGATTAATGTATCAGCATTTCACATTTGCAGTGGCTTGTCTCGTGCTTACATTAACCTGTGATCCTGCAATGTTAAACACTTGAATATGTTACCCAGAAAAATTGTGTTCCAGAAGCTTCATTCTGTAAAAATGGTTCAAATGGCTCTGAGCACTATGGGACTTAACATCTGAGGTCATCAGTCCCCTAGAACTTAGAACTAATTAAACCTAACTAACCTAAGGACATCACACACATCCATGCCCGAGGCGGGATTCGAACCTGCGACCGTTACGGTCATGCGGTTCCTGACTGACGCGCCTAGAACCGCTTGGCCACACCGGCCGGCCCCTTCATTCTCTGCTGAATATCTGTGGACAATCCTAGTCTGAGGAAGTGAAACTTGGCTGATCACCTGCGGTGGATTGAAATTCACTTAGCCACGCATCTACACTTAACTATTCAAGGAAAGATAGAGAAAAGAAAGAGCTTGCTGATATCAAGATGAAGTAACAAGTCGCTTCAAAGTGTTCTTTCAAGTACTTAATCAGAAACCAGAACAGCAACCGTAATACATTTAAATAAGTTAGCAAGGTTTGACAAATGAGAGAAATATAAAATTACGCCATAATGTATGCTTTTCAAGATGACTCTAGTGAGAATTTAATAATAGAATAAAGCCTATGTGAACAAGCAAAATTCACAACAAAAGTAATATGAGGGTATGTTTAGACATTGCCGCATTGTTCTAGTTCTCGGCGTGGCTGTTTTAATCAGAACAAAGCGCTCTCGCGGAATTCTCGTTTCCTCAAATGCCTTTTTTTAGTAAGACATAATAAATGTTCCCTAGTCCCTAACGTGATACACCTGAAAGAAAACGTTAAACATCACGAATATTCAAAGTAAGGCATTACGAAAACCGCAAAATATACAGAGTGGTCCAAAGACACAGGCGATCGGATTCAACATCACAGGAGAACCTAGTCCAGGCACTGCTATGCGGCAGCTCACTTGGGAGCAATAGTGGTGGTGACGGGGGGGGGGGGGTGGCGAGAGGGGGGGGGGGGGGAGTGCAGACGCACCCGACAGCCTGCGGCCAGCGTATCGGCCCTAACACGATAGCTCGGGCTGCAGTGGTGCACACAATCTTCTCTGCTCCCCCCGGTCACTATCTCATGTTGCCAAGAACTACCATATAATTCTACAGGTTATAGTTACCTGCGAAAATTTCCAAACTACATTCAATCACACAGTCATGCGTCTTTGCTCTCTCTCTCTCTCTCTCTCTCTCTCTCTCTCTCTCTCTCTCTCTCTCTCACACACACACACACACACACACACACACACACACACGCACGCACGCACGCACACGCACGAGGATTAAGGGCATAAAAATACGCAGAAGACCTCATCCCTCTTCCAAAAGCACACCACCTTCGCACGTAGTGAGTTGTAACGCCAGCTGCAGATTGTGTCCGCATAGAAAACCTTTCTGTTGTGAAACGGTGCCAGTAGTCCACTTTAAAATTGAAGACCGTTTTTAGGTAATACAATGGCTTATAGTTTCGACATAGTTTCCATTTCATTCAAACGTTTTCCGAGTGCGTCGATTTCATCGCAGAGCCGCAATTATGGATCTTTCATAACCACTACATCGGATTCAAAAAAAACTTTCGTGGTAAAAATTTCTTTATACGTATGAAGAGATGAAAGTCAAAGGGACATTCCCAAGTTGTTGTATCGGTGCAACAGTTCTTACTTCAAATCCTTCGTTTGTTCTATTGTTTAAATAATGATGCTGACAGATGTATTGTAGTGGTCAAAGACGATATACTTAAGATTTCGTACCTCAATCGGTACAAACAGATCCCTTATAGGATCCGTCCGCCGGTCTGTCTGTCTGACTGACTGTAAAGAACACTTTTCCTCAGGACAGGTAGTGGTGTCAAGCTGAAAACTATGGCACGTACTAAGGCCTGCTGCAGCTTGATAATCAACGTCACCTTCTTAGTCAATCAAGTCAGAAGGTACGGTCAAGTAGGTCATATATTCTGACACTCGCTAACTCATCAGAAGCCATAGAGTACATCCCGTTGTCCTAGAACCATGAAACTGGGAAAGAAGTAGTTTCACAGTACAAGTAAAAGAAAAAATCCGAAAATTGGTGGGTTGGTTTAAAAGGGACGGCGGGGGGGGGGGGGGGGGGGGGGCAAGCTGCGATGTCATCGTTCCCTTGTTCCCAGAAGATCAATTACCCAAGGGAAAGAAAAAAAGGTTGATTGGTTGATTTAAATGGGAGGGGCGGGGGGAGGGGACAAACTGTTAGGTCATCGGTCCCTAGTTCGGAAGGAAAGAATGCCACAAGGGTGAGAATAAAACAAGTGAGACTGACAACACAAAATGGAGAGAGGAAAAACCATAAAAAAGACGGAGGGGCAACAAACACTCAAATGGACAAAAGGGGAGAAGAAAACCACAGAAAAGCAAGAAACAGGTAGAAGACATTAAAACGACAAAATACATTACCATGGCTGGCTGGTCATGAGTATAAGAAGAAGCCAGCCGCTCTGCAACACATTAAAAACTCCACCCTAAAACCACTAGGATGGAGCGCACAGAAGGACAAACGACATGCGCTAAAACTTAAGACCAAATGATAAAACCCACCCTCACAAATAAAACGTAAAACTAAATCAGCCGATGAGGCGTTGTCAGATAAAATTAACAACGAGTCTGGTAACCGAAGATTTCGACGCGGGGCGGTAAAAGTGGGCCAGTGCACCAGAATATGGGCCACTGTCAACCGGGCGCCGCATCGACTCTGAGGCGGGTCTTCACGGCGCAGGAGGCAGCCGTGGTCGGCCAAGCGTGGCCAATGCGGAACCGGCAGGGAATCACAGAGTCCCTGCGAGAGGCCCGCATGGAGGACTGCCACACATTCGTAGTCTCCTTAATGGCACGCAGTTTATTGTGCGTACTGAGACTATGCCATTCCGTCTCCCAAAGCCGAAAAACCTGGTGGCCTAAAAACGGACGCAGGTCAACTATTGGAATGCCGATCTCCATAAGTGGTTCTGTGTAGCCTGTTTGGCCAGCTTGTCAGCAAGTTCGTTGCCTGAGATTCCGAAGTGTCCTGGGGTCCACACAAACACCACTGATCGAACGGTCCGTTCCAGGGCATGGTCGACACCAAAGGATAATGGTCGATAGCTTGTAGGCTGCTCAAGAAGTCAGTACACAGAAGAAACAACTCCCCAGGGCATGCTCAAGAGCACGAGATATAGCCACCAGCGCTGCAGTGAAAACACTACAGCCATCGGGTAAGGAATGCTGTTCAGTATGTCCTCCAGGGACATACGCGAAGCCGACGTGACAGTCAGCCATCGAGCTGGCGCCGTAAACCACTTCATGGCCTCGGTACATGTCATGAATCGAGAGGAAGTGACAGCAGAGAGCCACGGGGCGAACTGTCCTTTTGGGCCATGTGAAAGGTCCAGGCGAAGCCGCGGCCTAGGTGTATACCACGGACACGCACGCGAATAGACCTCGAGTATAGGTGGTAAAGGCAAGGACTCCAGTTCCCAATTCAGATAGAAGGGATCGGACGCGAACTGCAATTGTAAGCCCTGATCTGAGCCGCCGATGTAGGAGATGAACCGCCGTGGGTGGGAAAAGGAGACGGTCATTCGGATGCGCAGGTGAACTACGAACTTGTGCAACGTAACTGGCAAGCAGTTGCGCATGCCTAACCTGCGATGGAGGGACTGCAGCCTCCAGAAGGATGCTGGTCACCGGACTCGTCCTAAAAATTCCTGTCGCTAGGCGAACGCCACAGTGGTGCACAGACTCGAGTAAACGCAACGCTGAGGGCGCCGCCGAACGTTAAAAAAGACTCCCATAGTCAAGGCGGGGTTGAACAAGGGCGCTCCCCGGTTGGTGTTGCTCAGGCAGCGGAGGACATTGAGGTGCTACCAGCGCTCCCGCTTAATCTGACGAAGGTGAGGAAGTCAAGTCAATCGGGCGTCGAAAACCAGTCCTAAAAATGTCTTCCCTACAGTGAGGGGATCGTCAGTAAGGTAAAGTTCTGGTTCCCGATCAATGGTACGACGCCGACATAAGTACATAACACACGACTTTGCAACTGAAAACTGGAAGCCGTGGGCTAGAGCTCAGCAACTCCAGTATTGATGGAGCAGTAAGAAATGCAGAAGTCGTCTGCATACAGAGAGGGTTAGACAGACGGCCCTATAGCTACTGCAAGGCCGTTAATGGCCACTAAAAATATACACTCAATACAGAGCCCTGCAGGACCCCTATTCTCCTGGATAGGGGGGGGAAGAGTGGGAGGCACCAACTTTGACACGGAAAGTACTGAGGGACAGGAAAGTCTGGATAAAAATCAGGAGTGGGCTTCGGAGACCCCACTCGTATAATGTGGCAAGGATGTGATGCCGCCAGGTGGTGTCATACGCATTTCGTAAGTCAAAAACGACAGCAACAATGTGTTGGCGTTTGGAAAAAGCTGTTCAGATGACAGATTCGAGGGACAAGATTATCAGTGGTAGAGCGACCCAGGCGGAAACCACCCTGGCACGTAACCAGAAGGGCACGTGACTCCAGGATCCAGTCCAAAAGCCAACACACCATACGTTCCAGCAGTTTACAAAAACTTTGGTGAGGCTGATGGGCCGATAGCTATCCACATCAGGCGGGTTTTTACGGGGTTTGAGCACCGCTATGATGGAAACACGCTGTCGCAGCAGATCCAGTTGAAGGTCACGAGGAGATGTCGCTTGAAGTTATACGAGGGATATTTAGCCCTGGAGGTGTGTCAGGTCATTGTGCAAGGTCACTGAGGAGCTCCCACTCTGTAAATGGGGAGTTTCAGGGTTCATTGAGGCGTGTAGTGAATGAGAGGACTTTCCCTTCCATTCACCATTTGAGAGCTCGAAAGGCTGGGGGGTAATTCTCCGACAAGTAGTGCTCAACAAAGTGCTCTGCAATAGCGTTTCCGTCGGTAGATAACACGCAATTTATGTTAATACAGGGAACAACTGTTGGGATCTGGTACCCAAAAACTCGTTTGATCTTTGCCCATACTTGGGAAGGTGATGTATGGCACCCAACAGTCGAGACGTATCTCGACCAACACTCTGTCTTTTGATAAGCTGGTGAACGCAGGCACAGAGCCGTTTAAAGGCTATGAGGTGCTCCAGGGAAGGGTGCCGCTTATGCCGCTGTAGAGCTCGCCGACGCTCCTTAATTGCCTCAGTGACTTATGGCGACCACCAAGAGACAGCCTGTCGCCAGGGACGCCCTAAAGAACGAGGGATCGTCTTTTCCCCTGCAGAAACGATCCTTGTAGTTACTTGCTCAACCACCACATCTATGTTACCATGTGGGGGAGATTCAATGGTGACAGCAGAGGTGAAAGCATCCCAGTCTACCTTGTTTAAAGCCCATCTGGGCAGGCGTCCGTGGGCCTGCCGCCGGGGCAGTCACATGAAATGGGTAGTACCAAACAGGCCGTCATGTGCTCTCCAGTGGATAGATAGGAGAAAGCCAGGACTGCAAACTGAGAGACCAATGGCCGAATATGTGCTGTGTGCCACACTGGAGGGTGTGGAGGCAAACTGTATTGAAGAGGCGGAGGTCGAACTGAGAAAGTAAGGTTTCGATGTCTCTGCCTTGGCCAGTAAGCATGGTGCCACCACCAAGGGGTTATGAGTGTTAAAATCTCACAAAAGTAGGAAAGGTTTAGGGAGTTTATCAATTAGTGCAGCCAATGCATTCATGGGTACTGCACCATCTGGAGGAAGACATATGTTGCAGACAGTTATTTCCTGTGTCGTCCTTATCCTGACAGCCACAGCTTCAAGAGGGGTTGAAGGGGCACAGGTTCACTACATGCTGAGTTCAAGACATAGACACAAACTCCACCTGACACTCTATTATAGTCACTACGGTTATTTTAATATCCCCAATAGCCACAGAGAGCAGGGGTCCGCATTTCCGGGAACCAGGTTTCCTGAAGGGCAATGAGTTGCCCTAACTCAGCCAGGTGGCCACCGAATCCTCAGAGGCAGAATTGATAAGGTGTGGCGGTGTTGGATCCACCGAGGGTGGACTACTACTTAGATTTCTTTCTCTCTCGCTTCTCTATAAGGGCTTGCTGCGAAGATTTCTCCGAAGCAGATTCAGGCATGGAGGAAGACCATAAAGCTCTTCGTCCAGCAGCTTATGGCTCCTTCAGCCAAGGCGAGTATCCGCCATGGCATTAGTGGAGACCTTGGAAGAGATGGCCCCAAGGGATCCTTTCCACATGAGATGAGCTGGAGGAGGCTATTGCTTCTCTGACACGGGGGAGGGGACCAATGTCCCTTGCGTTTGGGGGGGGGGGGTGGAGGTTTGGGAACAATGGAGGAAGATTTGGCCCCCACCACTAAGGGGGTCGATGTATTCTGGTGGCCCAGAGGGCCCACTGATCGTGGCACAGAGTGAGGAACCACTGGCACTTGGGACGGCGATGGTGACGTAGCTGCAGCATATGTCGACGTCAACAGAATGGGGTGTAATCTTTCAAATTTACGTTTAGCCTCTGTGTAAGTCAACTGGTCCAGGGTCTTGTCCTCCATGATTTTCCGCACCTTTTGGAGTACTGGGCAGTCTTGCAAGCAGGAGGAGTGGTGCTCTCCACAGTTGACGCAGTGGGAGGAGGCGCACATGGTTATGTGGGAGCAGTGGACGTCCGCAGTCCCGACATGTGGCTCATAAATGGCTCTGAGCACTATGGGACTTAACTTCTGAGGTAATCAGTCCCCTAGGACTTAGAACTACTTAAACCTAACTAACCTACGGACATCACACACATCCATGCCCGAGACAGGACTCGAACCTGCGACCGTAGCGGTCGCGCGGTTCCAGACTGTAGCGCCTAGAACCGCTCGGCCACTCCGGCCGGCCCCGACATGTGGCGCTGAATGTGCAGAGGAAAGACATGTGCCCGAACTTCCCACACTTAAAGCGCCGCATAGGGGGAGGGACGTATGGTTAACGTCACAGCAGGTGTAAGGAGTCCACACCAGTCCTGCTACAGCTAAAAACCGAGGCAAATATGGCTCTCTCCGTTCTATAGCCCTACATTCCTCCCATGGTGTAGCAGGGGAGGAAAACGATTTAGGGTCATAGCTGTCGGCATTGTATTCGATCTTGCTCTTTTTAGAGACTGTTGGTGCCGTACTGTCACCAGCGAGAGATGACTTAGTCCGCTTCATTGCGGGTCATCCGCCATGATGCCACCCACTCCTATCAGGGGCTCTCCCCACAGGTGCCACCGAGCCACAGCAAAGGCCATCTTGCATGATGGCCATTGCTGGGAGTCCTGATGCCCCAGGAAGACAAGCATCTACTCCTTGGCATATGTGGAGAGTTCACAGCTCAGGCGTCAGCACTGCGATCCCTGTGTTGTCAGGGAGCTACCACCAAATGGGTACATGACGGCGCCACCACAACGGACTGGCTGCTGTGCTGGATATTGAGCGCAGAGAAATCCAATAGTGTCATGGGGGTGAAAGAGGACAGGAGGCAACGGAAGGAGATGACATACCCTGGAATGTGTCATCGCCCAAGTAGTTGAATGGCAGGTGGAGATGCAAAGCCATGACAAGAGATTCAGAAGATCACATCTTAGGGCACTATGATAACTCGTGCACTACGTAAGGCGTCCTTCCCCATATGGCCCGCACTTCTGTAGAATTTCGAAAGTGGCAGGTCAAACCATAGAATGGGACCTGAACTACGAGGGCCGAAAAGTGTGAGATTCCTTTTAGTCGCCTCTTACGACAGGCACGAATATCTCGAACGTATTCTAACCCCGGGACCCGCAGGGGAGAATCCGAAAATTGTTCATTTGTATTTATATCAAGTAAAAAAAGATATTTCTTTTGTCATTTGTTATCTGACGCCAGACTTGAAGTTAAAACAACCAGTAGTTCTGCATTCAGGCTGATTGGGCCGCAGTGGTAAAACATCAGGCTGGGTTGACTTTATTGCTCATGTGCCGGGTTTCGGAATTTACTCATTACCAGACATCCACGAGCGATTAATGTACGTAGATATGGCGGTGACTGTGGCTAAGTTCCAAAACTCGTCGTATGAGCAACAAAGACATTTCTTGCCAGATGTTTGACTTTTACCATTGCGACCCAGTCAACTTGAATGAAGACCTACTGATTATTAAAATAATGGTCGCCTCCCTCCTACGACATTTTATGTCACATTGATATTATTGAAGTTCAGAGCTTGTCTAAAATCTTTAAACAGCTGTGATAGATATCTTGCCGCTATCAATGCTGTGTAGTTGGGAGTGCATTGTGCAATTTGCCAGCAGGTCCCGAGGCTGCTTGGGAACCGAAGGACCAAGGCCATAGAGGATTCTCAACAACAAACTTTATTTACCGGGCATCGAAACTGTTGTGACTTGGCAAGACAGCCAAGCCACTATGAGATAGCCGAAAGGGCACGCGTTTAAGCTCACGCAGGATGGCGTGAGGTCTGGAACAGGACAAGGTCTTTATAGTAGCAAAAATAGTACGTAGCTTCTGAAATACTTAACTTTAATCCATAATTGGTGAACTTCGGTCTGACGGTACATGCATCACAAGATAAATAGCAAATGATAATGGCGCCTTGCTAGGTCGTAGCAAATGACGTAGCTGAAGGCTATGCTAACTATCGTCTCGGTAAATGAGAGCGTAATTTGTCAGTGAACCATCGCTAGCAAAGTCGTCTGCACAACTGGGGCGAGTGCTAGTACGTCTCTCTAGACCTGCCGTGTGGCGGCGCTCGGTCTGCAATCACTGATAGTGGCGACACGCGGGTCGGACGTATACTAACGGACCGCGGCCGATTTAAAGGCTACCACCTAGCAAGTGTGGTGTCTGGCGGTGACACCACAGAAACAACCAGCTCTCTTAGTTGTGCAGAGGCAATGATATTCCATCATACTATTTGTTCAAATATTAGATAAACTCAGAATTGCAGGAAACTAAAAATGGTTCAAATGGCTCTGAGCACTATGGGACTCAACTGCTGAGGTCATTAGTCCCCTAGAACTTAGAACTAGTTAAACCTAACTAACCTAAGGACATCACAAACATCCATGCCCGAGGCAGGATTCGAACCTGCGACCGTAGCGGTCTTGCGGTTCCAGACTGCAGCGCCTTTAACCGCACGGCCACTTCGGCCGGCTGCAGGAAACTGTTGCAAAGCAACAAACGTAACATGTGAGAATATTTTTTTAATTTACGCCAAATTCCAGTGACTTCCTTTAGTAAAATAAAAAAAAACTTTCAAGTTATGCTCTTGCTTGCGAAATAGCTTAGTTGCAAAATATAGCTTTGGTTTTTTTAATTAAAAAAACAGGATGTTTTAAGAAAAGACTTTACATATATTCTACTTGTTCGATGCAAATACTTTAGACAAAACTATCTGACAAAGGGGTAACAAGCCTGGCGGCTCCGAAATGGTTTGAAGTGTTTTGAATTGTGTAAAACACCAAAAACATTATTTACAAGCTACAGTTTTAAATCGGAAAAAGAAATTCTTAAAGGTAGAATATCTGTACCAATTGTACAACAAAAACTTTCGCGGTCGAAGACTCACTGGGCTGTACTGGTCACGCAGCAGCTCGTGACGCGTAGCCCAGCCACCTTAGAAAACAACAAGTTCCTTCTACAACACACCAAACGAACCGCAAGGACGTGGCCCTTTTTACGCCAACTGTGTAGCCAGCCAACCTTATGCATGCATGATGTTTAATCAGATATTAACCTTGCAAACACTGATAAGCCGGAAGTTCTTAAAGTAAATTTCGATACTTTAAAGCACGTTGGACATTTTCATTGGCACTTTAGCCACCAAATGATTTAAGTAAGAGGTTTACTGAAATATTCTATAAGTGCGTAAAGCAGTAAAAGCACAGCTCATTGTAGGGTTAAGATTACATTACACCTTTAAAATTACAACTAAAACGACATTGGATAATGTGAGCTGCTTCCGCACACAGCTGAGCAGAGGTAACCAGTATGTAATCGATTACCGCACGAGGAACCGTAAATAGTAATTTGACTGACTCACAGTTAAGACTACACACGCTGCTACCCAATACAACATAATTCAAACCCCATAACAGGCTTTACGACAGTCGCACTTATAAACCTTACCAGGCATTAATCTTTAATAAACGGACATTACTCCAGTAAAATTTCCCGTACGCCAGCTCTATACCGTTTGAACAATTTGCATAGCTTTCGTAAGTTAGACCTAGTAAATTACGCAGTAAACACAGGTAGTACTTGTAAGCAACACGGCACCTACAGGGCGAGGAACTCTCGCACACAAAACGCGACAGGACGTTTGCGGTACCACCGCTCGGCGCGAAAGTCGTAAAGGGCCACTGAACAGTTAATTCTGCAAGAACGATCCTGGATGAGAAAACTACTCACCCACCACAATTAAAGCAGCTGAAGGTGGCAGAGGCAGGCAGAAGTCTTTCGGCCTGCTGACAGGACGCAGTCGGTTGTCTTGGGCCTGTGCACGACTACTGTCCTCCAGACGCAGCGAGGCCACATTTCCGCTGTTGGCGCCAAATCTCACGCCGCGCCGTCCACTCACGAGTGTTGCATCCGCAAACTCCGGGCTCGTACGGCCCACCCGCTACCTCGGCGCGACCATCTCTGCAACGACGACAACTGACAGGGTCGCTGCCCTCTCTCGATAACCGGTGTAATTTCCACCGCGTCTCGCTGCTGCGACACCTCATCTTCGAAACTTTTTTTTTCTTTATTGGATTTCAATTTCCCCCCCCCCCACCCTCCCCGCCCGAAGGGGGGGGGGGGGCGGGCTGGCAGCAGTGTAATATGCTGCTCTACAGCCTACAGAAAAGTAAAAAAACACAATGAGACTATAAGCAAACAAGAAAAACAGGCGATAAAACGGTGCCATTTTAAAAAACTGTAAAATGGCGGAAAGTTGTAGAATTTAAAATATAAAAACACTCCGGTGACGATGCGGATGAAAATACACAAGAACGAGACAGGCACAATTAAAAAACACGGCGACAGTCTGCTTGCTATTCGCAAGAGATAAAAAACGCAAGTAGCGACAGCATGGTGGCTATTCCCAACACTGACACAGGACGCACAACACTGAATGCTCACTTATAACAACACTATACAGGTGACACGGTGGCAGATGAGGGGTAGACGTGGACCTAAGAGGGGGAAAAAGGGGCGAGGAGAGAAAAGGAAAAAAGGAAGAGCCGTTGGAGGGAGGGGACATAGAAAAGGGGGGAGGGGCTGGGCCGACGCGAGGAGGAGTGGGAAAGGCAGGGATGGTAGAGCAAAAAGGACTCGGGAGAGAGAAGGGAGGCAGAGAGAGGGTAGGTGGGAAAAAACAGGACGGAAGGGGGGGGGGGAAGAGGGAGCCCAGGGAAAGGACAGAGGAAAGGAAGGGGAGGTGAGGATCAGAGTTGACAGGAGGGATAAATGGAGGGAGAGAGGGCATCATCCGGGAGGGGGAATCGATGGAAGCCACCCTGGGAAAGGAAATGGTGTAGAGGTGAAGGATAGGGGGACGCATCGATGAAGGCACCTCGCCTTCGAATCGTTCCACGCGCGCCTAAGTAGGTGATAGCGACCAGACGCACCGTGGCAAAGCGCAGTCACAAGAATAGCCTCCACTCTAACCGCTCCAGAGATACGTTACGACTCAATCGTAGTTGTCGGAACTTGCAGCTATTGTGTAGCAAGAATGGTATAAGATCCCCATGAGAACGATAGAGGACCTCTCTGTATCCATTTCGAGACGACTCTAAGCTGTTTTGAGTGCCAGCGGGTTTCTTACGCGTATTGGGCATGGTAATGCGTCTTGTTTCTGATGTTTCCATACTTTTAACCCGTTCCTTAATGTCACTCACTATGTTTTCATCCGGAAGTCGTCACCAGCTATCATTATAACTTTTATAACACGGTAAATAAGAAGACAGTCCAGAAAATACTGGGCATAACTTTGCCAGAAAATGCAATCAGCTTCGCTTTTTGTGGCGTACAGCCACCACATCTCACCCTCTTCTTAGGAGAATATTCTGTTTCTGTTGTGAACATGCACTTACAAGGGGAAGGCCTCAGACACGGCCAACCGATTCGGTTTAAATTTAGCAGTTCGCTTGTGTACGACATAAAACGAAGCACTCTAAAATATTTTGGCTCAACACCCCCCTGTTTTTCTGAAAATCACCCCTAAAGGTTTTGATGAGCAGCCGACTCCAAATTGGCGGGATCGATAGATAATTGTAAATAGAAAATTTTTCATCGTCCGGTATAGGGCCCGCAAACATACACTTTTCCAAAAATCGAGGAAAGAAACTTTTACAGGTGCCGCTTACGTACCCGCATGGTAAACTCTTTCCGCCGAGAGCGCCGATAGCGCAACAGCCAGACAGCCTTTGGCTGTGATGTGGCGCACACGCCTTGTTTACGTCTCGCCTGCTGTGCTGTTTGCGAGCGAACGCGCGTTTGTTTACATCCGCTTAGAGGCTTGTTTCCGAGCCCGACTTCATTGATCGTCGTGGCGTTTTCTTACCGCCAAGCGACAATTAAATTAACTTTTCCGTTAGATCACTAACGACCGAATGCCTTCGAGGTTGAACATTTTATACGTGAGGAAACGCGCCTCCCGCCACAAGATGTTCTCGGAATACATATTTCGATCCTCAGTACTACTGTGCACATCAAGCCGGCGAATAACGAGATCCACGCCGACGTTGTGCAGCGTCACGCTAATTATCTCAAGTTCCGGTAGTCTGATGGACATACAGGGACTGTCGTGGCTGATCGCGCTGGTTTTGGCCTCCGAACGTTGCTGGTTTTCGAACTCCTGTTTGAAGAACCATCGCATGTTGTGATGGCCGCTTTTAGACTTTACGACAACGTCGTCAGTCCGCGTGGCTGAGACGTGGAAGACGTTAGAAATGTACCGTGTCCTCTGTCGTGCCCGTCAGATAAAAATTGAACTCCTGCACGCGTCCACTGTGTTACCTCTGTCTTACGCGTCTGCGGTGGTGCTGCCTGCTACGCCCCTGTGAATCAGTCGGTACCGGTGTCGGCTCCTCTCGACGACGAGACGGAAGTTTCGCCTGTCCCTTCTACACCTGCCGGATGCACTACAAATGAATGATGACTGTCACAGGCACAAGCTGTTTGTCTCGACCCCATGGTGGTTGATCATGGAGCTGTACCTACCTCCACCCTTTCTGCCATCTGGGCCATGTCGGACGACAGCCGCCCGCCTTCTGACACGGAACAGCATGTTAGGAAGCAACGGTCTCCGAGGAAACGGAAGAGATAACGCCGTACCCCGTCTGATGACTGCGGCCATCGCAAGTCTGCACAGAATGACGACCGTGCTACTGACTGTGCCCCGTCCTCTGACGTCCTGACACTTGAAGACGCGCTGCCCTTCCCTGCCTCCATCTCCAGTCGGCGTCCGCCTCCGGACATCGACCTTCCCCCGCCTGCGTCTGATGCGATAGCCTCACTTTCTTTGTCTGACGCTACCTGTGGACGCACCTCTGGTAATACTCCTGGTGACACTTCTGTCTCCTGGGCGGATGATGCCGATGCTGAGGATGGACATTCTGGAGGTGTACAGGTCGATGGATCCCGCTTGGTGGAGTCGGCTTCCTCCCCGTCACAGTGATTTGCCCTTCCGTGGGGGCCTATCAGGGAGTTCCCTCTGATCTTCCGTGTTTGAATCGCCTGTCCTTCTGGCGATGGCAGCCTTCAAGACTTATACCATATCCAGAGTCAATGTCAATACCATTCGCGTACTCCACAAACTGGTTTTACTCCGCGACGTGCTGTATGCCGTGGACGTTGACGCAGCTCCCCTTCAGGAGTGAGGAGGTGCATGTTGCAACTTTCTGTGCTCCCCATGGTTTTGCAGCACATGTATCTCATGCTTACGCTAATGATAGTGCGGTGGTGATTCTCTTACTTGACGATATCCTCGCTGATGTAGTTGCCTGTGAAACGCCCAGTGTAAACCCGCAGGACAAAACAGGTAGTTTATACTGTGGAAAGGTGCCAAAATAAGGGGCTGTCAGTTACACTCTAACCTACAACTTTATTATTTGATCAAACATTACAAGAGCCCAAAAATAATTTTTTTAAACACCCAACTTTAATCTTTGGAACTTAATTACCGGCTGGAAGCCACTTTAATTTAAAAACGGCTGAAAGCCAATAACTTAAAAAAGCCTTATCTTACAACAGTCCTTTATTTAGGCTGAAGGCCCAAAGAATCTGACATTTTCAGAGCAAACAATTTAAATTCAAAATCGGCTGGAAGCCTAACACTTAAGGCTAAACAATTTTTTTTTTACACAAAGCCTTACGTAAAACAGTTCTTAATTAGGCAAAACTCAACCAAAACAGAAATTTAAAAGGCAAAGCCTTATCTTAAAACAGTTCCTTAGTTAGGCTGAAGGCCCAAAGAATCAGACACTTCAAGAGCAAACAAGTTAAATTCATATCGGCTGAAGGTAAAACTCCATAACATTAATTTTTTTTAAACATACCAAAGGCCTTACGTGAAACAGTTCTTTAATTAAGGTTGAAGGCCTTAATAGCAAAACAGCTCAAACTCAAAATCGGCTGAAGGTCCAAAACTTAAAATTCAACAACATTAAAACCTTTAAAATGCCAAAGGTCTTTTGTGAAACAATTCTTTAAATGAGGGTGAAGCCCTTAAGAATCTTACGCCTTAAGGGCAAAACAATCTTAATTTTTAAAAAAATCAGCTAGAAGCCATACAAGTACAAACAACAAGAACCAATAAAAAAGTCAGTACACCCAAGGGCGCTCAGATGTTACAGGGACGGCCTGGAATTCAAACACTAACGCTCGCTTAGGTGAGATAGGCAGTCGGGCCAACCGTTTACGATCCGACGACAAACCAACCGACCAACAGTCAACGGACCAAGCGACATGATAACTTATCTTTCGTGTCTGGGATCGCTGAGCCACGGAGCTCGTAGCAATGGGAACAGCCCCTCACACTACCACCGCGCGTGGACGCCGCCAGGCCCCGGCTAGACACGAGCCACGGAGATTTCGTCGCTGCTCCACGCCAACAGACCGACTGCCCAGGCCTGGAAACGGTGAAAGGGCCAAGCATATGTCGGCCCATGAGACGACCAACCAAACGACCAACTAACGGTCGTCCCGCTCCCATCTCCCTCCGTCGGACAGTTCATGTGTCGGCGTCTCACCGGCGCTCCGTCCCCCAACTTCACTGCTGCTGCGTCCCGACTACACTGATGGTCCGTCCCCAAGTGTCCTGCTGGTACGTTTGCAACTGACTGCCAGACACACGACGACCCGGGAATACTATCTGTCGCTCCAGAGATGTACCACGACAGTGCACTTATCGATACGCGCTATTGCTGCCGCTCACGGGCCAGTGAGACAGGAAGTTAGTGACGCCAGTAAATGGAATAAGAAAACGAGGCGGCAATACGGTAATAGACGATGACAAATAATAAATGGCATTAACACGAGCCGTGCACTGCTCAGCCTGTCTCCGTGATGGCAGAGGTATCGCTCTAACGTTTAGTGGCGTCAGGATCCCTCAGGATGCATTGATAATGGGAGGCGATTTCAACCGCACGCAGGCACCCGAAAACCAACTGCCACGCCACTCTCAGTGAGCGGCGCTAGCGACAATTCTCCAGCACCTGCATGTTCATGGCGATCGTCCGAGGTTTATGCATTTCACTAGCCAATCTTCCAGCCGACTCAATCCCGTTTACCTGGCCTGCGATATTGTCAGTGACGTACAGGCTGCTGAAGTCTGGCCCACTGCGTTCTCTCACCATTGCATGGGGGCTTAATTAAATAAAATGCAAATATATTTAGTAGCTGTAGGTCCGATTACGCTGTGTCTCGTAAACGGTTGGCCCTGACTAGTATTTGTACGCAATCTGACTGCATAGAATAACATCAAACAATGAAAGAAAATTTTCGTTAACACAATTAATTAAGTCCCCAGCAACTATAAAACCTACTAAACCAAAGCACAAGTGTAATTGTTCTGTGTGTGGGAGTGTGACTCAACGTACACATCTGGCACGGTTCTTCTTCAACAAGGCAAGAAATTTTAAATACCATTTATACTGAAGTAACTAAAAAATAGAAATGCTATGATTGCGTAAGGAAAGCAGAATTACACTCTAATACAAGAACACAAGCCAGATGCTTTGTTGACTGAACCTGTAATGACGCATTATTCAGGACATTGAAATAATGAGAAAAAAAAAGAAAAGTAGTTTGTTACCTTAATTTATATTGATGAAAAGCACTCTAATCATTACAATATCTCCACACCGACTCGCTACTACCACATCTCAATCAGAACTCTCCAATATCACATCTCAGCAAGCACTGCCTACTAGCACATCTCAACAAACACTCTCTTCTACGAGTTCTTAACAAGCACTGACTACTACAAGTTCTGCCCAAGCACTGAGGAGGCGGCTGAATAATACTCTTTGGCGCAATCTCTGGCGCAGTGGCTCAGTGTAGCCACCTTTCACCATGACGCATATATCTGCGCCATCAGTCAGTGCCGCCAAAGTGTGTGGCGCGGCCATGGACCATGAAAACCGAACACGATCCACCTTATTTCACCGGACTGCTGGCCGCTCATCGAGACCACGTGGGCAGCATGTCGTCGACGCCGCGATGCCTATCAGTCTGGCCTGTCATGGTTGGTGCTCTGTGCAAAGTCTGCTCTCCACAAGGCCTTGATTGGTTATGGAAGGGAGGTTGCAGCGTGGTGGCGACGGACTCAGGAATTCTATTTCACCATTCTCCGGAAATGTACTATGATGCCGCATTCGCCAGAGCGAAACGTGCCAAGGCACAGCTTACATTCCTATCTCGCCGCCACCTTGAAGGAGGCATGGTCAGGGTGCGCACACACGATGGGTTAGTGCAAGAGCGTCCATCTATGTATCATGGCACCGTCGGAGGAATTTGATTAATGTTCTTGCGAGTGATATGGACAGCATTCTGATGCCCAACAGGATATCGGGTCTGCCCTCCATCCTCGTTGCGTTACGCAGTACTCTGAACAACGTCACTCACTGCCCTGCCGACATTACGACGATCTCCAGACTATCCTTTGTCTCGGTTCCCGTCGATGCGACGATGGATGTGATTGCTACCGGGGGACGAAGTACAACACGCTATCCAGGCAGGTTCTACGAAAAGGCCCTGATGGCCTCCCACTGGAGTTCTGTCGGACATCTCGTCCTCTTCTGGCGCCAGTGTGGACGGAAATTTCTCAAGACCTTATGTCACTATATCACCCTTCGTGCTGATTGCAGATGGTTTCCTCGATGGTTTCCTAATTCCTACCTCCAAGCCTAGGTAAATGCGATTCCCTTGACGTTACTCAACAGCGAAACAAAGATCTTTACCCGGCTGTTCACTGCGTCGCTTAAACGTACAGCTCGGTAGGTAGTTTTCCCCAATCAAACTTCTTCTGTCGCAGTCATAACCCTTTTCGGCCGTACAATGACCATCTTCAGAGTCTATAATACAAAAGAAAATTTATATTAAAACCTAAAAATATGTGCAATATGTAGCGAGGCATGTTAATACTCCGTCGTCAGGCCACGAGCTGGCTACCGGGACCATCCGACCGCCTTGTCATCCTCAGAGGAGGATGCGGATAGGAGGGGCGCGGGGTCAGCACACCGCTCTCCCGGTCGTTATGATGATATTCTTGACCGAAGCCGCTACTATTCGGACGAGTATCTCCTTAAATGGCATCACGAGGCTGAGTGCACCCCGAAAAACCGCAACAGCGCATGGCGGCCTGGATGGTCACCCATCCAAGTGCCGACCACGCCCGACAGCGCTTAACTTCGGGAGGCTTCTTAGTAATCCGACTAAATATCTACGAAATACATACAGTATTGTTGTAGAATCTGAATATGCTCATTGTATTGCAGAAACCGGTTACGACTGTGTCATAAGAATGTGATTACGTCTATAAATAAACAAAAGAAAATTTTTACAAATTACTCACTTCATTGACAAAATGTCGTTTTTCAAAAGCCGCTTTTCTTCCTGACGCGGGCCGCTTCACCAGCTTCTGACAAACGTACAGCATTCGTGTGCGGTTTCTGAATCACTGTATTTGTGCAACGTGCGCCTACTTTGTGCAGCTACCCTTAAATGCTAAACATTTCTGTACCTGTACGTGCAGTGCACTTCACCTCAGATGGACGATTGTTACATGCCGCCTTCGTGGACTCGCGGTTTTGATGGCCAGCACTGTACGAGTAAGACGTTCTTCAACCTCTGTACTTGTCAGAAGCTTCAGTTTTGTTCTCAGCGAATCGAAACATGGGCAAAGATGAGATTTAATAATATGAATGTGTGTCATCGGTGGCGGCCGTTGTGACCGAGCACTTGTAGGCGCCTCAGTCCGGAACCGCGCGACCGCCACGGTCGCAGGTTCGAATCCTGCCTCGGGCCTGGATGTGTGTGACATCCTTAGGTCAGTTAGGTTTAAGTAGTTCTAAGTTCTAGGGGACTGATGATCTCAGATATTAAGTCCCATAGTGCTCAGTTTAGTAAGTCATGGCTGCAAAATACTAACGCGAATTGTTTACAGACGAATGGAAAAACTGGTAGAAGCCGACCTCGGGGAAGATCAGTTTGGATTCCGTAGAACACGTGAGGCAATACTGACCTTACGACTTATCTTACAAGAAAGAATAAGGAAAGGCAAACGTACGTTTCTAGCTTTTGTAGACATAGAGAAAGCTTTTGACAATGTTGACTGGAATACTCTCTTTCAAATTCTATAGGTGGCAGGGGTGAAATACAGAGAGCGAAAGGCTATTTACAATTTGTACAGAAACCAGATAGCACTTATGAGAGTCGAGGGGCATGAAAGAGAAGCAGCGGTTGGGAAGGGAGTCAGACAGGGTTGTAGCCGCTCCCCGATGTTATTCAATCTGTATATTGAGCAAGCAGTAAAGGATAGAAAAGAAAAATTCGGAGTAGGTATTAAAATCCATGGAGAAGAAATAAAAACTTGAGGTTCGCCGATGACATTGTAATTCTGTCAGAGACAGCAAAGCACTTGGAAGAGCAGTTGAACGGAATGGACAGCGTCTTGAAAGGAGGATATAAGATGACCATCAACAAAAGCAAAACGAGGATAATGAAATGTAGTCGAATTAAGTCGGGTTGAGGGAATTAGATTAGGAAATGGGACACTTAAAGTAGTAAAGGGGTTTTGCTATTTGGGGAGCGAAATAACAGATGATGGTCGAAGTAGAGAGGATATAAAATGTAGACTGGCAATGCCAAGGAAAGCGTTTCTGAAGAAGAGAAATTTGTTAACATCCAGTATTGATTTAAGTGTCAGGAAGTCGTTTCTGAAAGTATTTGTATGGAGAGTAGCGATGTATGGAAGTGAAACGTGGACGATAAATAGTTTGGACAAGAAGAGAATAGAAGCTTTCGAAATGTGGTGCTACAGAACAATGCTGAAGATAAGATGGGTGGATCACATAACTAATGAGGAGGTATTGAATAGAATTGGGGAGAAGAGGAGTTTGTGGCACAACTGGGCTAGAAGACGGGACCGGTTGGTAGGACATGTTCTGAGGCATCAAGGGATCACCAAGTTAGTACTGGAGGGCAACGTGGAGGGTAAAAATCGTAGAGGGAGAGCAAGAGATGAATACACTAAACAGATTCAGAAGGATGTAGGTTGCAGTAAGTACTGGGAGATGAAGAAGCTTGCACAGGATAGAGTAGCATGGAGAGCTGCATCAAACCAGCCTCAGGACTGAAGACCACAACAACAACAACAACAGTGCTCAGAGCCACTTGAACCATTTTGTGTCATCGGTAGTCTCAAGTCTAAACTAGAGCATAAAAAAGAGCACGTTTTTGTTTCATTGTACGAGTACTGTACGTGATTTTCATAATAAATAAATGTGCGCAACCCTCCCCCCCCCCCCCCCCCCCCCGTCCTCCACCGCAGAGAATCGTGGTCTCCCGAAGATGGGATCCTTCTTTCCCGTCTGTGCAAGTCTTGCGCTAAACTCGGCCACCACCTGCGAACTGGTAGGCGGCAGGTGGGCCGTCACGTGAGCGCAGCGCGCCCCAGCAGCCGACGTCGGCAGCCGGCAAAACAGAGGCGGCGGCGCGCACCTCTTAGCGGGATTAGGTCGGCGCGCTCGCAGTTCCTGCAGACGCCGTCGCGAGAATGGGCACAAAATTTTCGCTCTCTTCCAAATTTACTACATCGCCTGTTAACTGTGGAGGCGCGTTTCCACATTTCGAAACTCTACGAGCATGTTCACTCCTCTCGGTGCCGAAACACTCTTGTTCACCGTCCTAATTCGAGGACTGTATGAAAGATTCACACATCTGTCATATACTTTCGGAAACAGAAATCAAATGGTTACCGTGATAGGCAAAGCATTTTGCAACACTACCGCTTTCGCGCAAGGTCGCTGTAGTGTAAAAAACTATAGATATTTCAGCAGACTTATGCTGTTTGTAATAAGAAATGTAGTGACTTCGACTTACAAAACTCGCACGTTTGTACGGGCAATGATTTAAGAGTCAAACTTTACAACTTTGAAGCAATGTTACGTCGGAAGTGGCTCGTTACAAAAGCAAAAATAATCAATGAACATATACAGGGTGTTACAAAAAGGTACGGCCAAACTTTCAGGAAACATTCCTCACACACAAATAAAGAAAAGATGTTATGTGGACATGTGTCCGAAAACGCTTAATTTCCATGTTAGAACTCATTTTAGTTTCGTCAGTATGTACTGTACTTCCTCGATTCAACGCCAGTTGGCCCAATTGAAGGAAGGTAATGTTGACTTCGGTGCTTGTGTTGACATGCGACAGTACCAGCATCAAGCACATCAACAGGTTAGTGTTCATCACGAACGTGGTTTTGCAGTCAGTGCAATGTTTACAAATGCCGAGTTGGCAGATGCCCATTTGATGTATGGATTAGCACGGGGCAATAGCCGTGGCGTGGTACGTTTGTATCGAGACAGATTTCCAGAACGAAGGAGTCCCGACAGGAAGACGTTCGAAGCAATTGATCGGCGTCTTAGGGAGCACGGAACATTCCAGCCTATGACTCGCGACTGGGGAAGACCTACAACGACGAGGACACCTGCAATGGACGAGGCAATTCTTTGTGCAGTTGACGATAACTCTAATGTCAGCGTCAGAGAAGTTGCTGGTGTACAAGGTAACGTCGACACGTCACTGTATGGAGAGTGCTACGGCAGAGCTAGTTGTTTTCGTACCATGTACAGCGTGTGCAGGCACTATCAGCAGCTGATTGGCCTCCACGGGTACACTTCTGCAAATGGTTCATCCAAAAATGTGTCATTTCAGTGCAAATGTTCTCTTTACGGATGTGCCTTCATTCCAACGGCCGGCCGCGGTGGTATCGCGGTTAAGGCGCTCAGTCCGGAACCGCGCGACTGCTACGGTCGCAGGTTCGAATCCTGCCTCGGGCATGGATGTGTGTGATGTCCTTAGGTTAGTTAGGTTTCAGTAGTTCTAAGTTCTAGGGGACTGATGACCACAGAAGTTATGTCCCATAGTGCTCAGAGCCATTTGAACCATCTCATTCCAACGTGATCAAATTGTAAATTTTCACAATCAACATGTGTGGGTTGACGAGAATCCGCGCGCAATTGTGCAATCACGTCATCAACACACATTTTCTGTGAACGTTTGGGCAGCCATTGTTGGTGATGTCTTGATTGGGCCCCATGTTCTTCCACCTACGCACAATGGAGCACGTTATCATGATTTCATACGGGATACTCTACCTGTGCTGCTAGAACACGTGCATTTGCAAGTACGACACAACATGTGGTTCATGCACGATGGAGCTCCTGCACATTTCAGTCGAAGTGTTCGTACGCTTCTCAACAACAGATTCGGTGACCGTTGATTGGTAGAGGCGGACCAATTCCACGGCCTCCACGCTCTCCTGACCTCAACCCTCTTGACTTTCATTTATGGGGGCATTTGAAAGCTCTTGTCTACGCAACCCCGGTACCAAATGTAGAGACTCTTCGTGCTCGTATTGTGGACGGCTGTGATACAATAGGCCATTCTCCAGGGCTGCATCAGCGCATCAGGGATTCCATGCGACGGAGGGTGGATGCATGTATCCTCGCTAACGGAGGACATTTTGAACATTTCCTGTAACAAAGTGTTTGAAGTCACGCTGGTACGTTCTGTTTCTGTGTGTTTCCATTCCATGATTAATGTGATTTGAAGAGAAGTAATAAAATGAGCTCTAACATGGAAAGTAAGCGTTTCCGGACACATGTCCACATAACATGTTTTATTTCTTTGTGTGTGAGAAATGTTTCCTGAAAGTTTGGCCGTACCTTTTTGTAACACCCTGTATAAGCGCGAGCAAATCAAGTCATTTCAACTAAAGAGCAAGAGTTAAACCTTGTTCAAAAAAAGTGATTCAATCTTTTTCATAATTACGCATCCTGTGAGTGTGTATTGCTGACTGCACGTTTGTAGCTGTGACTAGCACTGACAGAAATTCCCACCATATTGCCTCAGGCCGACGGGTTCTGTTCGAGCCTATAGCCGGCGTGGAGTCTTCTGACAGAGTATAATCTTAATTAATATTGTGTTTATACTGGTTGCTGGTGAGGAGGAAATTTAGTTATTAGTATTTCATTAATGATCTCATTCATAAGCAGCCATATCACAGTCATCACAGTCGTTCAAGAAAGTTATAACTAAGCTTTACCTGTTTACTCAGAATCGGACGATGACTCTCCTTGTCCGCAGTCTCGATGATTCGAAGCGATCTGCAATCCTGTGTAAACAAAATGTCCTGGTTTTCTTGCGTTGTGTAGTCAGTCGGGAAACCTCAGATCAAGCGGAAAGTTTGCTTTGAAAGAGTTTAATCATCCGATGCAATAATGGAGCCCTTGCATCTAATAATTGCAGGTTCGTTTCCAATTCATCGGAAGTTTGCTTCTGATTACCAACGAAACGACACCTCCGTGCAAATTTCCAATTAGAGAATACATATATATTGAAATTCCTTACACACCTTTGGTGTAAATGCTCAGTATACATTTTATTGCGTAGCATAAAATATATTTTCAATCTCTTTCTTCCAGTTATCTCGATAGCAAAATTACAATTATTTAATGCGGTTATTCGGCACGGAGAAGATCCTAGAAGTCCTCTCAACACACCAGAGAGAATATTACAAATATTAATTATGCGCTCATGGAATAGTAATAGTACTGTACTACTTTTCTGCGAGTATATAGATGGTCAAGTAGGAAACGTAATTCACTCATAGAATTGTGCAGGGATAGTTAGTAGAATATAAAGAGATATTACAAGAGCACGCAGCAAGCTTACCGAAAACGCAGAGAGGTATGTACGTATGTGCAAGTCAGTGAATTGCAAGCAAGGGAGAAGACAGAGATGTGTCTGTCTACATGTGCAGAAACAAGAATTTGCCGTCAGACACGTAGACAACGTATAATTTCTGATAATCTACAGTTGCGGAAGGTACAGCTACCTTTCAACTGCTGTGCAGTTCGATAAAAATCTTAATGTACTGCATTAAGAGACTGATAAACTTAATTAGGCTCCGCGCTTCTCGATCGAGCACTCTTCTCGTTGCCGTTGGCGTGTGTTGCTCTTTGACCTCAACAGACTACTTGAAAACACACCATCATGTGGCAGTTTTCAGGACACTAGCAGAAAATACGTATCATCACACAGTGAGATGGAGTCTTGGAAATGTCACACAGACTTCACTTGAGACCACATTGTTGGTTTTTTGCATGATAATAGTGTTCGTAGGAACCCTTAGTTGGTCATGGCCACTTTGCCTTATTTCCAACAGTAAATGTATCAACGACGGCTGAAGGCCTTAGATTCAATAGCCATTAACAACTTGTATAAGGACCCATAACCTTCAGTCACTTCAATGTAAAAGCGATAGTACAAGTTTTATGTTACAGTGCTAGTTAGTTGCTAACAGTAAAACATGCCAATGTCACGAAATAAAAAGAAGGAAGGAAGGAAGATCAGACTTTAACGTCCCGTCACAGCGCGGTCATTAGAGACGGACCACAAGCTCAGATTACGAAAGGATGGGGAAGGAAATCGGCTTTGCCCAGTTCGAAGGAACCATTCCGGCATTTGCCTGGTGCGATTAAGGGAAATCGCGGAAACCCTATATGCATTGCTGGACGGGGCTATGAACCGTCGTCCTCCCGAATGCGAGTTCAGTTTGCTGACCAGTGCCCCAGCCCGCTCGGTCACACGAAATGAAGTATGTGAGTAATAAATACGTAATGACTGGCACTTTGTTTACAGAACATTTGTGACATGAGCAGAAGAAAGAAATTTTTGAACCATACACTGTCGATGAAAAAATTAAGTTTTTCTGTACTACATTCTTTCTTCATTTTGAGTTCAGTTTTCTAATAAAACAAACAAGGGAATGGTTTTTAAAAATAGATGTAATGGTGGGATCAAAATATTTGATGCCAAGAACAAAGAAGGAATTATTCTGCCTCATTACTAGAGATAATGAAAAGCTAAGGCTAGATGACTGCATGTGCTGTGGTATTCTGTTGCCTGTTATCAAAAAAGCATAACACAGTAATACAGAGAAAAAATGAAACAGTCTACGGATAAATCAAAAGTAGACTGGAAGATTTTCGAACAGGAAACAAACAAAACAGTGAAGCGAATGAAACTGAGTTCCCTTGTAACAGCTGTGACAGAAATTACGACACAGTGAAATCATTAGCGACAAAATTCAATAACTTCTTCAGTAGAGTGGCGACAAACAATGGGGCAAACAAATTCAAGGTAATTAGATTTACTCCAGCAACTTCTGTCCACACCACTGGTTGAGATCGTTATTCACTAGAAACTGATCATGCTTCTGGCAGTGACAGAGTTTTCAGCGAAATGTTAAAAGCTTCGTGCCAAGTTGGTAGGGTTAAGCTAGAGCTTTGTTTCCAGTAAGTCACTGACTCCACGCGTATTACATGACGGTCTGAAACATTCAGTAGCGGCACGCATACACAGAAATAGAGACAGAAAAGTCATCATCCAATTAAAAACCGATTTCATAGTTTCCATCCCTCCAAAAAGAGGCATATAACGTTTACGATTCATTTTTAATTGCATCTCAGTCTGTATATTCCTATCTGTGAATACAGCCCTCTTGCGCTGATCATTGCAAGGAGAAATACAACCACGTTGAATTCGGCTGGCCGATATTTCACTGCTCAGAGAAACCTACCCAACACTCATCAGTGATTGCCCTCCGATTATGAATCGTCCACAATAAGGAGAAGAACCTTACCAACATTTATCGGTGATCACCCCTTACTGTGATTCATGCACAACCGGAAATCTTGTTACGGCGAGGTATTCCAGTGAACAGACCATGCACACCAAGACTGCGTCAACAAAGCGTATAAACAAAAATATAAATCAGATGCTGATTTTTTTACTTACGTCATTGCGAAGCGTATGTGAACGTAACTAAAATGAAGTGCCCGGGATACTTACTCCATAACTGTGACAGGCCAAGACTTTTCCATCTCGTCATCGTAAATGTCCGGAGTTATTTGTTATCTAACGCCTCATCCACTTACTGTAGCAGCAGGTTAGTAATTCACAGTCACGCAGTTTGTTGGTGATGTTGGATTTAGGCGTAATGGCTATAATTACCAGAATGAGCTTTGGGTCACGAATGATGGCCGTCACAATAGCGCAAATTCTGCATCAGATAATATTGAGCGGCACAGCCCGTAATCTGATAGAAGACTAACTCAAGTTCACTTCATTATCAAGCTAATGCACATCGAATATTGCATTGGCTGATAACTGACTATGCCCAGCTCCTCTTGATGTAATGATTTTCGAACGTTTCCAGTTGATGTATCCTCGTGACATTTTACGTAAACTAATTCCTCCGTGGTTACAAGTGTGTTCTTAGCACTGATGCATTATCAGTTATAGCGCGGGAAAGTAAATATGAAGCAAAATTAAGTTATAATGCTTTTCATCTTAACTATGTGGCTTTCTAGTGAGTTTTATATTGATTAGTGAGAAGGTATTTGTGTCTCTTTAGTGAAATTTAGATTTTTTTTGTGGCCAAGAAGAAATACAACACGTCCCTTTTTATGAATATTTTCGGTTTAACATCTGCCGACACATCCAATTTATATGAGAACATATTGAACGCATTATTTACCTGCCCATTCTTCTTTGCGTCTTAAATGTTTATCTAGGGTTTGCTCGTTTTACTGTTCAAAATATGGCAGATTATATTTGATATTCTGTCTCTGCTTTGAAACGCAACGAAATATTTACCTCTATGCGCTAAAATAAAAATAGACGTAATATTTCATCCAAGTCTGCTTCGCAAACTTACGTAATATACAGGGTGTTACAAAAAGGTACGGCCAAACTTTCAGGAAACATTCCTCACACACAAAGAATGAAAATACGTTATGTGTACATGCGTCCGGAAACGCTTACTTTCCATGTTAGAGCTCATTTTATTACTTCTCTTCAAATCACATTAATCATGGAATGGAAACACACAGCAACAGAACGTACCAACGTGACGTCAAACACTTTGTTTAGGAAATGTTCAAAATGTCCTCCGTTAGCGAGGATACATGCATCCACCCTCCGTCGCATGCAATCCCTGATGCGCTGATGCAGCCCTGGAGAATGGCGTATTGTATCACAGCCGTCCACAATACGAGCACGAAGAGTCTCTACATTTGGTACCGGGGTTGCGTAGACAAGAACTTTCAAATGCCCCCATAAATGAAAGTCAAGAGGGTTGAGGTCAGGAGAGCGTGGAGGCCATGGAATTGGTCCGCCTCTACCAATCCATCGGTCACCGAATCTGTTGCTGAGAAGCGTACGAACACTTCGACTGAAATGTGCAGGAGCTCCATCGTGCATGAACCACATGTTGTGTCGTACTTGTAAAGGCACATGTTCTAGCAGCTCAGGTAGTGTATCCCGTATGAAACACGATAACGTGCTCCAGTGAGCGTAGGTGAAAGAACATGGGGCCCAATCAAGACATCATCAACAATGGCTGCCCAAACGTTCACAGAAAATCTGTGTTGATGACGTGATTGCACAATTGCGTGCGGATTCTCGTCAGCCGACACATGTTGATTGTGAAAATTTACAATTTGATCACGTTGGAATGAAGCCTTATCCGTAAAGAGAACATTTGCACTGGAATGACACATTGTTGGATGAACCATTTGCAGAAGTGTACCCGTGGAGGCCAATCAGCCGGTGATAGTGCCTGCACACGCTGTACATGGTACGGAAACAACTGGTTCTCCCGCAGCACTCTCCATACAGTGACGTGGTCAACGTTACCTTGTACAGCAGCATCTTCTCTGACGCTGACATTAGGGTTATTGTCAACTGCACGAAGAATTGCCTCGTCCATTGCAGGTATCCTCGTCGTTCTAGATCTTCCCCAGTCGCGAGTCATAGGCTGGAATGTTCCGTGCTCCCTAAGACCCCGATCAATTGCTTCGAACGTCTTCCTGTCGGGATACCTTCGTTTTGGAAATCTGTCATGATACAAACGTACCGCGCCACGGCTATTGCCCCGTGCTAATCCATACATAAAATGGGCATCTGTCAACTCCGCATTTGTAAACATTGCACCTACTGCAAAACCACGTTCGTGATGAACGCTAACCTGTTGATGCTACGTACTGATGTGCTTGTTGCTAGTACTGTAGAGCAATGAGTCGCATGTCAACACAAGCACCGAAGGCAACACTATCTTCCTTGAATTGGGCCAACTGGCGGTGAATTGAGGAAGTACAGTACATACTGACGAAACTAAAATGAGCTCTAACATGGAAATTAAGCGTTTTCGGATAGATGTCCACATAACATCTTTTCTTTATTTGTGTGTGAGGAATGTTTCCTGAAAGTTTGGCCGTACCTTTTTGTAACACCCTGTATGTGTTTAATCTAAGTTAATAACAGAGACATACACTGATGAGGCAAAACATTACGACAATCTAATTAGTAGCTTGACTGTCCGCTTTTGAAACGAAATACATCACACATTCTGCGTATCAGGGATCCGACAGTTTGTTGATAGGTTTCTGGACTCCTATTTGCGTACGCGGTGATGGCTCCGGATAACGACCCAGACGAGTTCCATTGGATCTACATCAGGTGAATATGGTCGCAGAGATATCAACGGGAACTTACTATAGTGCTCTTAAAACCACTGTAGCACAGTTGTGGCTCCGAGATATCGACAGTTATACTGCTGCAAGATGACATCGCCGCTAGGGCAGCCATCAAGCAAGAAGGGTTGCACGTGGTTCGCATCTGTCAGAGTGTCTTCGATTACCAGCACAGGTTCCAATGTCTCCGATAGCGTAATACTGCTGCCACAAGCCTGCGTCCGTGGCGCGCTGCAGGTTACGAACCAACGTTCACCTCGATGAAGGCGTTTGTGGAGACGACCAGCGACGTAGTGTAGCAGAAATGTGATTCACCTGAAGAGCCGACACGTTTCCATTGATTGACGGCCGTACCCCGATGGTTCCGTGCCCACTGCAACCGTAATTGACGCGTGGGTGCGCTCTGCTGCAGAGTTCCATGTTCAACAATGTACGATGAACGGTGTGCTCCGAAACACTTGTGCGTGCACCAAAATTGTGCTCTTTAGCCAGAAATACCACAGATTACCATGTATCCTACTTTACAGAGCAGACGAGCCTCCGTTCTGCGAAGAGATGTGGATGTCCAACCAATTACCGCCTAGTGGTGGTTTCACTGTCCTACCACTTTCGGTGCATTTTTACGACAGTAGCACGTGAACATACCACCACTGTCAGTGCATGAAATTGCAACATAAAAGTAATAACAGATAAAAATAAAATGTTTATGAGCCCGAAAAAGGCAATCCAGAACTTTAAGTAACCGCAATCAACAATACAACAAGAATCAGCTTACTTTTTCAAGGGATTCCTCGACAGAATAGGAGTGTCCCACGAGGAAACTCTTCAGTTTCGATTTCAAAGCGCGTGAATTACTGCAAAGAATTTTGAATTCGAGTGGTAGCTTATTGAAAGTGGATGCAGCAGTATACTGCACACCTTTTTTGCACACGAGTTAAGGAAGTCCGATCCAAATGCAGGTTTGATTTTTGCCGAGTATTAACCGAGTGTAAGCAGCTTATTCGTGGGAATAAGCTAATATTGTTGACAAGAAATGACAGTAAGGAATATATATATATTGAGAGGCCAATGTCAAAATACCCAGACTCGTGAACAGGGGTCGACAAGAGTTTCGTGAACTTACACGACTTATTGCCTGAACCGTCCGTTTCTGAGCCAAAAATATCCTTTTAGAATGGGAAGATTTACCCCAGAATATAATACCATACGACATAAGCGAATGAAAAATAAGCGAATTAGACTAATTTTCGTGTCGAACGATCACTCAATTCACATACCGTTCGAACAGTAAAAATGGCGGCATTAAGTCTTTGAACAAGATCCTGAACGTGGGCTTTCGACGACAGTTTACTATCTATCTGAACACCTAGAAATCTGAACTTTTCAGTTTCACTAATCATACGCCCATTCCGTGAAATTAAAACGTCGGGTTTTGTTGAATTGTGTGTTATAAACTGTAAAAACTGAGTGTTACCGTGATTTAGCGTTAGTTTATTTTCTACAAGCCATGAACTCAAATCATGAACTGCACTATTGCACACAATATCCTTTACTACCAAGCTAGTGAATTAACCCTAGGGAGTCACAATCCACTTAGTAGAACAATAGCTTACGGACCTATCAATCAAAGGTGAACAATAGCTTTGCCCTTGAATGCGTGCCTGCCCCTGATACAGGGCAACCTGTGGTGGGGCGGGTTGTGCTCTCACTATCTTTTAAACAATCTGTCCACCTACCTGGATATGCTTCAAGTTGTCTGCCGCTTCACTCTGCGATGGTAGAGTCTGGTTTAGCCGACAAAAGCAATGTTGATGAAAATTAGACTAAATATCTACTACGCAAAGGCCACGTAACTCCAATCCATGGGTAGGAGCTGGAACGGACAGATACTACACTATTTACTGTACTTTTTCATATGTAAAGGATAACTGGAGTGTATAAATAAAATCAGATGGCAAGTTTGAGTTCCAGCTTCATTGGTAAAGATACACTGGGTTACAGGATTCCCCTGAAATTACAACAGAACTGGCGATTAATTTTCATCTGACTTGTTAGACTTCCTTTTTCCAAAACTGTCGTCAGTGACGAGTGTTGAGTAATACACGGTACATTCATCGAGATGGTACGTTAAACTTAATTTCTTTTGCCAAACAAAAACAGATACGGAAAAAGATAATGATTTTAGGCGTAAATGGAAAGATAGTTTATTATTAAGATACACAGCGAGAGTATAATTCTCTCTTACCAGACTTCTTCTTTAACACTGCAAGAACAGGGTTGTGCAGTAGTTCTTAATCATGCACCTGCGATTCACACTATAATCCGATCGTGTATTTCCGTCATTGTCAGATTGCTTCTGCTGCAACGGCGGCGGGTTCTCGCCTTTGGTTGATTGGCATCTCTTTGTTCAGTTTCTGCTGTGTTTTGGTAAACATAGCAAAATGTAACGTGGCATCTAGACAGATGTGCCGTATGCATTACTCAGAATTTGTACTGAACAGACTTCTCTGAAGGAAAAATGTTTAATGAGTCAAATGAAAACAGATCGCTAATTCTGATGCAATTCTAATGGAATCCTGCATTCCGGTGTATAAAAATGAATATGTGGTTCTCAGTCTTACCAAATAATGTTATTTCTTCACACTGGTTCTCTTTGACATATGGAAAAATACAGTAAATAGCGTACCATCTTTCTGTTCCTATCCTTGCACACAGTGAGCGAGTGAATCTTCTTTAATTCATCAGTGATGTTAAAATTGACGAATAGTTGGCAGGGTTCTGTAAGTAGCCAATATGTTCACACCTTCAAAATTACGAAAGTGTTTTATTGTGTCAGTTCTACTCTGCAACAAAAATGCAGTGTTATTCTGTTAGAAAACCAAATTTGATGCATGTTTATTTATGGATAAAAAGCTTACGAAAACATGATAGTCATTACTTTAAGAAACACTTGAGATTACTCATTAAGGTTAAAATCACACTCACCCTGCAGTAGGTATTGCGACAGAATCTTTAAATCTTATTAACGAAGCAATAGGGGACCACAGAGATCAATACCTTGCTGAAAACCTCATTGTGTTTGTTTGCAGTAACACGAGAGAAGAAATTTCAGATTTATTTTCAAACTAACCATTTCTCTTGTAACAAGCTATGGATAAGTTTAAAAAAAATTACAGGACAAAAGAGAAAAAAAAATCTACAGCTTTGGCTATATCGACGTAGATAAGAAAGTTTCGTTTGGCAGAATTCTCTCCTTTTTTATTTCATGTCATTTGCGAAGGTCTCGATATCTCGAATGGTTTAAGAGATATGGACTATATTTCAAACTAGCGAGCATTCGATCGGAAGTGAACATGTTACATAAAATACATTTTCTCTAGATTGGAGACAGGTAGAACATTCCTCCCAGGTCTAAAGAAGAATTCAATACATTACTTAATTTCATACACATCAACATTTCACATCAACATATGGTGTAATATGAGCCAAAGACAACATCGTAGCGAACCCTATTTTTCACTGAAAATTTTTCGATCTTCGCACGGTGTCTTACTTAAATGTATACAATGAGTGTCGCCATTTTTGAGACGACGGGCATTTCACCACGAAGGTCATGTAAAGCTATAAGTAATGTGAAAACCAAATTTTTTTTGTAATGAGTGGTTTCTGTAAAATCTTTTGAGAAAGACTGGATGGCACTCACCACGATACTGTAAGCGGAGGACTTCGACAACCGGCGCGCCGAGAGCGGGTAAGAACGCCTAGTTCGTTCCAGATGTCCGACAACCGCGAGCCGGTGCCATTGCTTGCTGCCTCAGTAGGTGACAGGGGGTGAAGCCATCTCGTGGTGGGGGCCCCTCAGTTTCTGCTCTGGACGGGTCACCGTTAACGTGCGACGTAATAAGACAAAAATAGTTAACATGAACAAAATCTCGTAATATTAACACTCGTCATTTGTTCACTTCTCGATGTCTACAATAGGTGCTGTGAACTACCGGAATGACTCTTCACCGTGCTTCGAGAAGATTGGAAACTACACTACTGGCCATTAAAATTGCTACACCAAGAAGAAATGCAGATTATAAACGGGTATTCATTGGACAAATATATTATACTAGAACTGACATGTGATTACAGTTTCAAGCAATTTGGGTGCATAGATCCTGAGAAATCAGTACCCAGAAAAAACACCTCTGGCCGTAATAACGGCCTTGATACGCCTGGGCATTGAGTCGAACACAGCTTGGATGGCGTGTACAGGTACAGTTGCCCATGCAGCTTTAAAACGAGTTCCGCAAGAGTAGTGACTGGCGTATTGTGACGAGCCAGTTGCTCGGCCACCATTGACCAGACGTTTTCAATTGGTGAGAGATCTGAACAATGTGGTGGCCAGGGCAGCAGTAGAACACTTTCTGTATCCAGAAATGCCCGTACAGGACCTGCAACATGCGGTCGTGCATTGTTTGTTGTTGTGGTCTTCAGTCCTGAGGCTGGTTTGATGCAGCTCTCCATGCTACTCTATCCTGTGCAAACTTCTTCATCTCCCAGTACTTACTGCAACTTACATCCTTCTGAATCTGCTTAGTGTATTCATCTCTTGGTCTCTCTCTACGATTTTTACCCTCCACTTTGCCCTCCAATGCTAAATTGGTGATCCCTTGATGCCTCAGAACATGTCCTACCGACCGATCCCTTCTTCTGGTCAAGTTGTGCCACAAACTCCTCTTCTCCCCTATTCTGTCCAATACCTCCTCATTAGTTACGTGATTTACTCATCTAATCTTCAACATTCTTCTGTAGCACCATATTTCGAAAGCTTCTATTCTCTTCTTGTCCAAACTATTTATCGTCCATGTTTCACTTCCATACATGGCTACACTCCATACAAATACTTTCGGAAACGACTTCCTGACACTTAAATCAATACTCGATGTTAACAAATTCCTCTTCTTCAGAAACGCTTTCCTTGCCATTGCCAGTCTACGTTTTATATCCTCTCTACTTCGACCATCATCAGTTATTTTGCTCCCCAAATAGCAAACCTCCTTTACTACTTTAAGTGTATCGTTTCCTAATCTGATTCCCTCATCATCCGAATTAATTCGACTACATTCCATTATCCTCGTTTTGCTTTTGTTGATGTTCATCTTATACCCTCCATTCAAGACACTGTCCATTCCGTTCAACTGCTCTTCCAAGTCCTTTGCCGTCTCTGACAGAATTACAATGTCATCGGCGAACCTCAAAGTTTTTATATCTTCTCCATAGATTTTAATACCTACTCCGAACTTTTCTTTCGTTTCCTTTCCTGCTTGCTCAATATACAGATTGAATAACATCGGGGAGAGACTACAACCCTGTCTCACTCCCTTCCCAACCACTGCTTCCCTTTCATGCCCCTCGACTCTTATAACCGCCATCTGGTTTCTGTACAAATTGTAAATAGCCTTTCGCTCCCTGTATTTTACCCCTGCCACCTTCAGAATTTGAAAGAGAGTATTACAGTCAACATTGTCAAAAGCTTTCTCTAAGTCTACAAATCCTAGAAACGTAGGTTTGCCTTTCCTTAATCTTTCTTCTAGGATAAGGCGTAAGGTCAGTATTGCCTCGCGTGTTCCAACATTTCTACGTGCATTATCCTGCTGAAATGTAGGGTTTCGCAGGGAACGAATGAAGGGCAGAGCCACGGGTCGTAACACATCTGAAATGTAACGTCCACTGTTCAAAGTACTCGCTTCCAATGTGCGTTCACCGCGATGCCGCCAAACACGGATGCGACCATCACGATGCTGTAAACAGAATCTGGATTCATCCGAAAAAATGACATTTTGCCATTCGTGCACACAGGTTCGTCGTTGAGTATACCATGGCAGGCGCTCCTGTCTGTGTTGCAGCGTCAAGGGTAACCGCAGCCACGGTCTCCGAGCTGATAGTCCATGCTGCTGCAAACGTCGTCGAACTGTGCGTGTAGATGCTTGTTGTCTTGCAAACGCCCCCATCTGTTGACTCAGGGATCGAGACGTGGCTGCACGAGCCGTTACAGCCATGCGGATACGATGCCTGTCATCTCGACTGCTAGTGATACGAGGACGTTGGGATCCAGCACTGCGTTGCGTATTACCCCCCTGAACCCACAGATTCCATATTCTGCTAACAGTCACTGGATCTCGAGCAACGCGAGCTGCAATGTCGCGGTACGATAAACCGCAATCGCGATAGGTTACAATCCGACCTTTATCTAAGTCGGAAACGTGATGGTGCGCTTTTCTTCTCCTTACAGGAGGCATCACCACAACGTTTCACCAGGCAACGCCGGTCAACTGCTGTTTGTGTATGAGAAATCGGTTGGAAACTTTCCTTATTTCAGCACGTTGTAGGTGTCGCCAACGGCGCCAACCTTGTGTGAATGCTCTGAGAAGGTAATCATTTGCGTATCACAGCAACTTCTACCTGTCGGTTAAATTTCGCGTCTGTAGCACGTCATCTTCGTGGTGCAGCAATTTTAATGGTCAGTAGTCTAATTATTTGTTGAGTGTCAGGACGTAATGAAAAGGGTAAGTTTAATATGATAGCAAGCTGTTTGTGTGTTGCGCAGGCGACCTGTTCGACATGCTGCTGCCGATGCTGAGCATCTACCAGGAGTACGTGCGCAACCACCACTACAGCCTGCAGGTGCTGACGGAGTGCAAGCAGTCTGCGCCGTTCGCACAGCTGCTGGCCCGCCTCGAGAACAAGCCGGCGTGCCAGGGCCGCTCGCTCGAGACCTTCCTCACCTACCCTATGCACCAGGTGAGCGGCGGCGCACGCTGTACCTCGTGTAATCTGATCAGCAGCTCACAAAAGACATCCAGGCACACTGACTAAAATGAAGCAGCACACGGGTACTACTTATCAGACAATGTACCACCGACACAGCAGGTGGACTGAACAATGCCATCACCACCAATACAACACATTATCGTGGCCAATACGGTGTATGTCTTTCGAGCGCACCTTATACCATTCTTCTTTCAAAATAGTGGCAAGCTGAGATAACGATGATTTAGGCGGACAGCGTTCGTGCACACTTTTCTCCAAAGTAGACCGGAAAGGCTCAATAATACTGAAGTCTCGCGACTGTAGTGGCCTGGGTGTGGTGTGCGTACTGTAAGACCTTCAGTACACACACCATCAGATTATTAGACTTGTCGCTCTAACGAAGTAGGCGAGTGTCAGCTATATGTCTCGTGGTCTTATAGTGGCGTGTTTATCTTCTGCCATTAGGTCAGACGATAGAAATGCCACTGGCACGCTTAGAGTAGCAGATTGACGGTGACCAACTTTAAACAGAACTTCATTAATTTTCACACACATTTATTAAAATAATAACAAGTATAAAAATTACTTAACTTGGTTCTGGATGCTATTTCCAATTGACTATCTGAAGTTCCTTTGGTATTGGTACGTTAATCTTATTGTCAGATATATCTCTGATACTTGACAAAAGTGTCTATACATTTATCTTGAAGGCTATGTACAGGAATATGGTAATCTTATTAGGCGCAGACTGAAACTTGACTATAGACTGGTACAGACAATTGTAGAACTCGTACAGACTGGTGCAGACAAATGCAGACTGACTAATCGGAGGTCTGTACACTTGTTATAATACCTCACGCATTCATGTATCACTGCGCGTGTGTGATCCGCGAGGAGAAAAGGTTCTACGTTAGCAGCAATCTCATTGGCTGTGTTACATGTTAATACGCAGATCGGCGGAAGCAGAATTTGGTCCGTCTCTATGGCAGCGCCATCTCGTAGTGCGGAGACGGACGAGCTCTGCGCCTGCACTGTTGTGCTTAGCGGGGCGCGCTCTAGTGGGAAAGCTGTGTACGTGCTGACTACGCGGAGCTATGTACAAATCACTGGGGAAATGCAACAACTCATCCTCATGCTCACGAAACCAGTTCCCTGTCGTCCTAGAACATGGCATCACCATTAGGAAACAAACATTGTACCGAAGGATGTACCTGATCAGTACAAAAAGTTCACACAATCTTTGTCAGTAGGCCTAATGCGGCTTAGCAGAATGCCCATATGGCCCATAAAATACCATGACCCGCTGGTCAAATCATCACTGAACCCCCATCATGATTCATTCTCGGGAAGTAAACTCGGCCGTAATTTGGAAGCAGTGTGAAACAGGACTCATCTGATCAGATAACTTTCTTCCATTGCTCCATAGTTCACGAATGCCAGCTCGTCCTGCAGTTCCCTGACAACGGAGATCCCTTTGTGTTGTCTTGGTGCTGACAGGGTTCACGAGTGCGATGTTCGGTTCTGCAGTGCCCTTTGCTGCTGCGATCCTCTTGTTTTTCGTCACACTCCTTGTAAAAATTTTTTGTGGGGAGCATGGGGGCTATGTAAGTAGGCTGTTTATGTTTTCTCTATGTAAGTAGGCTGTTTATGTTTTCTTATTGGCAATGTTACGTAGCGCTCAATATGAAAATCACTGGCTGTGCTGTGTGCAGTTTGTGGCTGCTTTGCATTGTTGTAATACTCGCCATTGTAGTGTTAGGCAGCTGGATGTGAACAGCGCATAGCGTTGCGCAGTTGGAGGTGAGCCGCCAGCAGTGGTGGATGTGTGGAGAGAGATGGCGGAGTTTTGTAATTTTTCATGAACTGGTATATTTATATATGATGATATCAAGGTAAATACATTGTTTGTTCTCTATTAATATCTTTCATTTGCTAACTATCCCTATCAGTAGTTAGTGCCTTCAGTAGTTTGAATCTTTTATTTAGCTGGCAGTAGTGGCGCTCGCTGTATTGCAGTAGCTTGAGCAGCGAAGATTTTTGTGAGGTAAGTGATTTGTCAAAGGTATAGGTTAATGTTAGTCAGGGCCCATTCTTTTGTACGAATTATTGAAAGTCAGATTGCGTTGCGCTAACAAAGTATTGTGTGTCAGGTTAAGGTCAGTCATGTATAAATTGTTCAAAGGGGACGTTTCATCCTCTTCGATGACCATCTGTCACGATCTCTCAATATACACTTCGGTGCGCATTGTGACTTAATGGATAATGTATTTTCGATTTCCCTATACTTGACGTAAATGTTCAGTATAGTGCCTCTCGAAACATCAAATACTTCGGCTACCTTCGTTGCGGCATTACAAAATTTAGTTTTCGTCAGGTGAAAGAGGTATTCGTTGACAGGGTGATGAGGGTGACTTTAGCCCTGCACTCTGAAGATGGTAACTGTGGCCGCTCCTGATGACTGTGGGTAAGCACTCTGGCTGAAGAAGGTAATGGGGAGGGCGTTATATGGAGAGAAACTAATAGTTGGCCTTGAGACCTATCCATGTTCATTTGAAACGGAATTAATACCAGCCCCCACTAATAATGTAGGGTACCAAGACACGAACACCAACAACTTGCTCATATTCGAATTCACCTAGGCCCGAAGTAATGCACTCATAATTAACTAGAAGATTGTTCTCATCATGCCTGACATTTGCAACGTATTGGGGACATTGCAGAGGTGGCACACTTCGAGTCATCAGTGGCACTTCTTCCAGCAGAGGAGCAAAGTCGCGCCATAGTTCCGGCGTGTTAGGCGACCTGGAAGGAAGACTGGTCTCAAAATACGGTCTCCAATTATCCCGACCACACATCCTGGCTGCAACGATGCTGGTGATTCGCTGTCACCATACCATGGGGGTTCAGCATACTATCCCACTGATGACTGTTGTGAAACTTGAAGGTACCACTCCTCGTAGCAGTGGCCTCATTTGTGAATACGATGGATGACGCAAATCCCGGAATAGTGGTTGCCTGTTGAAGAAATCAGTGACAAAAATGCTCGAGATCTGGGAAGTCTGTCGCCAGTAAGCCCTGCACACGCTGTAAGCGATAAGTGTAGTAACAACTGTCATGGAAAATGTTCCACACGGTCGTCTGGCATACAATGTACTGGCGGGCCAACTGCCTGGTAGTGATACTGCGGTCGGCTTCCACAGTGTTAATCACATTTTCCTACAAATATGGTGTCCGGACATTGCGGGTACGTCCTTTATGATTTCCTGCTTGCTGAAACGACCCTGTCTCAGACATACGGTGAAACACTGTTGCAAACATTGAACGTTGTGGTTGTTGTCGGCGGGGATAGGCCTCCTGACACAACCTTGCTGTCCACTGCCATTTGTATTCCCGTAAGTAAACACCATGTCGGCAAACTCTCGATTCGAACACGGAACCATTGTGTATAACGCTGTATCACATTCACTACAAGGTGAGTCGGCAAAAGGAGTGAATCGGACACAACATTAGGAGGCACTGTGGCAGGAGGAGAAGGGGCTAGGGCATGACTTATGAGGAACAGTACCACCGTCTAGGAGGAAACCATGCATAATGTAACTGTGGCTGCGTGGTACAGCGACGCGAATTAGACCGCAGTCTCTGTAACAAAGTATGATTGAATAAACGGTCTCTAGCATGGAAACTATGCATTTCCGGACATAAGTTCATTTGCGTATCTTCTCATCGACCAGTGTCTAAAGTTTGTACACAGTGGAACAAATCACTCTGTAGGAACAGGATGGTGGAGAAGAAAATCTTCCAGATTTGTTTATTATCATTATTTGAAATATGATTTCAGTTAACAACAGGAAGAGCTGTGAGAGCTTCAGTGAGTTAAACAAGCTAGGAGCTTACGGTGTGCAAGCTGGATGGATTCATTTGTATACTGCTATTAATGTTAAGATGCCACATTTGTCATTTGTTCTCTAGTTGATGTGAGGGTTTTCTGTAAACTGTTCTAATATTCACGGTGGGGAAGATACTTTATAAAGCAGTGCTTTTAGAGGCGAAAGTTCGTAGGTGATACAAAAGCCGATCACGCTGTATCTACAGATCTGACCGGTAAAAATGAATAGATCACAAACTAATTCAGGGGCCGTTTTGAACTCACGGAATCAAATAGTAGGTGGTTTACCTAGGCGAGGGCAGATTAGAGGTCCTAGGGCATACATGGACGCAGGGCTCGGTAATTATGTTCGGTAGTATACAATTTTCGTAAGAAAAATGAGATCCAAAGGGAATTACCAAATTTATTTCGAATTCGGAAAGACAACAAAGTATTCTTGTAATTATGCGAGTGGGATCATAATTTATGGCAAATCCTCTATAGAAGTTGAGGGTCAGTGAAGCAGTGGGAATGTATGAGGTGCATATTAGTTTGAGAGCCTGCAATTCTCGTTTATCATCTCCAAAATAAGGAATCTGTCTGCTACGAAGAAATTAAATCGTCTACAGGAAGGAGTAAGCATAGCGCATACTGCTGTGAGGTATTTACATTCTAGCATCGTCTGTACATCTACGGCGTCGCTTCGTACCATAGATGTTGCTGCTGATCGCAGTGTATAAACACCACTCTAGAGTACTTTAATTTCTTTTTATTTAAAGACTTGCTGTCATTGAGCCCATCAATAGAAACATCGCTAATTATATTCCTATTTAAAGTTGACTTAGCAGTCGATTCTAAAAATTAACCCTCGATAATTCTCGATGAATATTCTTATCATTTACAGACAAAAACAGAAATACAGGGTTATTACAAATGATTGAAGCGATTTCACAGCTCTACAATAACTTCATTATTTGATTGCACACACATACAAAAACTCAAAAAGTTTTTTAGGCATTCACAAATGTTCGATATGTGCCCCTTTAGTGATTCGGCAGACATCAAGCCGATAATCAAGTTCCTCCCACACTCGGCGCAGCATGTCCCCATCAATGAGTTCGAAAGCATCGTTGATGCGAGCTCGCAGTTCTGGCACGTTTCTTGGTAGAGGGGGTTTAAACACTGAATCTTTCACATAACCCCACAGAAAGAAATCGCATGGAGTTAAGTCGGGAGAGCGTGGAGGCCATGACATGAATTGCTGATCATGATCTCCACCACGACCGATCCATCGGTTTTCGAATCTCCTGTTTAAGAAATGCCGAACATCATGATGGAAGTGCGGTGGAGCACCATCCTGTTGAAAGATGAAGTCGGCGCTGTCGGTCTCCAGTTGTGGCATGAGCCAATTTTCCAGCATGTCGAGATACACGTGTCCTGTAACGTTTTCTTCGCAGAAGAAAAAGGGGCCGTAAACTTTAAACCGTGAGATTGCACAAAACACGTTAGCGTTTGGTGAATTGCGAATTTTCTGCACGAATGCGTGAGGATTCTCTACCGCCCAGATTCACACATTGTGTCTGTTCACTTCACCATTAAGAAAAAATGTTGCTTCATCACTGAAAACAAGTTTCGCACTGAACGCATCCTCTTCCATGAGCTGTTGCAACCGCGCCGAAAATTCAAAGCGTTTGACTTTGTCATCAGGTGTCAGGGCTTGTAGCAATTGTAAACGGTAAGGCTTCTGCTTTAGCCTTTTCCAAACCGTCGGCTGTGGTACGTTTAGCTCCCTGCTTGCTTTATTCGTCGACTTCCGCGGGCTACGCGTGAAACTTGCCCGCACGCGTTCAACCGTTTCTTCGCTCACTGCAGGCCGACCCGTTGATTTCCCCTTACAGAGGCATCCAGAAGCTTTAAACTGCGCATACCATCGCCGAATGGAGTTAGCAGTTGGTGGATCTTTGTTGAACTTCGTCCTGAAGTGTCGTTGCACCGTTATGACTGACTGATGTGAGTGCATTTCAAGCACGACATACGCTTTCTCGGCTCCTGTCGCCATTTTGTCTCACTGCGCTCTTGAGCGCTCTGGCGGCAGAAACCTGAAGTGCGGCTTCAGCCGAACAAAACTTTATGAGTTTTTCTACGTATCTGTAGTGTTTCGTGACCATATTTCAATGAATGGAGCTACAGTGAATTTATGAAATCGCTTCAATCATTTGTAATAGCCCTATATAATAATGGCACGTGCCTGTACGAAGAGGAAGGCCATCCAGCTCATTTCCCTTGCTCTTAATGTCTAATGTTTCTGTTGAGTTACAAACACTGCTAACAATTTTCCTATTTTATGTATTTTACAATCTGCGAGTTGCTTCTGCTGTCTCTTTGACCTGTAATCTGAACTCCTGGATAGCTAGCCTTCTCACGCAACTCGTCGGCTGTCGAAATGGACACACATTAAAAAAGTTTTGCATCACCTCGGTTCCGAGAGTTCCGGAACATGTACACAAAATTGGAATAGAAATCAACATAAACACCATTACCGCCCTTTTTATTGCTCATGAGAACCGTACATTGCATGTTGTACCACCATACAGGCAGACCTTCAGAACTGGTGGTCCAGACTGCTGTACACACCGGTACCTCTAATACGCAGTAGCACGTCCTCTTGCATCGATGTGTGCCTGTATTCATCGTGACATACCATCCACAAGTTTATCAAGGCACTGTTGGTCCAGATTGTCCCACTCCTGAACGGTGATTCGGCGTAGATCCCTCAGAGTGGTTGGTGGGTCACGTCGTCCATAAACAGTCGTTTTCAATGTATCCGAGGCATGTTCGATAGGGTTCGTGTCTCGAGAACATGCTGGCCACTCTAGTCGAGGGATGTCGTTATCCTGAAGGAAGTCATTCACAAGATGTGCACGATGGGGGCGCGAATTGTCGTCCATGAAGACGAATGCCTCGCCAATATGCTGCCGATATGGTTGCACAATCGCTTGGAGGATGGCATTCACGTATCGTACAGCCGTTACGGCCTCTTCCATGACCACCAGCGGCGTACGTCGGCCCCACAAAATGTCACCCCAAAACATCAGGGAACCTCCACCCTGCTGCACTCGCTGGACAGTGTATATAAGGCTTTCAGCCTGACCGGGTTGCCTCCAAACACGTCTCCGATGATTGCCTAGTTGAAGGCACATGCGACACTAATCGGTGTAGAGAACCTAATGCCAATCCTGAGCGGTCCACTCGGCATGTAATTGGGCCCATCTGTGCCGCGCTGCAGGGTGTCGTGGTTGCAAAGATGGACGTCGACGTGGACGTCGGGAGTGAAGTTGCGCTTCATGCAGCCTATTGCGCACAGTTTGAGCCGTAACACGACGTCCTGTGGCTGCACGAAAAGCGTTATTCAACATGGTGGTCTCGTTGTCATGTTTCCTCCGATCCAAAATCCATAGGATCCATAGGTACCCGTCATCCACGGCGGTAGGAGCCCTTGGGCGGCCGGAGCGAGGCATGTCATCGACAATTCCTTCATGTCCGGACAACATCGCTTTGGTTCACTCCGAGACGCCTGGACACTTCCCTTGTTGAGAGCCCTTCCTGGCACAAAGTAACAATGCGGACGCGATCGAACCGCGGTATTGACCGTCTGGGCATGGTTGAACTACTGACAACACAAGTCGTATACCTCCTTCCTGATGGAATGACTGGAACTGATCGGCTGTCGGACCCCTTCCGTCTAATAGGAGCTGCTCATCCGTGGTTGTTTAAATCTTTGGGCGGGTTTAGTGACATCTCTGCACAGTCAAAGGGACTGTGTCTGTGGTACTATATCCACAGTCAACGTCTATCTTCAGGAGTTCTGGGAACCAGGGTGATGCAAAACTTTTTTTGGTGTGTTTATTACTTCCTGATATGAGGATGATTGGGACATGGCAACATTTCAGAGTAAGTCTTGCAACTCTGCGATTGTCTTGATACTTCATTTGGGTGACACAGAATCAGCCTGCTAAATTCACTTGAAACTGTCTTCGTATTTCATTTAAACATTGTGAACAGTTTTCACCTATTGAGTGTCACCTAACTATCAAATATATGTTTTTAGTCCAGGAAGATCATTCCACTCAGATACTACAACTAATTTTGTCTCTATTTCGAATTCTCTCTCTTAGCTATCACTACCACGATGAGGGAGCAGACAGTGCTGCGATAGGTCGGTAGGTCAGTGAAAACTATGTCGAAGACTTATTGGTAACAGGTCCTAATCTCGCAGGAGGCGAAAAGCGGTGCGGTTTGCTGGAAGTGGCAAATAATCACGTTAAAATCGTTCTGTATGACACGACATCATTTCTTCGATAACATTCACCCCGTACAGGGCACAGATGTTGGAGCTTCCTGACTTCGCCCTTCTATTAAATCCAAAATCGCCGCAAACCTATGCGCCAAACTCCTTTTTACTGGTAAATTTTACCCGCAGTGTTAGATTACGTCATAGGCTGCGCGAATACTGGTTACTACATTGTCACTGCACGGTGAACACAAACATTTCACACTGAAGAACAGACTACAATAATACGTAATTTTATGTTTGCCGATATGAGTCGGCAAACGCCCGCTGTAGATCTTGGGCACAAGGCGCCATCCGTCGCGATCACCTGTGCTGGCGGCAGGCGGGCGTAGGCCGGTGGAGAAGAAACTGTTCTGATCAGGGCAGACAGCCACCAGCTCTTCGCGAAACGTTTTCTCTAGGTTTTGCTGTTACCGTCGTGTTACGAATTTTGCGATTTTATTTCCGAGCTTCCAACAAATTCGTACTGTCAGTAGACCGACGAGTTGTAGTTTACTAAATTACGGAAGAATCGGGTTCAGTAAATCTGCTTTTCTTTTCCACTGCGCGTCGTTTACCGAGAGTAGCCCAAGCGGAAGCAACACTTCCTGTGGGAACTTCCGCCTCTTACAGCGTTGGCAGTGTGTGTAGACGGCCGTTACGTGCTTTTGTTTTGGTGCTTCAAAATCAAATAGTTCAGTGCAGGGAATCAGAAAGCCACAATTCTCACCGTGGCGCACTGTGCTACGACAACATTATGGTTCAGCTGAACGAGCTGTTTGGTGGTCCGGCGACTTGCTACTGTGTTAGTATACGTAGGGTTAGAGTTCCGATCCCACTGGAGGCGTTGGTTTTTAATAGCCACTACTACACCTATTTACCTCTTTTTATGCCAAACGAAAAACATGCCATTCCATTGTGGTTCCAAATTCATATTAAACGTGATGTGCTTTCGCTACTGACTACAGATGTGGCAGGGCCACGACAGAAGCGTGGGCGGCAGAATGTAGAAACAGTGTCACTTTCCTTACTCCAGTATTTTTAATGTAGTTAACGAAAGAATCCCCATGTATGCCTACAGGGCACTTATTCTACCTCTTATTTCAGCTTGAGATGTTGAATACAGTAGTTCTGGTTACACGGGATTTGATCCCTTTGCGATCACAGAGCGCCATCACTTCATTGCTTGCAAAAGGTTCCAAACTCCTCAAATTCTGCACGTAAGGGTCGGGTCAGGAATCGATTACTGGTTCTAAACAAAAATGTTAACAATGTCCTTTCAGACTTTCAAATGTAACTGTTGGTGGAAATTTGTTTTGATTTTTAACGTCTCTCTATTCACTTTCAGTAACGTCATGTGTCGGTTTCGACTCCTAGAGAGACACACAACTTTTCGTCACATCACTTCAGCTTCAAACATACCACTCCTAGCTACTGGTAAAAAATAATTCGGTAGTTAAAGTGTCTTCTTGTGTAGTTAGCAAGGACATTTGCGGGGTCGATTCCCAGTCACCACTGTAGTCTTCATGAGGTCATTTCCAGTTCACCATGCAGAAATCTCGCTTCTGGTGACAGAAACCTATACTCATTGTCCATTCGTGACTAGAAAACAAAGGCGATTTGTGGGGGGTTCGAATCTCTGGAAGGCAGATATCATTCATTTTCCTCGTACTGCAGTTTCAAGCATCTCGTGACAGACGACAAAATTCGCTATATGCCCTCCGTCTGTAGTTACATAACAATCTGATTAGCTGCTCTGTCTGAATCGCCACCCAACATACACATGTCATTTCTGGTTTGTATCTTGATTTTTAATGTCATTGTGTTAGATAAAATGTACGATATGTGGTTTTTGAACTGCACGTAGGTCAAGGTGCCATCACGAATACAATGAAATTTAATAGTGATATGTTGTTGATGGTAAGGTCTTCGATAGAGCGCTTGAAGTTGTTAATCGTGGTTTTTGTTAAGTGGTGAGGTCATTAATCAGTTTACGCAAAAGCACTTACCAAGTGAGCGACGTTTAATAGATGATTGGAAAATCTTGTAGAGAACAAGGATAATAGAACGACTGGGGTGTTAGTGTTATAGTCATTATTTCTGTCAGGTATTAATGACAGTAGTAACACTTTGTAGATGTAACTTCTTGTAATAAGTAGAGTTTACAAGCGTGTTGGACTGTGTCAGGCTTTCCTAATATTTTAGTGGTCACTTATGGTAACCGTTGTCTATAGTCAAATGGCTGTACCGACACGAGATTAAAAGACTTGCAAGACAGTTACGTTATGTGGGCTGCTCGCAAGTCACCCGAATGGTAATTCAGGTCCTTCGGAAGCTTTCGAGCATGATAGTACATGTAGACCAAAACTACCAACTCTCTGAACAAATTGTCAAGGCCAAACTCCATATATACAACACCCTCATCCACCTCATCCCTACTTTTACAAATACGGCATAGACTTCCTCTCCTCCTGTGTTGTCCACTCCCTTCACATTTTTGTAATCTGCCTCGACTTCCGCCACTACCTTCTCTAAGCCTTATGCTGTTCCAGGTCATTACGGTATTTCGATTTCTTGAGCTGACGTCTCTGGTGGCCTTCCGTCTCTCGCAAACTCTAAGCGCCAAAACCTTTGCATACCCCACCCTTAAAAATACTAGGCCGCTGACGTACATGGTACCTCCATTTCTTCTCCTAACACACTTGATATCCGAGTACAGTGTTAACTAACTCTCTCCCACAGACCAAATGACAGTCCCACAGACTCTGCAACTATAATGAGCTCCGCGTTCTCCATCCCAAATGCAGGCTGCTACCCAGCTGAACTTCTGCCACTTCCTACATACCGTGATACTTTTCTGAATAACTACCCACGCTTTTTGTCATTTTAAGACGGATCGCGAGCTGTATACCTACATCTATTCGATTGATTCACAAGAAAATTTTTCGTAAAGTATAACCCAACATTTTACCTAGTTTATAGTCGGTTCCTTTGTAACATAACAGACACATTTGGTGAGAACACATGACTGAAAATTCTATTCATACTAATCATTTTATTTACGTATACTTACTACATCAAATCTCACTGTGGAATACACAGTTTCGCTTCCGTTTCTATTTTAGACATTGTGCCTAACACTACGAAAAGTTATTTGTAGTCACAGTGGCGCGATAGATTCTGTTGGGGGAGGGGGAGTAGCAGCTTCCGTCAGCTGCCCCCCCCCCCCCCCCCCAACGAGTCTTGCATGGGGGAGTGATGCTCGTCTTTATTGCGATGCGTTTCTTGGGAATCCCTTTTGAAGTACTTTAGGTATTATAATCGAAGCACGGGGTCAACATAGCAAGACTATAACAAATAGTTTTACTTAAAAGATTACGGTTCAATTTCTATTAATTCTTAAAACATCGACAACTCTCGTAATACTTTGCTTAGACAGAATCTAATTTCAGCTTCGTAAACCTCTTCAAATGGAATCGTCTGATACTCATCGCAATAAGTCTCTTTTTTCTTCGTCAATTTTCTAATAATTATTGTTTTTGTACGCTTTAAGCCCTTCCGTTTCCATTTTAGCATTCGAATAGAATGTGCGGGGGGACTCCGAATGTATATGAATACACTGAACTATCCATACGATTAACCATTAGCATAACTTAGTTAAATGAGACTTAATTTAAATCAGATGACACCAATAAAGCAGTTGATGCCCTAGCAGTGTCACGCACTGGTCACCATGTTAGAAGCAGGCCCATCCGCCGGTGGCAACTCTTCACACAGTACTTGCGGGTGCAGCAGGCGGATACTTCGGCAGCTACAGGACAAAGTAATTTCAAATTGACGCTGTACTGTTTCTGCCTAATGTTAAGACGACAACACTGTTGCCGCGGCATATTTCATAGTACACTACTGGCCATTAAAATTGCTACACCACGAAGATGACGTGCTACAGACGCGAAATTTAACCGACAGGAAGAAGATGCTGTGATATGCAAATGATTAGCTTTTCAGAGCGTTCACATAAGGTTGCCGTCGGTGGCGACATATACAACGTGCTGACACGACGAAAGTTACCAACCGATTTCTAATACACAAACAGCAGTTGACCGGCGTTGCCTGGTGAAATGTTGTTGTGATGCCTCGTGTAAGGAGGAGAAATGCGTTCCATCACGTTTCCGACTTTGATAAAGGTCGGATTGTAACCTATCGCGATTGCGGCTTATCGTATCGCGACATTGCTGCTCGCGTTGGTCGAGATCCAATGACTGTTAGCAGAATATGGAATCGGTGAGTTCAGGAGGGTAATACGGAACGCCGTGCTGGATCCCAACGGCCTCGTATCACTAGCAGTCGAGATGACAGGCATCTTAACCGCATGGCTGTAACGGATCGTGCAACCACGTCTCGATCCCTGAGTCAACAGATGGGGACGTTTGCAAAACAACAACCATCTGCACGAACAGTTCGACGAAATTTGCAGCAGCGTGGACTATCAGCTCGGAGACCGTGGCTGCGGTTACCCTTGACGCTGCATCACAGACAGGACCGCCTGCGATGGCGTACACGACGACGAACCTCTGTGCACGAATGGCAAAACGTCATTTTTTTGGATGAATCCAGGTTCTGTTTACAACATTATGATGGTCGCATCCGTGTTTGACGACATTTCGGTGAACGCACATTTGAAGCGTGTATTCGTCATCGCCACACTGGCGTATCACCCGGCGTGATGGTATGCGGTGCCATTGGTTACACGTCTCGGTCACCTCTTCTTAGCACTGAAGGCACTTTCAACAGTGTACGTTACATTTCAAATGTGTTATGACCCGTGGCTCTACCCTTCATTCGATCCCTGCGAAACCCTGCATGTCAGCAGGATAATGCACGACCGCATGTTGCAGGTCCTGTAAGGGCCTTTCTGGATACAGAAAATGTTCAACTGCTGCCTTGGTCAGCACATTCTCCAGATCTCTCACCTACTGAAAACGCCTGGTCAATGGTGGCCGAGCAACTGGCTCGTCACAATACTCCAGTCACTACTCTTGATGAACTGTGGTATCGTGTCGGAGCTGCATGGGTAGCTGTACCTGTACACGCCATGCAAGCTCTGTTTGACTCAATGCCCAGGCGTATCAAGGCCGCTATTACGGCCAGAGGTGGTTGTTCTGGGTACTGATTTCTCAGGATCTATGCACCCAAACTGCGTGAAAATGTAGTCACGTGTCAGTTCTAGTATAATATATTTGTCCAATGAATATCCGTTTATGAACTGCATTTATTCTTGGTGTAGCAATTTTAATGGCCAGTTTGTTGTTGTCTGTGAATCGAACTGAAATAAAGTTTTTGCTTATTACATCCAAGCTCAACTATCATTTCAAACGTTACATAAAGACATAGACTGACTACCCTGGAGTAAAATACAGCCAGCGAAGTTAAATTTTGGGATTCTTATATTGGTAGCGAAGGCTGGCACTAATGTCATTTTAAATAAACATGGACAAATGTCAAGGCCAACCAGTAGTTCCTGTCCCACATACGTTCTACAGCCTAGTTCACACAACATCCTTTCCATTACCTTCTTCAACAAAATCACTTATCCACAGTTAACATGTGCGCTCACAACCACAATGCTCAGTCCGTAGGCCTCATATCGCCTCCATCACTCAATTAATGTTATTCAATAAAAACTTAATTGCTACTGTCGTAAAACTGGGCAGCTTTGTGACACTTTCAGCACTTTTTGCAACGCAATCTTATACAAATATGTGCAGTAACATTTATTTTTCATATGTATGGAATTTTATAACCTTTGTCCTTTAATTTTGATAGCAACGAAGTTTTTAGGCGCAGTGAGGTATTCAGAAAACGGAATATTAATTCTCATAAAGTTACCGCCTTCTCCCCACCCCGGTTCAGGAGAAGATTGTGCCGTGGAGTGAAAGACTGGGAAAGTAGACTGAAATTCATCTGTCAGAAAGATGAGCTTACGTAGCGTTTCTTTACGACACACACATTTAACTTTCTTACAAATTTACACAGTCTTAGGAGTTTTGTCTGCCATATTTTGCTAATTTCGTGCCATTTATTTTTCTAATTTTATTAAAATCCAAATAATTAGAGACATGTCCTCAGTGAAAAAATAATAATTAAAAACCTTAACTGCTCTAGGCAAGGTAATCAGAAAAACTTACACAATTATTTACGCATGAGTTCAGTGGAAGTCTATGAGGAAAAAACAGGTGACAGCACTTACATTAACACAATATTCTCTAGGCAAAGTAATTAGTTCAAACTGTTAGACATTTACTAACGGCTTCAGCATGAATACAATGTTATGACACGTATAGTACAACAGTCTGAGCGACTGTGTGTTGAGTTGAGAAATAAAGCTATAATGCAGAATAAAGCTTCATGCTGTTACTAAACCAGCCACAAATGTCATCACTTATGTTGTGTCACAAAGTTACCTCTATAATCTAAGGAAATACGCTGTTTCGCTTTTCAGTGGCTGAAGAAAACATATCTTATACAGAATTAGCCGCAGTTAGTCAGTTCTTCAAAGTTATCGACAGTATCAGAAAGTTCCCAAAAAAATTCAAAGGCGTTTTTCCATCTGAAATCAAAATGGGTTTGTGATCAGCTCAGTTTTAATCCACGTACTTGTAGCTTCCTTTTCTTATGGCAGCACTTTGGGAGAACGCAACGCAGTTGAGCTATATGTTGAAGGGCACAGTATTTCAGAATAGAAGGTGGAGCTCACTGTCGTCTCAGAGTAACGCCTCAGCTACGGTTTGCCCATTTTTACGGTACCCTTACTCTTTCCTCGAAAGTTGCATCCTGCCACCCTGTCCCCTATAGGAGAGAAGTAAACAACAGGTGAAGAACAAAAGGTCTGTTGTCGGCAGCTTCTATGGAGTCGTTTGTGCTGTGAAAATTGGCCGCGCACTGGAATAGAGCTCAGGCAAACGTCACGATTGTATACCATGAACGGACGAATGGTAAGGTGAGGGTGGCTACATAATTATATTCGTAAAATGTCGTGACAATAACTGCTGTTTAATTGTCTGAGAGGTACAATCAGGTTTGCACTAATGGGTGTTCAAAATTATCAATCTGTGTCAGCGCCAGTTGATCGTATGGAACTGTTATTGTCAGCACCTGCGCGAAGGTGCTATCCGCGATTCCTTTCCCGCAAGTGACGCCACTTTACGATGGATTCTAATTGAATACACACGAGTGAAACTGTCAGCTCTGACGGCCCCGTAGAAGCACTCTTTAGGGCGGTTGTGAGCCGGCTAGCTCACCCCCGCCCCCTCCCCCACCCCACCACGTCATGTTTTGATGGGTCAGGTCCCGTGCGCAATTTTCTATGAAGCTACTGAAAGTCTTCACTGCTGTTACCCAATTCTGATATCGCTATTCCTATGATTCCTCTTCGGACGGCTATTCTCTGGCGCTCTACGATTTCGGCTACTGTTACTAATTATGATTTGGCTCGCAAAGTGCTAAGTTGACTATAGTCCGACTATCCTGTTGCTGACTTAGCCACAACAATACCCAATGGCTTAAATGAACTCGGTATTTATCTTTACAATACTTATAACTTTAATAAACTGGTATTGTGCAAGATACCAAACGAATTGTATCATCAGTAACCAAAACACTCATCCGTTGGCTTCACATAACAGTCAGCCATGGAACAGCAGGACCGATTTAGTTTTAAGGAGTGCGACGGTCGCGTTCCCAACGTGCTTCGCAGGCGAGGTGTATCTGCTATTCTTTGGGACATACACATATTGTCTTCCGCTACAGAACGTATCATTGCAGTTATGAGTAAACCTGCAGCAGCTAAACGATAGTCTTGACTAGTTCCGAATGATCCTGACGCACCTCGATACTGTTTTCCTCCTTCAGTGTATCGAACAAGGCGTTCGATTCGTATTACCCGTCTGGTCTCCGTACCTGAATACTTTTGACGTCCGTTTGCACGGTCAGATGACAAAAGTTGAGTGCGGAAAACCCGTTAGTGACGTGCATACACGCGCACAACTTGTTTCTCTTAATATGACGCCATTCGAGTGCAGACCGGTCTTTCCGAATGATTTCGGCCGTCCACACTGAGGGTTTAACGTGACTGCACGAAGCTGGTAAGAAACTTTGTTCAACACCTCCTGCAGGTTGCAGGGCATCGTGGTGATCCCTAGAATTTCTTATATAGTTTGCACACGTGTTTTCAAAACCATCCCCCGGCCGCTGTGGCCGAGCGGTTCTAGGCGCTTCAGTCTGGAACTGCGCTGCTGCTACGGTCGCAGGTTCGAATCCTGCCTCGGGCATGGATGTGTGTTCTGTCCGTAGGTTAGTTAGGTTAAAGTAGTTCTAAATCTAGGGGAATTATGACCTCAGATGTTAAGTCCCATAGTGCTTGGAGCCATTTGAACCACCCCCCGTCACAACTTATACAGCCGATCAGGTCGGCAGCTGTCTGAAGACATTGGCAGAAGAAACGATTGTTAGAAAATTGTTGCAAAATCTAGGAAGCCCTGCAGATTGGCAACTTATGATTCGAGCAACAGCCTAAGCAGATGAAAATATGACTAGTCAGTCACCGTCACTTGTGTGAGTCGTCATACATCTAAAAGAACCCACCTGAAATCTTTAATGGTTGACAAACATATAAATCGAGTTATGAGAATGCACATGCTAGAAAACCCAAAGCGAGTACCCCACGTGATGAATAAATCTTAATGACCCTGATACACAATTAGTGCAAACTGAAATTACAGTTCATTAAAACAGTTCTCGAATAAAACAGTAATTGGACAAAAAATGTGATTAGCCGCCAGCTTTGAGAATGTACGTAACTCTCAACAGTTATTTTTGCATTTAATCTGCATTTACAACCGTGCTGCGCAAGTTAACGCCACAATGTATGACAGAGGCGAGACCGTCTTTTACTACCTGCGGTACTCGTGAATTATGAGCGCGGTGAGTCCGGAAGACGGTAACCCTCCGGTCAAGCTTGAATTTCATAGATTTATGTCTATGTGAGCGGTTCTTTTTTAATAGCTAGATTTTTATTTCGACTACAAGAACTCATTAAAACCAAACTGGCGATGCACGATATTTAAGGATTCGTTACATTTAACAACATTCAAGAAAGGTGAGACTATATTTAAATTGAGCTAGCGTCTGATTAAATTTTTTTTAATTATTTTTTTATTCTTTTCTAGAATCGGTTTTACTAGTGTAAAGGAAACACAAAACAATCTGAATATGAAATATGGGTTATTTGAGTAGAACACACACACATAAAACCGCGGAATATAATGAAAACAGACAGAGAGTCAGTAATGCAATCCAAGTGGATTTGAAAAATGTGTGTCAAGATCGCAGCGAAGTTGAACTTTCATGGCTGCCCATCAGGTGTTAGAAAGCAATGCGAAAATCACTCTGAAGGTGATTAGTTGCGCAGAAATAGCTGGATAAAGTATTGAAGAAAACTGGTACAGCATCTCTCGGACAAGCAACTGAGGCAAACTTACTTTTGGCTGTAAATTTAATGCACAGAACTGTATATATATTTATATGAGTGTGAATGTGTGTGTGTGAATGTGTGTGTGTGTGTGTGTGACCCAAAGGTTAGGAATAGCATCAATCATCAGAAACAAATCTGTGTCTTGTAACTTGCGACCTTGTAACACCGATAGATTCAATGTCATATCATGCAGCAAGTATCAAGTTAATGGTGAAGGAAGCTCAAATGGAAGAAAGTATGTGATTTACACATTTAGAGAATGATACGTAGTTTCGTGTGAGGCGCACAAACACGTGATATAAATCAGAAATGCTTGTAGCGGTTTATCAAGTCCACATGCGACACAAAATATTTTATAAATTAAATAGAATGGGAGAGTGATTTAATTAACTGACCCACTCTTCGGATCGAATAACTGACAACGTGTTCTGTATCAGACTCCGTAAGACAACCAACTAGCAGAGGCGATGCCGAGCATTTCTCCTCTCGCAACCAATGTGGCAATTCGACCACTTAAATAACTGAAAATCTGTGTGTACAGACTGGGCGCCATACGTCCGCCTCATCGAAATTGCTTTGTAAAAAGCCAGTGTCTGCAGATGACCTCAGTAATTTGAACCGTCTTACCATAACTGCCACTCTGCGTTCGACGCAGGAAGGCGAGAACAGACCGAAGCGCCCACACGCGCAGCCAGTGTGACTTTGAAACTCACAGGCAGCGTGGAAGGAGGCCGAGCCTCGCTATCATTGGAGCATTCTACTGGCAGCTTATTGCCACACGACTTTCTGCAGATGCTACCAGTTAACTTAGCGCCTGGGATCGATCTTTGGTGCAGAATACTATCGGTACACAGCTTGAGCATTGGCTGACTCGCGAGATAAAGTGAAAATGTAATTGAAAAATTGGAAATGGCTACGTAAAAGTTAGCTTTGAATGGAAGTTTTAGATCTCAAGGACGCTTCGCCTCCATATAGTGCATTTATTCTAACCAGCTTTTAGACGTATTTGTAGGATGTGACGTGCTGCAGTCTTTACGTCTGGAAGCATTTTTAGCACGTCGAGAGACTCCGTTGGTGGTGATGGCTTCAGAAAAAAAAGATTTAGCGTCTCATCGCAACGATAATCTTATGAACGACGCAGAAGGTCGGACAGTGCAAGAATTAGAAGCAAAGCGACCCTAAATCAGTCTTTTTCTCGGCCATCTCCTCTTTTGCTTTAGGAGCAAGCTCATCCTGAGTAATCCAAAGAGGGTTGGCGTCCCGGCCTTGCAGAAATCCCTGCACCACCTCGTTCGGTATTAGATTCGTGGAGTATGCATCTTATGGCAGCAGACATTCGAGTTGCGACCGACGAATTGTAAGCTCACGGTAAAAATATTAGTTTCCCTCTTAAAAGGGCGATCTGTCCGCTTTGGAGCAGTGCATGGGACTGAATGGGAAAGTGGAGTTAACGTGTTTGGACATGCCCAGGACCGAAACGTGAGGTAAGTTTCCTGATTTGTTGGTCTGTCGACACGTACTGTCCGACGCGCCTACAAAGGACGTTGTACCACTCGCAATCGCGTAACACCTCGCAATAACAGTGATCGTAAAAAGATCCTAACTAACAGGTATCAGAAACAAGTTTTACGCCTTGTCAGTGACGGTCAGTTTCAAACCCGACACTAACTGCTGCCGTCCGTGAATCAGCTTGCAGCCGCATAGCTCACATAAGACCATTACCGACGGCTGTACGTAAAGCAGCACGTGTTCAGCGGGCAGCGTCGCGTGATCCGGCGAGTCGCGGGTTCGCTTCCTCAACAGCGCAGCGAGGCGCTTACAGTACTTGGAGGGCGTGGCGCGGGCCGGACGTGGTTCTGCGCTGTTCTGGGGGCGTTTCTGGTACGGAGGCATCCGCCCTCTCGTTCAGGTTACCGTGTTCATGACCCGCGATGTTTATTTCAACATTCTCAGTGATCAAACGTCACCCTTTCTTCCACATCTTCATCCCGTCTTCCAACATGGCAACGTCCTTGTTCGCAGGGCGGCACCCTTCCTAATATGACGATCGGCCAAGCAGTCTATCATACCCTGGCTGGTTCGCCAAATTACCCGATCTTTATATCACTGGAAAGGTCAGGGACTATTTCAGTACCGGGTGAAACGTAGCAATTTAGCAGTTCTGCAGCATATAACATACGTCTATATCCACGTCTATAGTCAGCAGACCACTGTCAAGTGCATAGCAGAGGACACGTCTCCCTCTAGTAGTTATTAGCGACTTTTCCCATTCCATTCACATGCAGAACGAGGGACGAATGATTGTTTAAATGCCTCCGTGCGAGCTGTAATTACTCCAATCTTCTTCTCACTGTCCCTATGGGAGCGATACGTAGGGGATTATAGTATATTACTGATATCACCATTTAAAGTTGGTTCTTGAAACTTTGTAAGTAGGACTGCTCGGTTTTGGTTGTGTCTATTTTCAAGAATCAGCAGGGTCAGTTTCTTCAACATCTCTGTGGCGCTTCCGCACAGGTCAAACCCAACCTGTCATCATTCGCGCTGCCCTTCTCTGTGTGCGCTCAATATCCCCTGCCAGTCCTATTTGGTACCTATCCATCACACTTGAGCCATAATCTAGGACGGGTCGCACGGGTAATTTGTAAGCAATCTGACTGCATTTCCGTAATATTCTACCAATAAATCATAGTCCACCAGCTACTCAACTCACAATTGAACCAATGCGCTTATTCCATTTCATACCGGTACAATGTTTCCACTCATATTTTTCTACTAGTTGACGAAGCCCAACCGTAACTCGCTGATACTATAGTCGTGTGATCCTATCAATTTTCGTATTTTGAGATTCGCAATTTTCACATTTCTGAACATCTCGAGGAAGATGCCAATCTTTGCAACACTTTGAGATCTTATGAAGATCTGACTGATTACTTATGCAGCTTCTTTTAGACAGTACTTCAACCTACACGGCTGAATCATCTGCAAATGTTGTCCGCAAGGTCATTAATTCACGGCATGGAGAGCAAGGTTCCCCGCATTCCTCCCTGAGGCAAATCCGAAGTTGCTTCTACGTCAGTCGATGACTCTCCATTCAAGATGACCTGCTGCGTCCTCCATAGCGAGAAATCCTCAGTCCATTCACTAATTTCGCTTGATATCTCGTACGACCTTACTTTTTATAATAAGTGCAAATGTGGTACTGAGGCAGATGCTCTTCGAAAATCAAGAAATACTGCATCTACCTGACAGCCTTGATCCAAAGCTTTCATTGTGTCAAGTGATAAAAGTGAGAGCTGCGTTTCACACGATCTATGTTTTCGGAGAGCATGCTGATTATCATGGAGGAGGACATTCTCTTCGAGATATGTCATTATGCCTGAACTCAGGATATGTTCTAGGATTCGACAACAAATCGATGTCGACGATATTGGACGGTAGTTTTGTGGATCACTTCTATCAACGTAAATGTAAACTGACGTGACCTCTCCTTACTTCCAACTACTGCGCACGGCTTTCTGTTTAAAAGATCTACGGTAACGTATACCCTGCGCAATAAAATTAATCACTTTTTCGAAACCCCATCTTCGACCCCCCCTTGCGAGACACAAGTTTGAAACTTCGCTGTAAGGCGTGTACAACCTTCCTCTGTAATGTTACAAAAGGTGACTACCTAACAGAGATCTTCTGCAGATTCTCTCAATGATATACGGAGAAACTTGTAGGTGAAAAGTGTCCCATAACGAAAGGCTTTAGGTCAGTAAGCGAACTATACATAGTCGCAGGCTGGTGCTGTTTCTGTCTCTTTGTCTGCCACAAAAACGACAGCGCTACATCTTCCACTAGAGCGCGCTGCGTCCGGCGATACACACCTGGTTGCGGCAGTATCAGCCACGCAGAAAACGTTGAACTAACAGTTAGACTAAAAGCGAGTTTAGAACGGAATTTACGAGGCCGCGACAAGTATATAACTCACGGAGGTGAGCATTATGTTTCACAAATACGAAGGTTGGAACTTTAATAGAGGCAACTATTTATTTACAGCTCGTACAAAATAGATACGTGTTTCAAAGTTTTACTGGCCTTCAAAGTAGTCATCAGCACTGTGTATTACCCGTTGCCAGCGATGTGGAAGTCGTAGGATACTCTTAGCAGTGCCAGTTGTGTTGACAGTTCGAGCGGCGCGGTCTATTTCCCTACCAATTTGTAGCAGTTCTGAAGGGAATTCCGTGAAGTGTTTCCTTCAGTTTAGAGATAAAGGGCTTAAGTCAGAGGAGTTCAGTGGGTGGTATAGCACTTAGCAGCCCCATCTGTCAAACAAATCAGTAACAGCTTGCACTGTACGTGCTTGAGCATTGTCCTCCAAAATGATGGCCAGGTCCTGCAGAAAGTGTCATTACTTCTGTCTCTATGCTGTTCGATTTCTAAACTGAAGGAAACTCTTCACGGCATTACTTCAGAACTGGTACAAAAAATGGTTGAAATGTCTCTGAGCACAATGGGACTTAACTTCTGAGGTCATCAGTCCCCTAGAACTTAGAACTACTTAAACCTAACTGACGTAAGGACATCACACACATCCATGCCCGAGGCAGGATTAGAATCTGCGACCGTAGCGGTCGCACGGCTCCAGATTGTAGCGCCTAGAACCGGTCGGCCACTCTGACCGGCTGAACTGCTACAAATTCGTCGGGCAATAGACCGCATCGCTCTGTCAACACAACTGGCACTGCTAAGAGTATCCTACGACTTCCACATCGCTGGCAACGGGTTATACACAATGCTGGTGACTACTTTGAAGGTTAGTAAAAATTTGAAATACGTGTCTATTTTGTACGAGCTGTAAATAAATCGTTGCCATTATAAAAGTTCCAGCTTTTGTATAAACGAATGTTCTGAGGCTTAAAACATTTTCAAACACTTGTTCTGCCCCCGTCTTTAGTGTGATGTATCAACGAAATAACTAACATTCGAATTTAGCGTAAGCCTTCACTAGTTTAGCAGACATCACACTCGAACAACTCATCGGCCAACTGACATCCACTGTTGGCTGAATGTCTTGTCCACGCTCCTCTGTGTATCTCGATCTTCAGCTACAGGTAGCCACGTGGCATCTCGAATAAGACCTTTTCTAGACTTGTTATCTCTTGGACTCCAAAAAGCACTTACTTGCTCCGTTGAAGATACATTCGGCCCACGCCCTTTTGTTTTCAGTCATAAATTACGTTCTTTCAATCCAGTCTGATTCATTTGTTTTCGAATATTCCCTAGTAATTTGCGGCACGGATCTCTCCATTGCTAACTGACAAACCCTCAGACTTTTAATGATTTTCGTATTAATACTTCATACACTTTTTTTAAAAAAAGAAGAAAAAGACCCACCATGAAGGGATTATCCAAACGGAACAGAAATCGGGAGATGTGACTTACATGTATGACAACTTCAGCAAAATTCGATTATTTATTCAGAATAACAACCTTGACAAATAGAGAAAATGAGTAAAGCGTTGGTCCCCCTCTGGCCCTTATGCGAGCCGTTATTTGGCATAGCACTGATTGATGGACTTGTTGGATGTTCTCCTGAGTGATAACATGCAAACTTTCACCCAGTTTTTGCGTTAGATCGTCAAAATCCAGAGCCTGTTGCAGGGTCCCGCCCATAATGTTCCATACGTTCTCAGTTGGGGAGAGATCCGGTTACCTTGCTCGCCAACTTAGGGTTTGGCAAGAACGAAGACAAGCAGTAGGCACTCTCGTTCGCTGTGGGCGGGCATTATCTTGCTGAAATGTACGGCCTAGATGATTTACCATGATGGGCAAACAAACGAGGAGTAGAATATCGTCGACGGACCGCTGTGCTGTTAGGGTGCCGCGGATGACAACCAAAGGGGTCCTTCCATGAAATGAAGTGACATCTCAGTTTCCTTAACGCGTGCATTGCTATCTTGTAAACTTTTTATTATATTCTTCAGCCTTAGATTACTCGAAAGGTATCATTGCTGGTTTAAATTTATAGAAATTCGAATACCTTACATAGTAACTCGTCAACTCGAGTTACTATCTAAAGCATTCTAATCTCCTCACAACGACTCTACTAAATTTAAACCGGTAATAATACCATTTGAAAAATTTAAATCTGAAAAATATAATAAAACAGTCCACAGATAATATTAACGCATATGGCAGCACTCATATTACATCTGACTGCAGAATAAGTTTGCAGCTCCTTGTTGATACTGCTAGTATTCCCGATACGTAACTTACAAATGCTCAGCGCTGTACAACAAAGAATTAATTCTACATTAAACTATCACAAAATGAATGGCATTTATAATTCTTGCTAAGAATAAACAAAGGAAATACGAAAGTAATCAAAATTAGCAGAAACGAGAATAAAATATACATAAACATCGTAAGTCTCGCAGACACGCTAAGAAACTAATGGAATTCTGTTATCTTTAAAGCAGAATTAGACAGTTTGGCTGAATCAAACAAGACCGACAGGAAAGCAGATTCACACGTAGGATACAAGCGTTCCTCAACGAAATAAAATTGTTTCTTCCAACTATCCGCTGTAGTTACGGGAAATTTTAGTGAAACTGTATATTTGTGGTGCACGTGAAATACAGCTTTCCAAGAAACATAAGGAAAAAGGATAATTCCCAGTTGAAGAAAAGAGAAGGTTGCTGAGACGCTAAGGCGTCTAAGGGTGGACGCAGAACAATTGGTACATGATATAGACGGCTTACAGGTATTAGCAATTTAGCAGTTATGTAGCAAGTGAAAATGTGTCTTAGACTAGGTACGAAGATCTTTAAAGAAATCGAAAGACTGGTGGTTCTGTAGGCAATATCAGTTCTTTCATTTCTAACACTTCTCCGGATATTTCCTCAAGAAAACTTTATTTTGCATTTCTAGCTTCTCTATAGAGTAAATTTCTTATTCTTTTTTATTTAGCTTTTTCTTTGCCTTCAGTTTCCTTTCAGCATAGCCTTCTGTTTACGGTAAACTGAAAAACATCTGCTTTAATCCATTTCCTCTTGTTTTTGGGTTAAGCTTTCCTAATTATCTTTTCTGCTGCTTTATGTATACCTGATTTAATTCGTTACCAGTCTTCATTACTCCTTCCATATAGTGGAGTATTTCTGAGTCATCCGTGCTTTTCTCGTCGATAAACTACACCTGGGGTTTCCTCTGAACTGTCACCGACAGTTTTACACAGGCCTGCCTCGGAAAATTTCCACTTTGTCTCATTCTGTCCGAAATTTGTTGTGGGCCTATTGTGTTTCATCTTATAATCCTAATTTCAGCCTTCTGTTCATAACTACTACATCACTACATCAATGGCTGAGCCCATGTCCGTATTTGAGTATGCTTTGCAGTTCAGGAGTTGGTTTCTAAACCTTTGTGCAACAGCGCTACAGACAAGTTGCTATCTATATATGAAGATAGTAAGTAAGAAGAACAGATACCATTGGTGACAGTTCAGCTTCTCTAGAATAATTGATAATTAATTGAAACCCTCAGCCGCCGACAGGTGTTACCTCGATGGGGACAGCTGAAAATGTGTGCCCCGACCGGGACTCGAACCCGGGATCTCCTCCTTACATGGCATACGCTCTATCCATCTGCGCCACCGAGGACACAAATAAGTAGCGCGACTGCAGCGACTTATCCCTTGCACGCCCACGCCCCCCGCCCCTCCTCGTGAATGTGCACAGGTTGCCCAGCTTTTACGGGAATCGTCACCTTAGTGGGCGCGAGTAATGAGTGGATGGGAAAATATCTATTTACGTATGTAGATTTGGACAGCTGGGAATGTGGGTCTCACGGGAGGCGTGCAAGGGATAAGTCCCTGCAGTCGCGCTACTCGTGTGTGTCCTCGGTGGCGCTGATGGATAGAGCGTATGCCATGTAAGCGGGAGATCCAGGGTTCGAGTCCCGGTTGGGGCACACATTTTCAGCTGTCCCCATCGAGTTATATCAGCAACACTTGTCGGCAACCGAGGGTTTCAATTAATTATCATTTAAAGTTACTATCTGCCTGTATCTCCAGCTCTTATCATCTCTCGTGATTTTCGATGTGGCAGCTCGCTACAGCCGGTCGGAATCTCTGGCGGAACTCTGCAATTTTCACTCCCCTCTCGTTCCTTTCCACCAGGCCACATGTACCACTGGAGTCAACCGTGAGAAAGTAAAGAATCCCTCTAAGGACTGGAACATAATCTAGGAGAACGTCCACAAGAAAGTGTTAGGAACCGACATAAGATCAAAAATGGCTCTAAGCACTATGAGACTTAACATCTGAGGTCATCAGTCCCCTAGACTTAGAACTACTTAAACCTAACCAACCTAAGGACATCACACACATCCATGCCCGAGACAGGATTCGAACATGCGACCGTAGCAGCAGCGCGGTTCCAGACTGAAGCGCCTAGAACCGCTAGGCCACCCCGGCCGGCGACATAAGATCCTCCTGGCACAATATATTTAATTAAACAATAGCAACGAAAGAAAGACTTCACGGAATTCACTTGGCCGACTGACAGATGTAGAGAATGTACTCTTATCGACATCCTGCCACACGGGTACGTCTGTGGAGAGAACAATGTCATATGGGTGTAGAGAGAACAGAACAGCAAGGCAGAACATTGCTGCTATAACCAGACGAAAACTACCATCCCGCAACTAAGAAAAACTATTGGATGCTGCAATACTTAACTGAACATCTAGGTTTCAAAGTGTACACATCGCAAGCCATACACAACTACTAACGAAAGACGCTAAATATAGGCTCATGTATGCAAAATGCATCTCAGCGCTGGAATTAGTGAAAATGTGAGGCGGAAAAGAAGAAGAGATCGACATGAGAATGTGGCTATTGCTCTTTTTGTCTAGTTGAATGCTGCTGCTGTTTACTTCGAACGACATGCTTTGTGAGAAAAGAAATGAAGCAAGTGAAGCATCTGGTCGCGTTTCTAAGACTGCGTACAAGGTGACAGGGTGTTTATAAATTAGTTATACTGAAGTTACTTTTAATTGTGAAAAGGTTCTTGTATCCCGCCTGGAAGGCGGCGTGTGGGTCTGCTCCTGTAAACTGAAGGGTAGGCCGAATGGTGGAAGTCAGTAGGAGCAGGAAAAGGTGAAGTGCTTCGGTACTGCGTTTAACTTTACAGAACATTTAATAGAGAATAGTAGTCAATGACATACGTAACTTTGCACTGAAGAGCACATAGGTCCGAAGCTGGATAGGCATCAACGCTAATAGTCACTAGTAGTAGGACAAACTGTCATTGAAGTAACTGAAGCAACAAAGTCTGTAATGGCTAGCCCCCTATGAAGTAGAAGCTAAGTTGCTTGGTCGTCTGCTCTTGATCAAATGGACTGAATCCGGAGCGGCGCTCGTAGAGCTACACAGCGCCGGCTAGGGGAGGCTGTCGTCGGTGTCGGTGTCGTAGTGCCAACCTACGAACTTGAACCTACGCCGTGGCATCGTAGCTACCGATACCACAAAGGTAAATAAGTACACAAATGTTTGATACAGCACTGAATGCAGTATATCTTCAAGTTTTATTCCTGCCTAACACTGTTAGTTCCTGACGTTCCCGCTAGGCCTCATGCACGATGACTTATTCCAACTGGATTCGTCGAGCCATATAACGGTGCCGAGCTGCACATTATTGTTTATGGTATCATGAATCCAAATACGCTACTGCAGTTCAGAGCGAGTTCAGAACCAAATATCACAACCCATCGCCTCAACGACAAACTGTTATTAATTGGTACGATCGTTTCACTGAAACCGGCTGTGTATCACATAGGACACCTGGTGAGGATAGGCCGGCAGTCTCGTTTTTGCCACGTGAACTGCAGTTGGCGTATCGTACCTGGGCGCGCTTGAACAATATCAGAGGCCTTATTTACTACAGGATGTTGGCACAGAATTTATTCCTTGAAGTTGTTGCGTATCTCCTTGGGAATGCGCCGATTTTGATTGGACGTGGTGGAACAATATCCTGGTCACTACGATCATTTAACCGCAATGGACTTCAGCTACAGAGTGTTAGTTATTCTACTTCTGGTAAGTGTCGAAGACCTGCGACAACGGGTAACACAAGCAGTTGCCGCTATACACAAAGACTATAGGATTTGGCTGGAAATTGATTACAGACGGGACATTTGTCGTGTTACAAGAGGTAGCCACATTGAACATTTGTAAGTGAAACTTGAAGATATACGGCATTCAGTGCTGTACCAAACATTTCTGTAAGTTATTTACCATTTCACAATTAAAAGTTACTTTTGCATCACTAATTTATAAACAACCTGGTATTTTTACCGCATAGCCAGCGGCACTGGTAGTTGTGAGCAGCCACTCACTGCAATTTGCAAGAGTGCAAGGGGCACGTGTGGAAATATTACATGCTGCACCAGGGAAAATCAGAAGAGACTGCCTAGGCAAAACTAATGGCACAAGCTCTGTAGAACAGTGAAGCAGCAAATATGTGGCAGGTTAAGAAGAAATAGAAAATGAAAACGATCGAATTGCAGTCGGGAACATAGAAAAATATGGAAGTAGTCTTCTCGAAAAACCAACAATAATTGTAAACGGTAAAAAGAAAAGAATATGCACATTCCCAACTGAAGGTGCCACAGCTCACTATAAGATTCTGCCACAGGTGCCCACTTTCGGCTGTGGAAACTTCTTTCAGCACGATGGCTTACAACTTAATTCTTTTGGCGTCAGCCGAGCCTCACTGCGGAATTACATAGCGTCTTGTGACTCAAGTTATCATTTGTGCGACTTCGAATGACATCGAAAGCCACTTTTCAGTATGATTCAGTGGAACAAAATTAATTAATTTATTTATTTACTTATCTCATAGCACTACACGTGAAATACAGTCAGGAAAACATTAAAAATACATGACGTTAGGAAGAACTCCTCAATTAGCTGGTAAAATTGATGTTTATTAAAAAAACAGCCGGTTTCGTAGCCTAAAGTCGCATCATCAGGTGCAACCTACATGATAAAAAGCCAAGTACAGTGTCACCACATTTCGTGGATATTAGAATTAATAAAGGAATCTCTAAAACATACTCACAACGTTAAAATATCATAGGCACACTGACTGATCCTAGTCAAAATTTACTATTCAATGAATATCGTCAGTACCATGACGAGCGAAAGGTAAAGAAGGCATGCTCCATTCGTTAAAATTTGCCTGAATCTAAAAAGAAAAAAACGAAAATATTTTGTAGTGAAAGGACGCTAAAAAATGTTAAAATGTGTCTGAATTCCTAAGAGACCAAACTGCTGAGGCCATCGGTCGCTAGACTTACACACTACTTAAACTTACTTATGCTAAGAACAACACACACACACACACACACACACACACACACACACACACACACACACACACACCCATGCCCAAGAGAGGATTTGAACCTCCGGCGGGAGGGGCCGTGCAATCCATGACATGGCGCCTCTAACCGCACGGCCATTCCGCGCGGCAAAGTCTTTAAAAAAGGGCCGGATTGGCGATAAAAAATTGTGACTGCTAACATGATTGGTGACAACATTATGCAAATTACTATGTGGAAAGTATCAGGTGGCAGTGCCTTGCCAGTGTTGTAGCAGGGTTAGCTCGGTGAAGCCAATGCAAAAGCGGCCCGCACGAACGACAAGTAGCTGGCTGTCGTAACGGAAGCTATCTATGTGGACAGTGTGACGCCATGTACTGGTGACCAGGAGCGCTGGGTCACTACCTTTACAATCGACAGTAACACAGAGTTTTATTACGCACTAACATCTAATCATACAAACAATCAAAATAAGCCAGAATGCTATGGTGCTTTAAATCGAATCGATTATTCAACGTGAACTGTACTTTTCGTTTTTATACCTAAAAATTACTACTTCCTCTAACATATCCCAAATATGGCTTTTTTTCATTTTTATGAGTTATTTTTAAATTTTTTGAAGGGCTTGTCATGCTGTGGCCCTCTTCGTGTAAGTACGCTGTTAATGCAGATCGCGAGTTACTTAAGGTGTTCCTCAAATACTACTGGAAATGACATATCGGTTTGTCTTATATATTTTTAGGGCAATTATTGCATGTAACGCAGTATACACCCGCTTCATTACATTTATTTATTTATCACCGCTTTTTCCTTGTGCCTGAGTTTTCTGCCTGGATCCGAAAATGTAGAATACTATGGAATAATGTTTTTAGATCTCATACATCTACCAGATTTTCCGGATATTGAGCCCAGATATTCTACAAAAAACAGCATTCCTTTGACTGTTCGGCTGGTGTAAGTGTTATAAAATCTGCCTCTGATTTTACCTTTTGCAGCTTAATTCTATTAATTACGTTAACAATTTCTGGGTTGTTACCGTTTTAATACGCTGTATACTGTATAATCTCATATTCAGCCACTTGAGCTTCACAAGTAAGGGGCTCGGGATGTTGTGGATTTATATTTGATTGGGTGAAGTAACTATGTATAACAACTGTCGGCGTAGAAATCCGTCGCCGGATATGTTGCGGCGACCTCTGCAAGGAAAGGTTCCTATTAATCGACTGGAATCTTCGGCGTGTTTACCTGATGTCTTCGCCTGATTGGCTGTTGGTTTGCTTCCCTCATAGCGTGGCTGTTATGCAGTGCTGCCTGCCATTTAGGGGAACCCCATGGCAGACAGTGCACACTTCCCTTCCTGGGAGGGCGGGTTGGGGGGAGGAGAGGAGGGCGACATTGCCCTGCTCGGCCTAGGCGGCCTCATGGAGGAGGCGGTGGAAACTCGCCCCCACAGAGTAGGGCATGGTGGGCCAGACGGGCGGAGCCAGCCGCGACGTCGCCAGGGGCATAGGTTCATCGACGTCTGCAGGATGCAGCCTGGAGAGTGGACCATGCGGGCGTCATTGGCTAGGCTGTGATATCGGTGGCGGCTGTGCCAAGGGCATGGGAGCATCGACAACGATGGCAGATGGCGCAGCCAGTCGGGCCGGCAGAGGAGCTGGTGGAGCCTGCAGCTGCTGTGGAGACGACTTTTGCTGCTGGACGGGGTTCAGCGCCCCTGCATGCCGACCATGGGTGGAAGGGAGCACATCCGGGCAGCCGTAAGAAGGCGGCGGAGCGGCTACCCAGAAAGAAGAGGCGGTCGGAAAACCCTGATACTGGCGCCGGAGTTGGTTGCGGTGCCGGCGGACCATTTTGTCGGTGATGCGGACGTCAAAGAGCTGACAGCCTCGCCGCCAGACAATCACCCCCTGAATCCATCCGGCTCTCAGGCCGAAACCTCGCGCCCAGATAAGGGACCCTGGGACAAAGGGAGCCTGTGCAGTCGGAACCTGTTGTTTGGGAGGAGGTGCAAAAGGGTACGAGGTTGCCGGCCATGCAACAGTTCCACCGGACTATGGGAGCCAATGGGCGTCGACCGAATGGAACTGAGGAACAATGTCAGCATCTCGTCCAAAGTGTGGGCGGAGGCATATTTTGTGATTTGGGCCTTAAATGTCCGGACGAGGCGTTCGGCCTCGCCATTCGATTGTGGGTGAAAGGGCGGGCTGATGACGTGTTGGATGCCATTGGCAGAATAAAACGTCGCAAATTCCTGGCTCCGGAATTGAGGGCCATTATCAGTAACAATAGTTAGCGGCAACGCTACCAAGGAAAAAACTTTCTGGAGAGCAGTGAGGGTTGCTTCCGAAGTGGTGCTAGTACAATGGATAACGAACGGAAAATGTGAAAATGCATCGGTGACGAGAAGCCATTGGTAGCCCAGGAAGGGGCTGGCGAAGTCCAAATTAATGCGATCCCAGGGACCTGCCAGCTTAGGCCAAGAGAGGAAGGTTTGAGGGGGCTGGGACAGCTGTTGGGCGCATGTGGAGCAATTCTGAAGTATGTGAGTGACGTTCCTGGTAAGCCTGAATCAAAAGACGTGACACTGGGCCAACGCCTAGGTGCGAGCGATTCCCCAATGGCCTTGATGTAAGAGACAAGTCTTCAGTCCGTAGATGCTGGGGAATGACCACACGTGGAGTGGACGTAGGGTCTACCTACAATAGGACAGCTGACGGCAGACAGAAAGAAAAGAACCGAAGGTGCTGCTGGTCGCAGGTGGGGGCACGGCTGGGGCACCCACGCTGAATATAGGAGTGGACACGGCGCAACAATGGGTCACGCATGGTCGCAATTGCCACTATGAAGGCCGTGATGGGAAACCTGCGCAGGGTGTTGTGGATCGCTTCATCAACTTGGAACACGAGGACCAAGAGGAAGGCGGGAAAGAGCATCTGTGTTGGCGTGCTGGGATGTGGACTTAAAATGCAAGGTGTAACGGAATTGCGAGAGGAACAGGGCCCATCGTTGAAGCCTCTGAGACGTCTTCGTAGGAAGCCAGGCCTCCGGGGATAACAGGGAGAGGAGGGGCTTGTGGTCAGTGACGGTATGAAAGGTCCATCCATATAAAAAAGGCATGAGTTTGGAACAGGTGAATATGATAGCCAATGCCTCCTTTTCGATCTGAGAGTACTTCAGCTGGGTGGCAGTTAGGACCTTCGATAGAAAAGCCACCGGATGTTCCATCCCATCCGGAAGCTTGTGGGGAGAGGACAGCCCCGACCCCATAATCAGAGGCGTCTGTGGCCAGGAGCAATGACAGAAACAGATCATATGGCATCAGGCAGAAGGCTGATTGCAACTGGCGTTTGAGGGTGGAAAAGGCCATCTCACAGGCCGGGGACCAACTTAAGGGGACATTTTGGAGGCATAAAATATAAGGGGGCCGCCACCTAAGCGGCCGACGGAAGGAACTTCCGGTAATACGATATTTCTCCAAGGAAGGATTTCAGCTGATGGATGTCTCGTGGGGGAGGCAGGTGGTGTACGCGCCCACATAGGAAAATGACGGAGAGATGCCTTTATGTGAAATCACATGTCCTAAATAGGAAGTAGAAGGTTGAAAGAAGGAATACTTCTCCTTATTGCATTTTAGCCCAGCCTGGCGGAGTCGAAGAAACAGCTGACGCAAGTTGATAAGATGGGCTGCAGCAGTAGGGCCCACAACGACAATGTCGTCGAGGTAATTAATGCAACCGGGAATGTCCTGCAGAAGTTGTTCCAAGAAGTGTTGGAAAATGGCCAGGGCACTAGCCAGGCCAAAAACGAGGCGTGTGACTTGGAACAGGCCGGCGGGCATATTCAGAATGGTGAGGGCTTGAGAAGCTTCATCCAAAGGAACCTGGAGGTACGCCTCAGTGAGATCAATTTTGGTTAAGTAACGACCACCAGCCAATTTACGAAATAGATCATCAGGCTGAGGGAGCAGAAAGTCGTCCACCTGGAGCAGGGGGCTGAGGGTCGCCGGAAAGTCCCCACAGAGACGGAGACGCCTGCCTGGTTTCTGGACGATGAATAGAGGTGTGGCCCAGGCGCTGAACTGAACGGGCCGTAGCACCACTTCCTGTTGCAGACGGTCCAATTCATTGTGCAGTGGCTGCTGGAGAGCGACGGGGACCTGCCTCGCCCGGAACTATCGAAGGCGGGCTGACGGCCGGAGGTGGAGGGTCGCTGTAAACCCTTTGGCTCGCACGATGCCGGGGGAGAAGAGATCCTGGAATTCGGTGGAGAGAGAGTCAACTTCGGGAAACGGCACCTATGGAGAAACCAGATGTACATGATCGTCGATTGTGAACCCGAACATTTGGAAAGCATCCAATCCAAACAGATCGGTAGCATCAGGACTGTTGACTACAAGAAATGAAATCGTATGACTGACAGATTTGTACGAAACAACCGTCGTGAACTGCCCCAACAAAGCGATTTCCTGTCTGTTGTACGTCAGGAGGCGTCAAGGAGCCGATTGAAGGCTTGGCGCTTCTAAAACGGTGTAGGTAGTGTAATTGAGCAGGAATACCGCAGCCCCTGTATCGACCTGCATTCGAACTGGCTTACCCAATATGGTGACATCAACATACAGTTTGGGGGACGCCGAAGACACAACTCGGTTGATGTCCGTGGACGCCTCGGTGTCAGAGCGCCTGGAGATCGGCGCCGTGGCAGAGCGACAGACAGATGCAACGTGCCTGTCCCGACCGCAACGGCAACACGTCGCCCAGCGGTCAGGACAATCCTCGTGTTCATGCTGGGAGTAGCATCCCAGACAAGATGGAAGGCGCAGGGGTTCCCTGCGGCGGCGTTGCTGGCCCGGCGGCAGCTGCTGGTTGTCTTCCTGGAACGACTGTCTTTTTTTCTTTTCCGTACGCCGAGAAGATGCTGAGGTGTTGCGCTGGGGAGTGTGGCGTGAAGGTGCGTATATGGCCGCGACGTCCTCCTGGACGCCGGAAGTTTCTCCTCGGATGGCTGCGACGTCGGCCCACGTTTCCAATCTGCGGTCAGCTGATTGCAAGTTCTATGATGTGATCTAGCGACGGGTCCTCCAACTTTAAGGCGTCGTGGAAAGAAGTCGCGTACGGGGCTGCTTGGATCAGGTGATCCCAGACCGTGTCATCTGCGTAAGATTCCCGGGATATGCGGGTGACAAAGTTGCACTTCCGAGTGAAACGTTGGAGTCCAGCAGCACATTGTCGGAGTAGGAGGTGAGACACTCACATATGGCAGTGAAGGTAAGACTGTCAGGATCACGTGGCTGGAGTTTCGTCAGGAGTACATACATACGGGAAACATTCCAAGAAGGAAAATAGGCTCTCTGATCATTTTCCTGGGATACCTGATGAATCCGGAAGTGTTGACGAATCGTCTTTTCGTATGTTTCCCAATCTTCAACGTCTTCACCGAATGCCGGGAATGCTGGCGGTGTCGGTGGATGGTGAAGATTTTGAATTTCCGCAATCAGTTGCTGCTGCAGTATCGCGAACTGTTGAAAAAGTTGATTCAGTACCTGCTGCACTGATAGATTCTGCTGTTGCAGTTGTGGTTGTGCTTGTTGTTGTTGTGGTTCCATCTTCTTTGGGTTCTCGAATCCTTACTCGTCGCCACTGTTGTATTCTCCAACAGTTCATTGAATGTAACTTCTTCTACAATACAATAGCTGGCTCTACAATAGATGTAGACGTCCGTCGATCTAGCCGGAGATGTGGTTCCTCTCGGTCGGCTGGTACTTCGATCGGCGGTGCAGTACAGCGGCTTCGGTGATATCTTCTCGGAGACTCTGCTATAGCGGTTGCCATTAGCAGCGGACGAAGACTGGTCTGCCTTCGACTGGCCGGGCCTATATAGTGAGCTGGAGCCAATAGTAACCCAGCGTAGAAATCCGTGGCCGGGTATGTCGCGGCGACCTCTGCAAGGAAAGGTTCCTATTAATCGACTGGAATCTTCGGCGTGTTTACCTGATGTCTTCACCTGTTTGGCTGTTGGTTTGTTTCCCTCATGGCGTGGCTGTTATGCAGTGCTGCCTGCCATTTAGGGGAACCCGATGGCAGACAGTACATTAAATCCAGCATTTCTTCCACATGCTTGGATGATTTCTCCGAAAAGGTATGCCGATTCTCCGCGATAGTACTTTGCACTGAACAATAGGTATATCAACATATGTGTTACTAACATCACATGTCATCATAAGTGTGGTTGGTTGTATAAATACATCCTGCAAATTGTTTATAAGCTGTTTCCTACTTTTTATACTGAAACTAGTAGGATGTCGGAAATGTTTATTCAAATACTTAGTTGGCAGCTTTTCTACTTCATAATCTGCACCCCCTCTAGCATTCAGAATGTCTTAATGAATACCAATGTCACTAGCTGATTGTGGAGTTCTTCCTAACATCATGCCTTTAACAGCTGCGGTTCCACTGTGGTCATGACAAAGTCGTTTGGACCACCCACATAAGCTCTCAGTTTACACTGCTCGACAATGTGACTTGCGATCTGCTTCGGTGTTCAACCGTCACAACTTGGCAATGGCTACCTACCCCTCTTGTGCAGGTTATAAGCACACACTCTATGTCATGTTCGGATGCGATTTATATTCTTCCACTCGTGCTATGAAAGTTCAAAGCCCTTGGATCTCTGAAGAGGGTCAATAAGATATCGCACTTGAGGAGCATTTGTAGTACATATCTAATGTTATTTGCTATCAGCGAGCTGCTGGCGACTCGCAGGGGTTCATTTCTGGAAAGAAGTCGGTTTGTTCTCAACCAGGGAATATCTTCGTGGATGGGACGCTGGAGATTATTCTTTCAGCCGGTCTTCTTGTCTTCTCACCAGAGGAGGAGCTACGTGGCTGAGCGTTGAAAGTCAGCGTAAGGCAGTGGTCCTTATGCAACCGGAAACGACCCCCAAGGCTGCACTGATCGTTGCTCGCGTCCGTAGGTGTGATCTCAATGTACTCTAAATGTGACCCCTTTGTGGTGCTAAAAGAAAGGGCAGCAGTGATCTTGCAGCCAGACCTGTTTTTCCATTAAGATCAAATGGCTGTAAACACTATGAGACTTAACATCTGAGTTCATCAGTCCCCTAGACTTAGAACTACTTAAACTTAACTAACCTAAGGACATCACACACAAATCTATGCCCGAGGCAGGATTCGAACCTGCGACCGTAGCAGGCGCGCGGTTCCGGACTGAAGCCCCAACAACCGATCGGCCACAACGAAAGGCTTTCCCAGTAAGACCTTGTGGCTATAATGCACGTGGAATCAAATGGAAAAAAAATAAAAATCAGGGATGATCACAGATTACTCATTCTGTTCCTATACAAACCGTATTTATAATATACTGATTGGATCAAGGTGACATTGGGTCAGAAGGATTAAAAACGTACAGAAACAAAAACCACTGCGAAAAGGACAAAATGAAAATTGAGAAGCACGCGGCTGATATGTCAAAACATTTGGTTCGTAGATTGCAAATCTGACCTCAGATTTTGATCAGGTAAAATTATTTGGTAAGTTATCGATCCACTTGTATTAAAACATCGTCTTTAATTAGAAAAACTTACTTGTATAGAGGTATCGGAAGTTCCACGCGGCTTTTCGCGGATGATGCTGTAGTATACAGAGAAGTTGCAGCGTTAGAAAATAGCAGCGAAATGCAGGAAGATCTGCAGCGGATAGGCACTTGGTGCAGGGAGTGGCAACTGACCCTTAACACAGACAAATGTAATGTATTGCGAATACATAGAAAGAAGGATCCTTTATTGTATGATTGTATGATAGCGGAACAAACACTGGTAGCAGTTACTTCTTTAAAATATCTGGGAGTATGCATACGGAACATTTTGAAGTGGAATGATCATATAAAATTAATTGTTGGTAAGGCGGGTGCCAGGTTGAGATTCGTTGGGAGAGTCCTTAGAAAATGTAGTCCGTCAACAAAGGAGGTGGCTTACAAAACACTCGTTCGGCCTATACTTGAGTATTGCTCATCAGTGTGGGATCCGTACCAGGTCGGGTTGACAGAGGAGATAGAGAAGACCCAAAGAAGAGCAGCGCGTTTCGTCACAGGGTTATTTGGTAACCGTGATAGCGTTACGGAGATGTTTAGCAAACTCAAGTGGCAGACTCTTCAAGAGAGGCGCTCTGCATCGCGGTGTAGCTTGCTGTCCAGGTTACGAGAGGGTGCGTTTCTGGATGAGGTATCGAATATATTGCTTCCCCCTACTTACACCTCCCGAGGAGATCACGAATGTAAAATTAGTGAGATTAGAGCGCGCACGGAGGCTTTCCGGCAATCGTTCTTCCCGCGAACCATACGCGAGTGGAATAGGAAATGGAGGTAATGACAGTGGCACGTAAAGTGCCCTCTGCCACACACCGTTGGGTGGCTTGCGGAGTATAAATGTAGATGTAGATGTATTTCAATGTCGTACACGGACCGTGATGCTTGAATTGCTTCAGGGTGCTTTCCAAAGTGTCAAGTTTAGCTGTACTGCTGTGTCAAGATCTGCATAATCAATTCACAACCACCGTGAAACCTGTTTTGGAAATTTGGGCTCGCCTATGATGTAAACGACTATTCTTTTTTATGCCCAGACATGGTTAGGCACCATTTGCCGACCTCACTGCGTAATTTTATTTAGGTTCTTGAAAGTCAAACACGTTGTAAGTAATAATTATTGTATCAGAAATTAGGCTTAAAAATTTACTGTCTGAATTTTCTCATGCTGAAAAATTAGAAAGAGCGATCTATTTTACTCGGTTAAAAGCTTTCTATAGTCGAAATCGCATAAACTCTTCTTTATTTCCGACAACCGGTTTCGACAGATACAGCTGTCTTCTTATGCCGTTCAAAAATTGTGAGTTAGATCGTTACGCTATATTATCATAATGGTGAATAAAATGTAGCACATTGTACAAACATTTGTCTGAACAAAACATTTACAATTAAAAAGCACCTTGTGCACATGGCCATATCCGTCGACACTGCGCTCACAGATGACTGATCAGTCTTAAAAATCACAGTATATAGTATAATGCTCTCACATATGTTTTCGTTTGCTTGACACGTTCCATTCATTGACGCTCCACCTTAGTTAGACGAGGTATATGGCACAACCATTGCATAACAGCTCTGTAGCGTCGCATACAGTCGTCGCAGCAGGCGCCCTGGCGACGATAGAAAGTTTCCCGACAGCCCCAGCGTGCCTGACATTTCGGGACCTAGGTCGCATTCTTTGCACGTCTTCCTCGTACGCATTCACTTTTGGTGATCATACTTTTACCAAGCGTCTTCGAGTTGGTGACGCAAATACTGGGCCTCCATACTGCCATACGGCTTTTGAGAAATGTTTTTAAATGGATATGCAGAACTTCACCTAAACGTGAATGTAACTGTAGATGCCACAGCTCAAGATCCTCTTAGATGAACTGCTTAATTGTTTCTAAAATTTCTAGTAGAACATTTGAGTGATGTCGTGAGGAACTCTATTTCCACATCCTCGTTTTGGTCTCTCTTGACTGTTTTGTGCGATAGTAAGACAGGATTATCGCCATCTAATTTCTTCATGTAAGGAATATCTGGCCGTAACGTTGCAGAGTAATACGAAGTGGAACGAGCATGTAAGGATTGTAGTAGCAAAGACGAACAGTCGCTTCGGTTTATTAAGGGAATTTCAGGAAAGTGTTGCGCGGTTATACTGTGGCGGTTTTTGTGTATCATCATCATCGAAAAGTGCAATGAATATGGATGATACGATAGTCTATGGTATTCTGTGGTTTGAATTCACTCTGTTCTTTTTAGCAGTTGCATTGATTTGATTTTGTAAATGACACTGACAATATATACATATGTATAATGCACTGTTCAAACTACAACTTCTCCCGGATAATTATTTTGTTCAAATTGCACAAGAATTCCACCTGACGTAGTGTAATAATGTTGACTGTACGCTGTGTTCATATCACTAAAATTACAGATCGTACATCAGAGCTTCATCATTTTTTTTGTCTTCGATGGATTTAATTATTCTTAGCAAACTGATCATGAAAAGGAACCACAGAATACCACCCGCACACAACACTGATGTATGCTACCAAAAAATATTTTTCTCCGTGATTCATGCGTAGTTTAATTTTGGCCACATACATCAGCAATGAAATCTTGTTCAACAATAAATACTATCAGCACTGTTCTTAGAAAATGCAGTCTGATTCGACTAATTTTTCTTTTATAAATAGAGTCCATACCACCGGTGCACATTTATTTCTTACACATCGGAAAATTGAAAGTCTGCATTTTCAAATAATTTAAATTTGCCGCTGTGATAGAAGTTAAAATGGCGGCTAACAAAAGATAGAGGATTTCCTTTTTAATTAAGATTTTCCTTTTCCCAATAAATCATTTAAAACATTTAAATTGATGCCACCAATAAAAAAATATTTAATTGTTTTGAAAATTAGTTTAACACAAACCCATGCTATTTTCAACTAGAAGTACAGACGAAGTTGCTATATAATCGCAACTAACAATGGCTGCGCTTCTTGCAGCTATAATAAAACAATTAATACAAAATTATAATTAAAATAGGAAGTGAATTTTCAATAATTAATCATAAATAGTTTTAACGCATTTGGCTCTATTTGTTTTTACCAGCAAATCAACATAAAACTACAATAATTTTACATTAAATGTTTTTCATTTAACAGACCTCAAATCGATTCGCGTCTTGCGTCGGCGATGTACATCAGAAGAAGACGACAAAAGGGTACAAAACAAAAGTAAAGAATGACATAAATTAACAAAGAATGTGAGACAAATATTGTCTCTGTTTTACGTAATTGTCATCTTTTTAAGAAATAATGAGTTACATAATTTTTCACACGTTCATATTCCACTCATTATATATATATATATATATATATATATATATATATATATATATATATATATATATATATATATCGCGGATGTTATATTGCCCCTTGGGCTGATAAAAAAATAGTTTATTCATCATGTTTATTTCTCATCACCCTTTTTTTTATCAGTCCACATAATCCAAGAAGAGTCATTGTTTTTAATGTCCGAATATTTGACTTCAATGTAACTTGTCACAGATAATTGAATTTGAATTGAGCAATAAAAAAACCTCCGTGATTGTATTGCCTCGGAAATTGCTTCGGATACTTCCTGGATTATCTTATCCCCCCTCCCCCCCATTTCGGGTTAGCTGTAATCGGAAAACCGGGATGAAAACCGTCCAAGGGGCTTCAAGACAATACATTCATTTTGTATTGATAATCTTATGATACCAGGTTGTTCAACGAGTACTTCATGATATTAAGACAATAATTCGGCCAATTGCTTAGCCTCAGAAGTATTAATGCAAGTTGTCTCATTTATTTTTTCTTGTATTGTTGCCACGGTGTCATTCGCATCGTTGGATACATCGTTATTTCGGTTTTGACTACGTATCTGCGGGTGCTCTTGGTTCAACATTAACATCTTCTGTTTACTGACAGAAAGGTGTACCTTTTGCATTAATGGAAGGTTTGCACCAAACACCCGATTCAACATCAAAGTTATCGGTCGTTGTTGGTGATTAAGATCACACGTCCCCTGGGCAAGATTAATTATACCTTCCTTTTCCCGAAGGAACTCAAGTCCAAGTACCACTGGATAAGTTATCTATCAATAGGAACGTGCATGTCAAGCGATCATTTCCTAAGGTAGCTTCCGCCTGTGTCTGGAATGTTAAGGTTTGTGTCTTATTTCCCAATGTTCCAATAACCTTACAATTTCCGACGGGTAAGATTGGTAATTTTCCTAGTTGCGAAACCTTCTTGAAAAATTGCATATTCTTTACGGATACATTTGCACCTGTATCGAGCAGAATTGTAGTTGGTATTCCATTTATACTCCCGTTGAGACTTATTTCCTTTTCTATCTTATCAGAAATGACAGGTTCTTGATATAGCTCATCTTCTAATTTATTTACATCCTGATATCGAATCATGTTTATATTGTGCTTCTTCGACCTATTGCCTTCCTTGTTGCCCTTGGTCGCCTGGCGAAGGCCTACAGGGACCACAATTAGTTTGTCGGCTTCTGTGAATTTTGTTTGGTATCAGAAGGTACCTCTGTTATTTTCACATTTTGTGAATTTTCTGTTGTAATTGGAGGTGGCCTCCTTGTATCCCACCACGGTGGATATTGGCTGTTTGACATCGGAATAGCTTGGACATAGTTTACCGGCTGGCCTGTATTAAAAGAACCTTGCGATGGTTGCCAATGGGTTGGTCCTGGATACCGCAAATACTCGTTATCTCCGCGCATATTCTTTGGCTTATCTTCATACGGACTGTTTGGTCTGTGGTCATTCCGTCTTTTTCGGTTATTAATGTCATTATGAAAATTTGAATTCTGATTGTGATGCTGCCTTGGATTACCATTCGGCTGCTGGTATTCTTTGGCTTTCCTATAATCCTTTTTATTATTATCCTTGTAACCACAGTCTTGGTTGTATTGGTTTCTATTACCGTTATTGTTGTAATTGCTATTTCGATAAGATTTATTTTTATTTTGTTTAGGACTAGCTTCGCCCGTACTTCCCTGGTTTGAATTCCATGAATTCTTTCTGTTCGGACTGTTTCCATTGCTGGTGACATCAGAAGTTTTTCTGGCATCCTCCTGCACAAGATCCAAGGAATCGATTACAGACAGAAATTCTTTTAAGTCAGTGTCTGTAACATTGAACAGCTTTTCTCTAATGTGGATTGGTAGTCTGGCTTTTAGTACTCGTAACAAATCTCTAGTGGTAACTGGCTCATCCCAGTATCTGGTCATGTTAACATATTTTTCAAAATATTTCCTTAATGAACCTGATTTCGGATAATAGACTTCGGCATTGTATACTATTTTACAGAGTCGCTCTTGAATAGACGCCGACCAAAACTGATCTAAAAACGCCTTTTCAAAGTCATGAAAGGTTTTACAAGTTTCTGCGGCATTTAATGCCCATAATGACGCATCACCAGAGATATGTGATACCACAAATTGTATCTTTTGTTCTTCTGACCATGATTTTGGGAGAACACTTTTGAAATTACGGATAAATACAACAGGGTGTACGTTTCTTTTGCTTTCTTCATTGAAGATCTGAAACTGCCGATGCTTGATGGACTCTCTTCATGCATCAGAGTTGTTAGTTGCATTGAACTGCTATCATTTGCAGGTGTTGCATTTACCTTTTTACAAGTATACTCTGTTTCGTTATCATGATTGTTTCTTGTTGTCACGCATTGCTGTGGCAAAATAATTTGCTTATCAAATTCTGGTTTTCTTTGCGGTACAACAAGATTCGGTGTAGAATGTTTTGTGTACGTTTGCCTGTCCGCATCAGTGTTGTTATTGCTGCATACTGACAGATTTTGTGGGTTACTGTTTTCAGGATACATCGCTCTGGCTATCTCGGTTTTGACTTGCCTATGAATTTCTGAAGGAATATCTTCCTGCAATGTTTCGACAGCTGTGGCTAGAGCTTTGAATCTATTTTCAAGTTTATCCACATCAGTTTGAAGGATGCTAACCTAACTGGAATTTTCACTAATGGTTCGATCGTGGATTTCACTGCATCGATATCTTGTTTCACATGATTAGTAATTGAACTATCCCGTTCGTTTAAAGTTTGATTGATCTGGCGGACAGTTTCCTCATCTCTTTTAAGAAATATGTTGTTGATATTTTCAACTAATTTCCTTTCCCTTTCGTGGTCTTTAATTTCTTGTTCCTGCCTCTCTCTAGCCCTTTCTTCCCTCTGCTGGATAGTAATTTTTTCGAATAATGCTGTTAACATATCCTGCAACTACAATAAGATTATTTTGTGTTGATGTATATGTGTCATAGCTGCACCAGCAGCCACAAAAAGTTTGTAATTTATTACAGGCATAAATTGCCACAACAACTTATTATTTGTATATATTGTTTTTCACGAACACTGACACCTGTCCACCGAGTTGCTGTTACTAGTACTAGACCTCGTGCGACGGACGAATCAAATAGAGCACTTACAACTTCTCCTGGATAATTATTTTATTCAAATTGCACAAGAATTCCACCTGACGTAGTGTAATAATGTTGACTGTACGCTGTGTTCATATCACTAAAATTACAGATTGTACATCAGAGCTTTATCATTTTTTTTGTCTTCGATGGATTTAATTATTCTTAGCAAACTGATCATGAAAAGGAACCACAGAATACCACCCACACACAACACTGACGTATGCTACCAAAAAATATTTTTCTCCGTGATTCGTGCGTAGTTTAATTTTGGCCACATACATCAGCAATGAAATCTTGTTCAACAATAAATACCATCAGCACTGTTCTTAGAAAATGCAATCTGATTCGATTAAGTTTTCTTTTATAAATAGAGTCCATACCACTGGTGCACATTTATTTCTTACACATCGGAAAATTGAAAGTTTACAGTTTCAAATAATTTAAATTTGCCGCTGTGATAAAAGTTAAAATGGCGGCTAACAAAAGATAGAGGATTTCCTTTTTAATTAAGATTTTCCTTTTCCCAATAAATCATTTAAAACATTTAAATTGATGCCACCAATAAAAAAATATTTAATTGTTTTGAAAATTAGTTTAACACAAACCCATGCTATTTTCAACTAGAAGTACAGACGAAGTTGCTATATAATCGCAACTAACAATGGCTGCGCTTCTTGCAGCTAGAATAAAGCAATTAATACAAAATTATAATTAAAATAGGAAGTGAATTTTCAATAATTAATCATAAATAGTTTTAACGCATTTGGCTCCATTTGTTTTTACCAGCAAGTCAACATAAAACTACAATAATTTTACATTAAATGTTTTTCATTTAACAGACCTCAAATCGATTCGCGTCTTGCGTCGGCGATGTACATCAGAAGAAGACGACAAAAGGGTACAAAACAAAAGAAAAGAATGACATAGATTAACAGAGAATGTGAGACAAATATTGTCTCTGTTTTACGTAATTATCATCTTTTTAAGAAATAATGATTTACATAATTTTTCACACACTCATATTCCACTCGTAATAAAATATATATATATCGCGGATGTTATAATACTCTGCCCTTATTTTCTTTTATCTGTTCATACAACACAGAATCTTTACACATTGACAGATTTGATCTTAATATTTAGGCGCGTTGTATCCCATAGTTATCAACTCGTCCACCAGCAGTTCAGTGAGTAAGCCCGACAATTTATTTACAACCTCTCTCAATGTGAGCCCTCAGTGAAAATTTGGAAATTTACTAATATAGTAGAACACAGCAACGGATAACGCAAGAGAAAAATCGAGTGCCCATGGTACAAAATTCTTTGAACTTGCCATAGCATGCCTTTAATAGAATTCTCTCCTAGATTATTTACACAGCATAAACACACACCAATTTCAATTGTAATTGCATTAAAGGGGATTTGTTCCAGATTTGTATTTATATTCATGGTTTCAAAGCAAGAAAAACACAACATTCACACACTATCAATATCTAACTTTACAGAGGGTAGAAGTCCAGGTAACAATCTATCATTATGATCTCACTACGACTGTCTATTGTCACGTATGAGTTTTTGTTAGGATAAGGGGTATGACTCTGAACATATCATGATCAAACATCGCGCTTCACATACATACGCATGCAGATGATCCAAGCTACCCCTTGGACCACAGGCATATGCAAAAAAGGGGTCAGCAATGTAAGCAAAGGTCTTTTGATCTCATCTCGTTTACTTCTCTTCAGTGACTACGTAATATCTCTAATCAAATGGCAACACAAATACACACTGTCAATCTTGTTCACATCAGTATTTAGTGCAATATAGTCGCTTATGTCAGGTATGTTTGCTTAAGTTAAATCACAACGAAATCCCTCCAAATTTTTTTTAGCATTTCCTACATTAAACAGCGCACCAGGCATACTTAACATCGGGTTGACTTAACGAGTTCAACGAGATATTAAATTGGACCACTAGAACTTTAATAATCCTGCTGAATGGCAAGCATCACTCACACGTGTGAGAACAGGAAACACAAAGAAAAATCTCTACAAATCCGAAAATTACCGGAAAAAAATTTATATCGTTCGTAGTTCACCTAGTATCATTCTCAATGAACTTATAGTTAATCCAAATCGCAACAAAATGTCAATAAAAGGGGGAAGGCTGGGGGGGGGGGGGGGGACTTACAGGTTACAAAAAGAATGCCCACGTGTTCAGACACAACTTGCAAAGAAACGCAATGGTATTGAATTAAATCTTGACGTAAAGGATCCCTAAATTCACTCGTATTACTTTCCGCGATCTCGCAGTGCGTTAAATATTACAGGAGGGTAGTTGATTGCACAAGTTTTGTCTCTGATTCCCACTGGCGTAGCCACGTGGCTAAGTACCACTCACAAAGAATACGCTCTAAATTAAAGTAAATTTCCATATAAATGGAACATCACTTGAATGAATCGAATTGAGTAGCCTCCCTAGTAATGAAATGTTTCTAGAACATAGGTCGAACTTACTTACGAGGGCACGAAGTACATCCTGCGACCATGTGGTCACACACACACACACACACACACACACACACGTCATAAAAAACCCAACAAAACCCACTAAAATTACTACACAAAATTTATATCCTTGAAACCGTATTCACTCCATAGAATATTAAACACTGCCGGTAATACACAACGGCGATGTTTTGACATGATAAGCAGCTCCAAAATAAATTCCGCCAACATATGGCCAAGTACAAAATACAAAGACAAATTTTAATATCTGGACGTAATTAACCAAAATCAAGACGTTTTACCAACAGCATGAGGTTTTACACAAACTGAAACATTCCAAAACAACCTTGTAATATCCGTATGACCGTGAACTGACGTCTCGCATTACAAATTGCCTCATGATTAGGTGCACAACTTTTGCAGTCAAATTCATCAAAATAATATTAATTAAAACTTCACTGAAAGCTTTGACATCTGAATTGATTCTAACCCAACCGCTGTGAGCGTTTTTTACAACAAAATATTACATTCTTACATATTTTCTTATCAATCGATGAGCAGTTCACCTCGACTCCACCCGTTCCGTCTTCATATCAGGCGCGACACTTCCTGCTCAACCGCCCGCCCATTCAAACCGAGTGGTGGAGGTGTCTGTTCTGCTGTGACCAACCTAACAGCTCCTACTCTGTTAAATTAGGATATATTTGGTACCTGTTCCCTTTGCTTAAGTTTACTTAACAGGCTAAGTTGGCACTACCCTACACTACTCCTACTACCCATAGATAACAGTGATTTCGATATATATACATATATATATTACATTCAAACTTCCATGTATTCACAAGAACCAGGACGGAAAATTGTAAGATGGGGAAAAGGAGCGTGACATGATTATAACACGAAAGAGTCCAACGTTCCTAGTCATCGAGAGAAGTATGACAACAAACCTGTCAGAAAAATTATTGAAGTCTTAATTAACGATACCAAATTTGTTTAAAGAGAGAAACAACAAATGAAGTGAAACAATAGTTACGTTTCAGAGTGCTTCTTCTGTAAAGCATACCATTTACAGCATACAAGCGCTGTGACGTATAGCTTATCAGAGAAGAACCACGGACGCTGGTTTGAATGGTCGTCCTCCCGAATGCGAGTCCACAGTGCTAACCGCCGCCTTCCCAGTTCAGCGTACAGAATCTCGACGGACGTCTGCTGCGCGGTGGTTCCGGGAGGAACGAACGTCACCAGACTGCGTTTGTCATCCTCACACGGGACAGAGACCTGGCGGCATCGGATACGAGACACGCACGGACAGCAGCCGATATACGAGGGCAGTTCAATAAGTAATGCATCACATTTTTTTTCTCGGCCAATTTTGGTTGAAAAAACCGGAAATTTCTTGTGGAATATTTTCAAACATTCCCGCTTCGTCTCGTATAGTTTCATTGACTTCCCACAGGTGGCAGCGCTGTACGGAGCTGTTAAAATGGCGTCTGTAACGGATGTGCGTTGCAAACAACGGGCAGTGATCGAGTTTCTTTTGGCGGAAAACCAGGGCATCTCAGATATTCATAGGCGCTTGCAGAATGTCTACGGTGATCTGGCAGTGGACAAAAGCACGGTGAGTCGTTGGGCAAAGCGTGTGTCATCATCGCCGCAAGGTCAAGCAAGACTGTCTGATCTCCCGCTTGCGGGCCGGCCGTGCACAGCTGTGACTCCTGCAATGGCGGAGCGTGCGAACACACTCGTTCGAGATGATCGACGGATCACCATCAAACAACTCAGTGCTCAACTTGACATCTCTGTTGGTAGTGCTGTCACAATTGTTCCCGCTAGGTTCCTCGTTGTCTAACCGAACACCATAAAGAGCAAAGGAGAACCATCTGTGCGGAATTGCTTGCTCGTCATGTGGCTGAGGGTGACAATTTCTTGTCAAAGATTGTTACAGGCGATGAAACATGGGTTCATCACTTCGAACCTAAAACAAAACGGCAATCAATGGACTGGCGCCACACCCACTCCCCTACCAAGAAAAAGTTTAAAGCCATACCCTCAGCCAGTAAAGTCATGGTTACAGTCTTCTGGGACGCTGAAGGGGTTATTCTGTTCGATGTCCTTCCCCATGGTCAAACGATCAACTCTGAAGTGTATTGTGTTACTCTTCAGAAATTGAAGAAACGACTTCAGCGTGTTCGTAGGCACAAAAATCTGAACGAACTTCTCCTTCTTCGTGACAACGCAAGACCTCACACAATTCTTCGCACCCGAGAGGAGCTCACAAAACTTCAGTGGACTGTTCTTCCTCATGCACCCTACAGCCCCGATCTCGCACCGTCGGATTTCCATATGTTTGGCCCAATGAAGGACGCAATCCGTGGGAGGCACTACGCGGATGATGAAGAAGTTATTGATGCAGTACGACGTTGGCTCCGACATCGACCAGTGGAATGGTACCGTGCAGGCATACAGGCCTTCATTTCTAGGTGGCGTAAGGCCGTAGCATTGAATGGAGATTACGTTGAAAAATAGTGTTGTGTAGCTAAAAGATTGGGGAATAACCTGGTGTATTTCAATGCTGAATAAAACAACCCCTGTTTCAGAAAAAAAATGTGTTGCATTGCTTATTGAACTGCCCTCGTATTTCCAGTTGCTGAGACTAATGGCTGTGTTCTCTGATATCTAAGTGGCGTTATCTTTCAGCAAGATGACGCGAGACTGCATGTTCGCCCCTCTGTCCTGACCTAAGTCGACACAGAAGGTGTTCGACTCTTGCCCCGACCGGAACGTCCTGCGACCCTCTCACGCAGTGAAAGCATCCGGTCACGGTTTGACGAGAGACTGACACGCCACGATTCACGTGGCGTTAAAGCAGCACGGAACGACGTACTCACATCTGTCACCCAAACTCGTTTCGACCCGATGCTCGACCGGATGGACGGGGCGGCTTTGCAGCCGCCAGAAGCAACAGCTCCGTATGCCAGTATACTCCCAACTTACCTAGAAATTTAATCACAAATTGCCCCTAATGTACCCGGCACGCCCTGAAGGTTGTTGTTGTTGTTGTGGTCTTCAGTCCTGAGACTGGTTTGATGCAGCTCTCCATGCTACTCTATCCTGTGCAAGCTTTTTCATCTCCCAGTACCTACTGCAACCTACATCCTTCTGAATCTGCTTAGTGTATTCATCTCTTGGTCTCCCTCTACGATTTTTACCCTCCACGCTGCCCTCCAATACTAAATTGGTGATCCCTTGATGCCTCAGAACATGTCCTACCAACCGATCCCTTCTTCTGGTCAAGTTGTGCCACAAACTTCTCTTCTCCCCAATCCTATTCAATACTTCCTCATTAGTTATGTGATCTACCCATCTAATCTTCAGCATTCTTCTGTAGCACCACATTTCGAAAGCTTCTATTCTCTTCTTGTCCAAACTATTTATCGTCCATGTTTCATTTCCATACATGGCTACACTCCATACGAATACTTTCAGAAATGACTTCCTGACACTTAAATCAATACTGGATGTTAAATTTCTCTTCTTCAGAAACGCTTTCCTTGCCATTGCCAGCCTACATTTTATATCCTCTCTACTTCGACCATCATCAGTTATTTTGCTCCCCAAATAGCAAAACTCCTTTACTACTTTAAGTGCCTCATTTCCTAATATAATTCCCTCAGCATCACCCGACTTAATTCGACTACATTCCATTATCCTCGTTTTGCTTTTGTTGATGTTCATCTTATATCCTCCTTTCAAGACACTGTCCATTCCGTTCAACTGCTCTTCCAAGTCCTTTGCTGTCTGTGACAGAATTACAATGTCATCGGCGAACCTCAAAGTTTTTATTTCTTCTCCATGAATTTTAATACCTACTCCGAATTTTTCTTTTGTTTCCTTTACTGCTTGCTCAATATACAGATTGAACAACATCGGGGAGAGGCTACAACCCTGTCTTACTCCCTTCCCAACCACTGCTTCCCTTTCATGTCCCTCGACTCTTATAACTGCCATCTGGTTTCTGTACAAATTGTAAATAGCCTTTCGCTCCCTGTATTTTACCCCTGCCACCTTTAGAATTTGAAAGAGAGTATTCCAGTCAACATTGTCAAAATCTTTCTCTAAGTCTACAAATGCTAGAAAAGTAGGTTTGCCTTTCCTTAATCTTTCTTCTAAGATAAGTCGTAAGGTCAGTATTGCCTCACGTGTTCCAGTGTTTCTACGGAATCCATACTGATCTTCCCCGAGGTTGGCTCCTACTAGTTTTTCCATTCGTCTGTAAAGAATTCGTGTTAGTATTTTGCAGCTGTGACTTATTAAGCTGATAGTTCGGTAATTTTCACATCTGTCAACACCTGCTTTCTTTGGGATTGGAATTATTATATTCTTCTTGAAGTCTGGGGGTATTTCGCCTGTTTCATACATCTTGCTCACCAGATGGTAGAGTTTCGTCAGGACTGGCTCTCCCACGGCCGTCAGTAGTTCCAATGGAATATTGTCTACTCCGGGGGCCTTGTTTCGACTCAGGTCTTTCAGTGCTCTGTCAAACTCTTCACGCAGTATCATATCTCCCATTTCATCTTCATCTACATCCTCTTCCATTTCCATAATATTGTCCTCAAGTACATCGCCCTTGTATAGACCCTCTATATACTCCTTCCACCTTTCTGCTTTCCCTTCTTTGCTTAGAACTGGGTTTCCATCTGAGCTCTTGATATTCATACAAGTCGTTCTCATATCTCCAAAGGTCTCTTTAATTTTCCTGTAGGCGGTATCTATCTTACCCCTAGTGAGATATGCCTCTACATCCTTACATTTGTCCTCTAGCCAACCCTGCTTAGCAATTTTGCACTTCCTGTCGATCTCATTTTTGAGACATTTGTATTCCTTTTTGCCTGTTTCACTTACTGCATTTTTATATTTTCTCCTTTCATCAATTAAATTCAATATTTCTTCTGTTACCCAAGGATTTCTACTAGCCCTCGTCTTTTTACCTACTTGATCCTCTGCTGCCTTCACTACTTCATACCTCAAAGCTACCCATTCTTCTTCTACTGTATTTATTTCCCCCATTCCAGTCAATTGCTCCCTTATGCTCTCCCTGAATCTCTGTACAACCTCTGGTTCTTTTAGTTTATCCAGGTCCCATCTTCTTAAATTCCCACCTTTTTGCAGTTTCTTCAGTTTTAATCTACAGGTCATAACCAATAGATTGTGGTCAGAGTCCACATCTGCCCCTGGAAATGTCTTACAATTTAAAACCTGGTTCCTAAATCTCTGTCTTACCATTATATAATCTATCTGATACCTTTTAGTATCTCCAGGGTTCTTCCATGTATACAACCTTCTTTCATGATTCTTAAACCAAGTGTTAGTTATGATTATGTTGTGCTCTGTGCAAAATTCGACCAGGCGGCTTCCTCTTTCATTTCTGTCCCCCAATCCATATTCACCTACTATGTTTCCTTCTCTCCCTTTTCCTACACTCGAATTCCAGTCACCCATGACTATTAAATTTTCGTCTACCTTCACAATCTGAATAATTTCTTTTATTTCATCATACATTTCTTCAATTTCTTCGTCATCTGCAGAGCTAGTTGGCATATAAACTTGTACTACTGTAGTAGGCGTGGGCTTCGTATCTATCTTGGCCACAATAATGCGTTCACTATGCTGTTTATAGTAGCTTACCCGCATTCCTATTTTCCTATTCATTATTAAACCTACTCCTGCATTACCCCTATTTGATTTTGTGTTTATAACCCTGTAGTCACCTGACCAGAAGTCTTGTTCCTCCTGCCACCGAACTTCACTAATTCCCACTATATCCAACTTCAACCTATCCATTTCCCTTTTTAAATTTTCTAACCTACCTGCCCGATTAAGGGATCGGACATTCCACGCTCCGATCCGTAGAACGCCAGTTTTCTTTCTCCTGATAACGACATCCTCTTGAGTAGTCCCCGCCCGGAGATCCGAATGGGGGACTATTTTACCTCCGGAATATTTTACCCAAGAGGACGCCATCATCATGTAATCATACAGTAAAGCTGCATGCCCTCGGGAAAAATTACGGCTGTAGTTTCCCCTTGCTTTCAGCCGTTCGCAGTACCAGCACAGCAAGGCCGTTTTGGTTATTGTTACAAGGCCAGATCAGTCAATCATCCAGACTGTTGCCCTTGCAACTACTGAAAAGGCTGCTGCCCCTCTTCAGGAACCATACGTTTGTCTGGCCTCTCAACAGATACCCCTCCGTTGTGGTTGCACCTACGGTACGGCTATCTGTATCGTTGAGGCACGCAAGCCTCCCCACCAACGGCAAGGTCCATGGTTCATGGGGTAGGAATTCGTTATTTGCAATCCTTGATGGTGCTGCAACGTTAATGACAATTAGTGTATTGCATCGAGACATATAGAAACTGCATCCAGGTAAACTACATAGAGTGAAAATTTCACTGAATTTAGACCATCAATTTAAAACCAAAAAAAAAAGGCGGTATCTCATTCTTGTGACGGACGGCGTTTGTGTTTCCAATGAACTCAAAGTTCAAACATCGTAGCAAACAGAAACAGGCACGTGGCCTGTGCGATCAAACTTTCGACAAAGGTATAAAGTGGGTAGGCTACATATCTGGAGCTTTGCAATGAATCCTGGCAGTGCGTTATAAGAGAGACGACAGCGGAACTGCAGAAATGCGGGAAACCGGCAAGACTGATTGAGGAATGTGGACGTGTAGCTCGTGAGAACGACCTGGTTCCTAAGGCACTTTTCCGAAGTAATTTTTACCCGCGCTTTCGACAGTGCCCAGTAATTTACTAGTCTGCCGCTGACAGAAACGAATAATTTAACAGCCCGTCTCTGGCAGCTGGACAGTGACAAACACCTCATTTAACAAGCCGAAATGCTTTTCGTCTCGCGGGTGAGGAAAATTTAGAGCGCACGCGAAAAGAATAAACTTGGGGGAAAAATACTTGAAGGGTATGGGGAAATATAATGGTAACCCACATTAGCTGTGAATGGAGATATTCAACTGGGAAAGTGTAAAAACATATTTCATACATACTTTATTAATATTTTATTATTTATGCAACTGGTAGTCACTGTACAACATCTTAAGCACACAAATCAGTGTAAAAAATACAAACTTAAGTTTCAAATGTCCAAAAATCTATTTTTTCCTATCTGTAGTGCACATATTATGTGAAATACCATTGTTTTCCTGCAACAAACACAGGACAGCTGAAAATTCTCACATTTCGTCTGCATATGCATCTACATACCCATCCTCATTTGTAGATGTCTCCTTAGTTTTTATTGCTTTGTAGAATTTGGATCAATAGGTGCGTCCAGTTCAGTGCAGATGTGAGGTCTTGTTTCTCCTTCGAGTCAGTTGGAACTGACCCGGAATACTTCTTTTGAAGAATGGTTCCTTCTAAGGTCGCAAGGCGACCTCGTTTGTGTAAATTGACTTTCTGCTAGTCTTCTCCATGAAATGTATTTGATATGAACAATATTCTGGGTCATCTGCATCGAGGCGTACAGCATCTCGCAATAACATCTTGTGCTCTTCTACTGAGATATTCTTTTGACTAAATGTAGATCTCATGTCACTGATGCAAACAAAACCTTCTGACATAACGTGGACCGAAAATGGTCGCTTTTGGCCACACTTCTTCAACACGTCCACCCAGTCTTGAGGGGCATATACAAATTACAAATGTCGGCGAACATATTGCTACACAACAGCAAAATCTCGATCGTTTGCCAACATGGAATGTTCAGGAAGTGGGAAGTGGTGGTCAGTGGTGGAAAATCTTCCTTTTGCTGTAAGCAGCATCCGAACAAACAATGTTACAGTTTTTGCCCACAGCAGCTGTCTGAAATTGCAATTAACTTATTCCCTCGTATATTGTGATCTTCAAAATACTTCAGTAAGCAGCTGCCCATTTTTTCTGAACCCCTTGATGCTACCTTTTCATCCCAAAGAAATGATGTAGTGACGAATTGCAGGGCTGAATGCTGAACTTATATGTCCACAGTGTCCTCTTATGGAACACTGGACCTGTAGAGTGTTTAGGAGTGGGCAATGCCTGTTGTAGATCGAAAGTTATTACATGAATGCCTTTACCAAAAACTAGCTTCTCTGTTTGCCCTTTTCTATTGTCGTGACCTGCCTGGGCTTTTCTGAGGTGTAACTCCTTCTGTATATTTATTTCTCTTAATTTTTCGAGGTCGTTTTTTGCTTCTATCAGTTGAATTTCATTTGAATCGCATGTTGGGCAAGTGTCTGACTTTCGCTGTTTGAATGAAATATTGAAATCTTGAATGAAAATGCGATCATACTTATCAAAAGATACAGGCTTCGCTCTCATATCAGGACAGTATTCATCTTTAAAATGGTTGTAGCAACTTTATATGGAATATTCCATTGACACACAGAATTTTTCACCATTATCTTTTCTACTATAGTGACTTTGTATTTCGTAATACCTTCTACATGTTTTTGACTAATTGCACATCTTTCTCTGAGTAGGCTTGTGGTCTATTCTTGTGTTTGCCTCTTCTGTCTTCTGGTGGAGTAGTAGCCCCTGTTCGCATTTTGAATTGTATGTTTTCTAGCCTACCTTTGTTGTGCTGCAAACCATGGATGCTTAAAAATGCAACTTTACAGGCATCAGTGCTTGTGCCATCTTTTATAACACTGTATCGTACAGTGTTGTTACGCCTGCTAATTTCATTGCCTATGTATCTTCTTTTTATGTGTTCTTGCCACCTAGAACCAAACAAATAAGCATTTTGTCTACTGAAGTCCCCAATGTTCCAGAATGACTTGTTTGTACTCTGTATAAACTTCTCCCCAATCCGTTCAAAACACTTTATAGAACATTTACAGGAAGCTCCAACTAAATTTCTCGCCTGGATCACTGTACTTTCTTTTGTAGTGTATTCAAATCCACTATTTCTTGCAAGTTTCTTCTGCTGTTGTTTGTTCACTAGCTTTTTTTCTTTTTCTCGATGTTTTCATTGTGACGTCTTTATTCCAGGGTCAGTTCCGTTGCGATTCTCTTTACTCTCTTAAAAATATTTTTGTATGGATAGTATAACATTAAAAAATTGCTGTTAACCAATGAAATGGTAACCTCATCAATGATAAGGTGAATAAAATGGTAACCCACAAATACGAGGATATTTCTTTTTGTAAACATCCCATGACTTACAGAGGACAATGTAGTTGCATTAAAAGACTTGTTGACTATCTTCGTATCAAGATCTTGTAAAAAAAGTTAAATACGGAAATGAAATACGTAGCGTAACTATCTAGCGCAAAGATAATGGTAACCAGCAAATAACAACATGATGTGGAAAACAAAATTACTTGGCTTGCAGTAGAATTAATGTAAGTAGAATCTTCCATCTCCTTGTTTAAACTGAAATCTGGATCATTAATGTCATCATCAAAACAGTCAGACTCACTGGAATCACCACAAAATTCGCTTAAAATAAAAAAATATCAGAACTTCCCTCAATGCAGTCTGCTGCTGGCTCCATTTTTAATTTGTGTGTTACCATTGTTTCTTACCAACGTATGTGGGTTCCCACAGAAACAAATAAACATTGTGCTGCCATCTGTCATCAGTAAGATGAATTCGTTACACCACCTAGCGTAGATCAGGTTTACCATTGTCTTATTGTATTTGGTTTGAGAAGTTCAAATGTGAGGGTTACCATTGTCTCTCCCCATAACCTCCATTTCTGTTCGCGAGCGAATTGCGATGTCAGCCAGCAGAAATCTGCACCCTAAGCAGTAGGAGCCGATAGCCTTTATGCGTCACATCATAGACCCAAATAGCCAAGCGGGACACCTTTAATTCTTAGGTAGGTTAGCAAAAGAAAATAAAAAATAAAGTCCCGGCAAAGAATAAGAAGATATGCATGCAAGTCTGTATACCCGGGACAATTGATTGTTATTCTAATACTAGGTTAAAAAGAACCGCTTCGCTTCATTTGCATTCGCTTTCTGACAACATTCCGTATCACCTAGGTCATAGCATCTTGTGGGTATTAGCACAGGAGACTTGCATTCGGGAGGAAAACTGTTCACACCCGCGTCCGGCCAACCCGATTTACGTTTCCGCGATGTGAAATCGCTTAACGTAAATACCGGGACGGTTCCCTCGAAAGGCTACGGCCGTCTTCCTTCTCTGTCCTTCCCTAACCGAGTTTGTGCTCCGTCATATATGACGTCGTTGTCGACGGCACGTTAAACGCTAATCTCCTCCTCCTCCTCTTGTGGGTAGACAAGCATGTGTCAGGGACTTCCTAAGTTAACGATAAAGTCAACCGTCTTCCAATTCGTCAGCGCTGCCGTGTGTCAAATGACTGTACGCTTCTGTACGTAATTTCCTTGTGGCTCAGCAGTAAAGCGCCACCGTACAAATCCGATACCCTCGCTATGGATTTTTATCTATCACTTATCACTTCTTTCATCTCTGACAAGGTTTGTTTATGCGAAAAATGACGAGTTGCTCCAAGTTAAACTGCAGCTCCCCTGTAACTGGTTGGCCGTACCAGCTCCAACAAGACCATGTCTGCTAAAGCAATCTTCCGATTGATGATTGTTTTACCTTACTTTGTTTCGAGGCATAATTATATCACTCTTTATGGCTCTACATTTACGTTCATATCAACTAAAACCTAAGCAATACATTATAGGAATGCGCATAAAATTCCTTGTAAGTTACTTTTCTGTTTCTTTCTCCACCCGCATTTGCGTTCATTTGTTTGACACTGAATAGAAACCATCTTCTCCTCTCACAGAAACTGACACATGTGAAGTGCATTGTACGAATGACACGTTGTTGTCATACGCTGTAATTCTTCTTTTCTTCGTTGAATAATTACACCACGACTTGCATACTTATACTGTTGAAGTGTTATCTACCTCTGCTTTGTCTGAAGTAGCGGAAGTTTTCAAACAGGCGATTCAGTTTAATTAACTAGATTAAATGTAACAGATCCAGACCACAGTCGCCACGAGAGGACAATACTTTATTTGATGATGGTGACTGATTCTGTTACCGAACGGGATTCGTGATTCAAAAAGAAACTACATATGTTCAGTACAATTGTAGTGGCAGAGCGACCGATCTGTTTAATTTGCTGTACCCAATGATTTGAGGAGGATGTAGACAACACATAAAGCTGCTGCCGTCCGTCAGTTTTGTGTGTTGTCTACAACCTCCACAAATCATTGGGTACAGCAAATAAAACAATTGGGTCGCTATGCAACTACAAGTGATGCGAAGAGTATCTAAATCTGAATCAAATTGGTGATCATTTTAGAGGCAAATGCGACAGTAGACTGCAATAAAAACAATATGCACAAAATGTATCAGCGTAGTTTATCCATGTGAGATGTTACAATGTGGCAACCCACTCCCTACGGTCCAATGGTAGCTCTCTATCCCCTATTTATGAAGAAGGTTTCAGTTCGCAACAGAAAGGGTTGGGTTCAAGGATATGGTTGTCAAAACAGGGCATCGCAACAATGGACTTCTTATGGGAAGTCGACGAAGCACCTGGAAAACGACTATTGAAGCGGCTGAAACTGCCCATAATGTTCCTTCTAGAATGTTGGCGAACTCTGGAAAGTATACAGAAATATTAATAACACAGACAAGACTTTAGGGACGGATTCTTGACTGGAAAGTGAGGAAGAAAGATCCTATGACCTTGCGTGCAACGGCATCAAATCGTGCCGGGACAAACTGCAGAGCTGCATCGCATACATGTCTAAACAGATGTTCAAAGTGATAACGGTAGTAGCGCTTGTCATGCAGGATACACATAATGGTACTTTGGCTTACACAAGCCTGCCGCTGTGGCCGCGCGGTTCTAGGTGCTTCAGTCTGGAACCGTGCGACCGCTACGGTCGCAGGTTCGAATCCTGCCTCGGGCATGGATGTGTGTGATGTCCTTAGGTCAGTTAGGTTTAAGTAGTTCTAAGTTCTAGGGGACTAATTACCTCAAAAGTTAAGTCCCAGAGCCATTTGAACCAGCATTGTAATCAGCATACAAAATATTAGATGCCATAATTGCAGAAACGTATTACGCACACCTTAGCCGATCGTGAATAATCTTCTACTCTTACACTTGAGAATCATACTCAGCACAGACAACGAATCTGTGTTTTGGTAATAAACACATAAAATATTTTACAAATTTTCTAGTCTCTTGTTTCACGAAACATTGCAATACCTGTTCGGAGCTGCTGTCTAGTGTTCGCCAAGTCTCGTTCTTTTTATTTGTGTTACTATTAAATAGTTCAGTTCTTCTTTAGCGCCCAATTTTCATAGCGCTGTCAGTGACAAGTGTATTCTGTGCATGCTGCTTCAACACGATACCACAGTTCATCAAGAGTAGTGACTGGCGTATTGTGACGAGCCAGTTGCCTGGCCACCATTGACCAGACGTTTTCAATTGGTGAGAGATCTGGAGAATGTGCTGGTCAGGGCAGCCGTCGAACATTTTCTGTATCCAGAAAGGCCCGTTCAGGACCTGCAACATGCGGTCGAGCATTATCCTGCTGAAATGCAGGGTTTCTCAGGGATCGAATGAAGCGTAGAGACACGGGTCGTAACACATCTGAAATGTAACGTCCACTGGTCAAAGTGCCGTCAATGCGAACAAGAGGTGACCGAGACGTGTAACCAATGGCACCCCATACCATCACGCCAGGTGATACGTCAGTATGGCGATGACGAATACACGCTTCCAATGTGCGTTCACCGCGATGTCGCCAACCACGGATGCGACCATCATGATGCTGTAAACAGAACCTGGATCCATCCGAAAAAATGACGTTTTGCCATTCGTGCACCCAGGTTCGTCGTTGAGTACACCATCGCAGATGCTCCTGTCTGTGACGCAGCGTCAAGGGTAACCGCATCCATGGTCTCCGGGCTGATAGTCCATGCTGCTGCAAACGTCGTCAGACTGTTCGTGCAGATGGTTGTTGTCTTGCAAACGTCCCCACTTTTTGACTCAGGGATCGACACCTGGCTGCACGATCCGTTACTCGACTGCTAGAGATACGAGGCCGTTGGGATCCAGCACGGCTTTCCGTATTACCCTTCTGAACCCACCGATTCCATATTCTGCTAACAGTCGTTGGATCTCGCCCAACGCGAGCAGCAATGTCTCGATACGATAAACCGCAATCGGGATAGGCTACAATCCGACCTTTATCAAAGTCGGAAACGTGATGGTACACATTTCTCCTCCTTACACGAGGCATCACAACAACGCTTCACCAGGCAACATCGGTCAACTGCTGTTTGTGTATGAGAAATCGGTTGGAAACTTTCCTTATATCAGCACGTCGTAGGTGTCGCCACCGGCGCCAACCTTATGTGAATGCTCTGAAAAGCTAATCATTTGCATATCACAGCATCTTCTTCCTGTCGGTTAAATTTCGCGTCTGTAGCACGTTATCTTCGTGGTGTAGCAATTTTAATGGCCAGTAGTGTAAGTCCACTTCGTGACCGCAATACACTAAAGATTCAGCAGCTCAAAATAGTTGAGTGTTCCACAAATTAACACACGATTCGAAAAATAGTAACTCTTTTTCAGTTTCATAAATCAAACGACGAGAGTACTGCTACGGAGTACATTCAGACCTCTCGTAATATAAAGTCCCTTCAAAACTTAGAGTATTGTAGCAGCCATTCACTGCCCAGAATCAAACATCTTCACAACCGAATACTACTCGTTACCACAAGCAGGTCTGCCTTCTTCAAGATCTCAACATAAAATGTCCAGAGCTGCTGCCTTGAGCTCCGCACTCGAGAAGTCTCAGTCTCCACTTGACTCCCATAATGTTCCGCTATTTTCATCGGCTGAAGGCCATCCCCAACACAAATACACTCCTGGAAATTGAAATAAGAACACCGTGAATTCATTGTCCCAGGAAGGGGAAACTTTATTGACACATTCCTGGGGTCAGATACATCACATGATCACACCGACAGAAAAACAGGCATATAGACACAGGCAACAGAGCATGCACAATGTCGGCACTAGTACAGTGTATATCCACCTTTCGCAGCAATGCAGGCTGCTATTCTCCCATGGAGACGATCGTAGAGATGCTGGATGTAGTCCTGTGGAACGGCTTGCCATGCCATTTCCACCTGGCGCCTCAGTTGGACCAGCGTTCGTGCTGGACGTGCAGACCGCGTGAGACGACGCTTCATCCAGTCCCAAACATGCTCAATGGGGGACAGATCCGGAGATCTTGCTGGCCAGGGTAGTTGACTTACACCTTCTAGAGCACGTTGGGTGGCACGGGATACATGCGGACGTGCATTGTCCTGTTGGAACAGCAAGTTCCCTTGCCGGTCTAGGAATGGTAGAACGATGGGTTAGATGACGGTTTGGATGTACCGTGCACTATTCAGTGTCCCCTCGACGATCACCAGTGGTGTACGGCCAGTGTAGGAGATCGCTCCCCACACCATGATGCCGGGTGTTGGCCCTGTGTGCCTCGGTCGTATGCAGTCCTGATTGTGGCGCTCACCTGCACGGCGCCAAACACGCATACGACCATCATTGGCACCAAGGCAGAAGCGACTCTCATCGCTGAAGACGACACGTCTCCATTCGTCCCTCCATTCACGCCTATCGCGACACCACTGGAGGCGGGCTGCACGATGTTGGGGCGTGAGCGGAAGACGGCCTAACGGTGTGCGGGACCGTAGCCCAGCTTCATGGAGACGGTTGCGAATGGTCCTCGCCGATACCCCAGGAGCAACAGTGTCCCTAATTTGCTGGGAAGTGACGGTGCGGTCCCCTACGGCACTGCGTAGGATCCTACGGTCTTGGCGTGCATCCGTGCGTCGCTGCGGTCCGGTCCCAGGTCGACGGGCACGTGCACCTTCCGCCGACCACTGGCGACAACATCGATGTACTGTGGAGACCTCACGCCCCACGTGTTGAGCAATTCGGCGGTACGTCCACCCGGCCTCCCGCATGCCCACTATACGCCCTCGCTCAAAGTCCGTCAACTGCACATACGGTTCACGTCCACGCTGTCGCGGCATGCTACCAGTGTTAAAGACTGCGATGGAGCTCCGTATGCCACGGCAAACTGGCTGACACTGACGGCGGCGGTGCACAAATGCTGCGCAGCTAGCGACATTCGACGGCCAACACCGCGGTTCCTGGTGTGTCCGCTGTGCCGTGCGTGTGATCATTGCTTGTACAGCCCTCTCGCAGTGTCCGGAGCAAGTATGGTGGGTCTGACACACCGGTGTCAATGTGTTCTTTTTTCCATTTCCAGGAGTGTACATCGTCCTTAAGGTCTACAGACATAATTTGATTCAAGTTGATCACTTTCGTACACTAAACTAATATATAATAACAATATTTAAATAAAAGATATGTTATAAATATCTGGTTACATTAAGATCTTTTACAATAATTATAAGCAATAGTTGGTTAATTTTTGCGTAAGTGTGCTCTCTTAAATTACTACAGTTTATCGCTAAATGTTATTTGAACAATTATTTAATCTTTCTTAACAGCAGCCTCTTTTCAATTATGGTGACCACTACCACATGCTACCGACCAATTATAAATTAGCACACTTTTCTAATAGCACTTGCAATAGACATTTGAATAACGTTACTGGCAAAATAGTAAACCGTTCATTAGGTAAAAATACAAGAACGCTAATTTTAAGGTATTGGCGTGTGTTTATTTGTTGTGTAAATGTGACGAATACAATGTTCTGACTGTTGCAACGGCGAACGGAACGGTCGCGGGTTAGTAGTGACGGAAACGCTGCGGGACCCGCGGAGCGGCCCGCGAACAATACAACGGGAGAGGACGGACACGACCAACGGAGGACCTTACGACAACAAGAACGGACAACAGAGTAATGAACCAAACAAGACAACCACGTCCACTGGAATAGAAACACGAAAGTCGATACGCTGTCTGAGGCGATATGCCGTGAGACGCGTGCGATGTTAGACTGCTGGCTGAGCTTTTTTATTTTTTATTTATTGAGTTTCGATTACCCTGGAAGGGGGCGGGCTGGCAGCAGCTTAGTATGCCGCTCTTCAGCCCACAGACTTTGTTTTAAAAAGATGAAGATAATAAAGAATAAAAACAGGCGATAAAATCGGAGAGTTAAATGGTAACATGGCGAAAACAAATCGTGCAACTTAAAACATAGAACAAAGGGATGATGATGCTAATACATACGAAGCAGACTGGTAAAACAATAGACAGAAAATTAAAAAACACGGCGACAGTCTGGTTTCTGTTCGCAAAAGACATAAAATTCACACCTAGCGACAGCATGGTTTCTGTTCGCAACACGAGAAAGACGAACAACACTGAACAGTCAGTGGAACACTGCACTAAAAAGTTGCCAAATGTGACATACCACAGCTGAGAGCAGATGTGGGTAAACTGGATAGATGATGGGAAAATAAAAAAAGGGGGGAAGGAGAGGAAAAGCAAAGGGGGGGAGTTGGGAAAGGAGCCGATGGAGGACGAGGACCCATAAGAGGGGTGCTGGGCAGACGTGACAGGGAGTGCGGAAGGCAGAGGAGACGAATACAAAAGGACTCGGGGGGGGGGGGGGGGGGAGAAGGGAGGTAGGGACAGGTTAGGCAGGGAGAAAACAAGATGGAAGGGAGGGAAGAGGGAGCCCAGGGAAAAGGACAGAGGAAAGGAGGGGGGGTGAGGATCAGAGTTGAGAGGAGGGATAAATGGAGGGAGAGAGGGCATCATTCGGGTGGGGGAGTTGACAGAAGCCACCTTGGAAAAGGAGATGAAGGGTGTAAAGATGGAGGGTAGGGAGGACACAACAGTGAAGGTGCAGCAGATGGCGGGAACGGGAGAGGAGAGGAGCAACCAGGGGGTGAGGGGGATCAAGGCGACGTGAGGTGTAGAGCATGCAGATATGTTCGAGGAACAGGAGCAGATGGCTGACTGAGCTTTTTTTTTTTTCTCCTTTATTGAGTTTCGATTCCCCCTAAAGTGGGTGGGCTGGCAGCAGCTTATTACGCCGCTCTTCAGCCTACAGAATTTGTTGTAAAAAGATGAAGATAATAAAAAAATAATAACAGTTGGCGATAAAATCGGTGACTTAAAGATAAAATGGCAGAAAATTCCGGAGCTTAAAACATAAAACACAGGGTGGATGATGCTAATGAAATACACAGGAAGCAGAAAAATAATAGACAGACAATTAAAAAACACGGCGACAGTCTGGGTTCTGTTCGCAAGAGATATAAAAAGCACACCCAGCGACAGCATGATTTCTGTTCGCAACACTGTGGAAAGACACACAACATTGAACACTCACTTAAACACTGCACGAAAAAATTGGCACAAATATGACATACCACACCCGAGAGAAGGTGGGGGGATACTGGTCAGATGACGGGAAAAAAGGGGGGGGAAGGAGAGGAAAAGGGGGAGGGGGGAAAGGAGCCTATGGAAGATGAGGATACATAAGAGCGGGGGGTGCTGAGCAGACGTGCCAGGGAGTGGGGAAGGCAGAGGAGGGGAGGACAAAAGGACTCGGAGGGGGGGGGGAGAGAAAGGAGATAGGGAGAGGGTAGGTGGGGAGAAAACACAGGATGGAAGGGGGGGAGGAAGAGGGAGCCCAGGGAAAGGACGGAGGAAAGGAGGGGGGTGAGGATCATAGCTGATAGGAAGGATAAATGGAGGGAGAGAGGGCATCATCTGGGAGGGGGAGTTGATGAAAGCCACCTTGGGAAAGGAGATGTAGGGTGTAGAGATGGAGAGTAGGGGGGACACAACGGTGAAGACGTGGCAGGGGGCGGGGATGGGAGAGGAGGAGAGCAACCAGGGGGTGAGGGGGTTCAAGACGGCGGGAGGTGTAGAGGATGCGGATATGTTCGAGGAATAGGAGCAGATGGGGGAAAGGAATGAGATGATAGAGGATCCGCGTGGGGGACGCGAGGCGTATACGGAAGGCGAGGCGGAGTGCATGACGCTCAAGGGTCTGGAGGGACTTATAGAATTTGGGGGGGGGGGGGCGCTGGCTGAGCGCGAGGCAGGCGCTGAAGTACGGTATCGGAGGCGCCGCTATTGGCCGCTGGAACCACGTGTTCCACTGCGGCGCCCTGACTCTAAATGCGGGCCAGGAGGCGCGCGCCGTCACAGCTTACGGCGCATGGTACAGAGACCTCTATGGGTCTTCGACGTCCATGACGACTGGCGCGGATTCAAATTCCCCGGCGCGCGGTACCAGACTGACAAACATTTGCGTAATGAAAAGGATATAAAAGACGCTGTAAATCGAGAAACAAAATAGATAGGCCTACAGATATGTAGCTTCCAGAGACGATAGCTGTCGTGCAATGATATCATTGGAGATGACGTTTGTTGAAACCACATGAAGCGATTAAAAGTTGGCAATTCAGAGGTTCGCTGATTAAATGTTTATTTACTGTGAAATATTAACTTCTATTCTTTTAAACATATTGAAATGCTGTTGTGCCATTGGATGTGCCTCGAGTCTGAAATCGCAGATGTATTCAGGTTCGCTTTTATATGTAACTGTGACTTATCGTCGAAGTCGAGAGAGCTGTAACTTAGCGATCTTCTAGATTGTCTGACACTCCTCTGCACAGAGGCAATGCGAGCATCAACCGGCCCGGTTCCCAGCTCGTTGCTGCACCCGTTCCCGGCTAGCGCCCTTGCCTGCCGACCGGCAAGCGTCGCGCCCTGAACCCTGCGCCCGCGCCCGCGCGCGCGAGCCTTCAGCCGTGCAGCAAACTCGCTTCTCTTCAAGACCAGGTCTAGGTGCGCGAATAACTCGCACGCGTGCTGGTGACGTTGCGCCGAATAGGAGAGGGAAAGATAGGTTGGCTGTGCTTCTTGTAAGAAATTTGTGTGCGGCCACCGTTACACAAAGCAAGATCTCTGTGGTTACTGTAGCCAGAGGGGTATATGTTCTTAGATTAGAATCAGGAGTCAGGCACCCTGTTTTGAAATAAGCCAAAATAACCAAAGAGCCCCACAAAATGCTTAAGAATACACAGAAAAGAAAGGTTATATTATTTCATCAAAATATTAGAGGACTGACTAATAAAGTACAAGAGCTTCTTGTCTGTTTAGAAGAGAGGGATATTCTGTGACTATGAGCACAGAGTTAGGTAAGTTACATACAAAAGAGTACAAACTAGTATCTTACTCATGCAGCACTAGTATGGGAAAAGAAGACCACAAGTTAAAAAACGTGGAGACATGTAGATATTGTAGTGAACAGCACATAGAAGTGTGTGCCTGCGAACTGCTACTGAAAAATATTCCACTTTTAACTGTAACTGTATATAGATACCAACTGGCAAATTTAGAAATGCTTATGGGGAATCTCCTTTGGCTACTATGCTATCTATCAGACAGTAGCGAGCAATTAATAGTCTCTTTTATGTTCAATGTAGATTTTCTAAAGAATTCTGGTAGGAAAAATGATCTGCAAACATTTGCATCCTACAATTTGATGTCAGTAATTACCTTCCCAGCACAGATGGAGCAAAAGCATGAAAATAAGTGTTTACACAGTAAAACAGTGCTCTGTCTGGTCGTGACGCACAGTTAGTTAGGATAAATAACACAGTATCTTACAGTAGGATACTGTTTAGTGGAAATCACATAGAATAATTAATAACTTCAGGACAAATGAATGGTGGGCTCCATGTGGTTCCCAAGTCGTGCAGTGACCGTAAACCATAAAATAACCAAATATGCGGCAACCAGTCGCAAAATCGTGTTTTATTTATTCGCTTTTGCAAACCGATTTCAACTGATTAACAGCCATCATCGGTGCTTTCAACCAATATGTGCTACTCAGGGCACATATTGGTTGAAAGCACCGATGATGGCTGTAAATCAGTTGAAATCGGTTTGCAAAAGTGAATAAATAAAACATGATTTTTGCGACTGGTTGCTGCATATTTGGTAATTTAAGGACAAATGTTTTTAAAAATAGTTCACAAGAAATGACTTGTGATGAAACTCATAATCTACATTTACGTCCATATGACTACTCTGCAAATCACACTCAGGTGCCTGGCAGGGAGTTCATCGAACCACCCACAAAATAATTATTTTGAACAGCTCACGGCAAAAACGGATACTTAGATTTTCCGTGCGAGCTCTCATTTTTCATATTTTATTATGATGATCGTTTCTCCCTATGTAGGTTCGGCGTCAACAAAATATTTTCTCATCTGGAGGAGAAAGTTGGTGATTTAAATTTCGTGGGAAGATACCGCGAGAACGAAAAACGCATTTGTTTTAATGTCGTCCACCCCAAGTCCTGTATCACGTCTGTGACACTCTCCCCCCTATTTCTCGATAATACAAGACGTGCTGTCCTTCTTTGAGCTTTATCGATGTACTCCGTTAATCCTATCTGGTAAGGATCCGATACGGTGCAGCAGTACTCCAAAAGAGGACACACAAGCATAGAGCAGGCAAGTCTCTTCAGCAGACCTGTTGCATTCTCTAAGCGATTTGCCAATAAATCGTAGTCCTTGGTTCGCCTTACCCACAACATTTTGTGTGTCTGCTTTCCAATTCAAGTTGTTCGTAATTGTAACTTCTAGGTATTTGATTGAATTTACGGCCTTTAAATCTGATTGATTTATGTGTAACAATGTTTCGACGGATTCCTTTTAGTATTTATGCGGCTGACTTCACATTTTTCATTATTTAGCGTCAACTGCCAATTTTCGCACCATGCAGATATCGTATCTAAATAGATTTGCAGTTGGTTTTGATCTTCTGATGAATTTACTAGACAATAAACGACGACATCATCTGCAAACAACCTAAGACGGCTGCCCAGATTGTCTCCTAAATTGTTTATATAGATAAGAAACAACAGATGGTCTATGAAAATACCCAAAGTATCAAATGCCAACAAAAAAATTGTTCAAATGGCTCTGAGCACTATGAGACTTAACATCTGAGGTCATCAGTCCCCTAGAACTTAGAACTACTTAAACCTAACTAACCTAATGACATCACACACATCCATGCCCGAGGCAGGATTCGAACCTGTGACCGTAGTGGTCGCGCGGTTCCAGACTGAAGCGCCTAAAACCGGTCGGCCACGCCGGCCGAATGCTAACATAAAATTTAATCTCCTCCACGGTGGATTCGTAACATTATTTGAAAACAGTTTTCCACTTAAACTATTCAGAAAAGACATTCAACAGCGATGTAAGAGACCATGGATTACTAAAAGGATTTGACGGCCAAGTCACCGAAGTGGCGTTAAATCGAAAGACTTGCACCTGGCGAACGGTCACACAACATTTACATTTACTAGAAGGATGTAAGTGCCTTGTGAAAGGAAAATGGAAATGTATCCGTTTGCAAGAACAAGTAGAGACCCTGCAGTAGTTGCAAACTACAAAAGCTACTCAGAATTACTAAGAAAAGTTGTTAAAAATCACGGAACATTCAAATAATGTCAGGAATCCGTAATTCTGACAACAGACGTAAGGGTATATGGAACGTAGCGATACGAGAGGAAGTACAACCAGCCACAGAATACGATAATATCTCTACTGAATCAAACGGAGGGGCTATAAATGATAAGAGATGGATAGCAAATATATTTAACAGTCATTTCTTAAATATAGTGGAAAATACAGGGACAAGAAGTACAAGAGAAAGATCACAGCAGGGTGTTGAAAACGTAGCTCTCATAAAATTCTGTCATATGAACGTATCACAAACTTCTCCTTCTAAAAGTAAGAAAATTATAGATTCTCTCAAAAGTAAATGTTCATATGCATTTGATGGTTTTTCTAATAAGGCAACAAAGATTTGTTCCCATATAATAAGTCCTGTGGCAACGGCCTTTCCGCAGTGGCTACACCGGTTCCCGTGAGATCTCCGAAGTTATGCACTGTCGGGCGTGGTCGACACTTGGATGGGTGACCTTCCAGGCCGCCATGCGCTGTTGCCATTTTTCGGGGTGCACTCAGCCTCGTATGCCTATCGAGGAGCTACTCGACCGAATAGTAGCGGCTTCGGTCAAAAATACCATCATAATGACCGGGAGAGCGGTGTACTGACCCCATGCACCTCCTATCCGCATCCTCCTCGGAGGATGACACGGCGGTCGGATGGTCCCGATGGGCCACTTGTGGCCTGTAGACGGAGTGGGTTTATAATAAGTCCTGTGTTATCTGAAATTTGTAGTGCGTCACAAACTCACGGCATTTTTCCAGAGAGAGTAAAACATGCCGTTATTAAAAACCACTTTAAGAAGAATGAGAGTGGAGATGTCAGTAACTATTGTCTTGTTTCAATATCTTCATGAAAAGTAACCGCTTGCTATTAACATCATTAATGGTTCTGAGCACTATCGGACTTAACTTCTGAGGTCATCAGTCCCCTAGAACTTAGAACTACTTAAACCTAACTAACCTAAGGACATCACACACATCCATGCCCGAGGCAGGATTCGAACCTGCGACCGTAGCGGTCGCGCGGTTCCAGACTGTAGCGCCGAGAACCGCTCGGCCACTCTGGCCGGCCTAACATCATTAATGTTACTGACAACGAGAAACGTGTGATACTACTGAACGACGGAACATACAAGCAGATGTTGACAAGAAACAGTTAAGTTAATGCTGTGAAAATTACAGAACGAGGGACAAAGTGGTGTGTGGAGCCAAGGTTCGAGTAGATGCCTCAAAGCAGAACAAGACAAAGCACACGAAAAAGATTTTAGTGGAGACAGAAATTTCTTCGATGTTATGAACAACACAAAAAGGTTTCAGTGGAGACAGAAATTTCCTCGATGTTACGAACAACACAAAAAATACCAAAATTCCATCTGTGGGATCTGACTTTAAAAGATGGCGAAAGTGTTGTCAAACAACAGCGCTAGGCAACGTTTCCTTGTAGTGAAGCCTTTAATTAAAAAGCGCAAACGTTGTCTTCCTTAATTTCTGATGCTCGGGGTTCACGGTCATGTCGAATTTGTTAAAAGACGTCACATTCGCCTTAAGGCCGTTACCAAATGATACTGCAAAAGATTTTGCTTCAGTAACTGCAAACTTTAAAATCCTCCGACATGTACACACGCCGGACGATTTTAAAGTTTACAAATGCTGAAGCAAAATCTTTTGCAGTATTTCGAAATAAATAATTTATATGGTCAACGGCGAACATGATGTCCTGTCCTGTAACATACTGACTGCCTTGTGGCCACGTCTCGTAGAGAGGATTAAATAAAGTGAATTGTTTGTCAAAGCTGCGCCAAGAATTTAAGTTTACGAACGTGGCAGTTTAGAACACTACAAGAGCCGCTACATGAAGGCATTCCTCGTTTTATTAAGAAGAGCACAGTGTAGTGCGTCATAGAAAATTCCCCGCTTTTATAACGCACTTTACCTCATAAAAAGCCACGTTCTTGCTGTGTGTTTGCAGATCGGTGCTGTATTGGGCCATTGAGTAGTCTGGCAGACGTCATTGTTCGGAAACAGATTTAACTGCAAATTATTGAATACCGACGAGAAATGATCGGAATAAATATCTCAGGGATATTCGGGCACTCAATTGAATATTATTTATTCAAAGGCACTAACTATGTCCGATCGTTCGTATCCGAACAATACTCGTTGACCTCGCCTATTTTTCTTACTACTGCATTCAAAAATCGTAATATACATGATTAAAAGTCATGGTAATGGCTTGGATCAATAACAGAGCCGTCACAACAGATTTAAATAGCCTTTACCGAACAAATATAATTACTGCTACGACACTTACATCTGTTCAGATCGAGCTCCTAACGACAACTCTGGAAGTATCGACATGTTAAATGTAATCTTTGAGCATGTATGAAAATCGTGTTCTTCTTTACAATTAAAACATGGTTTTAGTTTTTACCCGTCATTACATTGTGTTGTTGTTGTTGTGGTCTTCAGTCCTGAGGCTGGTTTGATGCAGCTCTCCATGCTACTCTATCCTGTGCAAGCTTTTTCATCTCCCAGTACCTACTGCAACCTACATCCTTCTGAATCTGCTTAGTGTATTCATCTCTTGGTCTCCCTCTACGATTTTTACCCTCCACGCTGCCCTCCAATACTAAATTGGTGATCCCTTGATGCCTCAGAACATGTCCTACCAACCGATCCCTTCTTCTGGTCAAGTTGTGCCACAAACTTCTCTTCTCCCCAATTCTATTCAATACTTCCTCATTAGTTATGTGATCTACCCATCTAATCTTCAGCATTCTTCTGTAGCACCACATTTCAAAAGCTTCTATTCTCTTCTTGTCCAAACTATTTATCGTCCATGTTTCACTTCCATACATGGCTACACTCCATACGAATACTTTCAGAAATGACTTCCTGACACTTAAATCTATACTCGATGTTAACAAATTTCTCTTCTTCAGAAACGCTTTCCTTGCCATTGCCAGCCTACATTTTATATCCTCTCTACTTCGACCATCATCAGTTATTTTGCTCCCCAAATAGCAGAACTCCTTTACTACTTTAAGTGCCTCATTTCCTAATCTAATTCCCTCAGCATCACCCGACTTAATTAGACTACATTCCATTATCCTTGTTTTGCTTTTGTTGATGTTCATCTTATATCCTCCTTTCAAGACACTGTCCATTCCATTCAATTGCTCTTCCAAGTCCTTTGCTGTCTCTGACAGAATTACAATGTCATCGGCGAACCTCAAAGTTTTTATTTCTTCTCCATGAATTTTAATACCTACTCCGAATTTTTCTTTTGTTTCCTTTACTGCTTGCTCAATATACAGATTGAACAACATCGGGGAGAGGCTACAACCCTGTCTTACTCCCTTCCCAACCACTGCTTCCCTTTCATGTCCCTCGACTCTTATAACTGCCATCTGGTTTCTGTACAAATTGTAAATAGCCTTTCGCTCCCTGTATTTTACCCCTGCCACCTTTAGAATTTGAAAGAGAGTATTCCAGTCAACATTGTCAAAAGCTTTCTCTAAGTCTACAATTGCTAGAAACGTAGGTTTGCCTTTCCTTAATCTTTCTTCTAAGATAAGTCGTAAGGTCAGTATTGCCTCACGTGTTCCAGTGTTTCTACGGAATCCAAACTGATCTTCCCCGAGGTTGGCTTCTACTAGTTTTTCCATTCGTCTGTGAAGAATTCGTGTTAGTATTTTGCAGCTGTGACTTATTAAGCTGATAGTTCGGTAATTTTCACATCTGTCAACACCTGCTTTCTTTGGGATTGGAATTATTATATTCTTCTTGAAGTCTGAGGGTATTTCGCCTGTTTCATACATCTTGCTCACCAGATGGTAGAGTTTTGTCAGGACTGGCTCTCCCACGGCCGTCAGTAGTTCCAATGGAATATTGTCTACTCCGGGGGCCTTGTTTCGAATCAGGTCTTTCAGTGCTCTGTCAAACTCTTCACGCAGCATCATATCTCCCATTTCATCTTCATCTACATCCTCTTCCATTTCCATAATATTGTCCTCAAGTACATCGCCCTTGTATAGACCCTCTATATACTCCTTCCACCTTTCTGCTTTCCCTTCTTTGCTTAGAACTGGGTTTCCATCTGAGCTCTTGATATTCATACAAGTCGTTCTCTTATCTCCAAAGGCCTCTTTAATTTTCCTGTAGGCGGTATCTATCTTACCCCTAGTGAGATAGGCCTCTACATCCTTACATTTGTCCTCTAGCCATCCCTGCTTAGCCATTTTGCACTTCCTGTCGATCTCATTTTTGAGACGTTTGTATTCCTTTTTGCCTGTTTCACTTACTGCATTTTTATATTTTCTCCTTTCATCAATTAAATTCAGTATTTCTTCTGTTACCCAAGGATTTCTACTAGCCCTCGTCTTTTTACCTACTTGATCCTCTGCTGCCTTCACTACTTCATCCCTCAAAGCTACCCATTCTTCTTCTACTGTATTTATTTCCCCCATTCCTGTCAATTGCTCCCTTATGCTCTCCCTGAATCTCTGTACAACCTCTGGTTCTTTTAGTTTATCCAGGTCCCATCTCCTTAAATTCCCACCTTTTTGCAGTTTCTTCAGTTTTAATCTACAGGTCATAACCAATAGATTGTGGTCAGAGTCCACATCTGCCCCTGGAAATGTCTTACAATTTAAAACCTGGTTCCTAAATCTCTGTCTTACCATTATATAATCTATCTGATACCTTTTAGTATCTCCAGGGTTCTTCCATGTATACAACCTTCTTTCATGATTCTTAAACCAAGTGTTAGTTATGATTATGTTGTGCTCTGTGCAAAATTCTACAAGGCGGCTTCCTCTTTCATTTCTGTCCCCCAATCCATATTCACCTACTATGTTTCCTTCTCTCCCTTTTCCTACACTCGAATTCCAGTCACCCATGACTATTAAATTTTCGTCTCCCTTCACAATCTGAATAATTTCTTTTATTTCATCATACATTTCTTCAATTTCTTCGTCATCTGCAGAGCTAGTTGGCATATAAACTTGTACTACTGTAGTAGGTGTGGGCTTCGTATCTATCTTGGCCACAATAATGCGTTCACTATGCTGTTTGTAGTAGCTTACCCGCATTCCTATTTTCCTATTCATTATTAAACCTACTCCTGCATTACCCCTATTTGATTTTGTGTTTATAACCCTGTAGTCACCTGACCAGAAGTCTTGTTCCTCCTGCCACCGAACTTCACTAATTCCCACTATATCTAACTTCAACCTATCCATTTCCCTTTTTAAATTTTCTAACCTACCTGCCCGATTAAGGGATCTGACATTCCACGCTCCGATCCGTAGAACGCCAGTTTTCTTTCTCCTGATAACGACATCCTCTTGAGTAGTCCCCGCCCGGAGATCCGAATGGGGGACTATTTTACCTCCGGAATATTTTACCCAAGAGGACGCCATCATCATGTAATCATACAGTAAAGCTGCATGCCCTCGAGGAAAATTACGGCTGTAGTTTCCCCTTGCTTTCAGCCGTTCGCAGTACCAGCACAGCAAGGCCGTTTTGGTTATTGTTACAAGGCCAGATCAGTCAATCATCCAGACTGTTGCCCTTGCAACTACTGAAAAGGCTGCTACCCCTCTTCAGGAACCACACGTTTGTCTGGCCTCTCAACAGATACCCCTCCGTTGTGGTTGCACCTACGGTACGGCTATCTGTATCGCTGAGGCACGCAAGCCTCCCCACCAACGGCAAGGTCCATGGTTCATGGGGGGGTCATTACATTATGTCAATAAAAATTAGGGCAAAAATATAATGAAACGGTTTATCGCCCCCCTGGGATACTTGTAGTTCATGTGCATATAGTTTACACTACAAGTATCAGAAAAAAAAAAAAATAAGGGTTGGAAATTATCTTCCACCAAATTATTTTCATGTTACTTTTTACTAACGAAACACAGATTGTAGGACAAGAAATAGAAAATAAAATATTTGATGAATGAATTGTTAAGGAAACTTTACAAATGTAGCAACTTCTGTTTCATTGATAAGTACGGTATGCAAATGGAAACAAAATTATGTTTTATGTTTCAGTACTGGATGAGAACTGAACAGTCTAATGTTCTTGGCTGATACATCGCTTTGTGTTGTCTGTCCTTCCCTAACTGGGAGCGGCTCGCGGAAAGAAAAAGCCACGAAGGGAGAAAAAAATGGAGCGAGGGACGTCATTTTGCGCTCTACACATCTAGTGCTTTGACTCAAAATTTTATACTCCGTAACGCGTGCACAAGTCACAGTCATGCTTACTGTACATACAGAATTTCGAAGTTTACACACTTTTCACTATTTACACACATTAATGTTGTTCATAACGTCTTCAAAATTGCGTTCTTTCCACACATAAACTGATAAATAAAGAGATTAAATCTTTCTGTTTATTTAATAACACCAATTTTTTTGTGGAATTTTAGTCTTGGAGAAACATTTTGTACATAACAGTAAAATGACGTCGTCGGGGTTTGGGATAAAGAGGAGTCTTTGATACAAGTCGTTGGCTTTTGCGATCGACGTAAAAACATAAGACAGACGTCGTAAATATTATGTCCGATGAGACATAATATAAATGTGGATTTCTTCAACGTAATAGACACTAGGCGTGAGTAAAAAAACACTAACAACGTCGCAAAACAAACAGTTTTTAGAACTAAAAAGGAATCGAGTAGGCCCTATCACAAAAACACATTCTACCGCTGTATTGAACGTCAGAACCTAGACCTCGGGCTACGCTACAGACCAGTGTGTCACTACAGAAATCTTTTCCGCTGTGAGATTCGTTGGCTTTGCCAACTCGTACCAAACTGTTGCATTCCAAGCCAACCTAGACGTCACGCCACAAGGTCAGTGTCACCACAGAACCTTTTTCCGCCGTGAGATTCGTCGGCTTTGCCAACTCACATCCGAATCACTACATTCCATTGACCTCCGGCTACACCAATCTATTATCGTGACATTAAGCTGTTCTACTGAGTCACAATGTAACCACTCACTCGCAAATTCAGAACTAATCCAATAATTCCAAAAAATACGTCTCTTTTCACTCCACCTCCCCCTCGACATGTACTCAATCGATGTCTACAAATTCGCTAAACCAACATCAAACAATTGCCGACATCAGCACACAATGCAAGAAGTACTACACAGCAAGTCGCCGTTAGACAAAGTTAGTATAGGAATGAAAATTACAGCCGGCCGAAGTGGCCGTGCGGTTAAAGGCGCTGCAGTCTGGAACCGCAAGACCGCTACGGTCGCAGGTTCGAATCCTGCCTCGGGCGTGGATGTTTGTGATGTCCTTAGGTTAGTTAGGTTTAACTAGTTCTAAGTTCTAGGGGACTAATGACCACAGCAGTTGAGTCCCATAGTGCTCAGAGCCATTTGAACCATTTTTTGAAAATTACAGTAAAAGGGCATGCACCAGTATTTTCCAATAGCAGATTAGTATACCCAATGCGTGACGCCCAAGAAATCAAGGCTATCTATGAACTACTGAAACACTCGAAATATTTCCAATTAAAACAAGAAACAAAATTAACGACATAAAAGCAACTGTAAAAAATTTAAAAAAAAAACGAAAAATGGTCCATCATTCCAAAACAGAAATTTAACTCTCTTTCTTTGTCATGTACATCCTTCCCACACCGACCACAAAACCTTGGAACAAGCGCCGATTTTGTGGAACATTTCTCCTCCAGACATACTCATCTAAATGACTTTGCAATACCGGTATTCTCCTTTTCCCTCGCCCAATAATACTTTTTATTGGCCCCCAATACCCTTCAATTGTGTTTGTACATGCTCCTGTTTTTCCCCCCTAAATTGAACGGAATGATTTGCTGCCAAATGAATGTGCACAATTTCGTCTAATGCATTATTACTAGCTCATCCGTCTGACAATGACTGAGCCATCTGTTTATAACTTTTTACTAACTGGAACATAGTACTAGCTGTCCTGACATTAAGTAACTAAAAATCATACCTGGAGAAGAATCATTCCACACCCACGAACAACACCATGCCCTCTCTCAACCCCCTTCTTTTTTTATTTTATTTTATTTTATTTATTTTTTTTTTTTTACAAATTGCGATTTGTCAGTTTCTGTATAATCCCCGGCCCACCAGTTTTTCCCTTTCTCATAAGTAAATCCGAGCAAACTTGCTGGCAAAACTAATACCAGTCTATAACAATTTTAGTCTCATGAGCAGCAAGCCAAATAGGAGGTTTTAAATAAAAATAAGTACGAAAGTAATAAAATACTTTTCCAAGGAAGCCACGATTTCTCGAACCACGTCCCTCCACGAATAGAACGCCGCACACAGCGCCACGTGTACAAATCTCTCGTACCTTTCTTCGAAACATAGTACTATGTCATGTCATTACCACAAACACTACACTCACACTAGCAAGTAATTAAATTATACTGTCTGGAAAAACTGATGACATTCTTTAGCTCTCAGTTCATCGACCAATTTAACAATAGCGAAATGAACGCGAGGAATGTGTTGTTCCTCATTCCCACTATTTTTCCCACATCTTCAAAGTGAGGAGCACAACTTGGCCCTGCACTTGTCTCCATACTTTGCGGTGCTACTAATACTTCAAAAGCAATTTTAAATCCCGCGCAAAGGTTAACAAATTACTTTCTGCGTAAACCAACGAGATTACGATCAACTGAATGTTAAGCTACACAGAAATTCAGTTCAAACGGCGCGCCAAAACGCGATGTCGCAGCAGCGTTTACGTCACAGGTCGAAGCCGGCGGCTAGTGTCTAGACCTGAGGACGGCCGCGCGGGACTAGCCGAGTGGTCTCAGGCGCTGCAGTCTTGGGCTGTGCGGCTGGTCCCGGCGGAGGTCCTCCCTCGGGCCACTCAGCCTCCCTCGGGCATGGGTGTGTGTGTGTGTTTGTCCATAGGATAATTTAGGTTAAGTAGTGTGTAAGCTTAGGGACTGATGACCTTAGCAGTTCAGCTCCTGCCAGTTAGCGACAACTCGGCCGCCGGGCTGAGTGGCTCCGATCAGGGACCGCCGCGCCGGTGCGGGACGGCTGGCGTGTCCTCCTTCTAACTGCTCGTCAAGGCATACGTCAAACAATCGTAGGGGCAGTATCAGGTTTTCAATAAGACTTGACACCCGATGCTCCCCTGTCATGAAGTCGGTTAGTACATTCGTGTTACAAATAAAGTGTGTGTGTGTGAGAGAGGGAGAGAGAGAGAGAGAGAGAGACCTGAACCCGTGGGCCGGCCGAGGTGGCCGTGCGGTTCTAGGCGCTACAGTCTGGAACCGAGCGACCACCACGGTCGCAGGTTCGAATCCTGCCTCGGGAATGGATGTGTGTGATGTCCTTAGGTTAGTCACGTTTAATTAGTTCTAAGTTCTAGGGGACTGATGACCTCAGAAGTTAAGTCCCATAGTGCTCAGAGCCATTTGAACCTTTCTGAATCCGTGGGGACACACAGTTTCTTCTTTAGCCAGAAGCTGATACTATACGGACACTATATCGTGGCAGTTTTAATTGGGGAGTGTTCTGAACTGTGGTTGCGTAACATACCGGTAGAGATCACGCCTAAACTACCACTGCCAATCACAGCAAACTATTGTGCTGTAGCCACTACCAAATGCTTTGTTACTCCAATTTGCCTTGTGTTGCAGAGCGCTTTTTTTTTCATTTTGAAATGAGTGAAGATTCTAATCCTAGTGCATAATGGGATTCGAATGCTACTCTCACCCAAACAAAAGGGATCAGCGATCCCTATGACCGTTTTGTCAGGTCTGTTTCCGTGGAAGCACAGAACGCGGACGTAGGATGGCAGCCCTTCGAGAGGGAGGCGTGGCTTATTGCCCCGCACCGCTCTTCTCCCCATGGCCAGCCTTAGTTCTCATTTGTTCGCAGTCGCCGCCGACTGCCACGATAAAATAACGCTTTTTGCTGGATGCAACACATTATGTACTTACAAATAACACTTTTCGTCAGGTATTTCACGTGGAACATTTCGTTGCTTAGAAGCTTAAGCTTTCAACATTAGAAACAAGCCAGCGAAGTGCAGTGTAATGGCGCGTAATTCGCATTTAGAGCAATCACATGCAGTTCACATTACATGATACAAGTTGACAATTGGGTTTGATGGCGGCATTATTGACATTCGCTGTATTAGCAGGAAGCTATTTCATTTCTGCGGCTTGGACCTGTATCACGTGTTTTTGCTAGTGCGACTGTTTATCGCAAAATACAGGATATACAGAAGACGAGGAGTGTTCGATTCGTCACTGATTTTCACGTCTCTCCCAGTTAATCAGAGATTAGTGCATAGCCACTGTGAACTTTCAGATGTCTTTTTTAATGTCTGCCAGCGTGCACCGCGTAGCATCTTCGCTTGCACGACCGCCCCACACATTACCTTTCCGTTCAAATTCGAGTGAAAGCAACACTAGGTTTACCTGCACAAGTCCGACTCTAATAACTTCACGTAGAAACTTACACAAAGTCTCTTTAGTACAAGGGTCTCCAAATTACGGCAAACCGGGCCGCGTTAGCTGGCCGGACATCCTCGGTATCCGGCCCGCTAAATATTTGATGTGGTACCTGTACTGCCAACAATTGAGTTTCGAGGTCTATCGCGATCAATACTCCGCGACATTGTCGGAGCTCTATCTTTACAAAGCGGAAGGTCATGGTTAAACTTGTGGCTATACACAATAAACAGACAGATCATTCTCCGTGCGATAGCGGGAAAAAAAGAACGGTTAACAGACTAGTTTGGCGAAAACATTTTAAGTAAAAAAATTCTTTGCATTTTATTCTACTCACGAGTCTGGTGCAAGTCTTTCAAATGGACGCCACTTCGGCGACTAGCCTTAGCAATCAATCATTATGGAAGATTCTTCTTAAGCTAGGTTTCACTTTCTTTGATTACGTTGTAAATAAACATAGCAAGTAAATCGTATAAAATATTTTTATTTAAAGGCAATTTAAAGAAAATACAATACCTGGTGTACTTAATGATATTGAATATTTTAGTTGTAACTCATGTATAAAAATAACTGTAGTTTATATGTTGAAAACTCACAGTGTTAGAGTATTTACATAAAGAAATTTAATATCTTAGTGATAATTAGTGACTTTCATGTAGATGTAACTTTCCTTTCATAATAACCTCCAGTTGTGGATCAAGTTTATTGGCAGAGATAATCATCAGTGAAGGAATACAAACGTCTCAAAAATGAGATCGACAGGAAGTGCAAAATGGCTAAGCAGGGATGGCTAGAGGACAAATGTAAGGATGTAGAGGCATATCACACTGGGGGTAAGATAGATACTGCCTACAGGAAAATCAAAGAGACCTTTGGAGATAAGAGAACGACTTGTATGAATATCAAGAGCTCAGATGGAAACCCAGTTCTAAGCAAAGAAGGGAAAGCAGAAAGGTGGAAGGAGTATATAGAGGGTCTATACAAGGGCGATGTACTTGAGGACAGTATTATGGAAATGGAAGAGGATGTAGATGAAGATGAAATGGGAGATATGATACTGCGTGAAGAGTTTGACAGAGCACTGAAAGACCTGAGTCGAAACAAGGCCCACGGAGTAGACAACATTCCATTGGAACTACTGACGGCCTTGGGAGAGCCAGTTCTGACAAAACTCTACCATTTGGTCAGCAAGATGTATGAAACAGGCGAAATACCCTCAGACTTCAAGAAGAATATAATAATTCCAATCCCAAAGAAAGCAGGTGTTGACAGATGTGAAAATTACCGAACTATCGGTTTAATAAGTCATAGCTGCAAAATACTAACACGAATTCTTTACAGACGAATGGAAAAACTAGTAGAAGCCAACCTCGGGGAAGATCAGTTTGGATTCCGTAGAAACACTGGAACACGTGAGGCAATACTGACCTTACGACTTATCTTAGAAGAAAGATTAAGGAAAGGCAAACCTACGTTTCTAGCATTTGTAGACCTAGAGAAAGCTTTTGACAATGTTGACTGGAATACTCTCTTTCAGGGGTAAAATACAGGGAGCGAAAGGCTATTTACAATTTGTACAGAAACCAGATGGCAGTTATAAGAGTCGAGGGACATGAAAGGGAAGCAGTGGTTTGGAAGGGAGTGAGACGGGATTGTAGCCTCTCCCCGATGTTGTTCAATCTGTATATTGAGCAAGCAGTAAAAAAACAAAAGAAAAATTCGGAGTAGGTATAAAAATTCATGGAGAAGAAATAAAAACTTTGAGGTTCGCCGATGACATTGTAATTCTGTCAGAGACAGCAAAGGACTTGGAAGAGCAGTTGAATGGAATGGACAGTGTCTTGAAGGGAGGATATAAGATGAACATCAACAAAAGCAAAACGAGGATAATGGAATGTAGTCAAATGAAGTCGGGTGATGCTGTGGGAATTAGATCAGGAAATGAGACACTTACAGTAGTAAAGGAGTTTTGCTATTTGGGGAGCAAAATAACTGATGATGGTCGAAGTAGAGAGGATATAAAATGTAGACTGGCAATGGCAAGGAAAGCGTTTCTGAAGAAGAGAAATTTGTTAACATCGAGTATAGATTTAAGTGTCAGGAAGTCATTTCTGAAAGTATTTGTATGGAGTGTAGCCATGTATGGAAGTGAAACATGGACGATAAATAGTTTGGACAAGAAGAGAATAGAAGCTTTCGAAATGTGGTGCTACAGAAGAATGCTGAAGATTAGATGGGTAGATCACATAACTAATGAGGAAGTATTGAATAGGATAGGGGAGAAGAGAAGTTTGTGGCACAACTTGACCAGAAGAAGGGATCGGTTGGTAGGACATGTTCTGAGGCACCAAGGGATCACCAATTTAGTATTGGAGGGCAGCGTGGAGGGTAAAAATCGTAGAGGGAGACCAAGAGATGAATACACTAAGCAGATTCAGAAGGATGTAGGTTGCAGTAGGTACTGGGAGATGAAAACGCTTGCACAGGATAGAGTAGCATGGAGAGCTGCATCAAACCACTCTCAGGACTGAAGACCACAACAACAACAATCATCAGCGACTTAAGACTTAATTTTGATCTGTAAATACTTTTTGCATGTTTCATTTTAGAGAAAGTTTTTTCACACAAATAAGTAGTGCCAAAAGCGGAAAATAAGCCACGGGCAAATTTATGTAAATTTGGAAACTGTGTGGATGGAAAACACTTATAAAATTCCAGTAATGTTGACTTTGAATGTTTTTCTTTAAAAAAGTTGCTACATTGCAAATCAATAATTTCAAACTGAAGTTCTGCGGGTAACGCTTCTATATCGACGTCAAAGGGATTTTTAAATATCTTGATATCGTTTGAATTTTCATCGACATCTGAAAAAAGTGTTTCAAAGTTAATTTTTAAAGTGCCCAAAGCTTCAGTTGCGAAAGTTAAAGGAAACGGAATCTCAGTTTGCTGACTGAATGTTTGGCATGTATTAAAATGCGTAAAGCATACTTTGTTCAACTGAGATTGAAACAAAGCAATCTTGTGTCGAAAGGACTTAACATTTAACATGCGTGTATAAATCAGGCAGAAGCTGATTTTCACGTTGCAATTTTAAATTAAGGTCATTCATATGTTTAGTTAAGTCTGTATAAAATGCTAGCTTCCTTAATCACTCACCGTTCCGTAACTCAGCCAGAGGGCGATTCCTTTCGTTCAAAACAATTTCAATTACTGTTCGGAGTTCAAAAAAACGGGTCAAAACTTTACTGCAGCTAAACCAGCGCACTGCAGTATAATATGGCCAGTCGCTTTCCTCAATATCTTCAAGAAACTCGCGGAACTAGCGAAGACTGAGTGCATGAGATCTGATACAATTAACATCTGAAATAACTGGCTTTAAAACTGACATATCTTAATGTTTTCCACACAAAGACTGTTGGTGAATAACACAATGCACTACTAATGGTTTTTAGCCACCGTCATTTTCTACGGCCTTAGAAAGGAGAGCAACAACACCTTTAATTTTCCCACACGTGTTTTTGCCACCATCAGTTGTAATACATGTTAATATCTGCCACTGAAGATTGTTTTTCTGAACTGCCCTTTCAACTCCTTTAAAAATATCTTCGCCAGTGGTTGTCCCGTGAATACTGTGAACATCAAGGAGCTCTTCATACACTTCATAATTTTTATCAATCCCTCGAATAAAAAGTAGTACTTGACCAGCATCTTTTTTTTTTTTTTTTTGTGGTTTTAGGGCGCAAAACTTCTATGGTCATTAGCGCCCAGCCCGTGACGTAGAAAACAGGAAAAAAACGAAATTTAAAATCAGCAGCAATGGGAACAAAGTCATAAAATTTGAGAAACTAAAGGCAGAAGGAATGCTTAAAAATCCACTATAGAAAGGGGTTGGTTGTCCCCCAAAAAAAAGGCTTCCAATGGCTGACGTCATTTCACTGTCACTAATAAACTGTAGAACGCGGTCAGCTGAGCGCGTGTCATCTGCTAAAAACGACGATAGATCAGGCGATAGCTGTAGACGGGAGCGTAACGGATTAAAATAGGGGCATTCAATTAAAAGGTGTCTGACCGTCCACGGCTGAGAGCAGTGGGGACAGAGTGGGGGAGGATCACCGCTTAAAAGATGTCTATGACTAAAAAGACAGTGCCCTATCCGGAGTCTAGCTAAAATTACCTCCTCCCGACGACGCGATCGGGAGGAAGAGGTCCATGCGCAAGGAAGCGCTTTCACTTCCCGCAATTTATTATGGGGAAGTGTTGACCAATGCGCATGCCATAAATGAGCAACTTGGCGACATAAACCGCTCCGTAGATCGGTAAACGGAAGAGACTGAATAGCTGGCCGAGGAAGAGAGACTGCAGCCTTGGCCGCTATATCGGCCGCCTCATTTCCACAGATACCAGCGTGTCCTGGGAGCCAGAGGAACGCCACTGAGACGCCCCCCAGGTGGAGCAAGCGCAGACAGTCCTGAATCCGGTGGACCAGAGGGTGCACAGGGTAAAGAGCTTGGAGACTTAGGAGAGAGCTGAGAGAATCTGAGCAGATTACGTACTGTATCCGCTGATGGCGGCGGATGTAGTGGACAGCCTGGAGAATAGCGTAAAGCTCCGCAGTATAAACCGAACACTGGTCGGGAAGCCGAAAGTGATTTGGGGTGTCGCCAACAATATAGGCACTCCCTACACCTAACGATGTTTTCGAGCCATCGGTGTAAATAAATGTGGCTTCCGTCATTTGTGCACATAGAGCAGCAAATGCCCGACGGTAAACAAGTGTAGGGGTACCATCCTTGGGAAATTGACATAGGTCTCTGAGCAAGTCGATCCGGGGACGGAGCCAAGGCGGTGCTGTACCCCAAGTTGTCAAGAAGGTTTTAGGAAAGCGGAAGGAAAGAGAATGGAGCAGTTGACGGAAGCGGACTCCCGGGGGTAGTAGGGAGGAGGAGCGGCCTGCATACCCGACATCAAGGGAGGCGTCGAAAAAAAGATCATGGGCTGGATTAGCAGGCATGGAAGACAAATGGCTAGCATAACGACTCAGAAGGACTGCCCGCCGATTGGATAGCGGAGGTTCAGCAGTCTCAGCATAAAGGCTTTCCACAGGGCTGGTGTAAAAAGCTCCAGACACTAGACTATGCTTCCATAATCCAATTTCGAGCGCACTAAGGCGCGATAGAGGCGGAGAAGGACCACTCGGTCCGCTCCCCAAGAGGTGCCATTCAGGACACGGAGGGTGTTAAGGGAACGCAGACAGCGAGCCGAAAGATAGGAAACGTGGGAGGACCAGCACAGTTTTCTGTCAAACATAAGACCCAAGAATTTAGCGACGTCGGAGAACGGAAGGTTGACAGGACCTAGATGTAAGGAGGGCGGAAGAAACTCCTTACGTCGCCAAAAATTAACACAAACGGTCTTACTGGGTGAGAAACGGAAGCCGGTTTCGATGCTCCACGAGTGGAGGCGATCGAGACATCCTTGAAGACGTCTTCCAAGAAGGCTGGTCCGCTGAGAGCTGTAGTAGATCGCAAAATCGTCCACAAAGAGGGAGCCCAAGACATCAGGAAGGAGACAATCCATAATTGGATTAATGGCAATGGCAAACAGTACAACACTCAGCACGGAGCCCTGGGGTACCCCGTTTTCTTGGGAGAAAATACGGGATAGAGTAGTGTTCACCCGCACCCTAAATGTGCGCTCTGCCATAAATTCGCGAAGAAAAAGGGGCAGCCGGCCTCGAAAGCCCCAAGAGAACAGTGTGCGGAGGATGCCTGTCCTCCAACAGGTATCGTATGCTCTCTCCAGATCAAAAAATATTGCTACCGTTTGGCGTTTCCGGAGGAAATTGTTCATGATATAAGTGGAGAGAGCAACAAGATGGTCAACGGCAGAACGATGTTGTCGGAATCCGCATTGGGCTGGTGTTAAAAGACTGCGGGATTCCAGCCACCAAGCTAAACGGTAATTCACCATATGCTCCAAAACCTTACAGACACTACTCGTGAGAGAAATGGGGCGATAGCTAGAGGGGAGATGTTTGTCCTTTCCAGGTTTCGGAACGGGAACGACAATAGCTTCCCGCCATCGCCTGGGAAAGGTACTGTCGGTCCAAATTCGATTATAAAGGCGAAGGAGGTAGCGCAGGCTATGGGTTGATAAATGCAGCAACATTTGGACATGGATACCATCCGGTCCTGGGGCGGAGGAGCGAGAAGAAGAGAGTGCATGTTGGAGTTCGCGCATGGAGAAAACAGTATTGTAGCTTTCGCGATTTTGAGAGGAGAAAGCAAGATGTCGCACTTCCGCTGCACGTTTCTTCGGGAGAAACGCTGGCGGGTAATTTGAAGAGCTCGAAATCTCAGCAAAGTGCTGACCCAATGAGTTAGAAATTGCGACGGGGTCCACTAAGGTATCATGCGCGACAGTGAGCCCAGAGACCGGGGAGAAACTAGGCGCGCCTGAGAACCGTCGAAGCCGACTCCAAACTTCCGAGGAGGGAGTGAAGGTGTTAAATGAGCTAATAAAGAATTGCCAGCTTGCCTTCTTGCTACCGCGGATGACGCGACGGCATCGCGCACGGAGCTGCTTGTATCGGATACAGTTGGCCAAAGTTGGATGGTGACGGAAAATGCGAAGAGCACGTCGCCGCTCACGTATTGCGTCACGGCATGCCTCGTTCCACCAAGGAACTGGGGGGCGCCGGGGCAATTCGGAGGTGCGTGGTATTGAACGTTCCGCAGCTGTGAGAATAACGTCGGTAAAATGTGTGACCTCATCGTCGACGCTGGGAAAGCGACGGTCATCGAATGTCGCTAGAGACGAAAAAAGTGTCCAATCGGCTTGGGCAAACTTCCAGCGTCGCGAGCGCAGATATGGCAGTTGAGGCTGCAGTCGAAGGACACATGGAAAGTGGTCACTCGAGTGTGTATCATCAAGGGCGAACCATTCGAAGCGCCGGGCTAGCGGAACAGTACCGACCGCAAGGTCCAAATGAGATAAATTTGCCGTGGAGGCAGACAAAAACGTGGGGACCCCAGTGTTGAGGCAGACTAGATCCGCTTGGTGGAAGACGTCTAGCAATAGTGAGCCACGTGGACAAGGATGTGGAGATCCCCAAAGCGGGTGGTGGGCATTGAAGTCCCCAACCAGCAAATAGGGGGGTGGAAGCTGATCAAGAAGATGAAGGAGATCAGCTCGTGCCAGAGGTGTAGACGATGGAATGTATACCGTACATAGAGAGAACGTGTATCCAGAAAGGGAAAGACGGACGGCGACAGCTTTGAAGGAACTGTTTAAGGGGAGTGGGTGATAATGGAGAGTATCATGGAGCAGAATCATGAGTCCTCCATGGGCTGGAGTGCCTTCAACAGAGGGGAGGTCATATCGGACGGACTGAAAATGAGGGAGAACAAAGCGGTCATGGGGACGCAGCTTTGTTTCCTGAAGACAGAAGATGACCGGCGAGTAGGATCGTAAGAGGATCGACAATTCATCCTGATTGGCGCGAATGCCGCGGATATTCCAGTGGATAATGGACATAGGGTGAACAGAAAATGGAGAAACGTGACCAAGGGTGCTGTCAACTCAACGACTGCTCAGAGCTTGCGACCGACAGCATGGAATGGCATTCAGTCGAAGGCAGAAGATCCTGATCCATAGGTTGGTCAGGAGCAGCTCCTGCCACCAACGATCGGCCAGTTGACCGGCCACCAGCAGTGCGCCTCGGCGACACGGAAGATGGCCGAGGGCGATTTCCGCCAGGTGGTGCTGTAGTTGGGGCACGCCTTGGCGGAGAAGGAGAGGAACTGTGTTTCTTCGTAGCCTTCTTGGAGGTATGATGTTTAGATGAAGGAGGAACCGATGGTTGTGAAGTTGCAGTACGTAAAAACTCTTCACGAGAATGCTCTTTTTTCGAAGACTTGGCGTCTGACTTTTGGGCTCGAGATTTAGCAGAACCCGACGAAGGGTGAGCCATAGAGTGGGCAGGCGAAAGTGGTGAGGTTGAGCGGGCGATCTTTGCGCTGGCTGATCTGACGACCGTGGTACTAAATGTGAGGTCGCAAGTCTGCGTGGCCGCCTCCTTTGTTGGCCGAGGAGAAGCAAGGACAGTGCTGTATTTTCCTTTCTGAGGCACGGTGGGCTGTCGACTGGCGAGTAACTTTCGAGCAGCAAAGGTCGACACCTTTTCCTTCACTCTTATTTCCTGGATGAGCTTTTCATCCTTAAAAACGGGGCAATCTCGAGAGGAAGCAGCGTGGTCACCCATACAGTTGATGCAGTGTGGGGATGGAGGTGGACAAGCACCCTCATGGGCATCCTTGCCACACGTAACACATTTGGCCGGATTGGAACAGGACTGGCTGGTGTGATTGAACCGCTGACATCGATAGCAACGCGTAGGGTTTGGGACATAAGGGCGAACGGAAATTATCTCATAGCCTGCTTTGATTTTTGATGGAAGTTGAACTTTGTCAAATGTCAAGAAGACAGTGCGGGTTGGAATGATGTTCGAGTCAACCCTTTTCATAACCCGACGAACAGCGGTGACGCCCTGGTCAGACAGGTAGTGCTGAATTTCTTCGTCAGACAATCCATCGAGGGAGCGTGTATAAACGACTCCACGCGAGGAATTTAAGGTACGGTGCGGTTCCACCCGGACAGGGAAGGTGTGGAGCAGAGAAGTACGCAGCAATTTTTGAGCCTGGAGGGCACTGTGTGTTTCTAACAACAGGGTACCATTCCGTAATCTGGAACAAGACTTTACAGGACCCGCAATTGCGTCGACACCTTTCTGAATAATGAAAGGGTTGACCGTGGAAAAGTCGCGACCTTCGTCAGACCGAGAAACAACAAGGAACTGTGGCAACGATGGAAGAACCGTCTGTGGCTGAGACTCAGTGAACTTACGTTTGTGAGCAGACATAGTGGAAGGTGAGGAAACCATTGCGGAAGAATCCCCCATGATTACCGGCGTCTCCGATGGCGCGCTCCTCCCTTGTGGGGGCCCTCACCGAGGGCACACCCGCCTTAGGTGATTGGTCACACCTCAGGTCACACCTCCCGACAAACGGACGGAGGGACCAATCGGCACTTTCGGAAGGTATCAGCTCGGGTAATCACCCCTCCCTGGGCCTGGCCTTTACCAGGGGGTACGTACGTGTCCTACCTGTCTACCCGGGGCGGGGAATTACGCGTTACCCCGTCACCGGCTACGCATGGAAGTGCGTGGGTCGGCCTTCAGACACGCACAGGGAGGAAGAAAGAGAAAGGGAAAGGAAAGAAGAGGGGGTCTCAAACGCCGCAGCGGAGAAAAGGGTAAAGAGAAGAGATAAGGAAAGGAGAAGGACAAAGGAAGGAAGAAGACAGACAAGCAAGGAAGAAGAAGAATGCGGTACATTTACAAGCGTCCGTCTCCGGACGTAGGCGCAAACCATACTCCCAGAGGGGGAGAAAGTGAAGGAAAGAGCCAGAGGTGAGGGGGGGGGGGGGTGAAGACAGGGGATGGGGAAGGATGCGGAAAGGGAAAGTATGCAGCCCGGAAAGGAAGGAAGGCCACATTAGCTCGGGGCCCCGTGCTCGCTACGCACGTATCCACAAAAGAGTTGTGGATCCCCTGGGGGGTTGACCAGTATCTGATACATCTGTTGACTCATCCACGGCCAAAGAGAACCAGTCTAAGCCTTGATTTTTGTCACGCAGTTGTGCTGATATATTTTGTGCAATGTCATCTACTCTTCGAGCCACAGTGTTTGCCGGCAAACTTATGTTTTTAAATAAATTAACTTTTTCTGGAGACATTTCTTCTGTTGTTCCAATAATGCAGTTCTTAATTAATTCACCGTCGGTAAATGGCTTACACTGTTTCGCTGCTAAATGAGCCACACGAAAACTAGCACGAGTTGCTGCATGTTGTTCAGCATTTACTTTCTTAAACAGCGACTGCTGGGTTTTTAGCTGGCGTTTCAGAGACTCATACATTTCTAATCGTTCGCATCCTGTAAACTTGGAGTAGTTCTGAGAGTGCTTAGTCTCATAACGACGTTTTATATTGAAGACCGATATTGCTTCATTGCAAATAATACACATTGGTGTGTTGCTTGACTCCACCACGAAATATTCACATCCCCACTGCTCTTTAAAAATTCTACATTCACTGTCAACCTTTCGTTTCTTTTCCATATTTGTACAGAACTTCACAAAAGATTATAGCCTGAAAATAAATTGTGCTATTTAGTACTAATAAAACTAGGGAGCAGTCTGCCTAAACAAAATGCAATGTATTTATTTTTAAGGAACTTTAATTACTAAATTAAATACTCACAATTACACTGTAGTTCCACTAAAAAATACGGCTAAAAACCACTCAAGTCGTGCTATACGTATTTCGATTTTCAGATTTTCCTTGTCTATTCGAATTCAAACTTTGAATTGTCCACACTTCGTCGTCTCACCTACTAGTACAGCGCATAAAACACTAAAAAACTCGTGAGACACTCGCAACATAGACACAATCACGCAACAGAACTATCAAATATATGCTCTGGCTCTGCTACTCGCTATAACTAAACTTATTGTTGCGCCACTTGAAATAACAATGCGTTGACATACTCTACCTCTGTTACGTCTTGCAGTAATAGTGTTGCAAACAATGATTTAGAGATTTCGTTAACTTTGCAGGACGCTTTCGTGAAGAATATGCAGTGACATACTTTTTTGTCGGTGAAATTTGCCAGAATAAAATACGCCAGAATTTCGGTCAGGTACGTCCACCAATCAAAATTACACTCCTGGAAATGGAAAAAAGAACACATTGACACCGGTGTGTCAGACCCACCATACTTGCTCCGGACACTGCGAGAGGGCTGTACAAGCAATGATCACACGCACGGCACAGCGGACACACCAGGAACCGCGGTGTTGGCCGTCGAATGGCGCTAGCTGCGCAGCATTTGTGCACCGCCGCCGTCAGTGTCAGCCAGTTTGCCGTCGCATACGGAGCTCCATCGCAGTCTTTAACACTGGTAGCATGCCGCGACAGCGTGGACGTGAGCCGTATGTGCAGTTGACGGACTTTGAGCGAGGGCGTATAGTGGGCATGCGGGAGGCCGGGTGGGCGTACCGCCGAATTGCTCAACACGTGGGGCGTGAGGTCTCCACAGTACATCGATGTTGTCGCCAGTGGTCGGCGGAAGGTGCACGTGCCCGTCGACCTGGGACCGGACCGCAGCGACGCACGGATGCACGCCAAGACCGTAGGATCCTACGCAGTGCCGTAGGGGACCGCACCGCCACTTCCCAGCAAATTAGGGACACTGTTGCTCCTGGGGTATCGGCGAGGACCATTCGCAACCGTCTCCATGAAGCTGGGCTACAGTCCCGCACACCATTAGGCCGTCTTCCGCTCACGCCCCAACATCGTGCAGCCCGCCTCCAGTGGTGTCGCGACAGGCGTGAATGGAGGGACGAATGGAGACGTGTCGTCTTCAGCGATGAGAGTCGCTTCCGCCTTGGTGCCAATGATGGTCGTATGCGTGTTTGGCGCCGTGCAGGTGAGCGCCACAATCAGGACTGCATACGACCGAGGCACACAGGGCCAACACCCGGCATCATGGTGTGGGGAGCGATCTCCTACACTGGCCGTACACCACTGGTGATCGTCGAGGGGACACTGAATAGTGCACGGTACATCCAAACCGTCATCTAACCCATCGTTCTACCATTCCTAGACCGGCAAGGGAACTTGCTGTTCCAACAGGACAATGCACGTCCGCATGTATCCCGTGCCACCCAACGTGCTCTAGAAGGTGTACGTCAACTACCCTGGCCAGCAAGATCTCCGGATCTGTCCCCCATTGAGCATGTTTGGGACTGGATGAAGCGTCGTCTCACGCGGTCTGCACGTCCAGCACGAACGCTGGTCCAACTGAGGCGCCAGGTGGAAATGGCATGGCAAGCCGTTCCACAGGACTACATCCAGCATCTCTACGATCGTCTTCATGGGAGAATAGCAGCCTGCATTGCTGCGAAAGGTGGATATACACTGTACTAGTGCCGACATTGTGCATGCTCTGTTGCCTGTGTCTATGTGCCTGTGGTTCTGTCAGTGTGATCATGTGATGTATCTGACCCCAGGAATGTGTCAATAAAGTTTCCCCTTCCTGGGACAATGAATTCACGGTGTTCTTATTTCAATTTCCAGGAGTGTATGTAATTAAATAAAAATCGTAGTTCGTTTCAGTGCTATTTATTCCCACAACCTTAGATTTTTGCGATTTCATCTTTCCTTTAGCCTTACTTTACGGTGATCATGGAGTGCTAGGGTGCTTTAATCCCACCAGGTAGATCTTGGCCCTTATGACTTCGTGGAGGAGTCAATGTGGCCCGCGGACTAAAAAGTTTGGAGATCCTTGCTTCAGTAGCTTAACAGATTGTAAAACTTTCTCAGCAGTACTTTTACAAAAGATTTTTTGTATTACATGGAATACAGTGTGTCATTATGTTCATTTACAAAACCATTGTTTTTTGTTTAATCATTTACGCTCGTAATTCTCGTATGAAAGTAGATGGCCAGATATTTCCAAATAATTTTAGGTTTTTTCCTTTTGTTTTATACATGGAATAACAGGCATTTAAATTCCAGTATTTGGGATGCCATTGTTTTATGCGCATACGCGATAAATGATCATTTACTCGATCACGTATCTTATGTAACAAGGAAACCGTAACAAAGAAAAAAATCCGCGATCGCGAAAGGGATGAAGGGCTCGGCATTCGAGTGAAACACTCTATGAACAATTCATAACTCGCATTACATCGTATAATAAGACATTTTGCTACCTGCATATTATGAAATGGAAAACTTGCCTGTACAACGGCCAAAAAAAATAATTTGCTTCTGTTATTCTGTAAGCAAAAGATTATATGGCATGATGCTTTCTTAATAATCTCTTAAAATATTTATTGCAAACAGTAGCTTAGCTTAATACTAGTGTGACTGGCTTCTCATTTCTACTATATCACATGTAGTACAACGGCGTAAACGCATACAGTTGAAAGTACACGATACTAGAAGCAAAATATCCTCAGTAAACATGGGGTCTAAAATGCATACCTTAAGAGCTACGAGCAATTTTTCCATCTTCGATACTGTGAAGCAAATCTCTTCTACTGAAAACGCTTTGCTTTCCACATTTTGGGAAGTAATAGTATGGGCCAAAACAAGAAAAAATGTCCAGTAAACATGTGCTGTAAAATGCGTACCTTAAGAACTATGTGCACGTGCTCAACTTCGCTACTTGGAAACACAACTCTTCTAATGAATAATTGCTCATAACTTTTAAGGTATGCATGTTAGAGGAAATGTTTACTGGACGTTTTTTCTTGTTTTGGTTCATTTTACTACTTCCCAAAATGTGGAAAGCAAAGCGTTTTCAGTAGAAGAGGTTTGCTTCACAGTATCGAAGATGGAAAAATTGCTCTTAGCTCTTAAGGTATTCATTTTCGACCCTATGTTCAGTGAGACTTTTTTGCTTCTAGTATCGTGTACTTTAAACTGTATGCGTTTATGCCATTAATTATGATACACCCTGTATACGTATATACCACATCATGGGGTTCCACTAAGGCAGTGTCTTTACGTTTAACGTAATCATTACTGAGCACGTCAGTGCAGGATGCCAAATAGGCGTTTCCATTTTCATTAATATCACTTTCGCAGAACTGTTTTCTACAGGAGCTTGGAAACACATGTCTCGTCATTTAGAATTTATGCAACTATTTACAAATAATCTCTTCTTGCAGAATACACTGTCTGTGCTTTAGGCAAATGCCTATAACTTCACAGGTACAAGACCAGTTAGGGTTTTAGTTTGTCAGTCGAAAACTATTTACATTCTGATTAGTTGCGTCTCGACCTCTTTGTAAAACTTACTACTAAATGCAATAGATAGGAAAATCGTCAACATTTAGTGTTTACACATTTGCTGTGACCCATATTTATTACATTCAAACAGTGAACATGTCTTATGGTACTAAATACATATAAATTGTATGACATAAATACAATAAATAAACAGAAGAAAAATTATTTACAATTAAGAAACTATGTACAAAACTCTGTTGCACATATATTTTTAATTTGTCTGGTGATATAACCTTTCAATCTTACTGGAATCCGGATAGGCTGTGAGACAGAATCCTTCATTTGACATTCTGATAATCTTATAAAGACCAGTGTATAGCAACTGTCATTTCTTGTTTTCCTTTTGCAGAAGTGAGGACCCTAAGACGTGCAGCGGCTGTTAAGGAAATGAGGGCATGGCTTACGTTTTCCTCTCTTCACATTTCACACCCTGATATATCTAACTTGACCTCAGCTGGAGTCGTGTGTGGATGCATGAGGCAAATTATTCACTATTTGTTTAAAGAGGGCAACGAACTCGACCAATCTGCTCTGTTGGCGGAGAATGTACGTCCTAATGAGTCGGTCGAAGGCCCTAAAATTCGTTGGATTTGGGGTAAAATTTCGAAATCAGAATCTGCCTAACCTGTTGCTCTTGAACAATGCGACATTCTCGGCGTTGTCGGAGGGCGCTGCCTGTCGTTTACAGCCACAGGATGCAGTTCTGGTGAACGCGACTATGTAGATAAGGAACGTAACAATGCAGTGCGATCTTCTTCTTACATTATTCTACTCCGAAATGCTACCATGCCAGGTAGGTACACCATATAAGATAATGGCAGTACACATAAGGAATGCGTAGACACGAGACGATTGAATCTTTTTTTTTTTTTTTTTTGTCTATGAAATTTAACATTGTAACGTATCTCGCAATACTGGCCGACTTTGTGTCGTGGCTTTTATGTTATTTACTGTTTAACTTTGCTCCAACAAGGATCAGTTCTCATATCCCGGTACATCTCCAGGCAATACTTTCATTAACAGTATTTTAAAATCGGACATTTGTTCAATCAGATCTCAATGCTCAGATAATCTTTGTGGAAGCCTCGACAGAGCATCTGTGGTTACATAGTCTTTACCTTTGTAAGGCGGTAATATTTTTCCAGCAAACATAAATAATTTTGACTATGCATCATTCATACACTGACGGACAAAATCGCAACACCAAGGAGGAGTTGTACAATATTAACGAAAGTTGGTTGGCGTGTTTCTACATCTGAAATTTGACGTCTGTTCAGATTTCGAGCCAGTCGTGTAAATATGTTGAAGTTGGCATTAAAGCTGGATAAGTCTTTCTCTACCTTTAGTTGGTTATTTTTGCTGACCTACAACTGCATTTTCTCAATCATTCTGCTTTGTTTTTCTAGTTCATATTTCTAATGTTCAGTCCCAGTCTAACGTTATGAGAATATGAATAAATATTTCCTGCAATTATTTTCTATCTTTATTTCGACGTTAAATGGATTTTATGTCCGCCGTATACTGAAACACAATACACAGAGGTACTATGTCGTAAGTCCTACTGGTAACACAATAAGAAATGCTAAATCGCCGTTGGCACACTTTTGGGACAGTCCAGGTTCAATCAGGCTGAGTGCTCCACATCCTGCTGAGTAGCACGTGGGAATACAATCAGTTAATTGTGCTTTGGTCTGCCCCTGGCATTCAAATTACCATGAGCGTGAGATTGGCAGTGCAGGGAGCTGTATCAGAATCTTGGCACTACTGACGAATTCGTACAGGATTTTATATGATGCTAAATCGCTGGATGACAAGATTTGGAGGCTGTCGGGGAATTGATGGCCTGAAGATTACTTGCAAGTATGTTTATGTGATAAGTGTTCCTAGAACATCGCAGGATTAGGTGATTTGGATTTTCTTCATCTCCGCCAACACAGAAAGGGGTGGCGCTTGGGTTGAGCAGATAGAGGAGTTTGCTGAACTTCCAATGATGAAATTTCCACCACGCTATAACTCTCTCGAAACTCCTCGACGTTTGTTTCTTATTATGCCACGGTACTCTTGGAATCGAAACATTTTTTTTTTAATTTTATTTTAAATATCCTCGACCATTGTTCATGCCAGCCCGATGACAACGGTTTTCTGATCGTGGGTATCATATCGATGAGAGGGTTTTTATCCTACAAATTGTTCCAAGAAGTACTGTACAGTTTTAAAACTACATATAAATTAATTCGTACAACCTACATGGGTGACTGTGGTGTCAATTTGTAGGGAAATACATAAAGTTTTGTCTCGCGTAGTTCGCTAGTCCCGAATCGCACCGTAAGGACCGCTAGCGTCAGTTGCGTTAAAGATGGCTGTCTTCAGTGGACCCGAGCGTCCTAGCTGTGTGTTTGGTTTGAAGAATCGAAGTCGGCTGTAACAGTTCAGCGTAATGTCCGTACCAAGTACGCTAAAGATCCCCCTAGTAGGCCTACGATTTATGAGTGGCATAAATGTTTTATAGAAACAGAGTGCTCGGTAACACATGGGAAATCATCAGGTCGTCCAAGCACATCTGACGACGTCGTTGAGCGAGTGAGACAACGTTTCGTCAACACTCCTACGAAATCGACCTGGCGTGCATCTCGCGAACTCCAACTCCCACATACGACTGTTTGACGTATGTTGGGAAACCGTTTGCATTTGAAACTGTACAGATAGACGATCGTACAAGCAATAAAAGATAAAGATAAAAATTGCTCGCAAGAACTTCTGTGTGGAAATGTTAAATCGATTACATGAGGATGAACATTTCTTGGACGAAATCATCTTTTCTGACGAATCGACTTTTCACTTAAGTGGGAAGGTTAACACACACAACGGTAGGATTTGGGGCAGTGAAATTTCACATCAAACATGCAACATGTTCGTGATAGCTCTAAACTGAACGATATTTTGTGCAATGAGCAAGAATAAAGTGTACACCCCCATTTTTTCCGTGAGAGAACCATCAATGGTATAGTGTACCTGGATATATTACAACAGTTTTTGATACCACAGGTCGATGAGGATGACCAAGAACGCAATTTTTTCTTCATGCAAGATGATGCACCATCCCAATACCTGGCTGAAGTCCGGGATTTTCCCAGTGACCGCTTTCCAAGTCAATGGACTGGTCGTGATGCGCCAATTGCATGGCCCCCACGTTTCACAGACCTGACACCACTCGATTGTTTTTCTTTTTATGAGGATTCATCAAGGATATGGTGTTTGTACTTCCTGTGCCACCTTCTCTAACTGAACTTAGAGCAAGAATTTACTCTGACACTGAGCAAATTAAACCTGCAATGATACAGCGAGTTTGGGATGAAATTGACATCAGATGAGATGTGTGCAGGATAACCAACGGAAGCTGCATACAACATCTTTAGTTTAAGGTAAAAAAACTTGATGCGTTTCCCTACAAAATAACACTAAACCCAGCTATACATCTCCTTTCAATAAATTTATATGAATTTTTTAAAACTGTAAAGTCCTTTTTGAAACACTCTGTATTTAATAGCACCAGCAATAGCACAACAAATCCACAATATAGACATTCCAACTAGCGCAAGTTTCGTCTCATTAGATATTAAAAATTTGTATTCAAATATACCCATTAATGAGATGATTTATATAATTATGGATAACTTAGTACAATACAAAAATATGACTCAAGACGAAATAACCGAATTTATAGAACTGCTTGAATGCACTTTAGATTACAATTATTTCTCTTTTAATACTAAAATCTATTGTCAGAAAGATGGCTTAGCAATGGGCAATTCTTTGGCTGGGACAGTTGCAGACATTTTCGTGAACCACATTGAGACGCAATTCCTGAAAAATAACCTTGATATCACAAATAAAATCATATATTACAAGCGATATGTAGATGATACATTATTGCTTTATAATGGTTCAAAAGACGAAATTGAGAAGCTTGCTATAAAATTAAACTGTATGCATCCAAAGTTACAATTTACGGTTGAGCATGAAAATCGAAAATCTATTAACTACCTAGATCTCACTATAACTAATAACAATGGGAAACATTTCTTCACCATATACAGGAAACGTACAACCACATCATGTCATCCTGACAAGTATAAAAAAGCATTTATTAAGTCTATGATACACCGATTACTAAAATTACCGCTAGAAGCTAATGAGATCAAAAAGCAAATGACCATCTTAAAACAAATTGCAAAAACCAACTCTTACGACACACGACAGGTAGATATCATTTTTAATAAAGTGCAACAATCACAAAGTTCTCCACTAATAGGTAATCCAAAATATATGAAGATGACATATATGGGAAACATATCAGATAGAATTGCTAATTTATTCAAAAATTCTGGAATAACAATAGCATTTACAACTGACAATACTTTACAACAAAAATTAAGACATACCGTAAGTAAAGATAATGGAAAATTTACCAGATCAGGAGTGTACAAGATCCAATGTAGAGACTGTGAGAAAATATACATCGGCCAAACAGGTCGAAATTTTGCAGTAAGGTACAAAGAACATACGTCGGGTACCTCACGAACAAAGTGTGTATTCGGCCATCATATAGCATTCAATAATCATGCTGAGGGACAATAGAGCAGAATTTACAAGTTCTTCATTATGCAAATAAAGGCTTACTTATGAATATCTTAGAAGAAATCGAGATACATGCTCATTTGAAAACCAAATCATCAATGCTGCTCAATGAACAATTAGATTTTCGCGAAAAATATTTTTATGAACTTTTTGATGAAATTTTATAATAAAAGCACCTACTCTTTTGTTTTAAAATATAAGACTAGTTATACCCATGGCAAAAGCTATGCATGTAAAATATGCTGTACAACATATAAAAATTTTATTAAATTGACATTGATTATTATAAAAACTATTAGATCGATGAGTTCTAAAAATTTAATCAGCAGTCTCATCAGTTATTCAGACATACATAATGCGGAATGTACTCTTGGCTGCTACCCTACTGCTATAAAGAATATTGCTATGAAAACTACAGTTAAAGTAAGACGATTCTACAGCATCCAACAAAGATGCAATTGTGATGTAGGCGACTAGGTATAATCGATATATACCACAACTCCAAGGACTTTCACATCTTTGATGTAACTGACACTGTAATAGTATTAAGGTTGCCCATAGAGGGCACAACTAATACACATCGTAGTTTACTGTCTTTATGTAAAATATAAATAAGCTGTACACATACTAACTATCTGTTAATCAGACATTTTAAATGAATCAATTTTATGTTATTAGTGTATTTCCTACTTTTATACTTTGACGATGGCGTCATATTATGAACGCTGATTGGCAGTTGTGAAGTAGTGTGACAGGAAGTAGGTGGAGCCTCTGCATATTTAAGCTTGTGCTCAGCACTCATAACCATCAGTTAACTTCGTAGCAGCTGAGGAGAGCTCTGCCTACCATCCTAAGGGAGCCATGGGTATAATTAATTTTATTTTATCTTGTTAAATTTTGACGTCATTAGACACTTTCATTTTAAGATTGGTTTCTAGTCTTTCCTAAAATTAATCCACAGGTCTGATGATGGTTATGTAAAAATAACCGAAACCGGTTACCTATATCATTGAAACATAAATGATGTGATCAAGACTGAACTTTAGTCAAAATATAATAATCTATTGATCACTGTATTCCAAAAATGTTTACCAAATTTGTTTTCTTATTTGCTCAGGAAGCTTACAATGTTTCGCACGAGTGGTTTAGGAATCTGAAGTTTCTCCAGTTCTTTGCATAACACTGACAAGCCCACGTTGTCGTATGCTCTAGTCAAGACTATGAACGCAACTATCATACAACTGTTACGAGAGAAATTCACGCTACCATGGCGACGAATTGGCTAAGAGTAGAGGGCATAGTTTAATCGGGATTCGACCGTATCATGCTTATTTAAATCCGATTGAAAGCATACGGGCCTAGGTGAAAAGTAATGTGACAAAAAACAACAAGTAGTTTACGTTCACTGAGGTTGAAATGCTGACTGCAGAACTGCTCTTGAATTGTCAGCCAATCCAAGAAGATAATTGAGGAGACATTGCCTGATGAAGGAATGTGACGAGTTTTGAGGAATACGTAATTTATATTGGTGCCACGTTGAAATCTGCTTCTTTTGCCAAAACATAGCAATGTTTAGAAATATTCACGCCAGTAAAATTCTAATGCAGTTGAAATTGCGATAGAGTCCTGAAATAGTGTACTATTAAACTAACAAATGAGGGCAAGTCAGCAAATAGTTTATGAAGTGATCCACTGTCAGTATGAAAATAAACGTGTAACTTATTTACTAATTGTTAGAAAACCCACAGCAGTTCTCGTTTCACTAGCTATCGATGACCCTCAATAGTTACTTTATTTCGTTGAAAACATCTGTAGTTGCCTGAATGTCGCGGTAGATATGGAAGTTTCCTATGTTAATCACATGGCGAAACACTCTCGTCTTTGCGCGCATTCATTTGTCAGAGTCTTGTTTCGATACCTCAGACCATATGTGAGATAAGATTAATTTGAGTATTTCATCGTAATTTTCTTTTCACTGACGCACGATTTCTTCACAGAGCACTTTACATGCATTCCATTTTCTCGACACTGGAAACAGACAGTGCTATCTTTCAAAGTTTGAAGAATAATTTAATATATTATCTACATTTAATACGCAGCAACATGTAACCTAATACTCATCAAACACAAATACATAGCGACACATTTCTTGCAGTAGTTTATATGCTATCGAAATATCACAAATATGACCAGTAACGAAATGGAAGGTGGTTTATCATGAAGCTGGAGAATTAGACTATAAGACGTGCGAGAATGAGAGTTTATTACCGAATAGTTTCTTTAAAATCGTTTGAGAAAGATCGGAGATCGGTCGGCTTGCTTTTCACGCAGTCAAGCGAGCCTGCCAGGTGTTGCGCAAGCACACGCTAGCCACTATTCGTCCCTCCACTCGCACCGTACTGAACTGTCAAAAGTCGCAACTTAACTTTAAACGCACTATAGTGAGGAAACCACGCGTGATGTGTATAAGACCCGAGTTCAACTACGGCGCAGCAGCGCCGCAGCGGCGGCTCGGGGAACTGGAAGCAGCGGAAGCTAGCGGCAGCCACTGACGGACAGCCAATGGGGGGGGAGAACCCACTGAAAAGCGCGGTGCATTCGATTGACCGTACGGTGAACCTGCGTGAAGCAAAGACGAAGTTGGGTGAAGCCATACCAAATTTTTATTTACTTCACGATATATTCTTTCACATATTTCGTTATACATGTTTTCTTATTTCAGATTCGATGAATTACTGCTCATAAGTCTTCTATTACTCATTATATAGTCCACAACAACATCGCTCCAAATCAAAAACTTGCAGTGACTCTCATGAAAGCATTTAGCAGTGCAATTTACGGTACCTAAAGGCAGTTTCCTGTAATGAAAATTCGTTACCTTCCATGCGGCAGGCGTTTTTTGCTATATTAAGATCTTGTGTTTCACAACATGGTGACTGTTAGGTACTGAAACAATCAAAGTAGTAGTACCACAATACTCAACTTCATCTCTAAACTGCCGCTATCATAGCCACGACACACACAAATCCAACGGCCACCTAGCATAGGGGTACAAGTTAATATCCCTAACAATACCGACAATGAACAGATTGAAAGAACGTATAATAAGATAAAATATTCATACAGTTAAGAGAGACAAAATATGATGACTGGAATTCGATAGCAGGGATATCAGGAGAAAATGGAGAACGTGGGCTCAAGGGAAGGAATGAAGGGGAAAAGCCACCTGGTGGAATATAACACAGCACATAATTAATAATCGCCAACACTTCGCTTAAGACTTCTAAAAGGAGAAGATATATGTAGAACAGTCTTCAGATTTTAAACTGTAACAAATTTCCAGGTGCAGATGTAGACTGACGATTATTTGTTGGCTATGAACTGTGCTTTACATCTAAAGAGATAGCAAAGGTGGCAAATTAAGAAAATACCACCTGAATAAGTTAAGATCCAGAGTTTGTCAATAATGGTAAATGGATCATTACACAACGACTGACTGAAACTGAGGATAAGGTACAATTGAGAGAAGAAGTAGTGAAGGCATCAGAGAATGTTAATGCGAAAAAGGTACTGTACAAATCCTTGGATAACACGTGATATGCTGAATTCAATGGACAATAGGGGAAAATATATAAATGCAGCAAATTAAATAGATCATAGCGAACACAGACGTCTGAAAATTTGCATTGACAGGAATCTTAGATCGCTAATCAAGAGTACCTGGGAAAAGGTAAATGACAAAAAATAAAATAAAATAAAATTGGGGCATATAGAGCCAACTGTACGAATATTAAGGGCTCAAATGGCAAACCAGTACTAAGCAAAGAAGAGAAGGCTGGAAGGTGGAAGGCATATGTAGAGGGGACGGGTGAAGCAGAGGCTACAGAAACTAACATGAGCATAATGTTAGGTTCCTGTGAAATGACTGAACACTTGTTGCAGCACTGATCCTGGCACTTAGCGTAGTAGCCAGACTGTAGAAAGGCAAACCTGTCCTCACAGCATTTGTAGCTTTAGAGAAAGCTTTTGACAGTCTTAGCTGAAATACAGGGAGGTATTAGTGATGGAACAGGGTGACACATGGTTATGTACAATTTGTACAGGAACTAAACTGCGGTTTTAAGATTTCAAGGACTTTCAGAAGTTACGACGATTTTATTTCATATTGTTGCTGTCTTCAGTCCAGAGACTGGTTTGATGCAGCTCTCCATGCTGTTCTATCTTATGCAATCTGCTGCATCTCCAAGTAACTACTGCACCCTACATCCTTCTGAATCTGCTTAGTGTATTCATCTCTTGGTCTTCTTCTACGACTTTCACCCTACATGCTGTCCTCCAGTACTATATTGGTGATCCCTTGATGCCTCAGAACATGTCCTACCAACCGATCCCTTCTTCTAGTCAAGTTGTGCCACAGATTCCTGTTGTCCCAAATTCTATTCAGTACCACCTCATTAGTTACATGATCTACCCAGATCTACCCATCTAATCTTCAGCATTCTTCTGTAGCACCACATTTCGAAAGCTTCTATTCTCTTCTTGTCTAAATTACTTACCATCCATGTTTCACATCTATATGTGGCTACACTCCATACAAATACTTTAAAAAAAGACTTCCTGACACTTTAATCTATAATCGATGTTAAAAAAATTTCTCTTCTTCAGAAATGCTTTTCTTGCCATTGCCGGTCTACATCTTATATCCTCTATACTTCGACCATCATCAGTAATTTTTCTCCCCACATAGCAAAAGTCATCTACTTTAAGTATGTCATTTCCTAATCTAATACCCTCAGCACATTTTGCTTTTGTTGATGTTCATCTTATATCCCCCTTTCAAGACACTGTCCATTCAGCTCTTCCAGGTCCTTTGCTGTGTGACAGAATTAGTGTCACCACAAAACCTCAAAGTTTTTATTTCTTCTCCATAGATTTTAATTGCTGCTCCAAATTTTCCTTTTGTTTCCTTTACTGCTTGCTCAATGTACAGATTGAATAACATCGGGGATGGGCTACAACCCTGTCTCACTCCCTTCCCAACCACTGCTTCCCTTTCATGCCCCTCGACTATTATAACTTCCATTTGGTTTCTGTAGAAATTGTAGATAGCGTTTCACTCCCTGTATTTGACCCCTGCCACCTTCAGAATTTGAGAGAGAGTATTCCAGTCAACATTGCGAAAAACTTCCTCTTAAGTCTACATATGCTAGAAACGTAGGTTTGCCTTTCCTTAACCTATCTTCTAAGATAAGACGTAGGGTCGGTGTTGCCTCATGTTTTCCATTTCTACAGAATCCGAACTGATCTTCCCCAATTTCGGTTTCTACCAGTTTTTCCATTCGTCTGTAAAGAATGCGTGTCCGTATTTTGCACATTTCATATAGTTCAATAGTCGTCACCCTGTAATTAGTAATTACATCTTATGACATACAAGCAAATTAGTTTCGGTATAAGCTCTGTAGGTCTGTGTAATGTATTGTAAACGCTAATGTGTTCCATGTCACTGTACATCTCATTTCACACGCTGTTAGACGCCTTGTAAAAACGTGCATCGATCTATTGTAAAAAAAGTAGTTGCTTCCATATTTCGACAGATAAGAAGGTTTAAGAGTATTTGTTATGGAAAAAATTTGGGACTCTTTACGAGGTGTCATTTGCAAAAAACCACATTTAGATTTCTTGAATCGTCTACGAAATTTGTGGCTGACATGACCACTTAGTTTATGACGATCAGGGTGGAGTACGTGTCGCACCAGCGTGACCTGCACTCGGCCACAATACAGCCAGTCATTCAATATCTCGAGAACGGTGATAGCTGTAGTTCTGCTCTCAACCTTAAAAACAATTTCGGTATGTTGGCTAAATACCATGAGCAGTAATCTATTACCCAGAACGAACTATACACGAAGTTACGCAATGCGATTTTACCTTTGCACATCCAAAAAAATTTCGTGTAGTACTTAAGCGATACAACAAGTAACCACGACGAATAACGAAAAGAAATGCAGTCCTTTATTGAGTGAAGATAACAGTGTGTAAAATACGAAAGAATCAAACTTTTTCACCAAATCGGATGATAAGTATATTTCGTAGCTGCCACACCAGCGTTTCGTCCCAAGTTCGTACGCCTGAGGATCCTGTACCTGACGTGACGCTCACCGCGATCTGTGATTAGTGCCATGGACCTGCAGCGCACCATGTGGCAGAGGTTGCAGTTCGACATGGGCACACCGCGATGCAGAGTCGGCTATGACGGGCTGCTCAGGGCGTTTTCATGGCAACCACGACTCTGCCGCTGCGTTTTGCCACTCGACACCCCTGCTGGGAACTGGGTGTAATTTCGCGCGTTCTGCACGGTGGTTGCGGCAAGCAGGGAGAATGCTCAGCGTTTGATGCAGGATGAGGTGCGGAGGCATGTGGGGGTGGGGGGAGGAAAATAAGCTGCGCCTCCAGTAGGTTCAAGAAACAACAATGTGCACGATGGAGATAACGATCATTTCAATACTCTGTCATCGAAACTGATATTGTTGTTTGTACTGACATGCCAAAAACTGTCTCACTCATTTTTGAAACAATCGTGATCAAAATAGCGCAAGACCACACACCACCCTGACAACACAGTTCGGCTACAATGCATACTACATTGGCGAATGTTATGCTGTGCAGATGGCAACAAACATATCCAAACCACTACGCTGCAAAATCTCCTGACTACTGCCGAGTACTACCGATCAGAACTAGGGAGTCCAAGCACAAAGTTATCTACATAACCTCTGCTATGTCTCACCATAGTGCGATGGTTCTGGCTTAGTAGTATGTTTGTGAAAAATGAGTCCATCTAAACAAAGGAAAACATACCACTTCTTCGTGAGTAGGAAGGAACTGATTTTTTGTTGTAATGCATAGGATAGGTTTTTATGTTTGATATGCAATGGTGCCATGCCTAAAAAAAGAAATATTGGACACCATTTTAGAACAGTTCATGAAGAATTAGAAGCAGATGTTGTTAGTGATTTGAAGAGTAAGAAATTTTCTAGTACAATGAAGGAAGAAACGTTTGGAAATTAATGAGTGTAAAAACCTATCCTAACATTGTAAAAGTGGTAGTGTCTGTGACGGATTCTTTTTTTTTAAAAAAACTTATGCATCAGCAGCATTTTCAGTGTTAAACATAATAAACCTGAGTGTAGAAATATAGAAATAAACTAATACTCATCTTTCAGGGTGCGTAAGGTTGGCTCTGACAAATTGTTCACCAGATTACAATAAACTTGTCAATAATACGCAAAACCAAGTATCTCACTAAACTTTTTTCAGCATTTATTATGATTTTAATTTTTTCTTCAAATGTTTTTAATATGTTGAAAATTGAGTGGTAGGCCAACAACTTTTTATGGAGAGAATATTGCCTTTTATGTAATTTGTGTAATTAAACTGGTTTATTTTGACTAAAGTTTTGTTCTGTTCTTAATTTTTTGTGAATTTTTAAAGCAGTAAATGTCTAAATCGACCAAAATTGAACAGTGTAGGATGATTATAATTAAAGTTATACTTTCAAACCGCTGTAGAAATAACACCACTGGTCAGAATAACGTCAAATTGCTACGGAATATTATCGGAGAAGGAAAACGTACGGCAGAAGAAAAATAAATAGTTACAAAATGTAGCAATAAATGGCGCTGTAAGCATCATAATTTAATAGTGGTCGACTACAAATGACGCATGAATCATACAACAATGCCTAAGGTGTACGGTTGACGTTAAACAAACTCTGCTACTCAGTATGCATGGGTGTACAGGTTTCAGACTGTTACGTAAGCCCATCCTCCAGAGCAAGGTCATATTACATCGGATGGGAAAAATCGGTTTTAAATTGTCCTGAGGCCAAAAACCGCATAAAAAGCATCAATGACATCGGTTTTTAATTGTCCTGAGGCCAAAAAACCGCATAGAAAGCATCAATCAAAATCAAATCGGAAGATTAATTTCTGTGTGACTGGCGCAAAACATGTTCATGTTCACTATGCTGTCCACCGTTTTATGCAACAGGTTGAAATCGAGAAACAGCATGTTCCACAAGTGATCGAAGTGATTCTTGGGTCACATTCAGAATGTGTTGCACAATGAGTGCCTTCAGTGCAGCTAAGTTTACAATCAGAACACCGAACACAATATGTTTCAGATAGATCCACAGCTAGAAGTCACACGGATTAAGATAAGATAATCAGGATGGCCAGGCTGTAGGGAAATGGTGGCTGATAATTCTAGCATTTCTGAAATGGCATCAGCAGCTGCATAATTGGATTTGCAATGTGCGTACATGCGCGAGCTTGCATAAAAATGACCCCATTCACACATCCACGCTGTTGGAGAGCTAGAATGACGTAGTTGCGCAAAACACACTCATAGCATTTACCTGCGACGGTATAGGTAACAAGACCGGAAGCACCTGTCTCTTCGAAAAAAATATGGCGCAAAACCGCACAACTCAGCGACCTTTTCAGGATGAAGTGGTACTGCTTGATTTGGATGCAGATTTTCCGTTGCCCATACTCGACAATTCTGTTTGTTGATATATCCTGTCAGAAACTGTCCACAAAATCTTCTACAGCCAATCATCGTCCAATTCCATGCCAGCAAGAAATTCTGAAACAAAGTCTGTCTTGCTGGCAGGTCAACAGGACGCAACTCGTGCACACGGGTAATTTTGAATGGATAGCAAAGAAGGGCGTTTCGTAGGATTTTACGCACCATACTCACGGGTACGGCCAATGATCGGGCAATTCTCCGTGCACTACACGTTTGCACACCATCACTCGTCTCCTCCAACATTCTGTGGCCACTGCTTCACTGACGTCGACTCGTTTCCTCCCTCTACCAGGCTGCACATCAAAAGAACCCGTCTTCTCGAATTTCCGAATCATTTTATCCAGAGCCGCGGCAGTCATCGGACCAACGCCTTTTCTCAAGGAATTAGAATTCAGAAAGCGGACGTAATTAGTTTGATACTTACCATTAATCCATTAATGATGAACGTCGCTCTTGACGGTACATGATTCACAATATTATCTGTTCAGAAGACATATAGTAACTGAATATTGCGCCTTGCTAGGTCGTAGCAAATGACGTAGCTGAAGGCTATGCTAAACTGTCGTTTCGGCAGATGAGAGCGTATGTAGGCATTGAACCATCGCTAGCAAAGTCGGCTGTACAACTGGGGCGAGTGCTAGGGAGTCTCTTCTAGACTAGACCTGCCGTGTGGCGGCGCTCGGTCTGTAATCATTGATAGTGGCGACACGCGGGTCCGACGTATACTAACCGACCGCGGCCGATTTAAAGGCTACCACCTAGCAAGTGTGGTGTCTGGCGGTGACACCACTGTTGCTTCTAATCTCTGGGACCATTGGAGGAGAATACAAAGAAACCAGGGTTCTCATCTAGTAGATGTGAGGTAATTGTGAAATTCCATGACATGAAAAGGGCGTCTTTCAAAGCTGACCTATCTTCTATTTCTATGACTGTAGTGTGTAAGTGCAAGTGTTTTCTAGAAGACCCGCTACAATCGCTGTTGACGATTAAGACGCTAGGTACCATAGCACCTGCACTACATTTACCAAATAAAAAACATAGGCCTCAACCCACGAACGAACCAACGACCTATTGCATGCTAACCCAAAACTCTATCCACTGCAACAAGTGTCCAGCACGAGAATGGTGTGCTGACAGGGGTAGTTACCATACATGTGGTTACAGTATGAGATTTTCACTCTGCAGCGGAATGTGCGATGATATGAAACTTCCTGGCAGATTAAAACTGTGTGCCGGACCGAGACTCGAACTCGGGACCTTTGCCTTTCCCAGGCAAGTGCTGAGCTACCCAAGCACGACTCACGCCCCTTGCAAAGTTCGCAGGAGAGCTTCTGTAAAGTTTGGAAGGTAGGAGGCGAGGTGCTGGCAGAAGTAAAGCTGTGGGGAGGGGGCGTGAGTCGTGCTTCGGGTTGCTCAGTTGGTAGAGCACTTGACCGTGAAAGGCAAAGGTCCCGAGTTCAAGACTTGGTCTGGCACACAGTTTTAATCTGCCAGGAAGATTCATGTGGTTACAGTGTTGCCAGATTGCCACTCTTTAACGTCCTTTTTCTGCTGGATGTACTCGTCGGACGAAATTTCGTGACAGACCTTTTTTTTTTTTATCGCTGGCAGGTGAGGAGTCGCGCTGCGAAGCCCGAGTGAGCGAATTTCGCTTCACCCTGTATAGATGCCTTTACAGGCGCCGGCTCTAACATTCTGCGTGGTGTCTGTTTGTTCTATATCGTGTCTCCCTACCACTTTCGCGCAACGACGCTCTGAACGTGTTTTTTAGGGAATTGACTAGTTTGAACCTGGGACCTTTTGCTGGTAAGGAGACGACAGACCACACATGACATGTAGAATTCAGAAGAGTTCAGTGAGACTAGCGATGATATAACCAAATACTTAATGATTTCAGCGTCAGCTCCACTGCACTCCCTGTAAAAGAATCTTAATACTAACTAAATTTAGTGGAAGGGGTTCAAGGCTTTCCTATTTTTAGTTAGCTGGTAAAATAACGTCGAAAAAGCAGTTAAGTTTACCATTGTAAATTTTATTCTACTCAGAAATCATTGTTTATAAATTGCACTATTGATAAAAGGAAATGTTTTAATACAGGATGGTAAAAACCAACTGCGTCCAACAAAAATGTGAACGAATATTCCCTGAATGGGTTTCCAAGTTCTACAATGGATCGAAGAATGACCTATGCCATATCACATCTATAATCTAGGTTTAAATTAAGTTTCACAAGAGAGAAAACTATCAAAATGGTCTACAGTGACCCTCAATTATCTTTAATTACTTATCTAACTTGTCGTAAATTACAGTGGCTGATGTGGCTTCTCAATAACTATATGACAGAAAAATCATCGCGTTTCAGATTTTTACTTCAAGTGGCAAATGTCAACACCATGAGCTTTAATTGACGATCGACACTAGTATTACGCAAAAAGGGGGTGTAACAGATGAGACTTCTGCAGTTCTGAGTGAAGCTTTATGCGCTGTTATGCGGCATCGCGTGTGTTCATTACCTTGTCGGTGTTCGTCAGGGGGCGGCAGGCAGCACAGCTCCGCTCACCTTGCCGTCTCGGAAGCAACCCTGAAGCAACTCTCTGCTAACTTCTCCTTACTACAGTTTACCGAAGTTGGTTTAAAAAAACTATCTGGCTGTGTTTTCAATCAGGGTCTCAGTGTTAACCTTAAGCTCTGCCTACAAAAATTCTGTCTATCCAATGAGAAACGTTATACTTTTCGTGGTGGGGCAATGTTTTTAAAGTTTGCAACGTAACAGAGACCCGAAAAAGTCTCACGCTAAAACTTGCAGCTGGTGTGGTCCTTTTAGCGTTATCGTAAGATCTATACTGTTTTTCTGGAGGGCTCTATCTTTTAACATTGGCTGGGGGGGTGGTCCTAACGTAACAGAGACGCGAAAAAGTCTCACGCTAAAACTTGCGGGTGGTGTGGCCCTTTTTTGTGTTCTTGTAACATCTATACTGTTCTTCTGGAGGGCCCTAGCTTTTAACATGGGCTGTGGGGTGGTCTTAAGGGTTAGCTGGCGACGTGGGTGTCCGTCCCTTATCGGTTCTGCTCTCGGCTTCTGTTCTCGTTTCTCCCCTCGGAACTGCGTCTGTCTCACGGTGGGAAGGTATGACATGCATTTAGGCATTCTTGTGTTAGTCTGTGGTATTCCATTTGCTCACTCGTTACTCGTATTACTTTGGTTAATTTAATGTCACGATTTATTCGGAGCTATGTGACATACTACTGGATTTGCTTATCATGTCAGGGTTTTCATGGAAGGTGTTGGATTTGCCTGACACCTTGCACGGCGCGTATAACTCTAACGCCCTAGGCCTATAGCGTCGTTGGGCGAAGTTAGCGGACTTGGTTTGCTATTCAAAGTTTTACGTATTCGCTCCCATCTACAAGTCCCAGAAGTTTGTAACGGTAATTTACACACACACACACACACACACACACACACACACACACACACACACACACAGCACTTTGGTCTAACAGCAATACTTTTTCAGGTGCCCAGGTACATCATAACGCTGCACGAGCTGCTGGCGCACACGCCCCACGACCACGTGGAGAGGAAGAGCCTGCAGAACGCCCGCCAGCAGCTGGAGAACCTGTCGCGCCAGATGCACGATGAGGTGGGTACCGGCGTCGCTCCGTACCACGCCCGTGCTCTGCAGCCGAGCAGTTCTCTTCACAGCAGCACGCGGCGCTCATAAAAAGGACGCTGCTGAAGCTACACGAGATTTGGTGAAGATGATGTCGCTTAAGAAATGCCACAAGTCACATTGTTGTTGTTGTTGTTGTTGTTGTGATCTTCAGTCCAGAGACTGGTTTGATGCAGCTCTCCATGCTACTCTGTCCTGTGCAAGCTGCTTCATCTCCCCGTACTTACTGCACCTACATCCTTCTGAAAATACTTAGTGTATTCATCTCTTGGTCTCCCTCTACGATTTTTACACTCCACGCTGCCCTCCAATGCTAAATTTGTGATCCCTTGATGCCTCAGAACATGTCCTGCCAACCGGTCCCTTCTTCTTGTCAAGTTGTGCCACAAACTCCTCTTCTCCCCAATTCTATTCAATACCTCCTCATTAGTTGTGTGATCTACCCACCTAATCTTCAGAATTCTTCTGTAGCACCACATTTAGAAAGCTTCTATTCTCTTCTTGTCTAAACTATTTATCATCCATGTTTCACTTCCATACATGGCTACACTCCATACAAATACTTTCATAAATGACTTCCTGGCACTTAAATCTATTCTCGATGTTAGCAAATTTGTCTTCGTCAGAAACGCTTTCCATACCATTGCCAGTCTACATTTTATATCCTCTCTACTTCGACCATCATCAGTTATTTTGCTCCCCAAATAGCTAAACTCCTTCACTACTTTAAGTGTCTCATTTCCTAATCTAATTCCCTCAGCATCACTCGAGTTAACTCGACTGCATTCCGTTATCCTCGTTTTGCTTTTGTTGATGTTCATCTTATATCCTCGTTTCAAGACACTGTCCATTCCGTTCAACTGCTCTTCCAAGTCCTTTGCTGTCTCTGACAGAATTACAATGTAATCGACGAACCTCAAAGTTTTTATTTCTTGAAACTTCCTGGCAGATTAAAACTGTGTGCCCGACCGAGACTCGAACTCGGGACCTTTGACTTTCGCGGGCAAGTGCTCTACCAGCTGAGCTACCGAATCACGACTCACGCCCGGTACTCACAGCTTTACTTCTGCCAGTACCTCCTCTCCTACCTTCCAAACTTTACAGAAGCTCTCCTGCGAACCTTATTTCTTCTCCATGGATTTTAATACCTACTCCGAATTTTTCTTTTGTTTCCTTTACTCAATATACAGACTGAATAACATCGGGGAGAGGCTACAACCCTGTCTCACTCCCTTCTCAACCACTGCTTCCCTTTCATGCCCCTCGACCCTTATAACTGCCATCTGGTTACTGTACAAATTGTAAATAGCCTTTCGCTCCGTGTATTTTACCCCTGCCACCTTTAGAATTTGAAAGAGAGTATTCCAGTCAACATTGTCGAAAGCTTTCTCTAAGTCTACAAATGCTAGAAAAGTACGTTTGCCTTTTCTTAATCTTTCTTCTAAGACAAGTCATAAGGTCAGTATTGCCTCACGTGTTCCAATATTTCTACGGAATCCAAACTGATCTTCCCCGAAGTCGTCTTCTACCAGTTTTTCCATTCGTCTGTAAAGAATTCGCTTTAGTATTTTGCAGCTATGACTTATTCAACTGATAATTCGGTAATTTTCACATCTGTCAACACCTGCTTTCTTTGGGATTGTAATTATTATATTCTTCTTGAAGTCTGAGGGAATTTCGCCTGTCTCATACATCTTGCTCACCAGATGGTAAAGTCTTGTTAGGCCTGGCTCTCCCAAGGCTGTCAGTAGTTCTAATGGAATGTTGTCTACTCCCGGGGTCTTGTTTCGACTCAGGTCATTCAGTGCTCTGCCAAACTCTTCACGCAGTATCATATCTCCCATTTCATCTTCATCTACCTCCTCTTCCATTTCCATAATATTGTCCTCAAGAACATCGCCCCTGTATAAACCCTCTATACACTGCTTCCACCTTTCTGCTTTCCCTTCTTTGCTTAGAACTGCGTTTCCATCTGAGCTCTTGATATTCATGCAAGTGGTTCTCTTTTCTCCAAAGGTCTCTTTAATTTTCCTGTAGGCAGTATCTATCTTACCCCTCGTGAGATAAGCCTCTACATTCTTACATTTGTCCTCTAGCCAACCCTGCTTAGCCAGTTTGCACTTCCTGTCGATCTCATTTTTGAGACGTTTGTATTCCTTTTTGCCTGCTTCGTTTACTGCACTTTTATATTTTCTCATTTCATCAATTAAATTCAGTATTTCTTCTGTCACCCAAGGATTTATACTAGCCCTCGTCTTTTTACCTACTTGATCCTCTGCTGCCTCCACTACTTTCACCCTCAAAGCTACCCATTCTTCTTCTACTGTATTTCTTTCCCCCATTCCTTTCAATTGTTCCCTTATGCTCTCCCTGAAACTCTGTACAACCTCTGGTTCTTTCAGTTTATCCAGGTCCCATCTCCTTAAATTCCCAGCTTTTTGCAGTTTCTTCAGTTTTAAGTCACATATGTCGTACAAAATACAGCTCGTACCAGCTACAGTAGGTATTAAACGCAACTAGTAAATGAAACTTGAAGAATCAGAAAAAAGAAGGCAACTAGTAATTCAGGGAGAACCAAAATTTCGGCTCTTGTGCTTGCCCTGGCAGGCGTGGAAACTCTCAGGATAGCAATGTACACGCCCTGGACAGTTTTAACGAAAAAGGAGTTGTCGTGATAACGGGAATCACCTTGCAGGTCGATCAGATACATTTGCACATCACAGGGGAACTTCCAGCTGAAACGGCGAACGGTCTCGTAAACAGCGCAGAAATGGGTGTAATTAGACCGAGTTTGCCTTTCTCTCCTATTTCGTACTGACTGGGCATACAAAAACGCTTGACATTGAATTATGTTGTACTTATAGACAACACAACCTCATTTGGCTTTGACCTATTCACACAACCTTTTCGCAACATTAGCAGTGCGGTTACTCAGCTTATAAAGTCATTCTGGCTGTTCTTCTAAACAAACTTCCAAATTTAAGGTGTAAGATGTTCATGCATCAGCTAGATTAAAGACTTTCGTTCAGTATTTGCCAGGTTTGGAAGGAATGTAGATTGGAAAACTACATCGTCCTTAAAAGTGGTTGAGCATCTCATCTACAGTCAGATATTCCCAAAGAGGATAGTGCACTATGCAGTTATGCCATATTTCTATTTCTGTCTTATTCATTCTTCGCAGTTCCCCTCAAATCTGGAATGTGTGATACAGTATTACGTACCCAGTTCTGACACGAGGATAACGAACGTCTTCCATCAATGTAGTATGATTATCCTTACCAAGAAAATTTATTATTACTCTGCTTCGTGTCACTATCATCCGAAATTTCTTCATTTGGCCGGCCAGAGTGGCCGAGCGGTACTAGGCGCTACAGTCTGGAACCGCGCGACTGCTACGGTCGCAGGTTCTAATCCTGTCTCGGGGATGGATGTGTGTGATGTCCTTAGGTTAGTTAGGTTTAAGTAGTTCTAAGTTCTAGGGGACTGATGACCTCAGAAGTTAAGTCCCATAGTGCTCAGAGCCATTTGAACCATGCCGTTAGCGGATGCAGCAAGTGTGTTGTCTGCACTTTTGGAACACCGTGTCGCACATTGTTTCTCAGAGCTGACTGGTGACAGCGGTTGTGCACTTTCCGATTGTAATATTTCAGCAGCGCCATTGACATCAAGTACGCAGAACTACATGGATCAAATGGCTCTGAGCACTATGGGACTCAACTTCTGAGGTCATCAGTCCCCTAGAACTTAGAACTACTTAAACCTAACTAACCTAAGGACATCACACGCATCCATACCCGAGGCAGGATTCGAACCTGCGACCGTAGCGGTCTCGCGGATTCAGACTGAAGCGCCTAGAACCGCACGGCAGAACCATATGCTTGGGTCGTTAACACTCTGTGAGACAGGTACATTGTTTACATTGATCTACACTTTTTCTGACTACTGAAGTGAAGCTTCTGCTGAGGGCACGGTATCTTAAATTTAGCTGCGTCTCGAACTGCTCTTAGAGCGGCTACGCGTGTCCACCCTTATAGCTGATTCCTAACTAATATTTGCAGACGCGCCTAGCACGAAAATTAATGCACGTCAAGCGTGTATTGAAACGGTCTAAAGCTAATAATTTCTTCCGCACGCAAAACCCAATGAAAAATTTTTGGACATCTACGTAAAATGCTTCGCGACCAGATTACAAATGTTACGCGATTCTGTTTCAGATGAGGTGATTTGCAGTCCGTGCATTTGGAAAACTCTGGAAGATTGTAATAAGCAGGACTTTCACATGGCGAACGACGTGGGCTGTTGCGCCATTTTCCACGAAAACAGTAGTTGCGCTACAAAGCAGGAATGACACGGTGTGCAAGCAGCTCTGGGTAACGTGCAGAGTCACGGTACACCTGACATGCCATCTGGGTCCCTCCTCTTTAAAGAAGTACGGATAGAGAATGAAGATGCTTATGAATTCACATCACAAAGTCACAATGGCTGTCCCTGCGCAACAAGCCGTTGAACAGTACCCCAGATTTGGAAGTTCAGTGTATTCACTGCATCTTGTAGTGTATGACGAGCCTCACAGTCTCATGTCATCATCTTCGATCCGTGACAGGAACCGAGCCGGCCGGAGTGGCCGTGCGGTTCTAGGCGCTACAGTCTGGAACCGCGTGACCGCTACGGTCGCAGGTTCGAATCCTGCCTCGGGCATGGATGTGTGTGATGTCCTTAGGTTAGTTAGGTTTAAGTAGTTCTAAGTTCTAGGGGACTGATGACCTCAGATGTTAAGTTCCATTGTGCTCAGAGCCATTTGAACGGGAACCGAAGAGCAAATTCAGAGATGTGCTGCGGATTGTGAGGTTTCAGCTGCTGCACGAGTGTTAAAAGAGACCGTCATCGGATGAACGATTTTCGTGGCGATACACAAGCGCTAGCTTTAACCGGGTCTCGCGTCCGTCGGCTGTCGTAATTTAATATATTATTATTATTGTTATTATTATTTTTTGATTGTTGCCGACTTACGTGGTGGGCCTTAATAAAAATGATATTTAAGTTGAACAATGTAATAAACTTTTCATATTAATTTCCTCGGCTAGTCAGTTCACTTTAAAGCAAGAAATCTTTAGTTATTAATTAAAATTGCGGCTCACACACGCGCGAGAGTATTTTTCTTACCTCCGTTAACCAATGTATTGTAGTCGGAGTCCTGGCTCTGGCTCTCGGCTATGGTACTGAAAATAAGAATCTTAAAGCTAAGTATTTCTGCAACTTCGTGCGGCTGTGGAGAAAAATTAATATTATGCTAATAGCGGGCGAGTTTTCCGCTTCCGCTAATTTTTCATAAGTTAATATCGCCACGTAATGGCGTCGTTGGCTACATCGGCCGCTGCGATTGTTGGGTTAATTCAAGTAAGGCGGACATGAAATCGGGATCACCTCTTACAAATTAAAAGTGCACAATAATATTAAATCAGTGTATTATATGCTTAACTCATACAAATATGCTTACATTTGCCAGCACTCGCAAGATGTCCGTCTGTACACCATAAAGACAAGAGAAGAAGTAATGAAGACTACTAAAAAATTAACAAAAGAACGTATCTTGTCGTCTCTTTAGATCATTCTGTCATAAATTATTTCTTTGCAATCTAAACCTACACAGAGAAATTATTATTTTACGGCTACATGATAAAAATTTGGCACTGGGGACGCTATATTGCACCCCGAAATGTTTATGTCATAAAAAATGTTCGTGTTTTTTTTTTTGACATAAATATTTCTACTTTCATGGCCACAGTGTCCACACGCAGATTTTTCCTTCACAGTCTATATATGTCACATCGTATATTTAAATCGTTAAATTACTGAGGTGTGTTGCGCACAAAGTGTAATATAGATGAAGTTATCTACATAACAATATAATATACAATTGGTTACGTATGCAGTCATGTACAAAAGGACATAGAATAAAACTAGTTTTATTTTGGCTGCTTCTTCTTAGGGTTGCAACTTTTGCAGTGTTCAAAGGTATACAATCACGAGTTAGTCCGGAATATTTGAAGTCCCAGGGGTGTCAACTGTTCGCTCCCCATTTGGCGCGGCCGTAGGGAAACCTGGGGAAAACCTCGGCGGGGGGACAGACTAACTACTTGGTCACTTTCACTTAAATGTTTCTGGGATGTCATTGGAGTACAAGATGTGCATACTAATATTTTTGTTGCACTATGGAAAAAATGAGGTCATTATAACAATTGATTGCGGTGTCGTTGATGATCTACGCCGCGACGTTTAGCTCGCGACGGCGTCGGTTGGTGTGTTCGGTGCTCGGCGTTCGCGGCGGCTGCGGAGAGGTCAACGCCCGCTCGACGCCAGCGTGTGTCTTGCCGTCGCGGAACGTCAGAATCAGCTGATCGGCTGCACGGTTGGCGATGCGCTTCTGTCTCGGCCAGGCGTGGCGGAGTGGGATGATATCCGCTTCCCGCGCTTGTTGGCAGGAGTCAGCTCTGCTACGCATCTCCGACGTAGTACATGAAACATACACACAACCAACGTAATATTTGTTTCCCGCTGCAGATGGTTACGTTAGTGGGAAAGAAGCATTTATTAGTGCGGCAGTTGTTGTTAAGTTTTCGCCAGTTTCCGAGTGTCAAGCTAGCACTGTCTTGCAGAATACATGACATGGATCTTCTCCCGTGAATGAAGTTTTGATGTGCCACTGTTTCCATTACACGTCAGTTTTTGTCTTGATAAAATTATTTATGTTTTCGCCGCACTCGCAGGCACTGGTGAGTGTCCCAATACGAGCTTAGCACAAACATTCGCCGTTTCTGCGGTCGCTGTTTTGCAACAGTCCACGCATCGCATTCCAATCTCGCATTGTTGTACTCACGGAAATTACAGTCTGTCCCAAAAATATTGACTGTGGGTTCACTTCACGTTAACAGTTCACGTTTATAAGCAAATTCACAGTTTTTCGTGCGTAATATTGGCGTTTGACGTCTTTACCGCTCTTGAACGTTCAATACTAGCACTTCACTGTCCATATCACAGTTTCACCTTCACAGTTTTTCACACTGCTTAAAGTAACTGTTTCGATTAGTTCACAAACACTAATGTATTTCATTCAGTCTGAACTGGATTTTGGCTCGTGCTGGATTTTACCAGCCTCTTGCACTAATTGTCTCTTTTCATTTTCCACTTAGAGTCGTACTTGCCTTCAGATTTTTTGACTATACAATTGTATTTCCGTCTCATCTGAGGTAAGTCCCCATGTCATGTCTGCCCACTCATTGCGTACTTGCCCTCCAGAGCCAGGCTCGACTTTACAAAACTTTGCCTCTCGAATTATTGTACACATTTTATAATCTAGGCCTAGCGTGCAAGTTCCTAGATTAATGTTAGATTTGTGACTTTTGTTTACACTACAAATTCGTGCAAATCTTTGCCTTAGCAGATGGCAATATATTTTAACAGTGCTTAGCGGTAATCGCGTTTACTGATTTGCTTTGTACCTTGTCCACAACACATGAGGTACCTTGGGTGATGTACACCCTGCACTCATATTGTTAAGTAAATTATGCTTGAGCATATTTCAAGATCGGTATAGACATAAATACATGGAACAACATATACATTATAATATTAAATTTTCATAAGTTTCATTACTACTACAGTTCAAAAATATTCATGACACTCTAATGAAAAATTCTGCCATCATTACATGCTATTGAATTTTTTTTAATATTTTTTTTAGCATTTTTCAACATGAAATTTTTAAAATATTCTTAAATCTACGTTCATTTTTTTTCAAAATGCAATTGTTTAAAAATACTATTATTCCTTAACATCTACCAAATTGAATCGCACTAATCTTGTGTGCCGCATTGTCTTTAAATGTTACACTAAAATCTGAACATTTACCCACAAAAAAATACACTATAAACTTAACCTATTATTCACATATGTAAAAGTTGCTCTACTGAGCGAACTTTTTTAAGTCTTTATATGGATAGAGTCCTTTAATCTCTTCCGATTCTACGTCACCCAACAAATAGCTACATCCATGTGGTATGTCTATGATTTTGTAGGGCCCAGCATACACCAGTTGCCATATTTTATTCTTTTTCGCTAACAGAGATGACTTGGGATGAGTCCTTATTAGCACGAAGTCGCCTGGTTGATACACTGTTACCTTCTTTATTTTCTTGTCATGCTTCTTCTTTCGGCGCTCCGCGCACCTCGTTAAGTTATTTAGAGTCTCAGCTATAATTTGTTCGTGAGGTACAACTTGTCGTGGTACAGTTGGTAATGGTGACAGCCAGCTGTCGGTTTCATTCTTTCCAAACATGACTTCTAGTGGAGTATAACCGGTGGCTGAATGTGGTAATCTATTGTGGAGTTCCTCAAAAGCCGAAACGTATTCTGCCCACTTGGTGTGGCGATTCGGAATGTAAGTTCTCATGAACCTGTTCAACTCTTTAAAGGTACGCTCTACAAGACTGCTCTCCGGGTGAAATCGAGCTACAAAAATGTGTTTAATACCTTGCTCTTGTAGAAACGTTTTCCATTTGAGACCAGTAAAATAGGTGGCATTATCAGATAATATGATCTGTGGTTTGCCAACATTAACAAAATAATCTGTTCGTAATTTCTGAATGAGGGGTGTGGCCGTTGAAGCTTTTACAGGATACAATTTTAGAAATTTGGAAAAGGCATCATATACAGCAAATACATATTTCACACCACCTCTGCCAGTGGGTAGTGGCCCTAGAATGTCAACAGAAACTAGTCGTAATGGTTTGTTAGGGACAACAGGGTGCAATTCACTTACAGTGGGCAGATTTGTAGGTTTCGTCCTTTGACAAACTACACATGTCCTTACAACATTCTGAATTATTCTTTTCATATTCTTAAAATGACATTGTCTTGCGAGAAGTGCTCTACATTTTTCAATCCCCACGTGTCCCCACGAAAGGTGCTCGTGCCACATTAAATCACTGATGCATACTTCCGGTACACAGATACACCACAAGTCCTTGTTAACATCCTTCCGGTAATATAATACCCCATTTTGCACAGAATAATGGCTACCTATCTGATTTCCACCCGAAGATAGGAGTTCTTGTTTGACTTTTCCCAAGGCGGGATCTTCGTCCTGTAAACTAGGCAGTTGCTTGCACGTCTGCAGGAACTTTTTTCGACAAGTAGGGTCTTTCATAACTAAAATTTTGTACTCTGTTGCCTGTTCTAGTATTGTTGTTAACTCAGGCAGACCTTGCGGCAACCGTGACAAAGCATCAGGCACTACGTTGTCACAACCTTTTATATACATTATTTGAAATTGATATTCCTGCAGAGCAAGCACCCACCTAGTCAACCTGTCGTGCATTAACTTGCATGTCAGCAAAAAACTTAAGGCCTGATGATCACAGAAAATTTTTACATTTTTTCCGTACACATAGTATCTGAACTTCTTCATGGCCCATACTACTGCTAGTGTTTCGAGTTCGGTGACTGTATATGATCGTTCACAACTTGACAACACTCGGCTTGCGAAACCAATTATTCTTATGTTCTTGTTTCCACCATCCTCATCGATTTGAAATAAACACGTGTCTAGTCCGACAGTGGAGGCGTCTGTAGCAAGGCAAAATTCCTTTGACATGTCAGGATGTGACAGTAGATTAGCATTTAGAAGGGCTTGTCGTATTTGCTTAAATGACTGCTGGCACAGTTCATTCCATATCCAGGGTGTATTCTTTCTCAACAAGTTTAACAGGGTATTATCATTTAAAAGCTGGTCAGGTATGAATCGTCTGAAAAATGACACTAGACCCAGAAATGCCTTTAACTGTTTCTTGGTTCTAGGAGGAGGGAAGTTCTCAATTGCTGCCATTTTCTTCGGATCGGGCACAATACCTGTAGGTGATATTACATAACCAAGAAATTTTATTCTCTCCCTGCCAAATTTGGATTTTGCGAGGTTTGCTGTTACGCCTACCTCAGAAAATCTTTTTAGTACGCATTTCAGCGTGTCCATGTGGCTTTCCCAATCGGGAGTAGCTATTAATAAGTCATCGACATACAACGTTACTCGGTCCAACAAATCCGGTCCTAATACTTTATCGAGCGCTGCAATGAAGACACCTGCACTAACATTTAATCCAAATGGTAAAACTTTAAATTGGTAACTTCTGCCGGCAAACACAAAGGCAGTGTACTTTCTTGATGATTCAGTTAGTGGGATTTGCCAATACGACGAACGCATATCGACAGAGGTCAGATATTTAACTCCATAAAACTTCTGTATCTGTTCATCCAGGTTTTCTGGTCGCGTTCTGAAGGTACAATTATTTTGTTAATATCGCGCGCATCAAGCACGAGACGTATACTGCCGTCCGCTTTCGCTACGGCCACGAGCGGACTGCTGTACGGGGATAGAGATGGTTCAATTATCCCCCAACCAAGCATTTTTCTTATTTCCTTCGTAACTGCCTCCTTCTTTGACCACGGGATGGTGTAGTTTGCGTGACAGAAAGTATCGTGAGGTACCACTTCGATGTTATAGGTGTAGCCCTCGATAACACCTGGTTTTTCCGAAAACACATTCTCATAATCTGTAAGTAGCTGAGTCAATTCGTTTTGTTGTGCTTCAATCAAATGTTCTGACTCTCTGACTTTCATGGCTATCAGTTTCGTTTTTTCCTCTTTATCTTCAGTAATAAATTCTTTATAATATGCTTGTCTTGTACTTACGTCAGAATATAAATTCATTACCTGTATTCCTTCGAATCTCGACTGAAAGTTCCGGCAATATTTACCGTGCACTTCCCGTGTCCTCAACAATGGCAAAATTACACGTCTATCCTCATTCATAAGGCTTACTTCCCCGCACAGGAGGTCGATTTTTGCGTCCCTCTGGCGTAAAAATTCCATCCCCAGGATGCAAGCAACACCTAATCCCTTAACTACTAGGGACGAGCTTTTCATTGCTTCATTTCCTACCGTAAACTCGACTTGCACCTGGTGCTTTATGATATGAGATTGTGCACCTATTGCACCTGTTACGCGACAATTCTTCACTGGCAATACTGGTATTCTATTATTTTGACTCAAGTACTTGTAAAAATTTGCACCCATGACATTGGTTGACGCACCGGTATCGACTATTATCTCTATTGGTGCTCCATATATATCTGCTTGCAATATAGCCTGCACAACACTTTTGTCGATTCGGTTACATTTCTGCGGTATGTTTACAAGTTCCTTTTCTATTTTTGTTCCTTCATTGTATCTCAGCATACAAAGTTTATGGCTGTCATCCGTGAATGTGCCCTCACTACACCATCCTGCAGCCAACAACGGAGAGCGTATTGTGGCTGTCTTTAGTTTAACGGATGAGCATTAGTGGGTTGACAGTTGTCTGTCACTTCCACTAACCTCACATTGTGGTTCTGGTTGTTGTTGTTGCTACTGTTGGGTTGGCCGCCCTGCCTCCCCGATGGTGTATTTTGATATTGTGTATGGCTCTGGTTTTGCGGTGGTCGGTTGTAACTCCCTGACATATTCTGTGACGGACCTGGGTTGGCGTTCCATTGTGGCGCTGTGTTTTGTTGCCACTGTGGTGTCGGTTCGTTACGACCACGCCACTGGTTTCGGTTGTTCCGCCATTGCGGATTGCCGTTACCATTATATCCATTACTCATGCGTCCATCATGATGTCTCTTTCGATTTTGACGATTATAACCGTTGCCGTTATAACCATTGCCATTGTTTGTGCCTCGATTCTGTTGCCGGTGCTCTTGCCTATTCCCGTTATCATTTGGTACGAAGTTACTACCGTTACTGTGGCTGCTATTGTGATCGGCTTTTTGTTGATTACAGCCTGCATGGTTCCACTTGTTTTCGGTTTTCATATCTTCGACCAATAAGTCAACAGAATCCACTATTTCCATGAATTGTTCTAAATCGTATTCCGGCACATTGATGAAATATCTTTTAATTTCACTGGGCAACTTCATTTTTATCAATCTGATTATGTCACGATCGGACATTGGCTCGTCCCAGTACCTGGTTTTGTTTATATACTTTTCGAAATATTTGCGTAACGTTCCCATCTTAGGATTGTACATTTCTGGACTGTACAACTCCTTTCGTAGTCTTTCTTGGACGCTATCGGACCAGAATTTTTGCAAGAATGCACCTTCAAACTGTTGCATCGTTAGACATTTTTCGGACACGTCGGTGGCCCACAGTGCCGCGTCACCTTGAATAAAGGAGACCACGAACTGTATTCTTTGTCTTTCCGTCCATGTCCTGGGAAACACATTCCTGAAGCTCTTAATAAATACAACAGGGTGGACATTTCGTTTTTCGCTATTGAAAGGTTGGAATGTCATGTGTTTTATTACATTGTCCTCTTTTTTTGCACCTCTGATTGCTACATTCTGGGACATTCATCACTTCGTGATGTGCGCTGCACGGTATCGCATGTTGTTCGTGCTCATAATTCGCATTAGGCTGCGGTTGCGCACTCGTACCCTGCCCACCGTCAGCGTTATTATAGTAATCAGTACGCGGAGTCGGATTCATTATCTGTCCGCCACTGTTTACATTGCTTTCCAACGCAGACAGTCTTCGCGCGACCTCCTGTTGCCAATTTGGCAACTCCGCTGTCACACGGGACTTGATCTGTGCCAATTCGGCATGTAGTGCGGCAGCGCTAGCGTCAATATTTACACTCGCGGCCGCAGTCGCTTGTTCTACAGCTGTTTTTACATCGCTTTCAATCTTTGCAGATATCTCGCGATCCTTTACTTCTAGCCATTCATTTAATTCTTTTTCTACTTTTTGAGCTTGCACTTCCAAATATGCGTCAATACTTTTCCGTGCATCTATCTCCACATTATCCACGCGGTTGGTTAGAGTCTGGACATTGTCTTCAAGCCTAGCCTGCGATATCTGTAATTTCTCCATCTCGCCGGCTAAGCTTTGCACAAGATCGGGGATTTCTTTGCAAGCGTCCCGCATCTCGGCAAGTTCGCTTTGGATACTATCTAGTTTAGCTTCATTGCGCTGCTCTTGCTCACGTAGCATCTGAGCCAGTTTCTCGTCTCTTTCTTTTTCCCTCTGTTTTAACATTCTTTCTTTTTCCCTTTCTTTCTGTTCTCTTTGTTGCTCTTGCTCATGAAACATCTGAGCCAGTTTTTCGTCTCTTTGTTTTTCCCTCTGTTCTAACATTCTTTCTTTTTCCCTATCTCTTTCTTCTAACCTGCGCAGAAATTCTATTAATCTAGCACTCGATTGGCCCCCCTGCGCTGGCAGTGGAATTGTTACTCTATTCCCATCCTGCTGTGGAGCGTCATTCACCGTCCACAGATCCTCGCCCCCCGCTCCGGAAATTATGTTATCCGAGGCGGTGGCTTGGGATTCGTTTACGTATTGCAAATGACCCACACTTTCCATATTAACAAAATTTTGTTCGTCTGGTACGGATGCTTTAGCTTGTCCTATCTTACCCATAATAAATTCACTTTAAGCCACTGACAAATCTTTAACACTGATACACACACGAATAATTATCCCCTCCAAAAATAAACACATAAATACACAAAACAAATAATTATCCCCTCCAAAAATAAACACATAAATACACAAAACTCTGAAGGTATCTCATGTGCACATGGGTTCGATATTCCGCACAGAGCTACTACACAGGATGCTTGCACAATAGGCCTTACCTTTATTTTTCTTTATCGTAATCCCTTTTCTTTTCTACACTTTTTCTTCTACAGATCTCCTCAGGGTGTGGTTTTGTTGTTGTACATGTAAAAGAATTCATATAAGCATTAATATTTTACAATAATTAGACACATACATAATTACATTCAATACAATAGAATCATATTAATCGGGCCCCACGTTGGGCGCCAATCTCGCGTCCGTCGGCCGTCGTAATTTAATATATTATTATTATTGTTATTATTATTTTTTGATTGTTGCCGACTTACGTGGTGGGCCTTAATGAAAATGATATTTAAGTTAAACAATGCAATAAACTTTTCATATTAATTTCCTCGGCTAGTCAGTTCACTTTAAAGCAAGAAATCTTTAGTTATTAATTAAAATTGCGGCTCACACACGCGCGAGAGTATTTTTCTTACCTCCGTTAACCATTGTATTGTAGTCGGAGTCCTGGCTCTGGCTCTCGGCTATGGTACTGAAAATAAGAATCTTAAAGCTAAGTATTTCTGCAACTTCGTGCGGCTGTGGAGAAAAATTAATATGATGCTAATAGCGGGCGAGTTTTCCGCTTCCGCTAATATTTCATAAGTTAATATCGCCACGTAATGGCGTCGTTGGCTGCATCGGCCGCTGCGATTGTTGAGCTGTAAATTACTTGAATGCAGGTTAATTCAAGTAAGGCGGACATGAAATCGGGATCACCTCTTACAAATTAAAAGTGCACAATAATATTAAATCAGTGTATTATATGCTTAACTCATACAAATATGCTTACATTTGCCAGCACTCGCAAGATGTCCGTCTGTACACCATAAAGACAAGAGAAGAAGTAATGAAGACGTCTCTTTAGATCATTCTGTCATAAATTATTTCTTTGCAATCTAAACCTACACAGAGAAATTATTATTTTACGGCTACATGATAAAAATTTGGCACTGGGGACGCTATACGGGGCACGTTACACCAACAGCTACGTCGCCAGTAACATCCACTGGGATGGGACGCCGTCCTCTTGCAGGTGCCACACAGAGATCACCCGTGTTTTTGAATTTCTTAATCATCTTCTTTAAACCATTTAATGTCATCGGGCCCCTCTTCAGACTTTCCAGCCGGCAATACTCCCTCAATGCAGCAGAATTATAGCTGTCGTTCACTCTAAAATAGTTTCACTAACAGCGCACGATCTCCTCAATTTCATACTTGCTTGTCAAATGACAGCGTGGGTGTCTTCCGTCGTACAAACAGAGTACAGCCCCAGATTTACACCTGGTGGCCACAATTGCAACTAATTTCTTTTCCAGCTTAAATGGGTTCCGCATTAACACAGTAGCGGATCTGCCAAGTTTCGCTGCCGTAAGGTAATTACAACCCACATTGGTCCCCTGTGAGTAGCTACAGTTTAATTACATATAATCGCACAATATATATCTCGCGAAGAAACCACGAAGATAAAATTAGAGGGATGCGAGCCCACACGAAGGCTTTTTTTTCAGAAATGACATTTCGCAGATAGCGAATAAAAGTGAACAGGCAGTTGCCTCTTCCTAAATTTCAGAAAGGAGCCCGACAATGCACCGCATTATACGAGTTATACCGCACACATATGACTGGATCGAACAAATAACGATTGATGGAAGCCAGACGAATGTTTGATTGAAATGAAAGTATTGTCCCTTCGCAAGTGTAAGGAACTGTAACGCAACTAAGATAGTACTTCTACTGCAGTGAAATGTCAGCCCTCTTTAACTCTGGATAAATAGATCACTTGGGGATGATTCTTCGAAGAAATATGTAGTTAAACAGAAACATAAATCACTAGTACAGTATGCATGGTTTTGTCTATCAGGTTCAGAGAACATGCAGTGCATGCTAATGTGAGCAGCTTTAGAGTACAACTCCAGCGTTTAAACGCCTTATAGAGTGATGCTGTCGGAACAGGTCGAAGGAAACCAGAAGCACGCAACAAGCCGACATAGCCCGTTTCTAAACACAACGGACTTCTCAGAAAAGCGAAAACAAAAGCAGTGAAAAAAAGATCACGGCGTTATCGGAAAACACTGATGGATAGATTTAGGAAAAAAAAACACAGTATTCGTAGTAAAGTGCGTGACAGTTTTACTGCTCACATATTCCATTTCCCAAAACGGTCGTGAGGGTACGGCAAGTAAAACTGGGACACGCCCGAAGCCCTCGCTCCGTACGGTGAGTGAAAGGAGGGCAGATTAGAGTTCGACACCCCGTCAACATCAGAGTCATTAGTGACGGGAATACGGCGTGGAGTGACTAAACTTCACATTTTTCATACACTGCTGTCGCAGCTCCATCGAGGTATTTGCATTTCTTCTCCTCATGGTGAAGACAACATCGATGTTTCTGCCGTGCAGAAATAGCGAGGTCGTGTAGGACTCAAATTAACTTAGTAGGGCCTGGTTCTACACTACCGGCCATTAAAATTGCTACACCAAGAAGAAATGCAGATGATAAACGGGTATTCATTGGACAAATATATTATACTAGAAATGACATGTGATTACATTTTCACGCAATTTTGGTGCATAGATCCTGAGAAATCAGTACCCAGAACAACCACCTCTGGCCGTAATAACGGCCTTGATACGCCTGGGCATTGAGTCAAACTGAGCTGATGGCGTGTACAGGTACAGCTGCCGATGCAGCTTCGACACGATACCACAGTTCATCTAGAATAGTGACTGGCGTATTGTGACGAGCCAGTTGCTCGGCCACCATTGACCAGACGTTTTCAGTTGGTGAGAGATCTGGAGGATGTGCTGGCCAGGGCAGCAGTCGAACTTTTCTGTATCCAGAAAGGCCCGTACAGGACCTGCAACATGCGGTCGTGCATTATCCTGCTAAAATGTAGGGTTTCGCAGGGATCGAATGAAGGGTACAGCCACGGGTCGTAACACATCTGAAAAGTAACGTCCACTGTTCAAAGTGCCGTCAATGAGGTGACCGAGACGTGTATCCAATGGCATCCGATACCATCACGCCGGGTGATACGCCAGTATGGCGAAGACGAATACACGCTTCCAATGTGCGTTCACCGCGATGTCACCAAACACGGATGCGACCATCATGATGCTGTAAACGGAACCTGGATTCACCCGAAAAAATGACGTTTTGCCATTCGTTCACCCAGGTTTGTCGTTGAGTACACCATCGCAGGCGCTCTTGTCTGCGACGCAGCGTCAAGGGTAACCGCAGCCATGGTCTCCGAGCTGATAGTCCATGCTGCTGCAAACGTCGCCGAACTGTTCGTGCACATGGTTGTTGTCTTCCAAACGTCCCCATCTGTTGACTCAGGGATCGAGACGTGGGTGCACGATCCGTTACAGCGATGCGGATAAGATGCCTGTCATCTCGACTGCTAGTCATACGAGGCCGTTGGGATCCAGCACGCCGTTCCGTATTGCCGACCTGAACACACCGATTCCATATTCTGCTAACAGTAATTGGATCTCGACCAACGCGAGCAGCAATGTCGCGATACGATAAACGGCAATCGCAACAGGCTACAATCTGACCTTTAACATAGTCGGAAACGTGATGGTACGCATTTCTGCTCCTTACACGAGGCATCACAACAACGTTTCACCAGGCAACGGCGGTCAACTGGTGTTTGTGTATGAGAAATCGGTTGGAAACTTTCCTCACGTCAGCACGTTGTAGGTGTCGCCACCGGCGCCAACCTTGTGTGAATGCTCTGGAAAGCTAATCATTTCCATATCACGGCATCTTCGGTTAAATTTCGCGTCTGTAGCATGTCATCTTCGTGGTGTAGCAATTTTAATGGCCATGTCTGATGTGTCACTGCGCCCTCTTTCTGGGCATTAGGTGCCTCATGTTCATGTGCATAGAAGAATAACAGCATTTGTCAGAAAAATCTAATGAGAGAATTTATTTTGTAGCAGGCCTAGTTGGAAGGGCAAGCTGTACAAAGATAACAACAGTAAAGTATATTCGTATAGAACATAAGCATATATGACTGAACAGTTAATGGATATGAGTGTCCCAGACACATTGCCAGCACAAGACATGCCCCAACTTATTTATTAAATGTGTACTGTACTGCACTAATCGACGAGACCAACTAGAGGCCCATGAGGAGGCACAGTATCTCTCCAGTTCAATTCACGTAGGTTTCTCGTCCTGTAAGCAGGAAAGTAATCATAGAAAACCGGCGCGACAAATTCGTACAGAAAAGTCATTACGATTAATGATGACGGAAGAAGAAAAAAATGGTTCAAATGGTTCTGAGCACAATGGGACTTAACATCTGAGGCCATCAGTCCCCTAGAACTTAGAATTACTTAAACCTAACTAACCTAAGGACCTGCTTTTCGACGGGCTTTACACAATTTCTTTATTGTGGTTAAACAGCACTGTTACCCTATTGGCAATAGCTACATTGTTTTTATTTTTGTCAGAAGGGTATTTATGTCATTTTGGTGGATTTTAAGTGTTGAGGTTTTGATTGATTCGTTTCCTTGCATTAGGTTGTGTGTGATGAATGCCTTAGTTTAACTTGGATAACAAATTTAGAAACTGTGCATGGGGGCTTAATTATTTAAAATGCGAATATTTTTGGTTTTTGGTAGCTGTAAGTCCGATTACAGAATGTCTCGTAAACGGTTGGCCCTGACTAGTTTTTGTACGCAATCTGACTGCATAGAATAACAACAAACAATGAAAGAAAATTTTCGTTAACACAGTTAATTAATTAAGTCCCCAGCAACTATAAAACCTACTAAACCAAAGCACAAGTGTAATTGTTCTGTGTGTGGGAGTGTGACTCAACGTACACATCTGGCACGGTTCTTCTCCAACAAGACAAGAATTTTTAAATACCAATTATACTGACGTGATAAAAGAAAATTAGAAACACTATAATTGCTCAAGGAAAGCAGAATTACACTCTAATACAAGAACACACGCCAGATGCTTTGTTGACTGAACCTGTAATGACGCATTATTTAGGACACCGAAATAATGAAAAAAAAGAAACGGAGTTTGTTACCTCATTTATATTGATGAAAATCACTCTAATCCTTACAATATATCTCCACGCCGCCTCTCTACTACCACATCTCAACAAGACTCTTCAGTATCACATCTCAGCAAGCACAGCCTACTAGCACATCTCAACAAACACTCCTCACTACAACATCTCAGCACAGACTACCCCGAGTCCTCGACAGGCACTGACTACTACGAGCTCTCGATAAGCACTGACTACCACGACCTCTCGACAAGCACTGTGGAGGCGGCAGAATAATACTCTTTGGCGCAGTCTCTGGCGCAGTGGCTCAGTGTAGCCACCTTTCAACTGTTTTCCGTATATTTAGGTGAGAGATTTTTGGGTATTAGTTCTCATTTGTGTTATTTCTAAGATAGACATGCACTGTTGCTCTAACAACGTTATGAGAAAAAAGAAGTTAGATGCTGAGAAATTAGGTAACACGCTTGGTGAACATGCTATGAAGACAGAGGCAAATGGTGGAGATACGAAGCTTGTCATGTTTAGCCAGGAGAGTACAGAAAATGAAGGGTCATTTCGAGGCAAGTAATCTGATTGAGCCGGATTCTTGTGGTGCTGCGACGATTTTAAACTTAAGTGATGCACAGTCTGTTCCAATCGCGGTTAATAATGTTTCACACCAAAGGCACAATCTCAGAAGTGCGAGTATGGACGAGGCTGAAACCACAATTAGCGAACAGAATACATCAGTGAACGTATATCTGTGCACAACGTGGCTGGCCGATTTGGCTGAAATGCTAAGAAGAAAAATGGATTCAAACATTCAGGAAGCGAAGGAAAGGTCAAGATAAAGAAATAGAGAGTTAGATATTGAAATTAAAAAGGGGGTCTCAGCGGAAATAAAAGCGACTATTGACGAGGTAGGGTAGCGATTAATTGCGATCGAAATGAAACAAAAGAGATGAAAGACTAGAAAATAAATTCCAGGAACTGAGTGAAAGATGTGAGCGTGAACACGAAGAATTCATCAAACACGTAGAAAGTTGTGAATTAGCTAGGAAGAAAGTAGAAGGGAACAACGCTGCCATTCGCGAACTAGGAAATAAATTTGAGGAATTGAGACTACGGGGAAGTGAGAAAAATGAAAAAAATTAAAGCGGATATGGAGAGATTAACCGAGAAAGTGGCGGCTTCGATGGTGTCGGAGGGTGGCGATAGAACTGGACCAGTAAACGCTGGGGAAATTCAAGAAGTCCCTCCTGGAGTTTCAAATGGCTCTGAGTACTTTCAGACTTAACATCTGAGGTCATCAGTCCCCTAGAACTTAGAACTACTTAAACCTAACTAACCTAAGGACATCACACACATCCATGCCCGAGGCAGGATTCGAACCTGCGACAGTAGCAGTCGCGCGGTTCCGGACTGAAGCCCCTAGAACCGCTCGACCACCACGGCCGGCACGGAAGGATACAAGAGCATCTAAGACAGTGGAACAGTAAAGAGAATGTACACTCCTGGAAATGGAAAAAGAACACATTGACACCGGTGTGTCAGACCCACCATACTTGCTCCGGACACTGCGAGAGGGCTGTACAAGCAATGATCACACGCACGGCACAGCGGACACACCAGGAACCGCGGTGTTGGCCGTCGAATGGCGCTAGCTGCGCAGCATTTGTGCACTGCCGCCGTCAGTGTCAGCCAGTTTGCCGTGGCATACGGAGCTCCATCGCAGTCTTTAACACTGGTAGCATGCCGCGACAGCGTGGACGTGAACCGTATGTGCAGTTGACGGACTTTGAGCGAGGGCGTATAGTGGGCATGCGGGAGGCCGGGTGGACGTACCGCCGAATTGCTCAACACGTGGGGCGTGAGGTCTCCACAGTACATCGATGTTGTCGCCAGTGGTCGGCGGAAGGTGCACGTGCCCGTCGACCTGGGACCGGACCGCAGCGACGCACGGATGCACGCCAAGACCGTAGGATCCTACGCAGTGCCGTAGGGGACCGCACCGCCACTTCCCAGCAAATTAGGGACACTGTTGCTCCTGGGGTATCGGCGAGGACCATTCGCAACCGTCTCCATGGAGCTGGGCTACGGTCCCGCATACCGTTAGGCCGTCTTCCGCTCACGCCCCAACATCGTGCAGCCCGCCTCCAGTGGTGTCGCGACAGGCGTGAATGGAGGGACGAATGGAGACGTGTCGTCTTCAGCGATGAGAGTCGCTTCTGCCTTGGTGCCAATGATGGTCGTATGCGTGTTTGGCGCCGTGCAGGTGAGCGCCACAATCAGGACTGCATACGACCGAGGCACACAGGGCCAACACCCGGCATCATGGTGTGGGGAGCGATCTCCTACACTGGCCGTACACCACTGGTGATCGTCGAGGGGACACTGAATAGTGCACGGTACATCCAAACCGTCATCGAACCCATCGTTCTACCATTCCTAGACCGGCAAGGGAACTTGCTGTTCCAACAGGACAATGCACGTCCGCATGTATCCCGTGCCACCCAACGTGCTCTAGAAGGTGTAAGTCAACTACCCTGGCCAGCAAGATCTCCGGATCTGTCCCCCATTGAGCATGTTTGGGACTGGATGAAGCGTCGTCTCACGCGGTCTGCACGTCAAACACGAACGCTGGTCCAACTGAGGTGCCAGGTGGAAATGGCATGGCAAGCCGTTCCACAGGACTACATCCAGCATCTCTACGATCGTCTCCATGGGAGAATAGCAACCTGCATTGCTGCGAAAGGTGGATATACACTGTACTAGTGCCGACATTGTGCATGCTCTGTTGCCTGTGTCTATGTGCCTGTGGTTCTGTCAGTGTGATCATGTGATGTATCTGACCCCAGGAATGTGTCAATAAAGTTTCCCCTTCCTGGGACAATGAATTCACGGCGTTCTTATTTCAGTTTCCAGGAGTGTACTTTAAAAAAAAATATAGAACAACATTGGTGTGGAGGCTATAAAAGGATGCCAGGATGCCAAGGGGATTAGGATTCGAGTATCCGCCACAGCAAAAGAAAGGAGAAGCCAAGTGCTCAAAGGAAGTATACCATACATGCGTAAGTGCGCGATTAGAGATGCATTTAGAGTGGCCGTGCGGTTCTAGGCGCTACAGTCTGGAATCGCGAGACCGCTACGGTCGCAGGTTCGAATCCTGCCTCGGGCATGGATGTGTGTGATGTTCTTAGGTTAGTTAGGTTTAAGTAATTCTAAGTTCTAGGGGATTGATGACCTCAGAAGTTGAGTCCCATAGTGCTCAGAGCCATTTTTAGAGATGCATTTATGCCTTACTAAGAAAACAAATGCCGAGAGTAACTCAGCCCACAGAACTATACTTTAGGGTTAGCTATAAGAACTTCTCACTGAAATTACGCTGTCTTAGACGTTCAGCTATGAGTGTGCTAAATTAAGTTGTTGACCACCTTGAACAACAAAACACCGTTCAAAGATGCACTGCTCTATACAGTGTTATACGAAAAAGTAGAGCATTAGAATTTAAATTGCCACTGGTTTATTTAATCATTAATACACGTTTCATAGTGTAATAACAGCCTCAAAGTGTGACAGCGCTTTACTTGCGAAACTACCACTATTTGACTTTCTCTTCTCTCTGTCTTCTACAGGCGTAAGAGAAAAGTGCACTAAAGTAAGGAAAAGTTCTTTCTGAAAATAAACAGATGTACAGATTCCGAGTTTGACTTTACGACCGAGATACGTTCACCCCACAACTGAAACTGATACCTTGAGTGTAAAGACTCGCCTTACGAGCGTGCTGGGGCCGAATTCCGGTCAGCAGCTTATGCCTGACATCTGGCGGACGTAGCAGTAACCAGCTGTGCAGACCTGACACCTAGCGTACACAGTATTAAACAGGGGCACTGAATGGTCTAAGGAGAAAGTGAAGGATCCAGTAACCCAATTGCTCTCTCAAAATACGCTAGTCTGCTAATAACGTCTTACAAAAAGAAGTACAAGCTTATTAACACACAGGAATAAGAGCGTCTGTTAAACTCATTCTATGCCGTCAACATGTAACACCAAAAATCGTGTAATATAGTCCAGTCAAATGATATTCTTAGTGGAAAGTTTTGTGTAAGTTTTTTCGACAAGCGTTCTATATATTTTCGATGATTTGCAGTTCGAAAAACTTTCCGCATTTTTCCGCCATTTTACGCTTTAAGTCACCGTTTTATCGCCTGTTTTTCTTGTTTCTTTTCTTCTTCCGTTTTTAAAAAAGTCTGTAGGCTGTAGAGCAGCGTACTAAGCTGCTGCCAGCCCGCCCAGTTTGGAGTGAATTTAAATTAATAAAGAAAAAAAAAGAACAGTGCGAAATCCAAAGATGATTTTGGCCCGGAAATTGGCCAAAAACGAAAATGATGGGCATTTATTGGGTTTTTCTCCCGGAAACGATGCGGTTTCCGACAAATTTTACTATGTATGTAAATAAAGAGGATATAATTTCCCCCAAAATAGATTTCATTGACATTTCTTCATCAGACCAACCGATAGTGTGCAGTGCATGTTGAAATTAGTATAATTTCAGGAGCCATCACCAAAACCCAACTCCACACCATACAATATAGTTTGATGTTCATCCAAACAGCAAAACGAAAACTTTCATCAATCATACCATTAGAAAGCCTTAAATAACTTACACAAAAAAATGGTTCAAATGGCTCGGAACACTATGGGATTTAACATCTGAGGTCATCGGTCCCCCAGAACAGAACTACTTAAACCTAACTAACCTAAGGACATCACACACATCCACGCCCGAGACAGGACTCGAACCTGCGACCGTAGCGGTCGCGCGGTCCCAGACTGAAGCGCCTAGAGCCGCTCGGCCACTTCGACCGGCTCCATTTACACAAATGAAATAATAATATTTTATTTGGAATTTTTTACTAATAAGAATAATTATTGTAATATAATATAACTGACATGATAACTTTAAGGAAATTTCTAAGAAGTTTGATTTCTTCACACTTTTGCACCACTGCTCTTGTCTTTACTGCAAAATGGGAATATGTGTACGTTACAGCTAAGGAAGATACTAGATCACTGATTTCAGTTCATACCAGATAATAAATAAAAATTATTTGCCTATCATTGTTATAAATGGATTTGAAACCATTGCACAGTGTTTCTGTGCCGTCTTGTACCGCAAGGAAGGATGGGAGAGGATGTTGCTATGGGTGGCCGATATCCTCTTTCAACAATACAGATGAACACAGGGATTAATATGGTTCTTTATGTACATGAACTTTTACTTAACTGGAATAGAGTCTATGTGTTGTGGTACAATCTCTCCTGTAATAGTCCTTTTGCAGACAGTATCAGTTATCTTGCTATTACAAACTTTAGTCTCACCGGTGGTCCCGCTGTGGTCACTAATCTAGGAGTAAGTCAGTGAGGCCCTCCGGTCAGTGATGGCGGGCTCAATACTTGCTGTCGAGAGAGCGTTGGCGAGATGTTGCTTGTCGGTATGTCTCTGGCCTCTGTCATGATAGGTGCATTTGATCCAGTGCCTACTATCGATCTTTGCGCTACATCTTTGCTGACCGGTGTACTGGCGACAGCTTACGCCAGCACAGTTTCTTACAGTATTTCACAATGGGAAATTATTGTAACACTCCCGTGAAGTATGGCTATCGTTCGTCTGTAGCAGTCCTCATTTCAGTCATTTGTTCCTCCTCTACTTTCAACACGGCTACTTCTAACAAGTTTTGCAAATCAAGGTGACTGACATTCTTACAAACTATAATGCACTTAATATGGAGCTTCGAACACTGGAGGCCTATTTTTTGAAAGCTGTAAGACTGTGCACAGAAAGAAAACGGGCTACGTGTGCAGGTGTGTGGGGGGGGGGGGGGGGGGTGCAGTGGAAAGTGGCGTGATCCAGCATGGAAAGTGTCCGCTAGTTACCTAATGAGGCAACACGCAGTATTATCAGGATGTTGGCGCCGACCTGTGCAACCCAGCACCTGCCAGGGAGCCAGAATGAATGAGACACTGTTTGCCTGCTTTTGTCGCGCATGTTGATGACACAATCGAGGCGCAGGCTCTGGAATCTTTCTCTATTTTACAAACTAATCGGCAAAAGAAATTGATTTTCATGTTACTTATACCTTCATGTGTTGGCTTTATGGTGAAGTATCCATCATCTAACTAATGGTCATATCCAGTGTGATATTTCCATGTAAATAAACACCGCGCGAATTTCGAATAAATGGGTCTGAGCACTATGGGACTTAACATCTGAGGTCATCAGTCCCCTAGAACTTAGAACTACTTAAACCTAACTAACTTAAGGACCTCACACACATCCATGCCCGAAGCAGGATTCGAACCTGCGACCGTAGCAGTCGCGCTGTTGCAGACTGAAGGGCCTCGAACCGCTGGGCCACACCGGCCGGCGATTTTCGAATAAGTTAGCAATGAGAAATATGGATCGGTATGATTCTGCATGTGGTGCATATTACACCATAGGTTATTGGAAATGAAATTCAGCTAGGACACTGAATTTTTCTTTAGACGTGGTTGGAGGTCTCTATCTGTCTGCAGTTTCGAGAAATTGGAATTTATGTACCATATGCAATTCCGACTGCACCTGTCAGAGAATGAAACATTCATAGCATACTTCACATCTGCTAAACCGTTCCAGGTACCAAAATTAGATTTTGGCAAAGAGAAGAATATTTTACCAAGTCGTTAACATATGGAACTTTCTTAACAGTAGTCGGCCGTTGTGGCCGAGCGGTTCTAGGCGCTTCAGTCCGGAACCGCGCTGCTGCTACGGTCGCAGGTTCGAATCCTGCCTCGGGCATGGATGTGTGTGATGTCCTTAGGTTAGTTAGGTTTAAGTAGTTCTAAGTCTAGGGGACTGATGACCTCAGAAGTTAAGTTCCATGGCGCTCAGAGCCATTTCTTAACTATAAACAATCCTGATGGAAGAACATCCGCAACTGGGCATTATACCAGAGGTTGAAAATACCGCTTCGGCTGTAAATTTCTCTTATGATCACGACCGGTTTCGAGCTCTCAAAAGCCCATCCTCAGTTGTCGGAACTGTGCTGTGGCCCCCGTGGGACGCGGTGGACGTGTACTCCCTGTTCTGCGCTCATAGCTAGCACTCCGCACCTTGTACACGTCCACTGCGCCGCTTGGGGCCGCAGCACAGTTGCGACACCTGAAGATGGGCTTATGAGAGCCCGAAACCGGTCGTGATCATAGGAGAAATTTACAAGTGAAGCGGTATTTTCAACCTCTGGTTTCTTATCTATGTCGATATAGCCAGAACTATAGTTTTAATTTAATTACTTTTTCAATCCAGAACTCTAATTTTTGAAAAGACATTGATGGCTAGTGGAAAGAGAATTTACTAGTAAGAAAATAAACGTGAAATTTCGTCTTATGTCAGACGAAACCAACACAGTGAGGTTTTCCATAAGGCACTGAGCTACTGGTTGTGTAACAAGACACTGTGTTTCAAGATTCTGTCACAGTAGCTATTGCACTGTGAGTTTGTGTAATTCATGCTATTGTTTTGGCAAGAAAAATCAGAATTTAATCTGTCAACAAGATAGATGTAACTGTAACTTATACACTAATTGACGATGCTTCTTCAGATGATAAAAAATTAACAATTCACGCAAAAATAACTCGTCAATTCTGTTGCAGTTTTGGCCTGTCTAGTACTTAGGTAGGTGACCAACCGGGTGAACTATGTGCCGTTGATTTTGAGGACACTCAAGTCGCCGAAGCGGCGTCCAATTGAAAGCACTGCACCACACGACATTTACCTATTTTTACGTTGACTGTCAGGCTAACCGGCGTTCTCTGCGTCACAAATAGGCGCGTACAGCTACGCTGGAGAGTGCGGTTGGTACCCTCCTTTCTGTTCTGACACTAAGAATAGCCATGAAACACACTTTTGCATTTGCATACGATGTAGGTCGTCATAACATCGGGTGCTGGCGGCTGAAGCGCATGGTGTATGTATCTGAAGTGGTTAAGAGACACTCTGCTTACACCGCCACACAACTTAATGAGGAATCGTTTACCTCACTCCACTATGGCATACTTCTCCACAATCAGATCTTGAAGTATTTATATGTCTTGTTCCAGTTCAGGGTTTTTCTTCAGTGTACTGACGCAGTTTACTTTTTTGACAGTAAGGAGCAGGACTATGGAAGCTTAGCCTGTGTTGGCCAATTATTCCCTTAACATTGATTTTAAGTGGTTCTTATTCTTCGTATCAGGGAAGAATTTTTTCCTGATCCATACGCTTCGCCGTCGTTACGCTGAAGATTATTTCTACACAGCTGTCTTTCTGGGACCTTTTCGCTCGCTTGTTCTTCTTTTTGCTGGTGCTCAACTTGTCGGGGTAACCGTCAAACACTACAACAGATTTGGAACTGTAGTTCGATTGATTGAAAAGAACATAGCCCTTACACATATCTGAAAATGACTACTTACCGTGCCAAACGACTCGACGCATCGACATTCGTGATCATACTATTGTAATAGGGGGAGACTTCAATCTACCAGGTATAGAATGGGATAGTCACACAATCAGAACTGGAGCCAGGGACAGAGACTCTTGTGACATTATCCTGACTGCCTTGTCCGAGAATTACTTCGAGCAGATAGTTAGAGAACCAACTCGTGAAGCTAACGTTTTAGACCTCATAGCAACAAATAGACCGGAACTTTTCGACTCCGTGAATGTAGAAGAGGGTATCAGTGATCATAAGTCAGTGGTTGCGTCAATGACTACAAGTGTAATAAGAAATGCCAAGAAAGGAAGGAAAATATATCTGCTTAACAAGAGTGATAGGGCACAAATCGCAGAATATCTGAATGACCACCATCAAACGTTCATTTCTGAGGAAGAGGATGTGGAACAAAAATGGAAAAAATTCAGAAACATCGTCCAGTACGCCTTAGATAAGTTCGTACCGACTAAGGTCCAAAGCGAGGGGAAAGATCCACCATGGTATAACAATCATGTACGAAAGGTACTACGGAAACAAAGAAAGCTTCATCATAGGTTTAAGAGTAGTCGAATCATAGCTGATAAGGAAAAGCTGAACGAAGCGAAAAAGAGCGTAAAGAGAGCAATGAGAGAAGCATTCAACGAATTCGAACATAAAACATTGGCAAACAATCTAAACAAGAACCCTAAAAAGTTTTGGTCATATGTAAAATCGGTAAGCGGATCTAAATCCCCTATTCAGTCACTCGTTGACCACGATGGCACCGAAACAGAGGACGACCGAAGAAAGGCAGAAATACTGAATTCAGTGTTCCGAAACTGTTTCACTGCGGAAAATCGTAACACGGTCCCTGACTTCAGCCGTCGCACGGACGCCAAAATGGAAAATATTGAAATAAACGATATCGGAATTGAAAAACAACTGCTATCACTTAGTAGCGGAAAAGCATCCGGACCAGACGAGATACCCTTAAGATTCTACAGTGATTATGCTAAAGAACTTGCCCCCTTTCTATCAGCAATTTATCGTAGATCGCTGGAAGAACGTAAAGTACCTAGCGACTGGAAGAAAGCGCAGGTCGTTCCCATTTTCAAGAAGGGTCATAAATCAGATGCGAATAATTATAGGCCTATTTCGCTTACGTCAATCTGTTGTAGAATAATGGAACATGTTTTGTGTTCTCGTATTATGACGTTCTTAGATAATACAAATCTCCTTCATCATAACCAACATGGATTCCGCAAACAGAGATCATGTGAAACTCAGCTCGCCCTATTTGCCCAAGAAATTCACAGTGCCGTAGACACTGGCGAGCAGATTGATGCCGTATTCCTGGACTTCAGGAAGGCATTTGATACGGTTCCGCACTTACGTTTAGTGAAAAAAATACGAGCTTACGGAATATCGGACCAGGTTTGTGATTGGATTCAGGATTTCCTAGAAGAAAGAACACAACATGTCATTCTTAACGGTTCAAAATCTGCAGATGTAGAGGTAATTTCGGGAGTACCGCAGGGAAGCGTGATAGGACCTTTATTGTTTACAATATACATAAATGACTTAGTTGACAACATCGGTAGCTCCGTGAGGCTATTTGCAGATGACACGGTTGTCTACAAGAAAGTAGCAACATCAGAAGACTCGTACGTACTCCAGGAGGACCTGCAGAGGATTAATGCATGGTGCGATAGCTGGCAGCTTTCCCTAAACGTAGATAAATGTAATATAATGCGCATACAGAGGGGCAGAAATCCATTCCAGTACGATTATGCCATAGGTGGTAAATCATTGGAAGCGGTAACGACCGTAAAATACTTAGGAGCTACTATCCGGAGCGATCTGAAGTGGAATGATCACATAAAACAAATAGTGGGAAAAGCAGGCGCCAGGTTGAGATTCATAGGAAGAATTCTAAGAAAATGTGACTCATCGACGAAAGAAGTAGCTTACAAAACGCTTGTTCGTCCGATTCTTGAGTATTGCTCATCAGTATGGGACCCTTACCAGGTTGGATTCAAAAAATGGTTCAAATGGCTCTGAGTATTATGGGACTTAACTACTGTGGTCATCAATCCCCTAGAACTTAGAACTACTTAAACCTAACTAACCTAAGGACATCACACAGATCCATGCCCGAGGCAGGATTCGAACCTGCGACCGTAGCAGTCGCGCGGCTCCGGACTGCGCGCCTAGAACCGCTAGACCACCGCGGCCGGCACCAGGTTGGATTAATAGAAGAGATAGACATGATCCAGCGAAAAGCAGCGCGATTCGTCATGGGGACATTTAGTCAGCGCGAGAGCGTTACGGAGATGCTGAACAAGCTCCAGTGGCGGACACTTCAAGAAAAGCGTTACGCAATACGGAGAGGTTTATTATCGAAATTACGAGAGAGCACATTCCGGGAAGAGATGGGCAACATATTACTACCGCCCACATATATCTCGCGTAATGATCACAACGAAAAGATCCGAGAAATTAGAGCAAATACGGAGACTTACAAGCAGTCGTTCTTCCCACGCACAATTCGTGAATGGAACAGGGAAGGGGGGATCAGATAGTGGTACAATAAGTACCCTCCGCCACACACCGTAAGGTGGCTCGCGGAGTATAGATGTAGATGTAGATGTACTCTGTATCAGGAGGGGGAGGTCAATGCCATCTCACAAGCATCTTACCTCTCCACCACGGCAGTCATCATCTACCAACCACTGCAATAACAATGTGGCTCTACAGGAGGATGGAATGTGGAAATAGGTGTACAGCAAACTACGGTATGGGCACAGGGGTGGGGAGGTTATAATGGAGAAATTCAGTAACACCTTTTCTTGTGGGAAACTTTGCGGAAAACAGCCTCGTTTCCGAGTTATACCATTTTTTTGTAATTTTCCCCATTTTTGACCAATTCCTGGGCCTAAATGTTGCTGGGTCTTTGAAAATTCGAATTTAACGCCGTCAGTAATATACACAAAACTTGCCAGAAATCTTATACAAAACTTTCCACTATTTGGCCTTTCTGGGCACGTATGGATCAGGAAACGTATCGATCAGGGAAAAATTCTTCCCCGATACGAAGAATAAGGACCACTTAAAATCAGTGTTAAGGGAAAAATTGGCCAACACAGGCTAAGCTTCCATAGTCCTGCTCCTTACAGTCAGTGCAAAAGTAAACTGCGTCAGTACAATGAAGAAAAACCCTGAACTGGAACAGGACATACAAATCAAATCTGCATCTACATCGATACTCTGCAAATCAGATTTAAGTGCCTGGCAGAGGGTTCATCGAACCACCTTCACAATTCTCTATTATTCCAATCTCGTATAGCGCGTGGAAAGAACGAACACATATATCTTTCCGTACGAGCTCTCATTTCCCTTATTTTATCTTGGTGATAAGTTCCTCCCTATGCAAGTCGGTGTCAACAAAATATTTTCACATTCGGAGGAGAAAATTGGTGATTGGAATTTCGTGAGAAGATTCCGTCGCAACGAAAAACGCCCTTCTTTTAATGATGTCCAACCCAAATCCTGTATCGTTTCTGTGACACTCTCTCCCATATTTCGCGATAATACAAAACATGCTGCCTTTCTTTGAACTTTTTCGATGTACTCCGTCAGTCCTATCTGGTAAGGATCCCCCACCGCGCAGCAGTATTCTAAAAGAGGACGGACAAGCGTAGTGTAGGCAGTCTCCTTAGTAGGTCTGTTACATTTTCTAAGTGTCTTGCCAATAAAACGCAGTCTTTGGTTAGCCGTCCCCACAACATTTTCTGTGTGTTCCTTCCAATTTAAGTTGTTCGTAATTGTAATACCTAGGTATTTAGTTGAATTTACGGATTTCAGATTAGACTGATTTATCGTGCAGCCGAAGTTTGAGTTCCTTTTAGCACTCATGTGGATGATCTCACACTTTTCGTTATTTAGGATCAACTGTCACTTTTCGAACCATTCAGATATCTTTTCTAAACCGTTTTGCAGTTTGTTTTGATCTTCTGTTGACTTTATTAGTCGATGAACGACAGCGGCATCTGCAAACAACCTAAGAAGGCTGGTCAGATTGTCTCCCAAATCGTTTTATATAGATAAGAAACAGCAAAGGGCCTTTAACATTACCTTGGGGAACGCCAGAAATCACTTCTGTCTACTGGATGACTTTACGTCAATTACTACGAATTGTGACCTCTCTGACAGGAAATCACAAATCCAGTCACATAACTGAGACGATATTCCATATGCACGCAATTTCCCTACATGCCGCTTGTGTGGTACGGTGTCAAAAGCCTTCCGGAAGTCGAGAAATACGGAATCGTTCTGACATCCCTTGTCAATAGCACTCAACACTTCATGTGAGTAAAGAGCTAGTTGTGTTTCACAACAACGATATTTTCTAAACCCATGTTAATAATGACCGTATGGCATTGGTGGCCGGGAGACCCCTCCCTCGCTGGGCGGTTCGGCCGCCGCTCCACGCGTTCTTTAACGCCACTACGGCGACTTGCGAGTGAATGAGGATGAAATGATGATGAAAGACACACAACACCCAGTCATCTCGAGGCAGAGAAAATCCCTGACCCCGCCGGGAATCGAACCCGGGACCCCGAAGCGAGAACGCTACCGCAAGATCACGAGCCGCGACGCTTAACCTATGTTGACTGTGTGTCAATAGACCGTTTTCTTCTAGGTAATTCATAATGTTCGAACACAATACATGTACCAAAATCCTGCTGCATATCGACGTTAACGTTATGGGCCTGTAATTTAGTGGATTACTCCTACTACCTTTCTTGAATCTTGGTGTGACCTGTGCAACTCTCCAGTCTTTGAGTACGGATCTTCGTCGAGCGAACGGTTGTATATGATTGTTAAGTATGGAGCTAATACATCAGCATGCTCCGAAAGGAACCTAATTGGTATATAGTCTGGACCAGAACACTTGCTTTCATTAAGTGATTTAAGTTGCTTCATTACTCCGAGGATATTTACTTCTATGTTACTCACGTTGGCAGCTGTTCTCGATTCGAATTCTGGAATATTTACTTAGTCTTCTTTTGTGAAGGCATTTCCGAATAAACTAAATGAGGATGATTTTGCCACACTCTGAAGTTGGGTGACATGAGAGGGTCAGTTTTGAAGAACGACTTAATTATGTGTACAGAACGAAATTCCTTTGAAAACTGCCACATTTTATTATAAAATTTTACTTATGAGAATGATGCAAGTAAAATCTCTAATGATTTATCACTAGCTGTCCCCAACAGCTGCACTCGTGTGGCAGTGGTTTTGTTACGATGAGCGATGGTGAGTAAATAAGCTGTTGTACGTACAATTACATCAGCTGCGCTCACGTGTCTGCCTGTTCGTTTAGGCATGGCTGCCACAGTGCAGGACGCGGTGGCACGCGCAATATCGCTGCTAAGGGGTGCGTGTGCTATTGAAATGGCTGTGTTTATACAACGTGGACATTATGCTACAAATCTAACAATTTTTAGCACAGTTTCCGTTCACTGAACTAAAAGAGAGATGTTCCATTCCTTACTTCGCCCTCTTAGGGGTCAATATTTTCTTTTTACTTTCTAACGTAGCTTATATTCTTCAGTAGTCAAGCTATCTCCATACGATATTCCATGGAAATTGGCTCAACGGTTTAGTTGTAGAAATGTAACCAACAGAATTATTTCCGCGTTATAATATTGGTATGGATTGTGCAAATAAAGGAATGCAGGAAGTGCACAGATACCTCATGAGAGAAATCGTTTGGTTGTGAATGCAGCCACTCCCTCGTAGCAGTTTCCTATATCTAGATGACTAGACTACAATCACACTTAAGTGCCTGGCAGAGGCTTCAACGTGCCACCTTCAGACTATCTCCCTACAATTTCACTTTCGAACAGCTGGCGGGAAAACGAACACCTGAATCGTTCCACACAAGATCTAATTTCTCGTATTTTGTTTCGATAATCATTTATCCCTATGCAGATGGAAGTCAACAAAATATTTCCATATTCGGGGAAGTAGGCTTGTGACTGAAATTTCGTGAGAAGATACCGCCACATCGAAAAATGCCTTTGTTTTAATTATTGCCATCTCAACTCCCTTACTATACTATGGTACTCCCTCTCCTGTTTCGCGATAATACCAAACGAGCTGCCCGTCTTTGAAGATTTTTGATATCCTACATTCAGTCCTCTCTGTTAAAGACCCCGTACTACGTAGAAATACTCACGAGAAGAGTGACAAGTGTAGTGTAGGCAGAGTCTTTACTACATTTATTGTTTCTCTTAAGTATACTGCTGACAGAACGCTGCCTTTGGTTCGCCTTCCCCACAACATTATCTATGTGAGAGTTACAATTTAATTTGTTCGTAATTGTAGTACTTACGAATTGAGTTGAGCTGACAGCCTTTAGATTTATTTGATTGATCATGTGACCGAAATTTACTGGGTCAGATTTTAGTACCCATGCAGATAACTTCACCCTTTTCATTATTTACAATGGACTGTCACTTTCCGCACTATACAGATAACCTGTCTAAATCATTTTGAAATTGGTTTCGATCTTCTGTTGACCTTACTAAACGGTAATTGATAGCATCATCCGCAAACAGTCTAAGATGGCTGCTCAGATTGTGTCTTAAATCGTTTACATACATGGTGATTCCGTGACGATGCCATAAACTTTGAGGGATAATTGAGAACGGTAAATGCATCAATTTCAGTTAAAGGACCCTGTTCCGGAAACGATCATGTCGAAAGTTAACACTGTGATGGTGCTGACAGTGGAAATACATGCCTTCTATAGAACAAGTTACCATACACAGTAGCTCGTAAGATATGCATTTTAGAGCCCATATTTAATGGACATGTTTTCTTGTTTTCGTCCATACTACGACCTTTAAAAATATGGAAACTAAAAAGTTTGCGGTAGAAGAACTGTGTCCCACAGTATCAAAGACGAACAAGTTCTCGTAGCTCTTAACGTATACATTTTAGATCCTATGTTAATTAGACTTTTCTTGTTTTGGTCCTCACCATGAGTACAACCTATGAAATTAGCGCACACTACCATCTTAGTAACAAGTACAGGTATTGCACCGTCAGTGGTATCGACGATTTTCACTTATACCTTCCGTGACGCTCGTTTCCGTACCTGAGTCCCTACTAGCATGTGGGCACATTGAGTCGACCAGGCGGAAAATCGTGACCATATTTTTGTGAACCCAGGGAAAGTAACCAAGAAGGGACGGCATCTTAGTACTGCAGAGCTCCGAAAAACATCGGGAAAAATACTGTAATAATAGGGCCTATTTTCAGTTAAAAAATTAAACTAGAAATTCTGGATAGTATTGCACGGTGTGAATTCCAGATCATGAAATTCATTAAAATCCCAACCACAAATTAATTTAGAATATCTGTCTGGCAAAGTAAATCTAAAGTCATCATTGGGCTGCATACATTTTTTTTTTCTCTCTATATCTAGTACTCAAAAATTCACAGCAGTAATGTTATACAAAACATTTACTTGCTTGCATTATTGAGCTTGAATTAGTGCTTCCATTTAAATAGAAAAAATATTTATTAACAAATTTCAGCCCAACCTTTGAGCCCACGAAGGAAACTCTCAGAGGGATTTTCAACTTCTCTCTCTCTCTCTCTCTCTCTCTTTCTTTCTTTCTCTCTCTCTGTCTCTCTCTCTTTCTCTCTCTCTCTCTCTCTCTCTCATATCCCCTGTTTCACATCTCTTATCCCTCTGTTTTTTTTTTTTTTTTTTTTTTTTTTGAGTCCATCTCTAAGCAGTGGCGGACCCCCCAGTTGCTGGGCCTCCCGCATCGCCACCCTCGCCGCCTCCGCCAGCCAGCCAGCACGCTTTTTGTTCGTTCGTTTCTTTCGCTACTGGGATCGACTGAATCGAGTTATCGAGTAGTTGTACATTCCTATGTAGCACGCGCGTCTGGCGCATAGATAGCTAACACATACCTACGAGAAAAGTCGCGGTCATTCTGGTGAGCTCAATACGTTATTCTGTCTCGCATTTGTTCGAGGAAATATTCTACAGTTTTCTTGTATAGAGAACCTTCGATGCGCAGCGTTATAAATATGGACTATTCGCCGCATAGGAAGCTAGTTTACTTTCAGAAGCAGAAATATTAAGACTGAAGAATGAATAAGTAACAAGTCCAAGCTGTAGCAAGTGCAAGTGAGAAGATTAGTCAGGAGTGAGAGTGATCAGTTGATCTGTGATGGCCTCCATTTAATATACAGCGTTTTTAAAATGCTTTCGTTAGTTTCATTAAATTGAAATATAACAAGTGAGTTTCTGTTGTTTGGTTGATTCATGTATTGGTAAATTTTTTTTTATTGTTGATGTATGTTATCACTGCTAATAATTGTCTACTTATTTCACACTTTTGCTGAAATCTGTTATAATGAACAAATGAAGGCAAATAGAAGAAACATAACATTAACAAAACTTAACGGATAATGATTAATATTATTTTTAAAAGTGTTCCTAAGAAGTGTACAGCTTAAATATTTATTGGATGACCATAGAAATTAAAACCTCTTTGTAATTTTTTTTAAATTTTTCTTGCATTCCAGACAATTTTGCTCCAGTCAGAAAGTATTCTGCTCAGGCATAAACAGTTTTTCCATAATGAAAATAGTTCTCATTTTATTTCTCCCAAAATTTAATAATGTTTCTGATATCACTTAATGTTGTCTTGATGATTAATTAATACAAAACCAACTCCAGTTTTTTTTCAGATTCTTTCTCAAAACTTTTTCTAATTTTTCTTTCTTGTACAATATAATGATGTGGTCTTAATAAAAATCTCCTCGGAGTTCGTGTTACCATATTTAACAAAATTAATGATTCCATTGTTTTTATTAAATAATTTTATTTGTGTCTAATCAAAAATTTTCTATATTAACTGGGAGCAATCAAGTCCAAGAGGTGTATAAGTTGTGAATTGCAGAAGGTAATTCATAATTTACACTCACATAAATATACGATGTATAAGCATTCACATTTATATAACGATGTGTTAATAAATATCACAAAATAGGTATAATAAGGTGCTTTGTGCCTGTGGAAAACGTATCACATCTAAATATTATAAGAATCATTTAAAACGAGTTTCAAGTGATGAACGTTCTAAAATATTATTATGGATGAAAAATGATGTGTGATAAGCCAACAAAAAATATTTTAACTGTAAAGAAATTGAAGATTTTGGTTGTTCTTATTTAAATCCTACATCTAGGCACAAGCTCTCAAGTAGATGCAAGATCTCTCAATGAGAAGACAGGAAAAATAGAAAATATGTTTATAGAAAAGTGTTGTCTAACTAGGAAATAGAAATATATAAAAAAATCTCAAAAAGCCTTTACTGTCAGTTAAACACATACAATTAGCAACTGAAAATACTTCTTGAATTTTCGTTCTTCACAAAATTATTAAAATGTTACCCATTATATGGAAGCTTCATTGAGACATTTTACAGTTACTCAATGTCGTGATGTTTGTAGGAGAACAACAAATCTCTCTTCCACTGCACCCATACGACAAAATTTATGTAAGACTGTGTAAGTTGAAGAGCAGCTACAATCAATGATATATACTATGAGAACAACTATTAGAATAGATTGAAGAAGGCCTTATATCCTGGTGAGAAGGGTACATAGTGACTAGGTTGGCACATCGTTAAACCGACATATCATAAACAGGTTTAGAGCAAACCCTTTAAGATTTCCTAAAATTATTGGCATTTTAGGACATAAATAAACAAATGTCGTATAAGTCGTTTTTGTGGCAACGGCAGGGCGAAAGTTGTTTCTCTCTACATAGAAATCTAACTCCGGAGCTCAAATGTAAACGACTTCGAATTTAATGTTTTCCTTGTAGCAAAACAGATTCTCCATTCTGGTTCCAGGTCAGTGAGACGGAAAATCTGCGCAAGAATCTGGCTGTGGAACGAATGATCGTCGAGGGCTGCGACATCCTACTCGATGTGAACCAGGTCTTCGTCAGGCAAGGTTCGTGACTTCGCATCTGTTGAATATTGATGTCTCCCTATTTATCTTGTAAGTCTATAAGGCACAAGACTTTTTCATATGAACTATGGTGGCTAATTTGTCACCATTCCTGCTCTAACTCTCCAAATTACAAAAAAATTTCTGTTAATATTTTAGCGATGTCTTCTACTCCTTATGTTATTCTCATACGGTAGGCCTACACCTCTAAATTTCCAGAGTCTTACATCTGGAGATGATAACAAAGTATTGAACTTGCCCATTTTCGTAAGCCTTCCGTGTTCGTTATATGCTTTACTCTTTCCCTTATTACTGATAATTCATTTTTTTGTGACTGCTCGAATACGCCAGCTGAATCAAAAAGGTAGACTCGGTTTCAAATACCTATATTTACTGAATCACATACTGAAATTGGATGAGCTACATCTCATTTGAAAATGGACACCCTGAAGTTTTCAAACGATGCAGCTACAGTGTCCATGAAGTTTCAGATTACCAACGCTAAGTCGACCAAGAGGTTTCTCTACTAGTGCGACATAACTTCACTCTGTAGGTAGTTGGCGATGCTGGAGCATTTTTTGCATACGTAAATAGAGTAAAACTGAATCCACCGTTGCTATTCAGCTTACATGTTATTCCAATATTTCACCCTCAACAATGTAGATCATTGGTCAGTGGAACAAAAAATCTGATGAAATTGTCTTTTTGTCCTAATTTACAGGCGTCTCACGAATCACGGAATGTATTGAGCGTAGCGCAAAGGAGTCAACTCACAAAGCAAGAAGAGAACTTACAGTGTCGCAAACATCTAAGTGGTGTGTGTTCATACGTCGTTTACAATAACGACTAGAACCATTACTGGCACTTCACGTAAACGAGAAGATGAAACGCAATACATACTGTGAAAGTATGCTTCCAAACAAGAGAGCAAACGATAATTGTTTTTTACTTACAATTTTTTAGTGACAGAGCGAAGCTACACTTAAACGGAAAAGTTAATAAATATAATAGCATGTTACTCATAAAAATGGCGATTGACAGGCGTCTCTGTCGATTGAATTACTTGAGAAAATACAGCAAACAGCAACTATTCATACAGCTTTATTTACGACAAAACGCGTTTCGGGTTTTCACCCATCTTGCATTGGCGCAACACATTGATGCCGCTGCCTTAGTTAATACAACGTTTTATGCCGACTGCATTTCAAACGTCGTGCTGCCTTTGATTCTGTAAGTTAGAGCTCCTTTTATGCCTCTGGATGCACAGCACAGAATCCACACACTGATTCAGCCCCGCATTAGCCATGTGACAAAAAGGTAGACTAAAAGTCAGCTGCAGGTTTGAAATGCTAACGAGAAAAAGGTTGCGAGCGTGAAGTTATAAACGCATCTTGGTATAAATAAAGTTGTGTAAAAAGTGGTTGGTTGCTCCATTTCTTCAAGCATTAGATATAATGTCCACATTTCAGTATTGCAAAATCTTCAAATAACTCTTGAAGCACGATCTCCCCAAAAATGAATAATTTCACATCATGTCACCTAGGCGTCAGCAAGCAGGGGGCGGGAGGGGGGAGGGAGCGGCGAAGGAAGGTGAGGATGGAATCTGAGGACATGCTTTCTTTCATTGCAGCACTGTACACTTCCTGGCGGATTAAAACTGTGTACCGGACAGGCCTCGAGCCTGGGAACTTTGCCTTTCGTGGCCAATTGCTCTACCCACTGGACTGTTCAAGCACGACCCACTGTCCGCCTTCACAGCTTTATTTGCGCCGGTACCTCATCTCATACCTTTCAGATGTCGCAGAAGTTCTCCTGCATACCTAAGGCGTTTGCACTTCTCGAAGAACTCATAGTCACGGCGCTACAAATTCCGCAGTCGTCTTGACAGGCCGTAAACTGGGGAGGCGAGAAATGCCTTGCTTCTTGCCTAGCTTGTTAAACCTGTTCTACCAACCAATATGAGGGTGACTTTGGGTAGTATCCCAAATTCATATAACGATTCAAGTCTTCACTTTACCTAACAAATCCGAAAAACTCAGAACGCATTTACGCCAGTGAACATTAACAAATAGAAACTATGAAAGTAATGCAATAAATCCATTAACCTGATCAAACGTGAAGTACTGTAAAAAACAGTGTGTTGTAGCAGATGGCATCAAAGTTGAAGAAGCTCGTTTTGAAATTTATTCTCTGAGCGCCGTCTTCAAGGAGTATTAATCTGGCATTTTTGTTGGTTATTTTTGTTGATATGCAACAGAATTTTCTCAATCGTTCTGACTTTTTTTCTATTCCAGATTTTTAATTCCATTTCATTGTAACACAATGAGAATGTTATTAATTTATGTGAATATTTTCTAGCTTTGTTTCCGGACTCTTTGGATATAGCGAATTTAATCAGATGAGAATGTAGTTTCAGATCGCTGAAACAAAAATCTATATTCATATAAATAACATAAAAAGATGAAATTTTGCATACTGTATTGAAATATGCTTGCTGTTTAGGTATCAAAGTATTCTATCTTAAAAATACTGAGGGTTATATCAATTTTTTGAGCTACAGTAAGTCTTATATTCTTCTTGGGATAGGACAGGTTTCAAAACTCACCAAATCAAAACAGACATCAACGTTTAACTGCCAAATGGAAAAATTTCTACGTATGCCCAAGCGTATGACTAACAAGAGTGAATCACCTTTCTAAAGTAACACTTTACTGATTGGATGTTGTGCGTGTAGCTGTAGAGGGGCGCATTGCACCACTGTTAACCTTAATAGCTACATTCAAGTAATGTAAGTTACACCACACGTGTACGATTCTCTCTCTCTCTCTCTCTCTCTCTCTCTCTCTCTCTCTCTCTCTCTCTCTCCCTCCCTCCCCCCCCCCCTCTACCCCTCCTAGCGCCTATCCTGTCGTGGAGTGTCCGCTGGTTTTCACGGTTTGTCAAATTTATTTTTATTTAACTTGGTAGCCAGATGACCTTTCTGTTGACACAGTCGTCTGGGAAGCCGTGCACCATTGTCTGTAAATCGCACGAAGTTTGTTCCATGTGTTGCATTTTTACTGTTCACGTATCGCATTTTCTGATTAGGAGACTTTAACTAAAGAAGTAAAAGCAGCAATGGATTTATTTCATATCTTAGTGTCGACCGTGGGTGGCTGTCAACTTCGCTAGCACTTACAGGGAACCACAGTTAATTGGAAGACTGCGTAAAGCGAGCAGGGAGGTCAGCAGTAGTGAAACAGGTTAAAGATTAACAGTGAGATATATTCCACCAGAAGCCAAAAGCTTAGAGCCGAGAGCTGCCTACGCTGACACTCCAATGCATGGCCGGGCATTGATACAGATATCAATCAATGAACACGGGAATCAACGCATGGAATTATAAAACGCTACCTCCACTGCTAAGGTACTGGAGGGAGTTGAACTGAGTCACAGAATACAGATTTCGTTTGAGTCATATTACAGGGCAACTGCATTCCGTTTGATATCTTGCCCTAACTTACCATTGTATCGGTACTGCGCTACAAATATCTACACGAGAGTTCAAATGGCTCTGAGCACTATGGGACTTAAGTTCTGAGGTCATCAGTCGCCTAGAACTCAGAACTAATTAAACCTAACTAACCTAAGGACATCACACACATCCATGCCCGAGGCAGGATTCGATCCTGCGACCGTAACGGTCGCTCGGCTCCAGACTGTAGCGCCTAGAACCGGTCGGCCACTCCAGCCGGCGCAGAAAATTTTCCTGGACAACCTCCGAAATGTTGTTGGTGTGTTTAGGGCTTATCGTACATAGTGCTACAGCCAGAAATTCACAAGCGTGCAATCTCCGGCTGTTTCAGACTTGGCTCTTCATTCTTCCGTTGTGTAATTTCATACTTACAGTTCTTGCCTTGCGGATGCCTTTGAAGTTTTTGTAGTCTCTATCCAGTGAGCCACCGCTTTTAGGCTCCTAAAATAAAAATCCTCCGGAAACATTAATTTACCAGCATTAACGTCATGACAGGGGCACTAGGATACGCATCTCATTATTGTTGATCGTGTCTTGTCGCTCTGGGCGTCGTCAATCTCTGAAGAATACCAAATGACAAAACGTGTCCCAGTTCCACGCAGCAGTTAATAAAGAAACTGCACACTGCACTCGACTGCTGAAAACAAAATTAGAGTACATTCAGTTCAGTTCACTCTGTAAAGGAAAAGTCTAATTGCTAACCACAAAATAAAATATATTGCATAAGTAACTGTACTGCACCTCGTAGAGCTAAAATTGCTAACAGTTTCTTTAATCATGAACTAACTGACTTCAGTAGCCCTTCAAAAGCACAGACGCGACCCTGACTGATGCGAAAGTTTTTACCGTCTGAGAGTTGGAACGACACTAGCGCTCCCAACGGCAACACATCCAGCCGTAAGGTTAATGTTTCTTTTTAGTTACTTTTCCATTTTATTAACAAAATAGTTATGTTTTGTGTTCCAAGCATTACTAAATTATCAAGAGACGTGTACGATCATGTAAAAAAAAAGCCGAATCTCACCGATTTAGCTAGCGATGTAAGCTACAAATTATTCATGGAAAAATACTATCGACTAGGTATATAATTCCAGCTTACTCCGCTGAAAGCAAGATAATGTAAACAAATGAGAAGCACACACTCGTATTTCTGTTGTCTGTTCGTAGCAACTTACTTTGACACTTAACAATTTTTATGTGTTCTAATGTTTCGCACAGTCTTACACTTCACTCGACTTTCTAATAAACGAATATTTTTGTAAATGTAATAACTTTTGCTTCGAAAGCGAATGTGTTGAAGATTCCATCCGCTTTTGACTCAGATGTGGCTACAATTTTGGAATTGGTTTCTTCTATGTTGTGAAACAGTTGTAATGTTTTTGGTTTTATTATCACGTCTGTAAGGCTTTCCCTTCGGCTATAGTTCTGGTGGCTTATGTGGTATATCAAATAAAGCAGGTATAACATTCCACACAAGTTTCCTACGTTTCACATTCACTGATTCGACTGGAAGTGTAACTTGACGCTGGTGAGTAGGTTTACGCCGTCTTCCTGCAGGTTATCAGGTCTCCAGCAGGGTACTAGCCATTTTTTGTTTCTTAAAAGAAAACCGAAATTCTCCAATAAATACGTTACTACAGAATGATAAATAAACTGTATATGACGGTAGTATCTGTTCCTGAAAGAACAGTTACCGTGGATGACCATGCAGCTTTGCTAGAAATTAATTGATAATTAAATGGACACCCTAGCTGCTAGGATCTTCTTTACGATCCTGTGCCGTCCACTGTAGTGTGACAGTCAGAAAGCAGTGTCGCCTTCTCTTATAAGGGGCAGCTTTCCTGCGCTTGTGCTGGAGGAGTGGGATTATTGGGTAAAAATCTTCGGCTACCGTTGGTAGGTTATCGTTATTGCATAGAAAGAAAATTTTTCCAGCGCTAATGCCGAGGAAGAGAGGTATTGGCTAAAACTTTTTTTTACCACTCTCTCCCTTCTTTGGCATTAGCAAAAACTTTTTGAGTCAGTTTTCCTTTCTTCGGCATTAGCGGTGGGAAACTTTTCTTATTATCAAATGCCGATGGCCCACCAATGGTAGCCAAAATTTTTTACCGAATATTTCCACTTCTCCAGCACAGGCGCGGGAAAACTCCCCTTTATAAGAGAAAACGACACTGGTCTGACAGTGCTCCTCTACAGTGGAGAAGTTCCCAACAGAAGGGGTCGAAACGTCAATTGCTTGAAGAAATATGACGCTGCCTAACAACCTAGAAGATTGTAACTTCAGTTATATTGTTAATATTATCGGATATAAGATCCGCCTGTTCTGCAAGTGGCCGTTTTTGTGTGACCCAAAAATGTTTCAGTAATTCAGTAATCAGTGGTTTTCTTAATTGAAATCCCACTGATGATAGCACAGAGATGCTGAAATATGTCTGAATCACACGGAAAAACGGTGTTTTGCGTGACAGGAGGACCTTATATCCAATAATTTTAATTGATAACGCGGGAATTACGAGACCAGCAAGTCCAAATGACGATTAAACTGTTTATAACACTGACTAGGCACTAAAGTGGAGGAAATGATGTGTAAATAACAATGACCTCAAACTTCCTGAATCACATGAATGGGGAAAAGTTTTTGCCCCTGCGGACATGAAAACCTGCAGACGTGCCTGAGTCAGTCTTAGCCCTGTATAGAGTAGAACAGGTACAGTCACACAGCACTGCTGTTCATCTCTGTTGCACACTACGGCAGCAACAACCCTTCACGAGGGCAGTAAGCTACACTTCGGAATACAATATCGGACGACTGCGAATAGTTTTGTTTGTACTGATTTTTAACATAGTGTTTACAATAGGGAGCCATAAAAATCGGCTGTAAGTAAAAAAAAAAAATTACACCGCTTTTGTCTGTAGTTTGCTAAGGAGCCAGGGAGGTATGAAAGGGTACATCACAAGACAGTTTATTTGATAATTAAATGGACACCCTAGCTGCAAACAGGCGTTGATGTGCTTCATTGGGGACATATTGAAAATGTGTGCCCCGACCGGGACTCGAACCCGGGATCTCCTGCTTACATGGCAGACGCTCTATCAATCTGAGCCATGTAAGCAGGAGATCCCGGGTTCGAGTCCCGGTCGGGGCACACATTTTCAACATGTCCCCAATGAAGTACATCAACGACTGTTTGCAGCTAGGGTGTCCATTTAATAATCAATTAATTTCTAACAAAGATGCATGGTCATCCACGGTAACTGTTCGTTCAGGAACACATACTACCGTCATATATAGTTAAAATATGGCTTCCCGGCCATTGACCTTCTTGTGTGCGAACGTACACGCTATGCCCGAACTCGTACGGGACTTGGTAGATTAATCTGCCACGAGTAATGAGTATGATGGGCAAACATCTGTTAGGCGCACTATGAATGTAGTGGTGTGGACATGTTGGGAATGTGGATCTCACGGGGAGCGTGCAAGGGATAAGTCCCTGCAGACGCACAATCATCTGTGCCCGCGGTGGCTCAGATGGATAGAGCGTCTGCCATGTAAGCAGGAGATCCCGAGTTCGAGTCCCGTAGATTGTTTGAAGAAATATGACACTACATAACAACCCAGGTGATATTAACTTCAGCGACAACGGCCACGAAAGCCTGCAGATTTACATAATACAACTGAAGTAAAATCTGCTTTTACTTTCCCAGATTTTATGTTTACTCGCCATTTACGCCGGTCCCGTTGTAAGCCCTATTCTTTCAATTAATTATTTTCCTGTAATTTATGGGCCTGTATGGATAACATTCCCCAAATTTTGGACTTTCTCTTATTACACGTTATACTGGTTGTTGAACTAACATTATTGGAGAAGACTTCCTTAGATTTACATCATTAGCAAGAATACACATGATTTTGTTTCTTGCCTGCTGTGCCCACTGCTTTTTCTGCCAAAATCGAAATTATTCACTATTATTGATGGGATTAATCAAATAATGTCTTAGTACTTCTGAGCATCCATCAACTAAAATCACCTGGGATTCTATGAGAAATATGTGTGTCATTTTTACGGGCACTTTCAAAATGTTTTCGCAGTGTTTCGCCACGTGCGCGTACTCTAAACTGTAATAAATAATCAAAACAAGTATTTGAATTTGTTTCTCTTCTAAGGCAGGTAAGTCATGTAATGCACATAATAGTACGAAAGAAATAGCTGATTTCAGCTTGGCGGGATTAGTTTGTACAGGTACTAATTTCGCAAGTCTCATAGGGCGGAGAGAAACTAAGACTTCCTGTTTACTACACACTTGATTTTTGTTTGAAATATCACAGGAAAATGAAAAGTCGCGTATGGACAAATGGCTACCAAAGTGACTAGCGTGAGATTTAATGTTGAGAAAGAATGTTTCACTTCATAAAGTAGTCAGGGTAATCAAGGAAAACTAAGTCAGTGATCAGAGGGTAAAATTGAAATATATCATTAACAGCTGCTACTACTTATGTAATGAAGCGTCAAACAATTCATCTCTTCAAGGCGTAGCAGTTCTGTGCATAAAATATTGTATTGGTCTAGAAATTGTGAAATACTTTATTTTATGTTGAAAAATAAAATAAATATAAAACTACGACTTAAATCGAAATTTTTCTACTTTCTCTTGATCTATACAGGGTGTTACAAAAAGGTACGGCCAAACTTTCAGGAAACATTCCTCACACACAAAGAAAGAAAATATGTTATGTGGACATGTGTCCGGAAACGCTTAATTTCCATGTTAGAGCTCATTTTAGTTTCGTCAGTATGTACTGTACTTCCTCGACTCACCGCCATGATTTCATACGGGATACTCTACCTGTGCTGCTAGAACATGTGCCTTTACAAGTACGACACAACATGTGGTTCATGCATGATGGAGCTCCTGCGCATTTCAGTCGAAGTGTTCGTACGCTTCTCAACAACACATTCGGTGACCGATGGATTGGTAGAGGCGGACCAATTCCATGGCCTCCACGCTCTCCTGACCTCAACCCTCTTGACTTTCATTTATGGGGGCATTTGAAAGCTCTTGTTTACGCAACCCCGGTACCAAATGTAGAGGCTCTTCGTTCTCGTATTGTGGACGGCTGTGATACAATACGCCATTCTCCAGGGCTGCATCAGCGCATCAGGGATTCCATGCGACGGAGGGTGGATGCATGTATCCTCGCTAACGGAGGACATTTTGAACATTTCCTGTAACAAAGTGTTTGAAGTCACGCTGGTACGTTCTGTTGCTGTGTGTTTCCATTCCATGATTAATGTGATTTGAAGAGAAGTAATAAAATGAGCTCTAACATGAAAAGTAAGCGTTTCCGGACACATGTCCACATAACATGTTTTCTTTCTTTGTGTGTGAGGAATGTTTCCTGAAAGTTTGGCCGTACCTTTTTGTAACACCCTGGATATTGTTAACAATAAGAGAATACCTGTCGATGTATAAACACATTATGTTCTATGGTTTCTGAACAGAGTTGGAAAATAAAAAAAGCCAAATGTTTTGTGAAACAATTTGTCTAAAAGTAAATAATGAAATAAATTACAGAAATATTTGATGCACCCCATTTGCTGTCATAATTTCGAGCATCATTCTAAAGGTATGTCAAATGTTTCTCTAATACTCGTACATGTAAACAGGGTGTCTGTATGTATGTGTTTGTGCTGCCTCTCCTCCTAAACCACTGGATCGATTTCAACCAAATTTGGTACACATATTGCTTGCTATTTGAGAATCAGGTCTGAGGGTGAGACCCTCCTAACTCCTTTAGGAGCAGAGACATTGGTAAAAAAGGGTTTTTCAACCTCTGACACACATTCTGCGCTGTCCAGCAGCCAGCGTATACATTTGTGGACAAGCGCAGCTAAGCAGAGAGAGGGGAGTATTGCAGGAGACGTATAGTGAGAGAGGGGGGAGATGAACAAAGAAAGGAAGGATGTGGAGGAGGAGGAGGAGGAGGAGGAGGAGGACGAGGATGAGGATGAGGAGAAGGAGATGGACAGAAAAGGACATGGATGTAGACAGAGACAAGAAAAACGGAGAGAAAGGGATGAGGAGGGGATGGTCACATATGGGAGGATGAAGTGGATGGGGAGAGAGGGGTTTCAAGGATATGGACAAACAGAGAAGGGCAGCAGGATGTCAGCATATAGTGGCGAGGAATAGATGGATGGAGAGGGTGGAGGGGACTTGGCCAGAGACAAGGAAGAGATTGGTAAATAGAATGAGGAGGAGGTGATGGTCAGATAGAGGGAGAGGAGGAGTAAGAGGTGGGCAGGTGCAGGAAGGGTGGGAGGCAGTGGACAGCGACGGGAGGAGGCGTGGGCGTGGAGAGAGTGGTCAGGAGGAGAGGCTGAAGTATGCCAGAGTTCAAGTGGATACGGTCCTGTGTTATCTCTCTGGCTAGAACACATTACTCTGTCACTCTACGTAAGTAGTGTTGTTATTCAGCAGATTACAAGAATGACACTCGTGACGCTTTTTTTTTGACATACATACCAAAGTTAAAATAATTTTTATGCGTGTTACGCAATAGCATCCGACCACTTTCACACTGTCTAGTATGTAGTAAAAAGACAATCGTTCCGAGATTAGTTTAGCTTACATGACTTTAACTATTATTCCTAAAATCGGTTAGACACAGCGCATTATTAGGGCGAGTTTCCTACATCAAGGGCAAGCATACATTCTAGGGCATCCCTATTGTTCTCTTTTGATTGACAGGTCCTGAACCTATTGTTCTGCTAAACCTTTTGGGGTTTATTTATGGCCCTCTGAGAATCCCCCCCCCCCTGTCCTTCCCCCTCCCTCTCGTCCACCCCAACCCTTCCAGAAACCTCCAACCACCCCCTCTCCTCTCCAATAGAAGTACACTTTCAGGCCTAAGTTATTCAAATACCCCCTCCCACTCTATTAATTTTATGGACTAATTGGTTACACTAATCATTAAATAACTTGTCCTATCCCACTCCCCATCCTTTCCCCTCCAATCCTCCACCTGTAAATTGCTGGGAAAAAGACTCAGTTCACTGGCTGCCTAGCAGGGAATCGATTGTACTGTATGGAACATTGTTCAGGTAGACAAACCAATGTGTGGAATATTGTTTACTTAAACAATTTATAGGATAAAAAACAATGTACAGAATTTAGTATTTATCTAAAGAAATTGGGGGGGGGGGGAAATCTATTGCAGTGTATGTAATATTGTTTAAATAATTTCTGGTAGACAAGACAATATGTTGAATATTGTTTATTTAAACAATTTATGAGATGTGAGGCAGTGTCTGGAATATAGTTTAGGTGGATTACAGTTTAGGAATAGTGGCGGACATTGACTGCAGTACATGGAATACTGTGTTTTTAAACATTTTGAGAGTGATAAGGTGGTATGAAAAATTTAAACAATTGCGTCTCTGTTTCACTCCAATCACACAAGGACTACCGTCACCACGACTCACCAAAAGTAATTAGACTGTTAAAACTCTTCCAGTCGTGAAGCACACCCTGTCTGCCATCTGCTGAGCAGCCTGCTTGCAGTGTCCCCACATGTGCAGGTTCCACAACTGCTGTCAGCTACTGCATTGCCAGCTGAAAGTCGCACTAATCACTGGAGGATAAACTTCAGGTAGCAGCAACCCTTTGATATTTGATACCCGAGAAATTCCTGTGGAAACACATGCTTGCTCTCTCACTCTCACTCTCTCTCTCTCTCTCTCTCTCTCTCTCTCTCTCTCTCTCTCTCTGTCTCTCTCTCATGTCCTGTCATCTGCCACTGCCAGACCTGCACTGCTATGGGTCATGGTGGGATAAATCCGCAAACAAAGCAGCATTTACCTGGTAACCCTCCTCTGTGGATGTCTTGGAAATATTCCCTCATGCAATCAGATTGATTGACTAATTAATTAAATCGATATCCTTCGTGTGGGACAGTCTTTCCTTGCTTCCTGTGGGTGGATGCTAGGATTGGAATATTTGGATTAGATCCTGCAACCACCTGGTTTCCAAACACTACTAGATCCCCCCCCCCCCCTTGCCTCCTATCGGTGGATACTGGTACAGTAAGGTCATTTGGTAGGAAGTCCACTATGGTTGATGTAACTGAAAATTTCAAATTTCAGCTTATTTGCATGTTATGTCCTTAATCAAACTGCAGATTGGTTTGTCCTTAAACAGTCTGTGGAGGGCTTGGAGTAGTGTGTGTGGTCGCAATACCAGTGTCGAAAACAGTAAATTGATCAATTGGGAATTTGGTGGTGCGATTGGGTTTTTATAGCATTATGTAACCCCTAAGTTGGTTTTCTCTCAACTACATCATGACGAAGAATGAGCACGAGCAGGAGGAGGAGGAGGAACAGGAGGAGGAGAAGGGGGGTGGGTCAGCCACACAATACGACAGTAACAACAACAAATGCCACTGCAGGACAGAACCCACTGCAATGTATTGGAAAGCACGACCCCAGTAGTTGTCAAGGCTAGATGCCTGAGATCGCTGAAAACACCCACACATACAGCCCAACCAACCTCCCAAACATCCACGTGCAGTGCATCCGCCCCCTCGTAAACTGCTGGTGCCAATGCTCAGAGTCCGGAGAAAGCTTCCGCGGTCATGGACATGCGTGTATGCCAGACTTCACCACCACAGCCATGGAGGGCATCTGGGTATAATTGGAGTGGTAGGAATTTGGATGTTACCAATATGTCCAATGCCAACACTTGGCAGTGATTCATATTGAACTGCTCAATTTTCCATGGGGATAACATGCAACACACATGATCACAGAGACAGCCTAATGCATACTTAGTATTAGGTCATTAGGACTGGCCCCTGCAGCTGCTGGCAAGAACCGACTAGGTGGCTGGCCAGAACTTTTCTTTATACCCCCCACTTGTGAGAGCCTTATACTGGAAATGCCCATTCATTTGGCCAGAGACTACTTCCACCATGCGTCCTGCATGCCAAATGGTGTCGGCCTAGGAATACAGCCACATATTTATCACTATAACTACTATCAAATATTATGATAGCAGCCAAATTCTGATATTTGATAATGAGCGAAGTATCGAAAAATACATCCTCCTGATGGTGGTAGCTATGAAAATACCAATATCGATATAGTTCTTACGACTGGACATAATTTTCCATGCGAAATCTTTCATCCCTCTTACGGCTATCATTGCATTGAAATCGCAGTCTCAGACATCAAATTCATACTTCCCTTATGACCAGACATAGCCATTTTCTTTGCACATGGCGGAAAGTTTAATACTTCGCCCACTGCTTGAATACTACTCAGCAGTGTGGGATCCATACCAGATAGGGTTGATAGAAGAGATGGAGAAGATCCAACGGAGAGCACCACGCTTCGTTACAGAATCATTTAGTAATCGCGAAAGCGTTACGGAGATGATAGATATACTCCAGTGGAAGACTCTGCAGGAGAGACGCTCAGTAGCTTGGTACAGGCTTTTGTTGAAGTTTCGAGAACATACCTTCACCGAAGAGTCAAGCAGTACATTGCTCCCTCCTACGTATATCTCGCGAAGAGACAATCAGGATAAAATCAGAGAGATTAGAGCCCACACAGAAGCATACCGACAATCCTTCCTTCCACGAACAATACGAGACTTGAATAGAAGGGAGAACCGATAGAGGTACTCAAGGTACCCTCCGCCACGCACCTTTAGGTGGCTTGCGGAGTATGGATGTAGATGTAGATAACTGAATGCTCGAGGCACCAAACACTATTGAGCAAAATCTGTGATGGATGGACATACCTCATTTGTTTTTCTTGCGAGTGGCACCAGTGTTAAAAACACGATTGCAACGACCATGTTCCTGTCACCCTGTATAAAAAGTAGTCTTTGTTCTACAAGCACACACAAGTATCACTAACAATATCCATGTTAGCAACTATACATGCTTTATAAAGCGAGGTATGGTATTGCTTCCGAATGAAGTGGTCTTTCACACAAATATCGCAACACTGAATATAGATGATGATCGCGTGGTGTGTATTCACAGGCCAAAAGTGGGGGTGCACGTTGCCAGTCATGTAAGCTTGTAATAAAATCACCCTTAACACCGAATTTAGAGAGTGATTCATCTAAGGCACGTGGTATTAATCCAATATTTGCAAGTCTCTCACGCCGCTGCTAGATATTTCCCACGCTAACAGACACTATTTGTAACACATTCTATCTCGATACCACGTAGACAGTGTAACAAAAGTTCTGCAATACATCCATGGGATAATAGGTGAAGGACGATGATGGTTGATTGCGATGGTTGTGCTATGTGAGGAACCACTTAAGAATTCAATGTTAGGTTGAAGTCATATAAAATGTACAAAATCCCATGAACACTACACTGACTTTTCAGATCTGTAATGTTATGCTTTGTGGCAGAAATACTGTATGTGATTTGGAATCAAGTCTATTCAATCAACCACATACTTGTGTTAGATCCTATGGAGACGTCTTTTAATGATTAAAGCTACTGGAAAATCATATTCGTGGCATCCTCATATCTCAAAACAAGTCAGTTTATCGAACCCATCTGCAAAGGACGCTATACAGCAAAACTCCAGTGTTGTTTGAGAGAGCCCATCCACATCTTGTAACTCTCCTTCAGTCTCTGCCCCGCCCTCTCAGCTTTGTCCATGTGATTGATCCAGTTTAAGTTGGAACTGAGTGGAAGTTGGAGAGTACAAACTCAAGGACATTCTGCATCCTGTGGCGGAAACAGGGCGAGCTTAGTTAATGTGACAAATGGTTCAAATGGCTCTGAGCACTATGGGACTTAACATCTATGGTCATCAGTCCCCTAGAACTTAGAACTACTTAAACCTAACTAACCTAAGGACATCGCAAAACACCCAGTCATCACGAGGCAGAGAAAATCCCTGACACCGCCGGGAATCCGGAAATTAATGTGACAGGACTGCGCTTTAACCACTCGGCAGAACATGGTTTCGCATTTCGCTATTGATACTGTTCAGTGCATACACACCTGCATTTACGATTTGAAAGGTAGATTATTTCGAAAGCATTAAATTAGTATCCTTACAACTCTGCAAATTGATAGTGTGTTCATTTTACTACTGGGACAGGCTCCTCGTAAATGTATTGTGTCGGCTGTAACGTTTTTAAGCTTTATATTACTTTGTTAAGAATACTTCAGAGGTGATTTCTTTTTCTGATGGTTCACAGATCTGAGAATGATTGTTATTCAAAATCGAAACTTGCCAGCATGTTTCAACTGTCTCATGTAAATTGCGGTCTAGACAGTAAATGATGATTTATTTAAATAGATTACGTTAAGATCTCTGTTCCTTTCCTGATAATGTGAGGCTTCACGCAGGTAAAATGATTAAGACATTGAAAAAACTCAGTTCATTTTCCTGTATCACATGTTGCATGGTAGAAGAACCTGTTCTGTTTCATAGTACAAGATGGGGCGCAGGGTACCAAGTGTGGCTTACTTGTCCACATGTTACGAACAGAGGGTGGCGAATTTGCAGTTGGTGCAACAATAGTAATCAAATAAAAATAAAAATTTATTATCAACACAAAGTGCTCCTATGGTTCAAATGGCTCTGAGCACTATGGGACTTAACATCTGTAGTCATCAGTCCCCTAGAACTTAGAACTACTTAAACCTAACTAACCTAAGGACACCACACACATCCATGCCCGAGGCAGGATTCGAACCTGCGACCGTAGCAGTCGCGCAGTTCCGGACTGAGCGCCTAGAACCGCTAGACCACCGCGGCCGGCAAAGTGCTCCTATAGTTCACTGAACCTACAAAAGATGTTCTAAGTCGGTTCCATGCTTCTCTAAATAAATACTGCATCTTTTCAACAGTGATTTACAAATTTTGTCGCCAACCTACCGGGACCGTAGGTTTTCGAATTGTGATTCGACTCGTTCCTTGAAGTGCTCATCATCACGAATCTTGACGCAATAAAACTCTTTTTGTATACTCCACCCTGAAGAATGCATGCATGTAGTCTATGGGGATCGTAGAGACCATTCAATAGCACCTTGTCTGCCAATCCATTCCTCATTTCTCTCATAGTAATTCCATAAAGCGGGGCGCACCAACTTTTTGAAATATCAGCTTTTCCTTAACCAGCTGCAAGATATTCGAAAAGTGGATTATTGTCCAGTTCTAACAACACTACTGGAAGCGTATCTAGGCAACTGACTGCTCCGTTACAAAAAGAGAGCCCGATTGACCCACCGCTGATCATCACTGCCCATGCACTCATGCCAGCAGAGTTCAACTCCGTCTCCATCAACGTATGGGGACTCGTAGAATCCCAGTGGTCACAGCTGTGTTTGTTCACTCTGCCATTCACCTTAAAACTGGATTCGTCGTTCCAAATAATGATTTTGTGAAATTTGGGGTCTAGTGAAGCAGGGGATACAACCCGTCGGCTTTGACCAATGACGTCTGAATTGCCCTGACAGCATTTTTTACACAGATGAAAGAGCTGACAAGACTGTTCAGAAACAAAGGAATACGAGAGACGAAAAATATAGTTGACATATATCAAGGCAAGTAGTATTTTCACGTTAAGGATATCGCGTGTTTTTATAGTATTATTAATGTGGAAAATGAAGGGGAAAACGGATGGAATATTGGTAGCATAGAATACCTCACGTCGCATATATATGGGTTGTATCTCGAACCTCATTCGAACTGTATTGGTTAACTGAAGTACGGGATACAAGTTTAGCGTACGTCGATTTCTTCGTTTTCGTTAGTATTAATATCTTGTTGTTCAGCTGAACTATATAGGTCAACTGAAGCACGGGATACAAATTTTACGTGTGTTTCTTTCGCTTCCGCTACCACTAATAGTCTGTTGCTACGTAGATAGTAGTACAACCGATGGCAGAAGGAGCTACGTACATAATATTTGTATCCCATACTTCCGTTGACCTATGCTACTAACGAACACTGCTAACGAAAACGTAGAAATGGAAGTACTTTACATTTGTAACCTGTACCTCAGCTGAACTACGCGAAGAGGCAATAAGATGACACATATACAATTTGTATCCCGTACTTCACTATGGACCATAATTTTTTTTCCGTCTTCGATGCTAATAGTATCGACCGAAAGTTATAGTTTTGATCACAGCAGTGACAATAGTATCCCGTTCTTTAGTTGAGCTATATAGCTATGCACAACATTTTTATCCTGCTCTCCGGTTGACATATTTTGGTAAATCTCATCACTGTTACATATGTCGTTCTTTTCGAATAGATAGTGTCAGTGTAAAGGTCAACTGAAGGACGAGATACAAATTTTAGTTGTGTCGGGCGTTCCGCCTTTAATATTGCTAGTACAGATGCGAAAAAATCGTACTGATACTAGTGCTGGGAAACGGAAGAAGAACGACAGCTGCGAAATTTCTGTTACGTACTGGAGTACACGAAAACATACGTCATATTGTAATACAACAATGAAATACGTCAAAATAGTCAAATGCAGTAAAAGAAAAAAAAACGGAAATCTGAACTTAACCACACGGGAACTTCTTAAAAGAACCGAATCGCCTAGAAAGACATCAACAAAAATCGCATACCCACATACACAACAAACAGAACATTACGAAAACACACACACACACACACACACACACACACACACACACACATTCACCCCCCCACCCTCCCATCCTAATGTGAAATTAGCTAACATACTTCGCACGGTACATTTGCCCAACCCGTTTAACAAAACATTTAAACGGGCAATATTTTTGCGGAATACTACTCCATGAACATTCGTCTAAGTGACGGCGTTTCCCCTTATCTACAAGAGATTTCACGGCTGACCAATAACCCTGTATGCTATTTGTGCAAGCCCTTGTGGATAATGATCTGAACTCAATATTGTGATTAACTACGAGATGATGATAACCCGTTTCCCCTAAATCCCTATATGAAGAAAAACCATCTGAAATTAGAGTGGAACCCTCTGCAACTTCCTTTCTTCAATTGGGTACTACTTTAAATACTACATCGTCACACTCTTGACCTGAAGCTACAGCCTCCCCAAACCCATAATCCCACCGGAGGTTCCCCCTGTTCTACTTCCTTTTGCCAAAATGCGACTCGTCAATTTTGACGATAACACCCGACCCCCCCCCCCCCCCCTCCCAACGGCCCCCCATATTTCATGTATTCCCCACAAACTTCCCTACAAAAAGAGTACCAATCCACAACTGTACGCTTACTCACACGACATTCATGTACACACAGCCATACAGAATATCTCAAACACCAGCAATACGTGATTTTCATAATGTCTCTCAAGGCGAGCTTAGATTTTTCGAACCACGTCCCTCGTCTAACGGACCGCCACAACCGATCTTTGCTGCAGCGCCATACGAACAAGTCGTGAGTATGGCGACGAGATACACTTGTGAGGCTCGCATGTTCGCCGCACTCACGACATCGAACATTCTCGGCAACGGGACCACACATCTGTAAAAAAGAAATCGTGGCCAGCATGTCTACGCCCATAGCCTCTCTCAAATCATCCAGATTCATCGGAACAGATAAATCCATACCTACAAATGAGAATGAGATACTAAAAATTGTCGTAAAATAAAAAAAAACTAATAGTCCAAATTACCTCAATATCACTAAGAATCAAATTAAGTACCGAATGAATTGCAAACAACCAATTATTTAAATAAGTGCACATGAAGAACATTTTGAGCAATATGTAGCGATCTCTGTTAAAATCACATTCAATTATTTTAATGTACAATGATAGCGCTTATCCGGAACACAGAACTGTTTTATTATCCACGGCTGAAAGTGAAGACATCATTATCTATGAGTAATGTATGACGTCATTGTTCAAAGCCGACGGGTTATATCCCCTGCTTAACTAGACCCGAAATTTGCGATCGGCTTCTTGACGGACTGCGTACGACTCGCAGAATTCCGTACACCTGTCCGGATCATCTGCATTTAGGCCCAGAAGTATAGTCGGCCTGTACGGTCTGAATTTCAGATTTTTGTGTGTCGTTCGTTGGCTTGCTCTAGCTATTCCGTACTCCTCGGACGCTTTTCTTTCATTTTTAGCCGGTGATTACACAAACCACTACGCGGCAACATTATCTTATTTTATAACAAACTGAGCCTTACCTGAGCGAGAAAGGTTCGCTATCGACACAGTCGCATCAAATCTTCATTTCTGAATACCTTGTTGAGAACGAGGATGGATTATTGGAAAACTTTCCAGAACAAACCAGGAACATCACTGTAATCGTTTTCATGTCTTCGCTACGTTTGCAAAACAAATACACGCCGTAATGCAGTTTTACTGTCTTTTAATTGTTTCTAAGGCAACAACAAACAATGTACAAAAACTTGAGACTGTTAATGTTAGCTGAGTTATGAGCACTACACTCTGGTCAAGTTCACAACTGTGTACCAGTACGCTAGGCAAAACAAAGTCTTTGCAAGTGACAATTGACTTACGGTCCATACTGCAGTTATAAAAATATATGGTACTTTCCTCGGTGTAAAATTCTGTACTTTATCTGAAGAATTAACACTGCTTCCCAAGTAGCTTTAACATATTGCACAGCATTCAAATGTGCAGAACTCGAAATATTTACAAATGGTATCCAAAACGCAGTGTAATGTCTGACAACAAAAAGGCGGCGGAATCCGCTGGTGGCGGTCTCTACTGTGCATTCCTTCATTTAAGTCTGGCACGAGTCGAACTTACATTTGAAACTAACATTTTAACGGAGAATAAATATGATATGCAAACGTACAGTTACACTGGTCATCTATAGCTACGTCTGAAAAATCAGCTGATCAGGCACTGGCCACGACGTGAGCTTATAAAGCAAATTCCGGCGACGGAAATGGCGAAATGTCGGCTCCTCGCGGCCGCTGCTGCGGTCTCTGGATAGGGACGGAGCCGCCTATCCCTTCCGCTGTCACTTGCACTCACTGCCGACGTTCGGTAGCTCTCTCTTCCTCGTCTAACAACCTGTCGCCGTTACGCCTTGGACAGTCACGCTCAATATTGAATACCGGTTCCGCACTCGAGTAAATGGCAACAAAAAAAAAACTTGACAATGGAACATAAATAAATAGTCTCCCTTTACTGGGACAAGGAAAATATTGTTCGTACTATCAGAGTGATTATGCTGAGATCGAGAAAGATTTGTTTTCGAAACGCTGCTTCTCCTTATCCTTAGCGATCAAGTGAGTGGAATCTCAGTTTGACTTGCATAATTCTTTTATATATTGTTGTGTACATAGCTCCGCGTAGTCAGCGCGTACACAACTTTCCCACTAGAGCGCGCCCCGCTAAGGACAACAGCGCAGGCGCAGCGCTCGTCCGTCTCCGCACTACGAGATGGCGCTGCCATAGAGATGGACCAAATTCTGCTTCCGCCAATCCGCGTATTAATATGTAACACAGCCAATGAGATTGCTGCTAACGTAGAACCTTTTTTCCTCGCAGATCACACTCGCGCAGTGATACACGAACGTGCGAGGTATTATAACGAGTGTACAGACCTCCGATTACTCTGTCTGCATTTGTCTGCACCAGTCTGTACCAGTCTACATTAGTCTGTACCAGTCTGTACGAGTTCTACATTTGTCTGTACCAGTCTATATTCAAGTTTCAGTCTGCGCCTAAAAAGATTACCATATTCCTGTACATAGCCATGAAGATAAATGTATAGACACTTTTGTCAAGTATCAGAGATATATGTGAGAATAAGATTAACGTACCAATACCAAAGGAACTTCAGATTGTTAATTGTAAATGGCATCCAGAACCAAGTTAAGTAATTTTTATGCTTGTTATTACTTTAATAAATGTGTGTGAAAATTAATCAAGTTCTGTTTACAGTTGGTCACCGTCAATCTGCTACTTTAAGCGTGCAAGTGGCATTTCTATCGTCTGACCTAACGGCAGAAGATAAACACGCCACGATAAGACCACGAGACATATTGCTGACACTCGCCTACTTCGTTAGAGCGACAAGTCAACAAGTCAAATAATCTGATAGGGTGTGTACTGAAGGTCTTACAGTACGCACACCACACACACACACACACACACATATATATATATATATATATATATATATATATATATATATATATATATATAAGGCTGTCGAAAATATTAGTGTTGTATTCATTTTATTCGAATGGATAAACTGAGATACGGAACCGTGAAAAATCCTTTGTGGTTGATGGTTTATTGCTAACAGAAATTTGTCTGAACTTTTGATCTCTGTAGGATTGTCTGCTTACATATTTTGAACGGTGGACAAATGGGCAGCTGAAAGAGAATATCCTTACTTCTCTTCTGTACGATCTATAAACATTGTTCTTGTGCCTTCAATTCGGAGACTACATGATATACATAAAGTTGTCGTCGTCGTCATCGTCGTCGTCGTTGTTGTTGTTCTTGTTGTTGTTGTTGCTGCTGCTGCTGCTGTTGAGGTCAGCGGGAACACTGGTTTGGTGCAGCTCTGCACGCTAATCTACCCTGTGCCAGCCTCTTCATCTCCGAATAACTACTGCAACCTACATCCGATTGTATCTGCTTAGTATATTCGTCCCCCGGTCTCCCTCTACAATGTTGGTCCCCCTCACTTCTCAAAAGCACGTTCCAAAATTCCAATCACAGGTGTAAATACCGAGAAAATAAACAACATGATGAGGGCCGATTGATGAATGGAATAACAGATGACTTAGACGTAATAGAGGTAAAATTAGGGTACATTTTACACGAATGAATACCTAGAAGAAAGAATCGTGCGAGTCCAGTGTCGCTTTGTTGACTGCCAATCAAAAGAAATAATTTCTCAACAATTTCTAGATCGTATTATAAAGAATGTAACTGATTTTAAACGCCGATTTATTACTGCAAGAGGAATGTGGTTCAGACACTTCACGCCACAAAGGAACAGGCGTGCAATGTTGTGGTGAAAACCGGTGGTCCTGGACTAAATAAGGAAATTATGTTACATCTGCCGCATATGTAACGGCCGCTGTCTTGCGAAATGAAAACGGACTCTTCTGAAAGATAAAGCTAAAAAGCGTAAAATAATAACTAGTGAAAGTCTTCTGGACTAACTGTACCAGAAAATTGCAAAAGGAAAATATATTTCTTATCGGGAACAATGCACTGACACAAACGTGCTTAGGCCTTAGGAGAACTGTGTGATTTTAAGTATGGAGTTCTGAAAAGAACTTCCAGTTCATAAAAGTTGGCACACTCTGTCTCCCTAATGTTCTCATAAGTAACGAAATTTCTGGCTTCGAATGGTTTTGGGTGTAGTGAAGAAATTATAACGAGTTTTTAGCAAACTTTCCAGGATCTTTTCTTTCGAAAAAACCTTGGACTGCGTCTTTTTAAAAGTGAATGAATGCAAAATAATTCCCTTCAGCAACAGAACGAAAAAAAAAATAGTATGCGATTACAGCGCTCATGGTAACAGGAGTAACTTACTTCGACGATTTACTCATAGGGTTCGTACTGCGAACCAAATATTCATTTCACGTCAGTAGTCGAGAAGGCGAATAGTCACTTAAATTTCTGAAAGAACTCTAGCAACGGAAACCGGAATTCTAGAATACTCCCCCCGTGCCTGTCGCCTTAATAGGGTAGGCCTGAAAGCGCGTATCGATGAATTCCAGCACTGCGATGTTACGGTCGTAACAGATGTGCGAGTTACTCAGGAAATTTAATTGGAAATGTTTGGAAGAAAGGTGATGATGTCTGTGGAAGGTGGGACATCGAGTGTAAATTGTCTGTCAAACTAGTAAAGCCAGTAAAGAAGCGCAACGACCAGCTTTTCGAGGAACAGAGGCCGATGAGTCAGTAACCATAGTTATAGAAACAGTTTGTCACCAATTTTTTTCTTTAAGAAATGAAGTAAGTTACAGACATAAATTGTACTCTTTCATGTCCAGTATCAGTTAGAAACAAATAATTTTGGGTGTTGGGCTGCGTCATTATAAACGTAATATAGGAGAGATGACTGAAATAATTGAGCGTACTGCGCCATTAAAATATAAAATAAGAGACTCTACTTGAAATAATTAAGTTCCCCGACTGCGCTAACAGAGAGGATGGCTAAAGTTATCAACGTGCCGGCTGCCAATATCCCAGTGTGTTCGCCAGAGAGCAGCTCCGTGCGACCCGGACTCAAGTGTTGTAAACAAGCGGCCGCGAAAATCGTCCTGAGGCAACAACAACGTCCCGCTACCCCTGCGTACAGCTGCCGATTGGCTTTTGCCTAGCAATCACCAGCACAAGAACCAGGCACCCTAAAGCCATCCCTTCATGTGAATCTCTACTTCTAAGTGTCCAATGGCCTCCAGGAAAGTCTTGTGACAAACCAAAATAACAGTACACAGGGAAGACCATCTCCAGAATCCATCAGGTCGTCTCCCTGAAGAGAACCGCTGCAAAGAAGTCGGTGGTATAGTCGTTTTAGTGTTTATAATAACGCGTCCCAACACCCAAAATGATTTATGCTATGGAATGGCGCGTAGCAAGAGGATCTTTTGTACATTTACCACCTGGGAACAAAATCTTAAAAATTGTTTAAGTTTTTGAGTGACATTTCCTCGTGACATTTCTCCTTCGTTTCCAGCACGGATGGTTTTGAAAAGAACTTCATTTAAAGTACAAATATAAAACACTTCTGTGGCGTACGAGACAGCAGATGCGATGCCACATGCAGAGCCGTACAGACGTATCTAACACAGAGGTTCCCAACCTATATGAGACCGTTATAAACTTTAAAGAGAAAAAAAAATTCTTCTAACACTTTCATTTTTAAAATGATGAAAGACATAAGATATTTTGTTTTGTTTCGTTTTGTTTAAAAGCACGAACTTATGAATCAGCGGGACAACTTGTACTGCTTATTTCTAACAACCATTTTTTAATCAGTGTTGAAGGAATTCTTAGTGCATCAAGAAGTGCTGCCTATTCTCCACATTGCCACTTGTTACAAAATAAAATTACTTCGGCAATACTCTTCTCTTTACTGACACTTGCTTCACAACCAAATTGAAATGAGTGCACTACATTTATGCTTACTGTTTGTAAGACACTTCATTGCTCAACTTCTTACTTCTAAACTGGCAGATATTGGAAGACTTTACGCTGCCAATGCTTTGTGTCTGATTACGGGCGCTAATAATAATAATACACTGTAAGCCCTACAGAACTGTAGTAGCCATCACATAGCAGCTGCTGTGTTACAATGTAGTTAATTCGTTTGCAGTTTCGAAGTGAATAATGAAGCAATTAGTGGTCTGCTGTGGAAACTATCTACGATTTTCCGAAGGAATTTTCATTAATTTTTAAGGACATGCGATGTTAGCGCCTCAATTTTACATTCGTAGATACATGCTACAAAATACAAGGTATGTGTGCAGTGGATGGACTATGTGAGAAAGTGCTGTTCATACATTCGTATCACAACCTGTAGGATCCACCACACTGCGTCACACGTTAAGGATACTATTTGAAAAAAAAAATTGTCGGTAAGTTATGTAATCAGTAATAGGAACAGCGACTCGTACACAGGCGCTGAGGCAGTCTTGTTCCCACGCCACGTCCGCGTATGGACCAGAAATAGGCTCCAATACAAGGAAGTATTCTCTGCCTCACACTTAACAGGATTCGCAGACTATAGAGGAAGTTGTAGATACACAACTTAGGCAGAAAATAAAAGAGCGCGATATAGTTCATTTCTCTGAAATGGAGGAGTATTTTGCACATATGGGAACGAGGAAAAGCTCATTTAATTAACACAAGAGTTTACGTCACCGAGCAGAAACATTTCATCAGCAGTTTATATTTGCACGCGGATATTCAAACCTATATACAGGGTGATTCAAAAAGAATACCACAACTTTAGGAATTTAAAACTCTGCAACGACAAAAGGCAGAGCTAAGCACTATCTGTCAGCGAATTAAGGGAGCTATAAAGTTTCATTTAGTTGTAAATTTGTTCACTTGAGGCGCTGTTGACTAGGCGTCAGCGTCAGTTGATGCTAAGATGGCGACCGCTCAACAGAAAGCTTTTTGTGTTATTGAGTACGGCAGAAGTGAATCGACGACAGTTGTTCAGCGTGCATTTCGAACGAAGTATGGTGGTAAACCTCCTGATAGGTAGTGTATTAAAGGTTGGTATAAACAGTTTACAGAGAATGGGTGTTTGAGCAAAGGGAAAAGTTCTGGACGGCCGAGAACGAGTGATGAAAATGTAGCACGCATCCAGCAAGCATTTGTTCGCAGCCCAGGAAAATCGACTCGCAGAGCTAGCAGAGAGCTGCAAATTCCACAATCAACTGTATGGAGAGTCCTACGAAAAAGGCTAGTTATGAAACCTGAACGTCAACTACCCGAGGCGATGGATCGGCCGCCAGGCAGCCCGTGACAGAGCACTTCATCGCTGGCCTCAAAGAAGCCCTGATCTTACCCCCTGCGATTTTTTCTTATGTGGGTATGTTAAGGATATGGTGTTTCGGCCACCTCTCCCAGCCACCATTGATGATTTGAAACGAGAAATAACAGCAGCTATCCAAATTGTTACGCCTGATATGCTACAGAGAGTGTGGAACGAGTTGGAGTATCGGGTTGATATTGCTCGTGTGTCTGGAGAGGGCCATATTGAACATCTCTGAACTTGTTTTTGAGTGAAAAAAAAACTTTTTAAATACTCTTTGGAATGATGTATAACAGAAGGTTATATTATGTTTCTTTCATTAAATACACATTTTTAAAGTTGTGGTATTCTTTTTGAATCACCCTGTATAATTAAACTTCCGCTGTTTACTGTGTGGGCAGGAATGGTGTTCAGACTGAGTACAGCAGGAGCTGCGTTGTTCGTAATGACGGCAGCACGACTTGCCGTTAGGCGCCAGTACTGGTACGGCGAGGTAGGGTTCAAGTGCAAGTACCAGTGTGCGACGCATTTGCAGGTGATCAGCGCGTAGATCTGTTTTATCAAAGCAACGGTGAGGGTGGTGCTGTTCTCCGCGAGTATGGACTTATTAGAGAAATACGGAGAGGTCCTGTTTCGACAGCGTGGTTAAACAACACGACCTGGAAGTTGGAACTAAGTGGTGACTAGGGAACTGCTCCTGCGAGAAGGCGACGTCCAGTAGCGGCACAAATTGTTGCAGAAGTTACTGCTGGACGTGGCGCGCGACCTGCGAGCAGACGGCCGGAGCCGCGTCGCGGCAGCTGAGCGTCGCGAGGTGCGCCGTTGTTTCGAGCAGCGGTGCAGCAGTCTATAATGCGGTTTCCGGCTGTCCTGGATGCAGGTGGTCGTAGCATCGTGCAACCTTTGTAACCTGGAGAGGACACAGTGCATACAATTAATAGTGCTACCTTCTCATTTGGAAAGGAATTTTTTTTTTTCAATGGTTTGTTCCTTATTTCTGTTCCGCATCTCCTTACAAACGTTTCCGATTAGTTACATCGTCCTACGATCATTGATTTGTTATTGCGGCACTTTCAAGTAACGGAAGTTTAATTATAACCACTACACACTTCTTAGAAATTATTTATTCGTTCCTGTTTTTCCTTACAATACAGTATTAGTTTTTATTTCTCACATTCTGACATTATTCTGTGTAGTGATTAATTAATTTTTGCTGTTTTTATTCCGAACGCAAGAAGTCCATCTTACTAGTTACCAATGCTCGCAAGAGACAGTACTTATTTAAAATACAACTCGGTTAGTGTGCAGTACAATGATGTTATACGTAGGGACTTGAGAATATACGAAGGTCACTCCAAAAGAAATGCACACTATTTTTGTAAAAAAATACAATTTTCATTCTGTATGTGTGAAAGTTTTACAGTCTGTAGATACATCCTTCGCGATTGCTTTCAAAATTAGTTCAACCTGTTCCCGTGGGTGGCGGCATCATAGCATGTCTTCAAGATGGCTGCTACACTTGACGTTCGTCAGAAGCAACGTGCTGTCATAGAATTCCTGTGCTGTGAAAACGAGACAGTGGGAAACATCCACAAGGCGTTGAAAAAGGTGTATGGAGATGCTGCTGTCGATCGCAGTGCAGTTAGTTCGTGGGAAAGCAGGTTATGTGATGAAAGCGGGCACGGCAATATTGAGGATTGTCCTCGCAGCGGCAGGCCTCGTACTGTACACACTCCAGACATTGTGCAGAGAGTTAACGAATTGGTGTCTGCTGACAGACGCATCACAGTGAACGAACTGTCACGCTACGATGGGATACGGGAAGGAAGTGTCTGCAGAATACTGAAAGTGTTGGCGTTAAAAAAGGTTTGTGCCAGGTGGGTTCCCAGGATGTTGACAGTGGCTCACAAAGAAACAAGAAAAACGGTATGCAGCCAACTTTTGGAACAGTACGAGAATGGTGGAGATGAATTTCTTGGAAGAATTGTGACAGATGATGAAACATGGCTCCATAATTTTTCACCAGAGACGAAGAAGCAATCAATGGAGTGGCAAACTGCAAATTCGCTCAAGAAAAAAAAATTCAAAAGCACACCTTCTGCTTGGAAAGTTATGGCTACAGTGTTTTTCGATTGCGAAGGACTCTTGCTTGTGGACATCATGTCAAGTGGAACCACCATAAAAAGTGGTTCAAATGGCTCTGAGCACTATGGGACTTAACTGCTGAGGTCGTCAGTCCCCTAGAACTTTGAAACTACTTAAACCTGACTAACCTAAGGACATCACTCACATCCATGCACGAGGCAGGATTCGAATCTGCGGCCGTAGCGGTCGCGCGGTTCCAGACTGTAGCGCCTAGAACGGCTCGGCCACCCCGGCCGGCAACCACCATAAATTCTGATGCACATGTGACGACACTGAAGAAACTTCAAGCTCAACTTAGTCGTGTTCGACCACATAAGCAGGATGTTTTGCTGTTGTACGACAATGTACAGTCACATGTCAGTCAAAAAACCATGGAAGCGATCACAAAACTCGGATGGACATCACTGAAACACCCGCCTTACAGTCCTGACCTGGCTCCGTGTCACTATCAACTCTTTGGGAAACTGAAAGACTCTCTTCACGGAACAAGGTTTGAAGATGATGACTCTCTTGTGCACGCTGCCAAACAGTGGCTCCAACAGGTTGGTCCAGAATTTTACCGTGCGGGTATACAGGCGCTGGTTCCAAGATGGCGTAAGGCAGTTGAGAGGGATGGAAATTATGTGGATGAACCTACACACTGTAAAACTTTAAAACATATAGAATAAAAGATGGATTTTTTAAAAAACAGTGTGCATTTCTTTTGGAGTGACTCTCGTTAGTAACACGCATCGCCCTACGCTGAAAGCGCTGCCAAACGAGAGTAGAAAATTGTCAGGTGAGAGTACACGTTGCTTGTTTCCTGCAGATTCAGTTCTGCTTCGGCGCGGATGACAGGTGCGTCACAGTGCGGGAGCGAAGTGATGCCACAACTGGAGCTGAATTACGCGCAAAATTACAATTTTGGGGACAAAAGTCTACACTGCGCACAGATCCGCCGCCAAGTTGTGGCTATGTGGATCACACGCAGAGCGCCCTCACAGGTACTGAAGTGGTGCCTACAGGTTGACGAAAGCCGACTGTCTGACAGCCAGCAAGTGGCAGTCGGAGGGCTGTCTGCGGGTGCCAGTCACTGAATGCTGGACCAGAGATGGAATTCTTCCTACACGGCGCTCAGGGGACTTGAAGAGGGCCTAATGTAACGCTCAAACTGGCTGCACAAAGAAAATTAAACCAGAAATTTACACGCGTGAAGGTGTTAACATTTTACATTTTTAACACTTTGCGGTCTAGCTGCGGGCTATGCCCGCAGTTCCTGTAGTGAGCGTTGCCGACGAGCGACGAGCTATGCCCGAAGTGATGTATAAAAATGCATAGAAAACAAACTACGGGCTATACTCGCAGTTCGTGTGTTCCGTTAAGCAGCTTGATGGTTTAGTTATGCGAAAAATCCGCTAGATAGCAACTGGAGAAATGTTCGCTTCTATAGATTCTGTCACATCCATGCATTAACAGTGGCGGCAAGATGTCACAGTGTAGACGAAGACTTACAGATGGAGAAATTTTGGATGTTCTGTTCAATGATTCGGGTTCTGAAGGAGAACTTAGTGACGATTCTGAAGATGATAGAGATACTACAGGTAATTATAACATATTTACTGGAATGTAGACTGTGATACATTGAAACATGTAAGAAACAGTAGGCTGCTCATACACGTTTGCTATGTATATTTCGAGTAATATATTTTTGACTTATAATGATAATACAAGTTTATCCAGTTGTGCATATGACTTATTTATTTACAGAAGAACTTCAGAACGATATTGACTTGACATCTCAGCAGGAAACGCGTCCAATAGATTGCGAATTTCGGAATGGTAATTGCTCTCACTCCCTCTGTGTGCTTATAAATAATCAGTAGACTGTAATAAAAGTAAACAATTTTGACCAGTGTTATGTAATAACTTGTTTAGGTATTTAGGTAAATAATACAATACATGTTAGCAAATCCTACATACAACTAATTTACATAAACTGAAGATCAAACTGATGGTGTGAAGACAGCCCAGCATATAGAGCAAGCTGCTCCTGATCATGAAGATGAAAATGGTTACGTATAGAAATGATTTATACAAAATGTAATGTAATTTAGTTGTGCATTGTAATTTTTTAAAATAAATACCTTTCATTTTGTTTTTATAAAACATAATCCAGTGCCATATTCTTTCTACCAACAGTAAATCCTACTGTAAGACTTTTTTATTTTCCTTGTTTCAGCTATCAGCTTGTGATAACAGTGTAAATGTAAGTGAAGTTGGTAACTATAATGTGTTACTTCATTGTAAAGTTTAAGTTACAGTGGTAAAAACGAAAAAGCTGTAATGATTTATCTCTAAGTGTTCCTGAATTACGATTTTTTGAAAAACGACAAAAAACCCAGTCTCGTGTGCTAGAATGTCGTACTAAGGCCCAGACCTTAAAGTGTTCATTCTGCAGCAATTCCAGGTATGGCATTCATATCAAAAAAGAAAAGTCCGTAAGCTTTGTGAACAGAAATCACACAAAACACGTTCACTTTCCGCGAATCTCTTTAAAGACCTCCAGTGGAATATTGCTTTAACAGGTAGCTGAAACGTCGGTTCGTCGGAAAATATGAATCATCTTGAAAAAGTGTGCTCTGTCATATACTGTAGAATTGAAATGCAGAATTCGTACCTTCTGTTATGGTCGGCGGGACGCACTTGCTGCAGTAACTGACCTGTAAGGAAGGCTTCATATGCAGGAGTCGTTTCACAGCATGCCAAACCGTCTTTTGAGGAAGCTGAAGTTCTTGGCCCGCCCGTCCTATGGACTTTCGAGGGCTCGAAATTTTCAGCGGACGTGCTCGGCAGAACAGTGCCCTTTGCATATGCTTCCAAGAATTTTGTATGCCAGTCATGAATCTGCTTCTGCAGAGGAGGCTTCTTTCTCAATCGACAGCTAAATGAACGTTGCACTTCCACACTGAATTGACTTGGCGCAAATTCCAACACACGAAATGATTTCTCGTGAGGTGCAGTCGCCACGTTGCTACAAACAAAGAACAGAGCAGCTGTGTCAGAAGCTTGAACCCTCTGTTTCCACTGACATGCGCAATGCGTTTCTCTCTCTTAAAGCTTGTCTGTAATAAGGAAATTCGGAAAATGCTGAGGAAGTAGAGGCTCTTGCACTTCCGTTGAAAACAGAACGCGCAAATGACAAGTGAAGGTTATTGGAAATTCGTGCATCTATGAAAAGATCTCTGCTGGAAGCTTACAACTACTACCACCCTCATACCATAGCTAAAATATCTGGCAGAGAAGCAGAGAAAATTCTGGTCCTATGTAAAATCGTAAAGCCGATCTAAGTCTTGCATCCAGCCACTTGTTGACCAGTCTGGTGTTACTGTTGGAGATAGCAAAACGTAATCTGAAATTTTAAATTTCCGGTTCAACAAGTCGTTCACTCAGGAGAATCGTACAAACATGCTGTCATTTGACCATCGAACTGACTCTCGCATGGACGACATAATAATGAGCATCTCCGGAGTAGGGAAACAACTGAAAGAGTTGAGAATAAAGTCACCAACTCCGGATGGAAGCTCAACTCGGTTTTACAAAGAGTACTCCACAGCAATCGCCCCTTATCTAACTTGCATTTATCACGAATCTTCACCCGGGGTAAAGTCCCAAGCGACTGGATGAAAGTGCACTTGACTCCGGTATATATGAAGGGCAATAGAACGGACCCGCAAAACTACAGACCAACGTCCCTAGAATCGGTTTGCTGCAGAATCTTTGAACATATTCTCAGTTCGAATATAATAAATTTTCTTGAGGATGAGAAGCTTACTTCCGCGAAGCAGCATCGTTTTAGAAAGCATTGTCTTAACTTGCGCTTCTCTCACATGATCTACTGTAAACGATGGATGGAGGGTAATAGCCAGATTCCATATTTCTAGACTGCCAGAAAGAATTTGACACAGTGCCCCATTGCAGGCTGTTAAAGAAGATACGAGCATATGGAATAGATTCCCAGATATGCGAGTGGCTCAAAGACTTCTAACGTTCAGAACACAGCATGTTGTCCTCGACAGCGAGCGTTCATCAGAGAGAAGGTATCAATCTGCGATTGTTTGCTGATGATGCTGTGGTGTGCAATAAGGTGTGGAAGTAGAGTGTATGGACAAGGATCTAGGATAACTTGGACGAAATTTCTAGCTGGTATAATGGATGGCAGTTATCACAAAATGTAGAAAAATGTAAGTTAAAGCGAGTGAGTAGGGAAAACAAACCCGCAATGTTCAGATCCAGCATTAGTAGTGTCCTGCTTTACGCAGTCACGTCGTTTAAATATTTGGGCGTAATGTTGCAAGACGATGTGAAATGTAACGAGCAAGTGGCTCTAAGCACCGTGGGACTTAACATCTATGGTCATCAGTCCCCTAGAACTTAGAACTACTTAAACCTAACTAACCTAAGGACAACACACAACACCCAGTCATCACGAGGCAGAGCAAATCCCTGACCCTGCCGGGAATAACGAGCAAGTGTGGACTGCGCCAGGGAAGGCAGATGGTCGACTTCGGTTTATTCAGAGAATTTTAGGAAAGAGTGGTTCGTCTGTAAAGAAAGTAGCACATACGTCGCTAGTGCGAACTATTCTTGAGTACTGCTCGAGTGGTTGGGATCCTTACCAGGTCGGATTGAAGGAAAACATCGAAGTAATTCGGTGGCAAGCTGCTACATTTGTTACCGGTAGGTTACTGGAATGTAAGGCGTACTCAGGAGCAGATATAGACTCATATCGGAACACAGTAGTGATGAAGAGTAGGCAGAAGTATAAGGCATTAGTCAGGAAGTATCAGTACACAAAGACGTGGGATACGGAAGTACTAAGGAATGACGAGATGCACTTGAAGTTCTCTAAGGCTATAGATACAGCAATAAGGAATAGATCAGTAGGCAGAACAGTTGAAGAGGAATGTGCATCCCTAAAAAGGGTGATAACAGAAGTTGGGAAGGAAAACATAGGTACAAAGAAGGTAACTGCGAAGAAACCTTGGGTAACAGAAGAAATACTTCAATTAAACGATGGAAGGAGGATGTACAAAACTGTCCCAAGAGACTCAGGAATACAAGTCGCTGGGGAATAGAATAAATAGGAAGTGCAGGGAAGCTAAGACGAAATGGCTGCATGAAAAAGTGGAGAATCGAAAAAGATATGAGTGTCGGTGGGACCGACTCAGCATACAGGAAAGTCAAAACAACCTTCGGTGATATTAAAACCAAGGGTGATAACATTATGAGTGCAACGGGAATTCCACTCTTAAATGTGAGAGAGCAGATAGGTGGAAATAATACATTGAAAGTCTCTACAAGGGGGGAAGATTTGTCTGATGTGATAGGAGAAGAAACAGGAGTCGATTTACAAGAGATAGGGGACCCGGTATTAGAATCAGAATTTAAAAGAGCTTTGGAGGACTTGAGATCAAATAAGGCAGAAGGGATAGATAACATTCCATCAGAATTTCTAAAATCGTTGGGGGAAGTGGCAACAAAATGACTATTCACGTTGGTGTGTACAATGTATGAGTCTGGCGACAGTGTCACTTTAGTGGAAATAAAAAAAATCCTGGCTATAATTTTCCACACGAGCATCAGCCAAAAAACCTTTATACAAGATCAGGGGAGCCAAGGGTCTTGTGTGTCTTTTAACAACTGCCCAAATCAACTGAACAGAAATAGATTCCTGCAGATTGTGTCAAACTTTCATTTGAATGATAATTCACTGGAACCAATTGCACAAGGTCTGCCCTCTAATTGAAACCATGTGTTTATAGTTTCTGCAGGTGCATCTGCCTAACCAAGATGAAGATATGCGCAAATATACAGACAGAATTTATTTCAAGCAATACATGCCCCAAAAACCAAGCAAATATGGAATGGAATTACATATGCTGTCAGGGTCTAACTCTACTTACATACAGAATTTTCAAATTTTCTGTTGCTAAAGCAATGTTATGGTTGACATTGTGAAAAACCGATTTGGTACCGTAGCAGGTAAGGGGCAGACATTATTCAAATGGCTCTGAGCACTATGGGACTTAATATCTATGGTAATCAGTCAGCAGACATTATTCACTGATCGTTTTTATACAAGTCATATTCTTGCAAGAGAGAAAAGAAGAAAGCAGGCTTTGTTAGAACTTTGATGAAGACCAGGAGGGGAATGCCTCAGGCACTGAAATCAACTAATGTACAAATAGGTGAGGAGATCTTCTGTACGAATAAGGTATGCTGGGAAGATAAAAGGAATCTATACATGCTAAGCATGAGACATCAAGTAAAAATGATATGTTACGACGACATGGGGCATAAGGAAAAAATGAAACCTGTCTGTATTTTGGAGCACGACAAAAAATAGGTTGTGGTTGATCTATCTTATCAGAGGATGTCATATGGGCCTTTTGAACACAGAACAGTAAAATACTGGAGAAACCTCCCATTTCATTGTTTCAATATGTGTTTGGTGAACGCATGAATTTGAACAATAAGGTAAAAAGTAATAACATTTTTTGTTTACATTTTTAGAATTATTATGTGCAGAACTGACAATGTGTAAAGACACTCCCAGACCAAGTTCCGTCGGGAGTCTCAAGTAGACTCCCTACAGAAAAGCATTTCCTGGTAAAAAATACCGTCTCCATCATGTAAAGGAAGAATCCAGAGGTTGCGCGAAGTACGGACAGCGAAAGAAAGAAAAGCAAATAGGGAAGTGTGCAAGTATAGATACGACACACCAGTGCAGCTAGTGCAAAATAGTAGTGTGTAAAGAACCGTGTTTCAGAATACATCACACAAATAATTATACTATTTCAATATTTTCTCTAGCAATTTATCATTATGGACTTCAGATACCAGTTTCCAGTTACTGAATGTAAAACTGCAGATTATGAGGCCTAAAATGTCAATGAAATATGTTTTTCATTTCCATAAACTTCTATACTTTTTGTAAAACCTTACAATCCTTTGAAATATAAGGAACAAAAACTAAATAATCGAAGGAGCTGTAAATATATTTTGCAGAAGAAGAAGAATATGATGATGATGATGATACAGGCTTTCATAAAAATCTAGTTTTCTGTAAAACAAATATAAAAAATTAATAAAAAACGCTGGCAATTTAGGAAATGGCACATTCACATGGTCGGCAGTCAGTGTTAAAACACAACAAACCTTTTTGGCGCAGTGCGCTCCGGGAAACGGAAGAAACAACAACATCGGCGCGGTATGGAATAAACGCTTCCTATGCAAAAGAAACTTCTTGGCAGATTAAAACTGTGTGCCGGACCGAGACTCAAACTTGAGACCTTTGCTTTTCGTGCTCTACCAACTAAGCTACCCGAGCCAGACTCAATTTTTTCTAACGGCTTTACTTCCTCCAGTACCTCGTCTCCTACCTTCCAAACTTCAGAGAGGCTGTCCTGCGAACGCTGCAAGACTAGCACTTTGGGAGAAAGGATATTGGGGAGACATGGCTTAGCCACAGGCTGGGGATGTTTCCAGAATGAAACTTTTACTCTGCAATGGAGTGTGCGCTTACATGAAAGTTCCTGGCAAATTTAAATTTAAATCAGTGTGATGGTGTATCAAAAAGAATAACTCGTTTTAAAAAAATCATAGTTGTTATGTTATTTGAGATATGTGCATGGATAATGTACTGTTGGAAAGAGCAAACTATCGAGGTTTACATGAATCCTGCTAGATAGCAGCAGTGTGTGCTCACTTCAGTTCTAGTAACAATGGTGTCGGGACAACAAAGCATTTTGTGTTCTATGTTTAGCGCAGTGCAGGTCAGTAATAACTGTTCAGCGTGACTTTCGTACTAGGTAGGTGTTGATCCTCTTACATCACAGAGCATTAGACGATCGCGAGAACAATACCGAGAGACAATTTGTTTATGGAAAGGCAAATCACTGGGCCAACACCGAGTGTCTGACACAGACATTGAACACATCCGCCACAGTTTCACAAGGAATCCACAGAAATTCGGTCGCCTTGAAGCTCTACAGCTCAACATGCCCCCGATGTCCGTCTGGCGTGTGTTGCGCCGATGTTTACCCATGAAACCATACAAAATTCAGCTACTGCACGCTGTTGGTGAAAGTGACAAACAACAACGTGTCGAGTTTTGGAATTTCATTCTTGGTAAGATGGAGGATGATGGTTTTCTTCCACGCTTAGCGTTTAGTGCCAAGGCAACTGTTACAGGAACACTGTTACAGGAAGCACATGCCTCGATATGCTTGAGAACCTTCTTTTCCCACAGTTGGAGACTGATTCGAACTTCATTTAACAACAGGATGGGGCACCGCCACACTGGCATTTGGAAGTGCGGGAAATTTTAAATAATAGACTACTGAACGATAGATCAGTTGCACTGGACCAAATGATTCAGCCTCACATTACTGGCTTCCAGGGTCACCTGACCTTACTATATGTGATTATTTCTTATGGGGGTTTATGAATGATTCTGCTTTTGTGCCTCCGTTACCAACAATAATGAATGAACTGAAAAATCACATAACAGCAGCTGTGGAAGCTGTAACTCAAGACCTGGTCGCTGCAGTGCAGGAACAATATGATTGCCGCATTGGCATATGGCGCACATCTCAGTATAGGCATACTGGCACCTATAAAAAGGTATGAAAAAACTTTTGACTTTCCCGTTTGTCAAAAAACAAAACTCATTGTATATGTTTATTAGTTTCAGGAATATATATTTACAAAATCGTATGATTTTTTATGCACCCTGTATATTGATACCTTCAGTTTGGATTCCGTACAAACACTGGAACACGTGAGGCAACACTGACCTTACGACTTATCTTAGAAGAAAGATTAAGGAAAGGCAAACCTACGTTTCTAGCATTTGTAGACTTAGAGAAAGCTTTTGACAGTGTTGACTGGAATACTCTCTTTCAAATTCTAAAGGTGGCAGGGGTAAAATACAGGGAGCGAAAGGCTATTTACAATTTGTACAGAAACCAGATGGCAGTTATAAGAGTCGAGGGACATGAAAGGGAAGCAGTGGTTGGGAAGGGAGTAAGACAGGGATGTAGCCTCTCCCCAATGTTGTTCAATCTGTATATTGAGCAAGCAGTAAAGGAAACAAAAGAAAAATTCGGAGTAGGTATTAAAATCCATGGAGAAGAAATAAAAACTTTGAGGTTCGCTGATGACATTGTAATTCTGTCAGAGACAGCAAAGGACTTGGAAGAGCAGTTGAATGGAATGGACAGTGTCTTGAAAGGAGGATATAAGATGAACATCAACAAAAGCAAAACAAGGATAATGGAATGTAGTCTAATTAAGTCGGGTGATGCTGAGGGAATTAGATTAGGAAATGAGGCACTTAAAGTAGTAAAGGAGTTTTGCTATTTGGGGAGCAAAATAACTGATGATGGTCGAAGTAGAGAGGATATAAAATGTAGGCTGGCAATGGCAAGGAAAGCGTTTCTGAAGAAGAGAAATTTGTTAACATCCTGTATTGATTTAAGTGTCAGGAAGTCATTTCTGAAAGTATTCGTATGGAGTGTATGGAGTATGTATGGAAGTGAAACATGGACGATAAATAGTTTGGACAAGAAGAGAATAGAAGCTTTCGAAATGTGGTGCTACAGAAGAATGCTGAAGATTAGATGGGTAGATCACATAACTAATGAGGAAGTATTGAATAGGATTGGGGAGAAGAGAAGTTTGTGGCACAACTTGACTAGAAGAAGGGATCGGTTGGTAGGACATGTTCTGAGGCATCAAGGGATCACCAATTTAGTATTGGAGGGCAGCGTGGAGGGTAAAAATCGTAGAGGGAGACCAAGAGATGAATACACTAAGCAGATTCAGAAGGATTTAGGTTGCAGTAGGTACTGGGAGATGAAAAAGCTTGCACAGGATAGAGTAGCATGGAGAGCTGCATCAAACCAGTCTCAGGACTGAAGACCACAACAAACAACATATTGATACTTAATCAGTTTGGAAGAGACAGGGCTCCCCTACATGGGTAGAGCTCACAACGGCACCCCCATCCTCCCCTTAACGTAATTACTGTAAACATCGAGGAACAGAATGAAGTGTGGTATAATAGCCGCCATTCTTTCTCTTTCACGCGTGTGGCTATCGTCCGGCCGCCGCCAGCCAATGTCCGAAATACAGAGCACAGTACTAAATACCACCAACCATGGACCGGTTGTTGGCCTCCTTTCATCTTGCAGCCATAAACAAAACATCAAGTGGTAGCATTCGGTTGACTGGGAATTTACAGACTCACTTCCTTTTTCTGTCTCTCTCAAGAGACTACTTTCTGTCAGTGAGTGTGTAAACCAACGTCTCCAAACACGCAGATGGAGGTTTTCATCTCAGAATATTGTGTTCCCATTGACTAATGCTGGGGTGAAAGGGAGATCTGACGCAATTTCGATACCAAAAACAGAGAGAAATAGTCCATTTTGCGCTACTCTAACAATTAATTGTTTAACAATTTACAGGAGTCAAATAGATCAATTAAAACACTCACCAGCACCTTACAATGATGCGGAACAGTAATAAAAACGTATTTTCAATGTGAGAGTATCACGCAAACAATATGCAAAATGAGTAATTAAATTTCCAACAGCCGGCCGCGGTGGTCTAGCGGTTCTAGGCGCTCAGTCCGGAACCGCGCGACTGCTACGGTCGCAGGTTCGAATCCTGCCTCGGGCATGGATGTGTGTGATGTCCTTAGGTTAGTTAGGTTTCAGTAGTTCTAAGTTCTAGGGGACTGATGACCACAGATGTTAAGTCCCATAGTGCTCAGATCCATTTTTGAATTTCCAACAGAAATAGGTCCTACCACTAAATATATCTGAGGTTGAGAAGACAAGCACCCTCCTGCAGCAGAACGTTTCCACTAAAATACCTGGTGAAAGATCCAACCGATCACACACACACCCGAACGTGAAGAGCGCCCCATTTGCCGACAGCCGACAGCCGCTTTGCGCCGTCCGCCACAGTAATTGACCCTAGGATGCCTAAGGGGGGATTCGTTGAATGTCCCCTGCTTTTGCCCAAGTAACTTTCATACTATATATTCCCTTTGAGTTATTGCTTGTTGGCTATTTTATGAAACGTTAGGGCCTTAGGCTTCCATTCTATAGAAAATTTCCCTTAGTAGGATCTCATATTTCTCATCTCTACAAAAATGCAAGTTACTTTCTTGTTGGTTGGTATTCTTGATATTCAGAACAATCAGTTTACTTTCAGAGGAAGTGATTGTTGATGTCAGTCTGCTGTTATTTATCTTGTAAACTTGCAGTGAGTTAGTGCAGTTCCCTACTGTTCACACCAGACTTAGAAATGACTAAAAGAATACGTTACTCGTCTTTAGAGAGAGTTCTGAATGAAATTTTATATGAAGATTCTGACTCTGGGAGTGAAAGTGAATATGAGGATGGTGTTATGGAGTATGATTCAGATCGGTAAAGTGATGTGGATGTTAGAGAAGATGAAGATAGCGCAGCTTCAGGCAGTGACCATCAGGATGTTATTGTGGCCACGTCTGGAAGAAGGTACGTAACCACACAGCCTAGAATTCCTCGGAGGTCTGTTGCTAATGTAGTAAGAGAGCAGGCAGGAGTAACTCCAGCTGGTGTTTGCCATTCACCTGGAGAAGCCTTGAAGGTACTTCTTACGCCTGACATCGTGGATGTTATTGTAAAACATTCAAATGAACAGGCAGTTAGGCGAAATGCTACTTTGACTAATGAGAAAGAATTGTATGCCTTTATAGGAATCCTGTTACTTATGGAGCCAAATAAGGGCAATTCTGTCAGTGTACACGATCTTTGGTCAGACCTAATGTGTCGGCCAGTTTCCAAGGGTATTATGGCAAGAGAACGTTTCAAGGAACTTACTGCAATCATCAGGTTTGATGACAAAAGTACCTGCCAGCTAAGAAGGGAAGCAGACAAGTTCACAGCAATCCGTGATGTTTTCAACAAAGTGAATGATAGGTTTCCACTACTGTATAAACCGGGGGGGTCCACCTCACCATTGATGAGATGCTAAGCTTGTTTAGACGGCGCTGCCCCTTCAAAGTATTTATGAAGGATAAACCGGGCAAGTATGGCATCCTTATACGCATGATGTCCGATGCAGTTGACAGATGCGTCTTGAATATGGAACCCTATGCAGGTAATGTTCAAAATTTGTCGAAAGAAGAACGGGGTTCAGCAGCTGTCGTCAAACGTCTGGTAGCACCTGTGAAAAATACTGGTCGAAATATTACTACAGACCGATACTACACATCAGTGGATTTGGCGGAAGAGTTACACCAAGACTACAAAGTTACTACAGTAGGAACTCTCCAGTCAAACAGGAAGCGTATTGCAGAGATAATGAAGAACACGTCAAATCGAGAGCTATATTCATCAATGTTCTTGTTCACAGACCCACCAACAGATGGGCCTCCAGTAACTTTGGTGTTCTACATAGGAAAAACGAAACCAAGTAAAAATTACTGATGTTGCCAACAATGCACCAAGATAAAGGCACTGTTGGAGGAGAGAAGAATAAAACCGAGATAAATGCATATTATAATTGCACCAAAGGTGCAATTGATACCGTTGATCAAATGGCGCATATGTACACCTGCAAGAGGGGAACAAAGAGATGGCCTCTATCCGTATTTTACTCTCTCATCGACATTTGTGCTATCAATGCAACCACCATATTCATCCAGCAACATCTAAGATGGAATTAAAAGAAACACAACAAACGGAAACTTTATCTTCTGCAAGCTGGGATGGAACTAGTGAAATTGCAGGTAGAAGAAAGAAGTGCCAATGCAAGACGGTTATCTAACCAAATTGTACAATCAATGGAGACTATTCTACAAAAGAAAATCAAAGAAGTGACGACAGAAGCACGTCAGCCGCCTGCAGGGAAAGGTCGGTGCCATATTTGTGTAAGAGAAGCTAAAATAAAGAAGCAGAAGTACACCAATCTAAGTAAACCAAAACAGTATTGTGGACAGTGTCATAAACACATGTGTAACACACATTCAGAAAAAATTATGAAGTGTGTCTCTTGCCTTGAAGTTGAGGCCTCAGAGTAGTCTATTGTGTATGAACACATCCGTATTTTGTATTGTAATATGTCAATTTTTTATTCACTCAATCCAATATTTATAACAATTATTAACATTTATAAACCGATGCCTTAGTTATAATACATAAACCATTTTGAAAGTTGTAATTTTTCGTCAGTAAACGTATTTAATACCTGTGGGACCCCTCCCCCCACTTAGGCATGCAAGTTAGAAAAAAAGGCTTGGGCTTCCTAGGGTAAACATCGTTTCGACTCGTAGCGCCGGTCAGACGTGCACGCGTATCGGTCATGCCAGCTGCTACACGACCTCTCCGGCACCCACACGCCAGCCATACCGAACACAGAGAGGTCGATGACCATACACTTCGAATTCCTCACACAAAATGTAACTTTCACTCTTTCGTAATAGTTGTTTTTGAAGACAGAACAAATCGAGGTACACACACGTTTTCACATCGCTAAAGTATCGTTACTTGTTGTGAAAATCCTGTACAGTATCACAAGCCTATATTTCCTCTAAGTATTCTGCCATCAGAGAAGTGACAGAAGCAGACGTGTGTATTATGTGAAAAGATTCATAATGAGTGGTGTTTTCGCTGGACGATTATTTCCCCCCCCCCCTCCTTCCCCATGCAAAGTGATTGGTTGGCTTCTTGGTGACAGTCTCTCCGACCTCTTAGGCCGGTATTACACTATCAAATTTCTTTGTCAGAGATTTGATCAAAGTTGTGATCAAATATTCCGTCAAATATATTTGACAAAGATCTTTGATGTAGCTCTAGAAGGGGTATTACACTGTCATATTTTTCGTCAAAGTTCAAGATGGCTGACAACAACAACTTGTTATTAACCGCTGCAGTTTCATGTACCACAATTGCACTGTGTGCACATGCGGATGAGAAGCGGGGGAAAAAAAGGAAACATACCTGGGTGATGCCGTGGGTTTTACGACGACACCATAAAAGCATTCAACAAAAGTTGTTATGTGAGCTTATAGTGGAGGACGTCAAGTCGTACATCAATTACTTGAGAATGGATGAGCATACATTTCTGTATGTGCTCAGTGAAGTGTATCCTCATATCACAAAGCACAATATTCACTTAAGAACTGCTACATTTGCAGAAGACAGGCTCACTGTAACACTCCGATTCCTTGCTACAGGTCGGGTCAGGTCAGGTCTCCAATATTTACCGGCAATGTTTGTAAAAACACTACAGACGACAGAACGCTGCAGCGATGCTAGCGCTCCATGTGGTAACATGTCACATTGCAGTGAACAGAAGACAAGCGACTTCTCTGATCAAATCTACAGCGAGGCCCTAGATTTGATCAAATATTGGACGACATTTGACAAAGTTCCCCATTACACCATCAAATATCTTTGACAAAGATTTTTGACAAATATATTTGACAAAGAAATTTGATAATGTAATACCGGCCTTACCAGTTAGTAGGGCCAGCTTGTGGATACCAGAGGTAAGCGCGCAGCTGCTGGCATCGCCGATACGTTTGCAGTTGTCTCCTCACCGACGCCTGCCCGCTGCGGGGCGCCACAACCTCGTCTTCTGGCAGTCGGCGGATTGCGTGCTCTTTGCGTTCGAGAGTGTGTGCGATCGGTTGGAAGTCTTCACCAGATGTGTTTAGTGGAAACGTTGCCGTCAAGCAGGGGCGTGTGTTCTCAAACGTTGGTGCATACAAGACCTCAGATATATTTAGCGCTACGATGTATCTGTGGCGTTTAATTACATGATTTGCTTAATGTCTGCATGTTATACTGAAACGTTGAATATGTTTTTATTACGAAGAAGGATGATCGTAAGGTGGCAGTGAGCGTTTTAACTGATCTATTTGATCCCTGTAAATTGTTAAACAATTATTTTTATTATTCTCGAATCAGAAACATACAAATTTACAGAAGCCATACACATCAATAAATATGTACATATATATACACAAATTGTGTTTATATTACATGTGCCCAGTACTTTGCAACCTCCAAGGCGCTTGGAGTGGCTTGCAGGAGATCAATCTTCGTGCAGGATGTAGGGCACAAAAGGCACTGGAGCATGTGGCTTGTGGTTTGTTCTTGTCCACAATCACAGGACGTATCTTCTGTTATGAAGCCCCATCTCTTTTCAGGTTGTCTCTGGATCGTCCAACTCCTGATCGTAATGTGTTTAAAGATTTCCACACCAGCCAGCTCTCGTTGTGTCCAGGTGGTAGTTCTTCAGCTTCTGGCGTCTGCAGGTGAGGCGTAGACTTCTTCCATAACTCCAGCCTTGCCTTCTCTGGTGAAATGGTGAGCTTCTCGGATGTTCTCAGGAAGCTCTTTCGCGATATCAGCCGTTGCTGTGGTGGATTATGTCCGTGCAGTGGATGGGCACTGTCGTGTTCCACTTTCACTCTCTCCTTGTTGGCAGCCACTGTTCTGCGTATCCATGGTGGCGCTATTCCAGCCAGGCAGTAGAGCTTTACAGTTGGGGTAGGTCTTAAGCAACCTGTGATCAACCTGCGGGTTTCGTTGAGAGCAATGTCTACTTGTCTGGCATGAGATGACCTGTACCAGACTGGAGAAGCATATTCAGCAGTAGAAAAGCACAGTGCCATTGCAGAACAGCGAATAGTTTGTAATGGCACTGTGCTTTTCTATTTAATTTGATAGGGTAGTTCAAATGGACTATTTTCCTAATTTTTGATATCGAAATTGCTTCAGCTCTGCCTTTGTCCCCAGCATTAGCCAATAGGAACGCAGTATTCTGCGAGGAGGTGAAAACTCTGTGTGTTTGGAGATGCTGGTTCACACACACACACACACACACACACACACACACACACAAACAAACAAACAAACAGGAAGTAGCCTATTGAGAGAGACAGAGAAAAGAACGAATTTGGAATTCCTGATCAACTGTATGCATCCGGTCCGTGGGTGCTGGTATTTAGTATTGTGATCTGTAGGTAGACCTCTGTGGCGGCGCCCAGACGGCAGAAACATCCGCGAGAGACCCCAAACGATGGCTTCTATACTGCACTTCATTCCAGCTCACCAAAGTGGAGGTGCCCTGTCTCCAGCAAACTGATTAAATAAAGAATATGCACCAATATATTATTGGCATTGATTTTAATTTCTGGTCGTAAGATCCTTCCTCCCCCGTCGGAGGTTCGAGTCCTCCCTCGGCCATAGGTGTGTGTGTTGTTCTTAGCCTAAGTTAGTTTAAGTTAGATAAAGTAGTGTGCAAGCCCAGGGACCGATGACCTTAGCAGTTTGGTCCCATAGGAACTTACCACAAATTTACAAACCAAGATCTTTCCTCTCCAGCCCAGAGTAAGTCTTTCTCCCACTACTTTTTTTCTGGGAGGGGATGGGGAGATAAGGGTCGAGGAGTATGTGGTGGGACGTTGTCTGGTGGTGGCACTGTGCACTAGCTCAGTCGATCCCTGCGTATCAGGATGAGCCAACACATGTAAATTTCCCAACAAGACAACCTCTCCAATCTGCTGCTGTGTAATTACATAATTCTGCTGTGTAATTTCATAATTAGAACATGTAGTTACTAGATGTGAGCTTTTCCCGCTAAATAAAGAGATTCGACCGCTGAAAATTGGTTATTATATTAAAAAAAGAGTGTACCCTTTGCTGCACAACTGACATTGACTTCAGTTTCATATCATGAGATTCTTCCCCTCCAGCACAAACTGCACCATTTTCCCACCAATTTCAGGATGGGAGTTGGGGGGTGGGGGGGAAGGCTGAGGGATTTACCAGGAGGGATAATTAATTGATTGATTTAATTAATTTTATATCAAAAGTGTGCTTGTTTCGCTGAGGGAGGTGAGGAAGGGTTAGAGTGTTTCCCAGAGGGGAGGGGGGGGGGAGGAGGCGGATGGGGAGGGATGTGGGGATTCTCAGAACGACGGATTATCCCCAGGGGTCATAAATCAACCCACACTGGTGTCACAAAGCACTTTGTAGAACAGTAGGTTAAGGGTAGTGGAAGGGGGTCACAAATCAAAGCAGTTTGCCCCTGAACATATGCAACCCACACTAACAAAACGCCCAGGCACCGCCATACCCTGCTGCTAACAGTGTCATTACACAATCCTCTTCGCTGGAAAAACTTCAGATCGCACACTTTCATGAGAAGGGTACTGCAGCTCTCCTGAATCATACTGACTGCATAATGCTATGACATTTCTCACACAAAGGCAAACTGCTGTTGCTCAAAATTTGCCATGGTGTAATGACATAAAAGTTCAAAATCACCCCACAAAATACGTGTCGTGTTGGCGCCATCCAAAAATTGGGAATAAGATTTGACAAACCCGAGTCATATCAGTCTATCACATTACAACTGTGTTCGGCAAAAGTAGTGGGGAAAGGATTATTAAGCAATGCATAGAATGGAGGTGTGAAAACAACAAACTATTACCAGAAAAACAGTTTGGATTTCAAGAAAGAAAAGGGACAATTAAATTTCTTTTACAGTTAATTACTGACATACACCTAATTTCTGTCAGAATTATTGAATGATAATTGCATTCATAGAAAAGACTAATGGATATGACAGTCTGCGGGTCAGTTATTGGGAAAAAAACTGAAGAAACTCCAGATTCCAAAACCACTTATGCATAACCTTGCAAGCTTTTCGAGCAATAGGAAGACAATCATTTTGCAACACAGAAGTACTCTGGAACCCAGGAAAACTAGCAGAAGACTTGTGCTTGTCTTGGGTCTCTCATTATTCAATCTCTATACTGCAGACCTTCATGACCTCTTTGCCAGTGACATCCAAATATTACAACACACAGACAACCTATGCGTATATTCCGAAGCCAGTACTCTTCAGTCCTGTCATCTGAAATGCAAACTGCGCTCATACATTTGCGTGAGTGGTGTACAGAAAGTAGCTTCGAAATCTCTGCAGCAAGTCTACTCTTATGATCTTTACTCGTCATAGGATTCCAGCTTCCCAAACAATGTGGCTGGGGCAAAATACTATTCCAGTTCCGATAACAGCTATCTTGGGATGATTATCGATGATATATCATTACCAGATGTGTAAAGGCCTGCAATCTCATTAGGGTTACGACTGCAGTATGGCAGGGCTGTTTTCGGCGGACAAGAGATGTCTTTACCATATTCCGGTTCCTAATAACGACACACTTTGATTATGGACACCTATTCTATGTAAGGATCAGCGACAGACAGCGTGCTCCAAAGGTTCGATACTATGCAGTGCAAAGCCTTCCGTATAGTTACTGGGAGCCCATGTGAACCCCATTCAATGCTTTATTGGTTGAAGCAAATGCACCACCGTGAAAGTTATGACGAAGTTACCTATGCAAGAAATTCCTCCTCCAACTCTATTTCGACGAATGTGAGCCCCTTCACGACAATACTGCGAATTAATATCCAGTTGTGTCTGCAGAAGATATCGGATAACTAAGCAACTACCACCCATCGTAGCAGAATGTAAGGAGATGCAGATATTAAGGCACCAAATGCGGAAAAGTCCTCTTCAACCGCACTACAATATGCCATACGAAACGTCGACTTCGCAGATTGATGCCAGTACCAGTTTAACGTGTCAAAACCAGGATTCAGCTAACGCAACAGCAATGGAATTCCTGTCACAGTACCACGATGCTTGCATGGAGTGTGCATAGATGGGTAAAAGTCTAGTGAAGGAGCTGGTAGTACTTGTTGGATACTCCAGTAAGTACCCCACCTGAACACACAGTTACATCTTTCGTGTGAACGTGTTCATTGTGAACGTGTTCATTATTAGTAATAAAAAGCAAGTCCCAGTGTATATTCTTCAGAGTATTAATATTTCAACCTTTTTTCCATCAGCTGGCCAATGTTTACTGCTAATTCAAGCGAGGGAATGTTCTCTTTAATCTATACCTGCTCCTGCTTGCTGTTTTCTCCAGTTACATACAGTTTAGGTACGCAGATTATTTCAAATTTTAGATGAATGTTTTCATTGTCACATTTTATCATAACGTCGTCATAAATCAATATTCTAATTTTATGTTCACCTAATAACTTCCATTTGAGAGAGGACATGTTATCTCACGTCAGTTTAATTTACTCTGTGCATTCTGCCACTTACTACTCATTAAATTTCTTTCACATGTTAGAACTTCAATTTTTATCAATGATAGTAACAAATAATGAAGTTTATAGATTGAATTTTGTATGAATGAAAAAGATTGGCAGTATGAAAAGAAAATTAAATAATATTGCCAATATCTCAAGTGCCTGGTGGTTGTTGGACACCAAGTATTGCAAACGGTGCTATGCCCTCTGAGGTTTATATTTAGACGTTATTTGTTGCAATGCAACAAAATGCATATACTGTTACCTTTTACTGCTTTCACTTGCAAATAAACAACCCAGCGTCTACTTTTCTTATCTGACTGACTTTAAATTCACACACAATTCATTACAATATGTTTTGTTGTTTCCACGTAATCGGAATGTTTACCCCTAATAGAAGCATGAAGGTCAACAATAACCGCATATTCCCTTTTGTTGACACAGCAAGACGTTTATCTGCAGTGGACAGCAGGCTACGTCAGTTTCACTAATGCTACATACTCTCTTTTTCCCAATCACGTTGTGGCTTAACTTTGGATTTAACCCTCCTGGTAAATTTAGTACTATTAATGTAACAGTCACAGTTTCATTCACTGGTGCATTACATTTCTTTACTTGTTCCACAGTATCTCTCAAATTAACTCGAGTCACATCCACATTGTTTTTAAAAACAGATTCTACAATGCAAATATTACTACTAGGCCCATATGTTTCCTTAGACCATGAATCAATTGGCACATCCTGAAGTGGATCTTCGATACTACTAAGTTCACTAACTTCAATTATTTTTTTCAACAGCTTTACAAATTTTAGTGTTGCAGTACCAACTTCATTTACATTCATTTCGTACTTTCTAACTGCTCATTCTCTAGTGCTACATGCTCCCTTTTCCCCAATCACATTGCGGTTTAACTTTGAATGTAACCCTCCCCCTCCCCCCCCCCCCCCCTTGGTAAATTTAGTACCGTTAGTAGTCATAGTTTCATTCACTATTTCATTACATTTATTTCCGTACATTTATTTACTTGTTCCGCAGCATCTCTCAAATTAACTCGAATCATATCCCCATTGTCTTTAAAAACGAATTTTACATTGTAAATATTACTGCTAGGGTCATATGTTTCTTTAGACAGTGAATCAACTGGTACACCCTGAAGTAGATGTCCAGTGCTACTGAGTTCACTAACTTCAATTTTTGTTTCAACTATTTCACTAATTTTAGTGTTTGAAGGTGCAACACTAACTTCGCTTCCATTAATTTCGTCTTTTCTAACTGCTTCTAGATTAACATTCTGACCGTTGACTGAACAGTGTTGTTCAGTTACTGATACGGTAGTAGTGTGCTTACTTTGATTATCTTTATGACAAAGTGTACTAGCCTCACTTGATGTTCCAAGTGTTTGACTTCCCTCATAATCTAACGTCTCACTGTTAACTGCAATCAGCCTCATTTTATCCTCCTTAAATGATTCTACATAAGCTATAATGGTGTCAACATCGAATCATACCTGAGTGACGAAGCCCTTTTTAGCGCACTGCTATGTGCCATTTATATTACAAGAGTCACTAACATTACTTTGCTCATTACCAATTTCGTTAACTTTCGTATGTAATAACTCAATGCCAATCAGCGTTACTTTTGTTTCGCTTTCAGATCTGATTCAACATAACAACTGGTTCATGATTTACACTAGTGTCTCTAAATTCACTTTGCATAGTAGCAACTTCACTAACTTCAGAATCTAACTGATTACTGCAGGCTGCGTTAGCTTCGAGTTGCTCATTACAGTTGCCGTTTACATCATTATAGGCATCACCTTTTTAATTTGTTTCTTGCGTTAGTCTTTCCTGGCATTCGGCGACATTCTCGCTCAATCTTTCGTTTGTGGCGACAGACTTTGGTTTTGCTTCAGTATAATACTATTTTGGTCAGTACTGTTTTCATTTGGCACATATCAGCTGACAACGTCCTAGCTTGACCCATACGAGTCCTCCGCCGTTTCACTTGAAATGCCCGTTAGATTCTGTGTCTATGAAATCTTCATTCCAAAATGAGTTTTCTTCTATGTTTTGTAGCAGGTTTCCTTCACTAATTTCGCCTACTTCGTCTTGAACGTAACAGTTAAAATACTGTCAGTATTTATTATTATTATTATTATTATTTTCGATTATTCCCATTTAAGAGAGCGTTTGAACTTGAATTCCTTTATGATGATTGTTTATGTTTTTTCTGAGCCCAAATTTTCTTCATGTGTTCACTGTGTTGTTTCTTTCGCTCCGCTGTCCATTTGCATCCTGGTCTCTTCTGTGTTGTGGTGTCAAATTTATATTTTTTGATGATGTTCCTGAATTCAGTTCTATTTTCTGCATCGTTTACTGTTATGTGTGCTTGTCTGAGGTCCTCTTCGACTTCTTTTATCCATTTTGTTTTTCCCCTGCCTGAATTGATGACTTTAAGAATTCGCTTTGAAATTCTGTTTTCATTCATCCTGTGGATATGTCCGTAGAACTGCATTCTTCTTTTCCTTATTGTATCCGTAATCTTGTGTGTGTATTTATATAATTCTGATGTTGGTCTCTTCTTCCAGATTCCTTGCTCTTGTATCGGGCCAAAAATTTTCCTTAGAATTTTCCTTTCTTGTTTCTCTATTTCTTTGATTTTAGTTTGCCCAACTATTTGTGCTGTTTCAGATGCATACAGTGCCTCCGGAAGTACGACAGTGTTGTAGTGCCTCAATTTTGCGTTAATGGATATGGACGTTTTGTTATAATAGTTCCACGTGATTTTATATGCTTTCTGTAGTTTTTTTATTCTTTCCTCATTGGCCTTTAGGTTGATCCCTGATGGCTGGATGATTTCTCCCAGGTACTTAAAATGTGGTACTTGTACGATTTTCCCATGGATTGTCACAATAGGCAATTTGTCTTGTGGCACTCTTTCTATGTACTGGGTTTTCTCATATGAGATTTGCAGGCCAGTTCTTTGTGCGATTTCGTGTAACTTCTCTATGGCGTTAGTGGCTTCTTTTCTATTATTTGTGAGGATTGCAAGGTCATCCGCAAAAGCTAAACACTTCACATTGAATCTATTATCTTTTCTAATGCCAATTTAGATTCCTTTGACTTCATTTTCCCATGTCCTGATGTTTTTTTCAAGAATGATCTTAAAGAGTAATGGTGAAAGTCCGTCACCCTGTCGCACTCCAGTTTGGATTTCAAGTGGTTCCGAGATATCCCCCATAAATTTAACCTTGGAGACTGCGTCAGTTTATGTTTCCCGAACGATTGCTCTTGTCTTTCTGTCAATGCTGAATTCTTCCAGCGTCTTGCACAGCGCTACTCTGTCTATTGAGTCGTAGGCCTTTTTAAAATCTACAAAAGTGACCACTGTGTTTCGGGTGTTTCTCATCTGGAGAATCATTTTCAGATTCCAGATCTGCTCTATGCATGATCGTCCCTTCCGAAAACCAGCCTGGTGTTCTCCTATTTGTGGGTCAGCTTGTTCTTCTAATCTATTTATGAGAACTTTTGATAGGATTTTATATGTGACCGGTACGAGTGAGATACCCCTGTAATTATTTGGTTCAGTTTCGTCCCCTTTTTTGTGAAGTGGATGGATGAGTGCGCATTTCCATTCAGAAGGGATCTGTTCTGTTTCCCAAACGTTTAATATGATTTTGTGAATTTTTCCTGTTAATCTTTCATCATTTAGTTTCCATAGTTCTGTAATAATTCCATTTCTCCTGGGGCTCTATTGTTTTTCAGTGTCTTGATAATTTCTACTATTTCGTTGATGGTTGGCGGTTTAGTGTCAGGATTTGGTGTAGACGTCTCGTAGTGAATATCCTCTGTAGGTCTTTCGCAGTTGAGAAGTTTGTTGAAATAGTCTGCGAGGATTTGGCAGTTATTCCTCGTGTTAGTTTCTAGTGAACCATCCGGTTTCTTGACGCAAAGATTGGGTGGCTGGTATCCTGCAATATGTTCTTTAAACGTCTTATAAAAATTTCTGTTGTTGTTCTTCTTAAAGTCTTGTTCTATCTCATCAAGTCACCGTTTGTCATAATTTCTTTTTTCCCTCCGAATAGTTTTCGATGTTTGTTTTTGGATTACTAGAAATTGTTGCCATTTTTCTGATGTTTTGTGACTATTGAAGTTTTTCCAGGCATTGGTCCTTTCTTCTATTGCTTGGTCATATATTATATTCCACCACCTGTGTTTTCTCCTTCTTGGGGGTTGACCCAATTTCATCGTGGATTTGAGGACGTCCACAAGTTCTGTCCAGTTTGTGGTGTTTGTCTGACTAATTTCCTGTAAGATGTTTTCCTTGTTGAGGTTTATGTATTCGGGGTCTGGTCTCAGCACTTTTTTTAGTTTTGGCTTTTTTCTATTGGGTTGTAATCTGGTCTTTATCTGTAGAAGATGGTGGTCTGAGTCAAAAAATCCTCTTCTCGTTTTCGCATTCATAATTTCTGCTGTGTTACTCTTGGAGATGGCCATATGGTCTATCTGGAATTCACCCAACATTGTGTTGGGCGACTTCCAAGTATACAGTTTCTTGTTGGGTTTTTTGAATTGTGTTGACATAATTACGAGGCCGAAATTTTCGCAAAAGCTTATCAATTTTTCCCCATTCTTGTTAATTCTCTTGTGAGCTGTATGGATTCCGGTGATTTTCCTGTATTTTTTCTCTTTAGCTAATTGTGCGTTAAAGTCGCCTAACAAGATTATTACATGGTGTTTGGCAATTTTGTTTGTCGTCCCTTCAAGGTCATTTCAGAAGTCATCCACTTTCTGGCGGTTCTTCTTGTAATAGTTATTTGTGGGTGCGTGTGCGTTGATCAAGGTATGTGCTTTGTTGGCCGATTTGACGGAGAGCGTTGATATACGTTCTGAGGCAGACTGGAGGTCAATGACAGAGTCGCTGATAGATTTGTGGACTGCAAATGCTGTGCCAAACTGTTTGAGTCCTTTCTCATTAGTGTTAACTGCTGGTTTTCCTTTGTAGATCCTGTAGTTGTCTGTATCAAAATGGTTTTCATCCGTAAATCGTGTTTCCTGGATTGCAAGGATTTTGATCTGGAATTTTTGCAGCACGTCTGTAAGTTGTTTGATCTTGCCCAGTTTGAAAAGAGTATTAGTATTAAGTGTACCGGTGAAGTGTCTTTGTTTTATGTGTAATAATTTGGACGTCGTCTGGTTCTCAACCTTAGGCGTAACATGATGCTCCTGGTCCCCCGGAATCCGATGACCAGGTAAAGCCAGCCTTGCGACTGGTGCCCGGGGTAGTGGATTCATTCCTTGTGTTATCATCATGTTTGGTTTTCAAGTTGAAAACTAACTTGGTGGTGGTCCTTCCGAGGAGAGATCACGAGGAATACGACTTGATTGTTGAGATCAAGAAGGTTGCTGCAGCCGCACCATCTAGGCGAACAGACGCTGACCCCTAACCCCTGGATACCAGGCAGACGTTAGTGGATTTCGGTTGATAGTTTTGGTCCACCCCGGGTATTTTATTTCCCCGGTACCCTCCATATCTGGAGAGCATTCCCCTATCTGCCACCTGGGGAGGCGCCCGATGGGAGACTATCAACTCCACACGGGACTGTCAGTATTTATTTATTTCCTTTATTTTGTTTACAACGACTTCAGTTAAATGACACTGGAAATGTTTTTAGCTTGACTTTATCTGTATTCGAAACAGCATTATTAATCTCCATAATGTCTCATTAGAGAGTCACTTCATGCTATGATCATGTTCGCCTAGTACCTTTTCAAGAATACTGTCGTCCTCTCATGTTCTTCAGCACCCAATAATTAAAGAAATCTCCATTTTTGATTCTTTGTAGTGAAAATTCTGTTAGTTTTTCTAATATTAACATTGCCCCTAATGGTAAAAATATGCTTAGATCCGCCTCCATATGACTACAAATTATCCTTAATGCTTTATAACTGCATTGATTATCTTCACATTGTTCTACTTCTGCCTGCCTTTGTGTTTCCCTCACTAAACGCATCAAGTGTAAGATGTCCATTTTAATATCATCTTTGTCTAATATTAATAAATGAATCTTAACAAATGTGGCGCGCTGGGTCCTGTGTCGGCAGTTCGTCAAATTATCCTCATACTAAACTGGCACAATTTCTCACCGAATCGGTACTCTCTGTGCTGTCTGTAGCCTTCCTCTCACGCCATCTCTTGAATCATACTAATCTACTACAAACTCAGCCCAACTATGGAGCGAATCTTGGCAAAGATCTTGTGGCTTCAAAGCCAGAAATATCGTAGCTGTTTCAGCAGTGTGTGCTGCGTATATAAAACGAAACCTGCAGCTCAGTGAGGTATTGAGAGTTATGTACATACGTCAACATATTTGCATACTTTGAGACAACGTGAAAATCAAAACTGTTTTATTTGCAACAGTTAACTATACCTTCAGCCATTTCTCTACAGTCACCGCTCCGACATAGCTATTTGTCGTAGCTTTGTGCCAAATTTCCCACACCTCCGTCAGTTCTCTACGCTGGTCCACAGCTCGTTGTCTGTGCCAAAATGTAATCTTCATAGCCAGTGGTTCATGTGAGCAGAGATGATCATCAGAGAAAGCCATGTCCGGGCTGTATGGTGGGTGGTAAAACACTTTCCATCGAAAGTGCTGCTGGAGCATCTTCAGAGTGCGGCCGAGAATTGTTATCAACAAGGAAACGTCTGAGGGTTACCGGTGTGTGGGTTACATAACATCTAGCGAAATCTCTTACCAGCCCCTCATACTTGGCAGAGAGAATATTTTCTAGCCACTTATGCGCGCTCACTGAGCGCTCAGAACTGAACAGAGCCACGTGCCGTGATCAACCGGCACGCTAGACACTACCCGGCACATCTCTGCAAAGCTTCCTCGAACTTTCACTGGGTTTCCATTTCGCGCCCGATCGGAACTTACTTTCCAAATAGCCCTGGTGTAAACATCAAATAAGTACGCAGAACATACGGTTGACAAAAAATCGTCTCCCATTGAATGCAAGTTGCATACAAATGCACAACATTTTAAGCTGTATCTACAGTACATCAAAAATTGCGGTGTTTGATTTGCTAATACAAAGAATTTCGTGTGACGAAATAATTTTTTGTGCTTACACCACCAGGGGAAAGCGTCGAATAATTTCCAGGTGATGTCAGCGTATATAACGTGAAGTGCCCATTATATAGAGACAGTGCGTCATAAAATTTTATCGGGGAAACAATGGCGATAAAAAAAAAAAAAATAGTTGGGTGACCTCAGAACCCTTGCGATGATCCTAGAACTTTTGCCATGTGTCCACTATGTCATGTAAAACTACGTTTACTCTTCAGACCGGATATTACGTGCATATTTTACGTGTATATGTATGGTAATTTTGAATCCATACGTTAGCGAAAAGTTTCAAGTTTCCCCGAGGCCATCGTCTTAGTGTGGTGGTGGTGTGTTGGGGCTTATGGGCGCTCAACATCGAGGTCATCAGCGCCCTGACACAAATTAAAAGGAACGAATGTGGACAGACCTAAGAAAACTAAAGCACACACCATCGTCTTAAGAACATATGATAAAAATTTCGACGATTTGCCATGATTATAAATTTTAGATTAGGCCATTCCTTCTGGTACCCAAAATTCATGGTTTTTCGAAGCTTTCTCAGAAACCACCCATGACCAAGTCGTCCTTTCATAAACCGCTTAAGACCCTCTCAACACCACACCTAATGCAAAAGAATCAAACGGTTTGCTCAATTTGCTTGGACTACGGGACATGTGTAATGTTCACATTTTGACACTGTACTATAGGATAGCTACAGTATCCCCGTTCTTCCAGAAGGTACGTAGAAAATTGGTCGCTAGCTCAAGGGTTTTTATAAACATTTGACTCCTCACTATTTTTAATAATATTGGGAACCCGATGTATCGATATTTAAAACATATCATTATAGGCTCTCGACATATCGACAAAATCACCAATATATTGGCGAAAAAAATATCGACGTACCGCCTAAAGAAAGAAAGAAAGATAAAAGGCTACACACAGTAAATATACTGCCAGTTCTAGAGCTGTATATTTAAATATAGATTTATTATTTGATATTCTGTACATCAACAAGTTAGCAGCCTGCTTACTCCCTTCAGAGCAAGAATTGAAAGGAAAGCGATGCACGTTCACAGTTGGCGATAACCACTTTGCTAACAATGGTAACTGCAGGAAAGTGGCACAATAAAAGGTGTCCGAGAGGTCCGTCGTTCGGCTTCGTCACATGTCCGATTTGTCTGGAACTCTTCATGTCGACTTGAAGTGTTCCAGACAAATCAGATAGGTGACGAAACTGACTTCCCTGTTTTTTCATTTCTGCAAACGCCAGCGTCGTCGCAATTGTGTTGTCAAAATTGTGTGGTGGTGTTAAACGTTGCAGTTTCTGCTGGTAGCGCTGAGCAACGTTTACCTCAGCATTTCCCCTCAGCTCATAGACCGATCTTATCATTTAGATTTTTGTTCATCAGTTTCAGCAGCTGTTTTTGGATAATGCCGATGTGAAGAAATAGCACACTAGTTACGTAAAAAGTTGAAAATTGTTTTTTAACGCAACTGGTGTGCTATTTCTTCACATCAGATAGCTTTTTATTCCATTCACACCATCCCCCCCCCCCGTGCAATCGGACTTCTTATTTGTGTCATAATATATACTTGCTTCTCACAGTCAAAGACGAAGACTGGACTTGATGAAAGCTCAAAACGTAGTAAGCCACCTTCACATAATGAAAGTAAAATTATGTTCCACTACAATTTCTAAAGAACAAATTCAAGTATTTATCGAAAATTTGGGAAAAAATATAATATACAATTAAAATATCGTCATTATATATTGTCATATCGTTATCGATATATCGTTGAATAATCGCCGACACATATCGATTTTTTGGTGAAGTATCGATGTAACGATAGCTTTCCAACAGCCTATCCGGAACCGCGCCTGAACCATGTAACGATAAAATTCGTACATCTCATACATGAAGGGCTTTGTCTTTATATTTCGTCTGTAATGTACTCTTTAGATGAAACAAAAAACAAGACACTATGATAAAAAAAGGAACAAACATCCGATAGGTAGGAGACTCGCAAGAGAGAGATGGCCCAAACAATGACACGAACTTCTAAAAGAAGTTACACAAGAAAGGAACTTTCTTAGATGACTATAAATAAGAAAAATGAAACTTGTACCATGTGTGCTCATGCCCAAATCCAGGACAACCGTTTTCATTGTAGGCATTCAAGCATTAATTTTTCGAATTCCTGAAAAAGGTACTGCGATTTAAAAATAACAAAAAGAAAAGACAGGTGAAGTTGAAAAAAAACGTACCAGGAAGCCTCGGCTGAACAAATGTTAACACTGACAATGCATGGACACTATAGTTTGATAACCACGTTCTGGCATGATTATGCTTAGTACTTATAATTAATTTCGCTTTATTTAAGAACTTATTGGCTCCAAAGGGCAGCACTGTTTTACTTTTTTCATGGAGAGTATTTTATTTTAGGTTTTGATAAGAGTGGATTCCTTCAGTTAGTAGTTTAAACATCTCTGACTAATTTCATGCATCCAATCAACTGCACCAATATCGGTTAATGGAATTCTAATTCACAGCTACTCCTAATCGATTGAACAGGCGATGGAAAAAATGATGGATGTCACATTTTTGTCGAAAATGAATTAGGATTAAGGATGGATAGCTGAAGACATGTAAATGTACATACAGCATTCATTACACGCAAGAACACTGATAGATGTGTAGCAATGATCTGAAAATTTTTATTAACGGAAAAAATGCTAAGCGATAATGATGACTGTCATTCCCACATGTTTCCGAATCTGTTTCTTTTAATCTGTACAACCCTGTTTTTATTGTTCCCAATCTGTGTTTTCATAATTGGTACTCTGTGGATGATGTTTATTTGCGAGACGATAATACAGAAATTGTGGAAGATGACGTAGATGACATTCAAAATGTGTCCCACACAGAGATGCCTTCTAAGAGGAGAAAAAGCTACAGTAGAATGTTCGATGAAATGAAGACACTGCGTTTATTAAACTGTTTTGAAAATGCGTCTGCTGAACAGATCACAGATTCTTTAAAAAAGTTAATCGAATGAGAAGTTATGATGAGCAGAATTATTAAACTTATTTACACTGACGTCTATAAACGCGATAAGACAGAGTAGGCCTAGACGAGATTTGGACCACGCAAGGTTCCATGACAATGCGTATTCTTATAAGTGCGTGTCTGCAACATAACCGAGATATCTCGTCTCTGGTAAAGCCTTTATTTCTATTCATGATATCACGTCGCGAAGAGCACAGACTCTGTAAACACCAGGAAAGACTCTAGACGCACAACCGAAAGATATGCGTGGGAAATACGATCGTTTACATGGTGGGGAAAGTCATGTGTGTTGGAAGAGTTAAACAGCACATTGCACCTTTCAGATGTAGGCTAAGTCATTACAGCAGGTGTGTAAGGAACTGTACCTCCCTGCAGAGTTCAGTGTTAGAAAAATTCATTAGATGTACAAAGAAAAAGGATTCCATAACGCATCTTATCGTTATTACAGAAATATATTCAGTTCGCAGTTCAGTACAAAATTTCCTTATCGTTCTCACATTTATAGAGGTATTGCAGTGCCCGTGTTGTTAAGCAGTTACTACATTGAATGTATTCGTAGTTGTTAACACGAACGGCCATCAGCTTTATCGTACTTAAGTTTCCCGCTTTACGCGAGTGGTCTTAACTGCTTTGGCTATGCGTGCACTACTCACGGCTAGACCTAGTCTTCTATATGTCATCGTTCGTGCATCACAACTTGCACTCGTACAAACGTTATGTTACTCCCTTACGGGGGAGGACATTTTGACTGAAAGTAGCTGCCTCGTCTGTGCGCCATTGCGTAGCCAGAATGGCATAAACTGAAACTCAGATAACTCAAATGGCTTTATACCCGTTGTCTCAGGCATATCACAGGAGGCCGTAGGAATCTTGGTGTACCTGGTGAACGCCGTATCCCACTGAATACTGTTGTACCCTTTAACATGCCGTAAAGTCCTGGATATTTGGGATTGCATAACGCCCAGTGGCATTTAACGCCCTGAAGTCACCGCAGGCTCTACAAGTACCACCTTTTTTACTCACCAAAAGGCAACGCCCAGGGGCCGTCCGAACAACGTACAATCCCCACATCGAGCCATCTGAGAAAGTGTTGTTTGGCTGCTGCATATTCCTCCGGTGCTAGGCGGTGGGGCCGCTCATAGACCGGCGGACAGGATACCATTCTGATGTAGTGCATTGTCGAATGCTGGCACTCCTTCCACCGTGTCATCGCAGTAAGTAGTTCCGGGTAGCCGTGCGTTATTCGTTGAAATGTGTCACTGTCGTTCGCCAGAATTGTTGTTGTTTGTAACTCCACCACACTGAAATCAGAATTATTGTGTGAGAAATCACTAGTGCTTGGTTGTCGATTGTATATATCAACTTTTAACTTGAAATGTTCCAGGAAATCCACCGCGAAGGTGGGGTGATCCACTGCAGCCATGACGAGAATCTGCACTCCTTGAATGTCAGGAGTAAGTCTCACTGATGGTCGAGCTGTCCTGAATGTCTGTATAGTCATCTCGTTTGCTGCCTTCAGCATACATATCTGCTTGACTTGTGTCATTGCTACACAATGTTGTGGCACAATACTAACACCTGATCCGCTGTAGAGTGCGTATACTTTACCATTCTGTGCGTCCTTGAGAAGATTGAACATCTCTTTAGTGTTACAGTCTTGTCGGGTAGCACTTGATGTGACAGTCACGTTATGTTGCTCCTGTCTGTAGCTGAAGTTTGTTGCAACGACGTAAGACCGTCGTTGGCGTCCAATAACGCCCCTTATCGGCCGCTCTTGGCGTTTGGTTCCCTGCATGGCTGTTTGCACTTCTCTGCTCGCTCACCGAACCTGCACCACGCTGGTGAATCCTCTCTGCTTAATGTGGTTAGCGATCGTACTGTCGAGAAAACCACGCCTCCCTCGGGCGCCGATTAACGATGTATTCTTCCGCTAATATGATAAAGCGAAGCTGTAAGTCTCTCAAGGTTGCAAACAAATTTTCGTCTTTACTTTTAGTCTCCGTACGCACAGCTTTCACTCCACTTTCAACTCTCCTGTGCTGTCCTCACGGGATCTGTCTTTGGATCCCCATTAACTGCGGCGCGCTTCCTTCTTGTCGGTATTGCCACCAAAGACCTGCTTTTACCGCCAGTCGTGCGCTCCAGTTCAAAAAAATGGTTCAAATGGCCCTGAGCATTATGCGACTTAACTTCTGAGGTCATCAGTCGCCTAGAACTTAGAACTAATTAAACCTAACTAACCTAAGGACATCACAAATATCCATGCCCGAGGCAGGATTCGAACCTGTGACCGTAGCGGTCGCTCGGTTCCAGACTGCAGCGCCTAGAACCGCACGGCCGCTCCGGCCGGCTGTGCGCTCCAGTACTTGTCCGATACTTGTTGGAAGACTATTGAACCAAATGGTATGTAATGTTTCAAAGTCTGAGAAGTTGCGCAGCCGGGAGCTGTGACCAAACGGTTCTAGGCGCTTCAGTCTGGAACTGCACGACCGTTACCGTCGCAGGTTCGAATCCTTCCTCGGGCATTGATGTGTGTGATGTCCTTAGGTTGGTTAGGTATAAGTAGTTCTAAGTTCTATGGGACTGATGACCTCCGATGTTAAGTGCCGTAGTGTTCAAAGCCAGTTGAACCATTTGAAGTTGCGCAAATGTCACAACAATTCTAAACGAGTACGATCTCTAAATGCTTCGTCAAACAAAACATGCGGCATGCGTTGCTCCTTGGGTGTTACCAAGCGTTTAGTGACTATATCTTCGAAAGTTTGAGAAGACTGCTCAAGAACTACTTCGTGATGAGATCTTGCGCTGTCTTCACTAGCTCTTGGTCCATATTCGCGAAAATACGGCTTAACGTGTTGCCGTCACGCTTATATGATATTGCTGGAAAATGTTCTCCACTCTTGAAAACCATACTTTTGGTAGTGTAGTCCAAAATTTCGGTAAACGTAATGCTGTAGTTGCGCTTCTTGTTGACGTAGTAAATTCGTACATTTGTGAAGTAGGCGATGGTAGGTTCGTATACTCACGTTGTTCCAACATCGTCGTGTTAAAATGATTTTGTTGGGACTTGTAGTATAGTCTTCTTCTTCTTAGCTTGGGGTAACCAACGTAGCACAGCAGTTTTCTATATTCTACAATAATTATATTATTAGTCGTATCGAACAAAAACTGTACATGTATTTACTCTTAAGAAACAAAATCAAATCTTGAGAACTGGTGAATTCAAAGAATAAATGGAGGCGCCCAACTCCTTGGTCGCCTCAATACCGTCTCTAGACTATTGTCGACTCTCGAGCACCCATGCGTATTTTGAGTGTTATTACTTCACTGCTGCTACAGATAGATCACCTTCAGAAGGACAATGAAACTTCGTACACACGGTTAATTTGATATCAAGGACTGAAGTTGGCTTAAAGATTTGTAGAGCTATTGTATTGTGATTTTTCACCACAGTATCACACCTCAGATTCCATTTTATCTAAGGCATTCCGGTAACAGTATAAGAAGTGATAGCCAACAACGTTTTTTATGTTATCTATTGCACTTATTCATCACATTGTTATCTACTGCACATATTCATTGTACTAATTCATGTGACACTGTAGACGGTGCCAAAGTGTCACAAAAAAACCACGCATTTGGAACTCTGAAATTGTTACAAAAATACGATAAGAGATTTGCCCCATCTGTTTGTCCAATATCATTTTTCTTTTTTTACCTTTTTGCATTTTATAGACGAGTAAAATATGTATAATATTTTTTTCGCCATCTCATCAGAAAAATAAAAACATACAGTGCGCACAAAATAGAAAAGAAAAAGTGCTAGATAAATTCTCGACTTTAGGAGTAATAAAAGAAGCGACATTACTTTTGTATGTTTTCTATAGCAGTGATTCATATTCTCTAATATATTCTATTTAATTACATTACAATGACACTGTGTAGGAAACTGCCTCGTGCACAAGGTTTTTAGAACCTGCATAAATTGGAGGAAATTAATCAGCCTCTAATGTATAAATTTTATCGTCATATAAACAAAGCACCAGTATGTATACACTGGCTATGGCAGTATCACACCTCAGATTCCATTTTATTTAAGGCTTTCCGGTAACAGTATAAGAAGTAATCAAAATATCCACGGGTGTGCTGCCGGTCTATAGTGTCCAACGGGCACAATATTTCGGCGATCATACATGTCGCCATCATCAGGTGAACTGACGGACTGAGCTCCTGTGAACGTGCCGGCGCGGAGATCCGTACGCTATGGCTGCTCAGGGGGAACTGGGTTCGGTCGCGGCGGCGGCCGATTTAAATACCCTCCGCCCGCGGCGCGCTCCCTCCGCCGTCCGCACCCCGCGCCACCGTCGCGCGGTGGAACAGTTTGCGACGGCGTCTGAGATGACGTCGGTGTGATGGCTCTGTCCGCCGTGGTCGTCACAACTATACGTTTGCTCGATTTACTCTTGATTAACCCGATCGCTGGTTCCCAAGCCTTGCTAAGATTATAGCAACAGTCACGGTTTATGAGGTCGTCATTGGTGCTATGACGATCTTCGACGATTAAGTCGAAGAGAAAATCCCAAAACCCAATCCCTAATCCAGTTCCTTCCCATATAACACCAATCTTTTCGCCTACCTCAGGCAAGTACTAGACTCACTCACAACAAACATCACAAGTCACAGACACCAAAAAACTAGAAAAATCACACACACACGTTCACAGGGGAGTAAAAGCCGAAAGGCTACAAACTCCCCCACACACACTTCCCCAAAGAGGGGAAAGTAAAAGATGTGAGCAGCAGGCAGCAGCATGGGACAAAAACCTTCGCAGAAAACAACCTCTAAAGACAGAGGAAGAAATTAGAGTGTGCTGCTGACCGAACCCAGTTCCCCCTGAGCAGCCATAGCGTACGGATCTCCGCGCCGGCACGTTCACAGGAGCTCAGTCCGTCAGTTCACCTGATGATGGCGACATGTATGATCGCCGAAATATTGTGCCCGTTGGACACTATAGACCGACAGCACACCCGTGGATATTTTGATTATCAAATACGCCGGGAGAAACTCAAGAATCACAGTATAAGAAGTGATAGCCAACAACGTTTTTTATGTTATCTATTGCACTTATTCATCACATTGTTGTCTACTGCACATATTCATTGTACTAATTCATTAGAGTGACACTGTAGACGGCGCCAATGTGTCACAAAAAAACCACGCATTTGGAACTCTGAAATTGTTATAAAAAATACGATAAGCGATTTGCCCCATCTGTTTGTCCAATATCATTTTTCTTTTTTTACCTTTTTGCATTTTATAGACGAGTAAAATATGTATAATATTTTTTCGCCATCTCATCAGAAAAGTAAAAACATACAGTGCGCACAAAATAGAAAAGAAAAAGTGCTAGATAAATTCTCGACTTTAGGAGTAATAAAAGAAGCGACGATACGTTTGTATGTTTTCTATAGCAGTGATTCATATTCTCTAATATATTCTGTTTAATTACATTACAATGACACTGTGTAGGAAACTGCCTCGTGCACAAGGTTTTTAGAACCTGCATAAATTGGAGGAAATTAATCAGCCTCTAATGTATAAATTTTATCGTCATATAAACATAGCACCATTATGTATACACTGGCTATGGCAGTTTACTCAAGCGCACTTGCAAATTTATCTAGCACTTGTCTCGCAAAACACATGGCCATAAATTCACAGAAATTCTCTACGATACAAAACTTTATAATACCGTGTCTCAGTATTTTGCTATACATAAAGTGTTTCGTATTTATGTGGCATTTAGAATTATATATTTGTTGTAAATACTGAAAATAGCTGATCGTCCTTTCGCATACTTCTCTTCACGTACATAGCAATAGCAATACTGCACCATTGTTGTTACTAATCTCAAACGTGCAGAAATGTATATAAAAAAAGGCGAATATGTCTGCTATTCAAGTTTCGCTCTTATCGCAAATTGTAGACTAGCAGCCTCGACCCAAAATTACATTACAAGCCCTGTTTGATGTTGACAACATGCGCAGTAGGGTACGCTCACTCCATAGATCTACGGACCATCCGCAAATCACAGTAATACCTCGCCATAGCATAATTAGCCTTGTTTCAAAACCCCGAACACTTCGCATTAGTATTGTACCATATTTTTGTAGTTCTTGGAACTGCGTTTATGTATTTACATTGCGAGAGGTTGTGTAAAACTCAACATGTCCACTTCCTTCATGGAACTAAACGTCAAAGGTGTTTGTCTATATAGTGCCAACAATTCGATCTCGGATGTGGCGGGCTGGCGCGCGCGCTGTAGCAACTAAGGGAGGGGAATGGGGCGCATGCGCTTCGTAAAACAAGTTTAATTTTCTGTTGTCCTCAAAGTCGCGGCATGTCTGCCTCAGTTTTATTCATTCTGTTAAGTTCAAAGAATCGTGTATCACAACACATTGGCATTTTAGTAGACAGATTCCGATACCAAACGATTAGAGCACGGAAAGCCGGTCTATTGTGAGTGAGAATCCTACAGGTTGCCTATCTAAGGAGATAGACGGCGTCGGGAGTTTTACCCTCCCCCGCTGCAATGATGTGCACAAATATTGAGAAAAGATAACACGCGAAAGCTCTGAAAGACGACCGAAGTCATATTGAAGGAACATCAGATTGCTCGTACGGATCGTTCCATAACCTCAAATCTCTACGCAATTGTATTCAAATAACAAATCTGCGAAAGAAAACTGAAAAAGTAAGATTAACAACGTGACATTCAGCAGTCATAAAATTGCAGTGTTGTGTTCTTTTCCGTTTTGATTGTTATGCAGTATTCTGAAGGCTTCTAGTAACGTACTTTGTCTGTTTGTGCAGGTAGCCTCATACAAATACCTTCTGACAAACCCAAGTCATCACGAAGCCGTCTGACCAATTTCAAGAGCGAGAAGGAAGCTCTCAGGCAGTGTTTTCTCTTCTCCAATCACCTGATCCTTGCCACAAGGTCAGTACCGGCATTTAAACATCGTACATTAGATTGCAATGTGCGATGTGTAAAACGGAAGTTTGATTCTTTCATAAGAGAAAAAGTAACTTTGGCAGCTTGACGATAACGAGAAGGCACTTGTATTGCACGTTGCCTGTGAGAACAACAATAATAATAATAATAACATAGTAAAAAAAGTGTAATTAATGTTGCAGTTTGCCCTATTTTTACACTTTCCTTAGCAAAACTCTCATGTTAATATCCACTAATGCCACTAAGTGCACTGTAAGAAACATGCAATGGCCAAGTAGTGAACCACTTTTACATGTGTGCAGGAAGTGTTACCGTTATTACCGGTTTCACGTACTGTTAAACAATAGCAATAATAATAATAATATAATATCTGATCATATATATGGTTGCACAATCAAAGCTGTTTTCATTAATAATATGAAAACCAGTACCAATGTAAAGCGCATTATGTAGCCAACTTAAACAGAAAAAAATTATTCCTCACTTCTGATTTCCCATTAAAGTACAATATGGCCCTAATCAACTTGCAAAGAGAATTGAACCAAACATCTCTCCTGTTTAGCCAAAATAAGAAAAACGTAAATTATACATGAAACTGAAATAAATAAAACGTTTTTTTTTTATTTTCACTGTTGGCATTTAGGTTTTCATGTAGGGCTTTATTTTAAAATTATCATAATAGGCCTACAGAAAAATATTTTTAAAACAGTTGCATTGAGACATGTAGAAAACATTGCAGATTTACAGTAAGTAGTGTACTGTATTCATATTCATTATACACTATGAAATGTTCAGAGAATAAATGGCATGTAATGGTACTGCAACTAATGCGTTTCACATTATAAATACAAATGTTTTAGTAATTATTCAGTTTTGTTTATATTGTTCTAGCATTTACTATGTCACAAATATACTACACCTTGAGGACAGAAGTAAGCACATTTTTCATTTTTGTCCTGTCTGTAAATATTTAATTTGTTTTGAATACACTCATACAATTTTATTGATTCTTTACTGTTGGCAACATATTCCATCATATTTCAATGTGTTGCATAGACATTACAGTGCTTTCTGGGTCACACATGTAGCAGGGTCATTTGGAATATTTGTAAAATAAGGGTAATTGATAACACCAGTTATAGAATTTTGCTGAAGAGATGTTTGGTGTTATTGTAGGCAACATTGTTTTTAGCCATCATTTTTTATTGTGACATTCCTCTCTCTTTTTTATTGTTAAATTTTGTTAATTATTGAGCTTTTATGTTGATGTGTCTAGCTGTTTTCTACCTCCATATTTTGGAAGAAGAAAGATTATATTTTTCCTTTATTTAGTGGTAAGTTGAAAACATTAATTAAGGTATTTTTTGCATTTACAAAGGAGATTATAATAATAAAATTACTTAAATTCAAGCTAAATACAAATCATTGCATGTTTACATTTACCCCCTAAAATTACAAAGCGGGGTGATTCCCAATTACTCCACTTTGCAATTTTTAGGGGTAGGGGGTAGATACTGAATATAAACTGAAAAACAAAATAAAAAAGGTGATTTTATCTCCTATCAGGTTTTGAAAAAATGCCAAGGACCTACATTAAAAGTGTTGAGGTTGTAGTTACACTGTAAATGATATGTCAAGGGTAGTGCATGATGTTATATGTAAAGTTATAACATTTAGGAATGCAGAAGCAACATATGGGTTCCCAGACTTAGTCATATGCCACTGAATAAAATGTATGCTATTCAATAAAATGGTGGAAGTGATATTTTATGACAATCAAGAATTAAAGAATAAAAAGAAGTTAAATATGGCCCTTCACACAGAATTTGTATAACTTTATTCCAACTTCTTCTCTAGGTCAGAGGGTATCACTGAAATAAATTAGACCTTGGCTGTCGTCAAACTCTTTCTCCACATATTAAAGGTACACTGCCAACTGTTTATTTGCTCATGCAGAAATGGGAATGTGAGGACAAGGAACTTAGGTCACTGGTACAACAATATGTTAAACAGAATTCATCAAAGACTCCATTTAAAGGTGGTCATCCTGGTAAGAGTTAGTGTCAGGTCTGTACAAAACATGGTCCCTGTATTTATAAGAAGAAATCTCAGCTCCTTCAAAAATCTCAAAAGAATGCCAGAGATCCATATATAGTTTATACCTTCTGCAGTGAAATGAGTCATTTGCATTAATTATGAAGGCCAAATGTTAATGACAAAGAATGCTTTGCCTACAGATATGATGGATCTGGATTTGGCAGCAACCCAACTAGGGTAAGAGCTCTTGGGCAAGAGCGAAAGCTGCTTCTACTGGAACAGGTATGGAATCAACAATTATTTTGGCCTGTTGCTGCAAATGACACTTGCACAACTTGTATATAATGGTGGTGCAGTTCAGGCTCAATGGACTTTGGGTAGTACCTACCGAAGGGTGCTTTTTGTTGCTTCAAAAAATGGGTGGATGGAGGAGCCTAAGTTTTATCAGTGGTTCACTACAGCTTTTATCTCTCACAGACAAATATGCCACACAAATCATCTATTACCCTGTCAAAGTGCACTGTTTTGCCATTTGATGTGCATGCTAACCATTTCAGTCTAAGACTATTGAAAATGGTTCTGTGAAATAATATTCATTTAGTATGCTTGCTGAGTCATTTACCTAACATAGTACAATCCCTTGACAAATTTGTGTTTGGTTCTGTTAAATCCCAGTGGGGAAAAAAAACATAGTCACATATTTTTGTTTTTGTATGTTTTATTTATGTGTGCTGACAAGAAGTATGTTATTACCCCGGTTTCAATATTATTTGATGAATTACTATCAAATATAGCTTATGTTGAAATATTTAATAAATTACTTTCAAAAATTGCACATTTTGGAATTTATAATACATATTGGTTGGGACAATTGTAAACTCTGTTATTATTATTCAGGAAAACATCCATAACTTGCTAAACAATGTTGGTTTAAAGTTATCACAGCTGGAAAATCCATACCCAAACCACACTTTGAGATAGCAGTTTCCATTTAACCCCGACTTAAAAATGGGAGCACATAGTGTAAATGTAAACCTATTATGATGTCAGTTATAATCTATAGACTGATGAACCCAAGTGTAGAGTTTGTATTTCAGACCTATTATGTCTTAAAATTACAAAAGTAGGTTGTTTAAATTTTGCAAGTCAGTAATTACGTCAAATCAAAGTGAAAACTTCTCAAATCGTTTACAGTTACCATGTCTGATCCCTCTGGGTAATGTAACTAGTTGTGCTGAAGCTATCTGTTATTGAAATACCAGTACCTCTTTTGTATAACGTTGTTAAGTTTATTATCTGTAGTAAAATATGATTACTTTTTCCATTCTTGTATTTTAAAAAATGTGTCATTGTGCACAATGACGAATACTAATACGTTTTCATAATAAATTATTGTTACAGGACATCAGGTGGGCGGTTACATCTTGTTCCAGAAATTGGAAAAATTCCTCTGGCAGATGCAATCCTTATTGAAGATCCCAGTGAACATGGTGCAAATGATGATGATGGTATGTATTTTTGCTTACTGGTATTGTAAGACACATATAACTAGTCTTGTTTTCTGACAGTTGCCCCACAGTATCTGTTTGTCATGTTCATATGTTAAAGACCGAAAAGGAAAAATATCATGGAGGAGACTTATGTTTAATATTTTGTTGTGTTCGGTCAAATCAGTAGGCAGTGGGAAACAAATTGCAAGCATAGTAAATAAAATGTTATGGGATGTTTGTATTGCGTCTTCTGATAGTAGGCCAGTTATGGTGAGTGAAGTTATGATAGTGAAGAAGATAGCAGTGTGTTACTGGTTCTCAGATGTAGGCTAGCAAACAGTCTGTAATATTTTCAAGACTTCACAGTTTCTTTTAAGATTTTCATGGAAATAACAGTACAAGCAAAAGAAATAACACGAGATGAATGATGTGTCACTGTTGTTGCTTTTAGAATGAAAAGGATATTAATAAACAATTGAAAATCTGCATGTTTTTGAATACCAAAGTTCTTTACTGGTCAGGGATCATTTCTAGTTGTTATTCCCTTGCCTTCCTCTCCTATATTTTGATGTAGAATATAAAGCAATTTTTCTTTTCTTTCTTTTCTTTTCAATCAGTCTTCTGAATAGTTTAATTTGATGCGGCCCACAACAAATTCCTCTCCTGTGCTCACCTTTTCTTCTCAGTGTAGCACTTGCAGCCTACATCCTCAATTATTTGTTGAAGGTATTACAATCTCTGTCTTCTTGACAGTGGTTACCCTCTACAACTCCTTCTAGTACCATAGAAGCTATACTCTGATGTCTTAACACATGCCCTGTTATCTTGTTCCTTCTTCTTGTCAGTGTTTTCCATATATATCTTTCCTTGCTGATTCTGCGGAGAACCTCCTTATTCGTTACTTCATCAATCCACCTAATTTTCAGCATTCTTCTGCAGCACCAGATCTCAAATGCTTCAGTTCTCTTCCGTTCCAGTTTTACCACTATCCATGTTCCACTACCATACAATGCTGTGTTCCAAATGTACAGTCCCTCAAATTTCTTCCTCAAATTGAGACATATGTTTGATACTAATAGACTTCTCTTGACCAGGAATGCCCTTTTTGCCAGTGCTAGTCTGCTTTTGACATCCTTCTCATTCTGTCCGTCGTGTGCTATTTTGCTGCAGGGTTATTTTCAACATAGGTAGCAGACATCTCTTAACTTCATCTACTTCATGTTAAGTTTGTTGCTGTTCTCATTTCTGCTACTGTTTATTACTTTTGTCTGTATTTGATGTACTCTCAGTCCGTATCCTGCACTCATTAGACTGTTCATTCCATTCACCAGATCCTGTAATTCTTCTTCACTTTCACTGAGGATAGCAATGTCATCAGCAAATATTATCATTGGTATCCTTTCACCTTGAATTCTAATCCTTACTTCCATTATTGCCTCTCTGGTGCCTATCCCTTTCCTAAAGCCAAACTGACCATCATTTAACAGATCTTCAATTTACTTTTACAATCTTCTGTATATTATTCTTGTTGGTAATTTGGGTGTATGGGCTTTTAAGCTGATTGTGCAATAATTCTGATACTTGTCGGCCGCTACAATCTTCGGAGCTGTGAGAATGACATTTTTCTGAAAGTCTGATGGTATATCGCCAGTCTTGTACATTCTGCACACCAACATAAATAGTCATTTTGTTGCCACTTCCCCCAACAATTTTAGAAATTCTGATCGAATGTTTTATATCTCTTCTGTCTTATTTCTCTTCTGTCTTATTTGACCTTGTATCCAAAGCTCTTTTAAATTCTGATTCTAGTATCAGACCCCTAGCCCTTCCCTGTTGCCTCCTGTTTCTTCTTCTGTCACAACATTAGAAAAACCCTCTGAGTCACAGAGAATGTAAGTGCCCTCCTTCCATATATTCCCTCTGTCCACTGCATTTAACAGTGGAATTCCCATTGCACTCTAAATGTTATCGTCCTTGATTTTAATTTTACTGAAAGCTGTTTTGACTTTTCTGTATGCTGAGACAGTCCTTCCTACAATCAATTCTTTTTCTATTTCTTCATGTTTTTAATGCAGCTATTTCACCTTCACTCCCCTGCACTTCCTATTTGTTCCATTCCTAAGCCAGTTGTATTTTTGTATTCCTGAATTTCCCTGAACATTTTTGTGCGCGTACGATACAATTTTATCCCGCCTATATATACTCTCGCTTTCAACACTACCGCTGCTATAAAATCCACCGTTTCCAGTTCACAAACAGTTCCTTTCAGCTATATATATATATATATATATATATATATATATATATATATATATATATATATGCATCAATCAACTAAAGTATTTCTTCTGTTACCCCATGGTGTCTTCGCATTACCTTCCTGGTACCTATGTTTTTCTTTCCAACTTCTGTGATTTCCATTTTCAGAAATGTCCATTCCCCTTCAACTGAATTGCCTACTGAGCTACTCATTGTTGCAATATGTACAGCCTCAGAGCACTTCAACTGTCTCATCTTAGGGCCTCCATATCTCATTTCATTGTGCAGTGATTCTTCCTGACTAGTTCTTAAACTTCAGCCTACTCTTTATCATTATTAAATTGTGATCTGAGTCTATATCTGCTCTTAGGTGCACCTCAGAATCCAGTACCTGATTTCAGAATCTCTGTCTGACCATAATGTAATCTAACTGAAATCATCCCATACCTCCCAGTATTCAAGTATGCCTCCTTCTCTTGTGATTCTTGAACAGAGTAGTTGCTACTCCTAGCTGAAATTTATTGCAGAATTCAATTAGTCTTTCTTCTCTCTCATTCCTCGTACCAAGGCGATATTATCCCATAACCCCTCCTTCTGCTCCTTCCCATACAACCGCTTTCCAATCCCCTGTGACTATTAGATTTTCATCTCCCTTTGTGTACTGAATTACATTTTCAGTATCCTCATATACTTTCTCTTCATCTTCTGCTTGCAACTTTGACACGTATACCTGAACTATTGTTTTTTGGTGTTGGTTTGCTGTTGATTCTGATGAGAACAATCGTATCACTGAACTGTCTGTGGTAGCTCACACTCTGCCCACCCTTCCTGTTCATAATGAATCCTACTCTCATTATACCATTTTTTGCTACCGTTCATATTATCCTATACTCATCTGACTAGAAGTCCTTGCCTTATGTACATTTCACATTACTGACACCCACCGTATCTATATTGAACCTTTGCATTTCCCTTTTCAGATTTTCCAGCATAAAAGTTCATGATATAAAGCATTGTTCAGGTGAGACATGTTGTTTTAAATCAGCTATGGATGTATCCCCAGATCTTTAGAGATTTACAGTGCAAGTCAAACCCAGGAAAGCTTTCAGTTTGTACAATAACATTTGCAGATACAACAGCAAACACAATATCAGGACATTAAAATGATCTATATACTATACAAAGTACAAATACAAAATCAAAATCAAATAGGGATAATGCAGGAGTAAATTTAATAATGAATAAAAAAATATGAACGTGGGTAAGCTACTACGAACAGCATACTGAATGCATTATTGTAGCCATGATAGACATGAAGCCCATGCCTACCACAGTAGTACAAGTTTATATTCCAATCAGCTCCACAGATGATGAAGAGACTAAGAACTGTACGATGAGATAAAAGCAATCATTCAGATACTGAAGGGAGACGAAAATTTAATAGTCATGGGGGACTGGAATTCAATAGTAGGAAAAGGAAGAGAAGGAAAAGAAGTGTGTGAACATGGAATGGGGGTAAGGAATGAAAGAGGAAGCCCCGTGGTAGAATTTTGCATATAGCACAACTTAATCATAGCTAACACTTGGTTTAAGAATCATGAAAGTATGTTGTATACGTGGAAGAGGCCTGGAGACACTGGTAGGTTTCAGATAGATTATATAATGGTAAGACAGAGATTTAGGAATGAGGTTTTAAATTGTAAGACATTTCCAACGGCAGATGTGAACTCTGACCACGATGTGTTGGTTATGAGCTGTAGATTAAAACTGAAGAAAGTGCAAAAAAGGTGGGGATTTAAGAAGATGGGACTTGGATAAACCGAAAGAACCAGAGATTGCAGAGAGTTTCATGCAGAGCATTATGGAATAATTGACAAGAAATACAATAGAAGAAGAATGGGTAGCTTTGAGAGATGAAATAGTCAAGGCATCAAAGGATCAAGTAGGAAAAAGACGACAGTTAGTAGAAATCTTTGGGTAACAGAAGACATATTGAATTTAATTGATGAAAGGAGAAAATATAAAACTGCAGTAAATGAAACAGGCAAAAAAAAGTACAAATGTCTCAAAAATGAGATCGACAGGAAGTGCAAAATGGCTAATCGAGGATGGCTAGAGGACAAATGTAAGGATGTAGAGGCATATATCACTAGGGGTGGGGTAGATCCTACAGGAAAATTAAAGAAAGCTTCAGAGAAAACAGAACCAACTGTATGAATATCAAGACATCAGATGGAAAATCAGATCTAAGCAAAGAAGAGAAAGCAGGAAAGTGGAAGGAATATATAGAGGGTTTATACAAGGGCAGTGTGCTTGAGGACAATATTATGGAAATGGAACAGGATGTAGATGAAGAAGAAATGGGAGATATGATATTGAATGAAGAGTTTGACAGAGCACTGAAAGACCCAAGTTGAAACAAGGTCCCAGGAGTATACAAAATTCTGTTAAAGCTACTGATAGCATTGGGAGAGCCAGCTATGACAAAACTCTTCCAGCTGGTTAGCAAAATGTATGAGACAGGTGAAATACCTTCAGACTTCAAGAATTATATAACAACTCCAATCCCAAAGAAAGCAGGTGTTGACAAGTTTGGAGATTACCAAACAGTTAGTTTAATAAGTCACGGCTGCAAAATACTAACATGAATTCTTTACAGACAAATAGAAAAACTGGTATAAGCTGACCTTTGGGAAGATCAGTTTGGATTCTGTAGAAATTTTGGAACACATGAGGCAATGATGACTCTATGACTTATCTTAGAAGATAGATTAAGGAAAGGCAAACCTATGTTTCTAGCATTTGTAGTCTTAGAGAAAGCTTTTGATAATGTTTACTGGAATATTCTCTTTCAAATTATGAAGGTTGCAGAGGTGAAACACAGGGAGCAAAAGGCTATTTACAATTTGTACAGAAACCAAATGGCAGTTACATGAGTCCAGCGGCATGAAAGAGAAGCAGTGGTTGGGAAGGAAGTGAGACAGGGGTGTATCCTATCCCTTATGTTATTGAATCTGTATATCTGTATTTCTTGTGTTTCCTTTAGTGCTTGTTCAAAGCACTAAAGGAAACAAAAGAAAAAATTTTAGTAGGAATTAAAAACCATGGAGAAGAAATAAAAATTTTTTAGGTTTGCTGATGACATTGTCATTCTGTCAGACAGAGCAAAGGACCTGGAAGAGCAGTTGAATGGAATGGACATTATCTCCAAAGGAGGATATAAGATGAACATCAACAAAAGCAATATGAAATCAGGTGATGCCGAGGGAATTAGATTCAGAAATGAGACACTTAAAGTAGTAGATGAATTTTGCTATTTAGGGATCAAAATAACTGATGAGGGTCAAAGTAGAGAGGATATAAAATGTAGACTGGCAGTGGCAAGAAAAGCGTTTCTGAAGAAGAGAAATTTGTTAACATCGATTATAGATTTAAGTGTCAGGAAGTCTTTTCTAAAAGTATTTGTGTGGAGTGTAGCCCTGTATGGAAGTGCAGCATGGATGATAAATGGTTTAGGCAAGAAGAGACTAGAAGATTTTGAAATGCAGTGCTACATAAGTATGCTGAAGATTAGATGGGTAGATCACATAACTAATGAGGAGGTATTGAATAGAATTGGGGATAAGAGAAGTTTGTGGCACAACTTGACCAGAAGAAGGGATCAGTTGATAGGACATGTTGTGAGGCATCGAGGGATCACCAATGTAATACTGGAGGGCAGCGTGGAGGGTAAAAATCGTAGAGGGAGGCCAAGAGATGAATACACTAAGCAGATCCAGATGCATGTAGGTTGGAGTAAGTACTTGGAGATGATGAAGCTTGCACAGAATAGAGTAGCATGGAGAGCTGCATCCAACCAGTCTCTGGACTGAAAACCACAACAGCAACAACAACAAGTATACAAAGAACTAAATATGCATATATGGTGCTAAATTTCACTACAGTATCTGCATATTGAGGTAGCTGTGCTGGAACTTTCTAAAAGTGGTGGGGGAGAGTGCAGCTTACTCATTAGTATCTCCATATGTTACATAGGTAACAGTTTTGAGCTCAGGAAAAGGAGGTTATTAGAGGTATAAGAACTTTATGTGACTTTAATAATTATTCATTATGAAAGATATGAAGTCTGAAGCTCAATATTTGTCACTGACTGCTCCATAGCAGTGATAGATACTAAATGCTTTTCAACAGGTTTGGTAATTGATTAATTATGAAATAGTTTACAAAAATTGTTCAGTATCATGAAGTCTGTCATAAGTGGACAGATTTTATATTGCTTCTCAGATAAAGCAATGAAGATTATTAGTTTCTGCTACAGTCTCTGTGTTTCCTCTTAAAAATAATGATTAAGGATCACAAACAGTTGCATGAGGTACTTATACTACACTAGCTGTTACCCATAGCAGCACTTGCATGTCAATAAAATAAAGTGAGATGTGCTTAAGGCTTTATTGGACAGAAGACCCAGTTTGGGGTGTTCGGCCACTTAAGTCTTTTTATTTGACACCTATTCGGCGAATTGTCCGTCAATTATGATAAAATGATAAGGACAACACACACACACACACACACACACACACACACACACACAATTCTGAATGGAGGAAATTTGACCCAGCTGGATATCGAACCCACTGCACCATGATCTAGGGTCAGCAATGCTTTCCAAAAGACCATGAGCTGTTGATGCTTATGAATAGTTTTGTCATGATGACTGATGGTGTTAGTACGAAAATAAAATGTTCACTTTCTAAAATTATTGGCTAGTGTATAACTGGTGAAGAATGAAAATAAATAGTAGTTCAGTATAGCGTCTATTATGTAATGTTTGAATGTCCCATCATGTCAGCTGCACTCACGTTTTTGCTTGTTATATGCAGCTGCACTTGTGTGACATAATCAAGTGCAGCCTCACTAAAAGCTTCTGATACATTTTTCATGTAAAAGCACTCTCTATTTGTCACACCCCCTTTAAAGGATGTCATTGTTGTAAGTCTTCAGGCATCTCAGAAGCTATAAGAGATGCTTGACTCGCAGCAGCTAAAATGCGTTGGGCTTGAAACTGATATTAGAGGTATGGATCACATGCATCAGGGATCATATAAGTAGTGTATTCATTACATTGAACTATATTATACAGACCCACATCAAACAATAGAAGCATATCTGCAAATATGATAAAGTTCAGAAGTCAAAGTATAAACTGCATTTTTCAAAGAGTAATTATTGTTCCATATTTTATGTTATAGTCTTCAGATCAATAAATATTTATACTACACACTAGCCTATGTCCTTCCTCAATGTTCCAACTATTTTCATAACAAATTTAATCAAAATCAGTTCGGCGATCATGAAAGTGCAACAGGCAGAGTTACTTTTGCATTTATAATATTAGTATGTGCATACATGGTACAAAAAGATTATGTATTCAAAATTTAGTGTTCAGAGGAGATGCAAAAACACTTTTTGACAAAAAGTCAAAGTGACACAGTTTTTCTGCTGAAAACCCATGAAAGTTTTGCTGCTAGTGGTGTTGAGAGATGGTGTTGAAACTGTTGTGTAATGAATATTATTCTTAAGATGTTGCTGAGAATGGTTGCTGCTAGTGGTGTTCAGAGATGGTGTTGAAACTGTTGTGTAATGAATATTATTCTTAAGATGTTGCTGAGAATGTTGTCCACTTACATAATGCACAGCTGCATCTGCACCCTAATAATTGTCGAACAAACTGAAAACAACCAGGTGCTTCACAAATAGTGGCTACAGCTTCAGCCAAATGAACAATGTGACTTTCTGGACTGTCAATTGGTGTCTCCTACCCTAAACAGTTCATCTCTCCTCACAAAAAAATACATAGGAGTTCATCAGCTTCTCCAAAACAGTATTCATTACATAGCAAGTTGAACACTGTCACTAAGCATCACTAGCAACAAAACCTTCATGGACCCCTAGTGAGGTAACAGTGCTCTTGTAACATTTTTGTCACATAAATAAGTATTTTTATCTTCCCTAAAATTTTGTATACATGGTTTTTACACACCCTATATTATGTCACAAGACTCATTTGGATGGATCTATGGGAGGTGATTCGAGATCAGAAGCTGATGTAAACCATATTTTGTTTTTGTGTTCCAAATTTGACAATGAACCATCAAAATTTCTGAGGACTTTGATGAGTATGGGTTACTGTCTCCCTCAACCAACATCTTCCCCTTTGGTATCCAAAGACATTTGTCTGTATAAAGCAATTGTCCATTTTCTTATGAATATGGGGAAAAATCTCTAGGATTTATATTTTCATTTATCTGTATCAGTTATTATTAAATTTAAGAAGTATTGTGAATTATTTACATAAATATGTCTACTTTACTTATTACTCTATATAAATACAAAGATGAGGTGACTTACCGAACAAAAACGCTGGCAGGTCGATAGACACACAAACAAACACAAACATACACACAAAATTCAAGCTTTCGCAACAAATTGTTGCCTCATCAGGAAATTCCCACGTGGAATGTTTCCTTCCATTATATTGATTACTTATTACTCTATTTGTTAAACATCTGTTGAAGTAAAAGCTTGAGATGTCTACTCTGTAAATATGCATTTTTTTTGTTTTCTTTGCACAATTATGTTTCCTGTGTAAACATGTATGGCTAAATAGAGTACAAACTCTGGAGGCCAAATAAAACAAAACAAGCAAACAAACAAGACTATGTATATATGGGGTGTTCAAAAAGTCTCTCCACAGTGCCGTATGATTGTTAGCCGCCATATGATTGTTCGCCTGCCCGGGTTACTTTCCTTCTAGTGGACTCTCCCAACATTCCACTGTTTTGCTTATCTCAGCCAGTGTCAGTAGTATTGTTGGTGTGTGTCATTATGTGTTGACGTGTACGTTTATGTTTAGTTCCTTTGTTCGTTTGTTTCATTTTTGTCACTGTTAAAGTGCTAATCATTGAAGAACATGTGGTTTTAGTCAAACAAGTGTTCAAGGCTGGTGGTAAATACACAGTTTCAGTTTGTCAGACATTTCATTCAATTTTCCCGGAGACAATACTCCCACATTGCGACACTGTGTAAGATTTGATTAACAAATTTCGAAGTACAGGTTCAGTGACAGATGCACCAAGAAGTGGTCATCCTAGCATTTTGTCTGAGGATAAACTACTCGATATTTCTGATAAAATGTCCAAGAGTCCGAACAAGTCAGTAAGAAAACTTGCCCAGGAAATCGACATTAGTTTTGGAACGGCCCACACAGCCCAAATTAGAACTTTTCCCATAAAAAGTCGTAGTTATGCAAGAACTGAAAAATACTGATCATTGCAAGAGACTGCATTATAGTCAGTGGTTCAAAAATTTCGTTCAACAAATTGGAAAGGGTATTCTTAATGAAACGTTTTTCACTAATGAGGCGTGGTGTCATTTATCTGGGTACATGAACTCACAAAATTCTTGTATGTAGAGTACCACCAATCCATTGTGTATTCATGAGAAACCACTTCATTCTGTGAAAATAGGAGTTTGGATTGCAATTTCTAGAAGTCGGATTGTGGGTCCCATATTTCTCAACAAAACAATAAACGCACAACAATGCTGCAGTGATATTCTGTACCCATTCATAGGAGGAGTTGTGTTAAGTGAAATGCTGAACAGTTATTTTCAACAAGATGATTGATGCAACTTGCGTTTCAATGTCACTGCTTGCTGATGTTTTTGGTGATTGCATAATTTCACAGGGACTTTGCCCTCCACAATCACCTGATGTAACACCACCTGACTTTTTCTTCTGGGATGCAGCGAAAGCAACTATCTATAAAACCCATCCAAAATCCATCAATGAATTGAAAACTGCAATATCCACTTTCACTGCTCCTGTTACAGAAGAAATGTGACAGCTTGTGTTTGGAAACATGATTAGACGAATTGAATTGTGTATTCAGCAACAGGGGGGCACTTTCAACATTTAATGCGAAAATTTGTAAGTAAAAATGAATATTCAATAAATTAATAACTTGTATTTCACTGAGTTTCATTTCGGTATATTCACTCTGGCATACAGTACGCGCGGCCATTTGAACAAAATAGAGAATGTCCTAAAAGTTATAAGATAAACATTGAGGAAATAAAACAAAGACAGTTTAATGAATAAAGTGAAATGCTGCTGTGAAAACTACACCATTACACACTAGCAGTTTTGAAAAGGGGCTTGTTTTCCATATGAAACACACCAGGGAGGATATATATTGAGGAGTGGGTGTGTCGATTTCAAGTTTCTTAAAAATATTTCTGTTTGTGGCTCTAGGATGGACTCCACCCATCATTCTTATGGCTCTTTTGTAGCAGTGGCGGATTTCCTCAACATAAGAGTCCATGTGTCATATGGCATGAAAATAACCATAATAAGCTGATTTAATGGTTTCCATATTTCTCAAATCATCAACTATGTTACAGTGATTTGAAAATTGATCTTGGCCCAAAACTAACCATCAAATGAATAAAAAAGTAAAATTTGCAACTTCGGACTGGTTTTTCGTTCTACAAATTAACAGAAGTTGCTGACCCGCAGCTACTCTAGCATGCTGGAATTCAGATCCAGGATGTTGTTTGACCAGTTTCATTTGCTGTCAGTATTTACAAGCCCACGTATTTTGAACTGTCCACCTTAGCTCTCTGCTGGTCATCAAGCATTTGACCTGTTTATTTACCTTCAGAGTTTATGTGAAATTGAGTATAGTTTGTTTACTATTGTTAAGGCAATCATTTACATTAATCCAGTTCACAGTATCCCAAAAACCTTATTAGCTAACACCTCAAGTTTGTCTATTGAAACATTAATAAGCTGCATAACATCATCAGCAAAGATGATGAATTTACAATTCTCTGTAAAAAGAGGTAGATCATTAATAAAAATAATAAAAAGTATGGGGCCCAGAATGGAGCCCCGAGGCTCTCCATATGAGATGGCACTCCATTCTGATGATGCTGAGACACCTTCTCCTCTATCCAGTACATCTTCTCTATTTTGAGGCTATGAATAAAGCCACTTCTGTGCTGCACCAGTTACACTTAGATATGTAGCTTTGTGTAAAAGTATTTGGTGACTAACAAAGTCAAACACTTTTGATAGGTCACAGAATATTCTAACCATCTTCATCTTTTTGGACCTCAAAACACTGGAGGCAATATGAAAATTGCATCTTCCGTTGATAATCTCTTCTGAAATCCTAACTGACTTTTGCTGATGATATTTATGCTCACTGAGGTGCTTCACAATCCTAGCATGCTCTAGTTTCCCTAAAACTTTGGAAAAACTTATTAGTAGTGAGACTGGCTGATAGTTTTCGGTGTCTGCATTATTTCCCCCTCTTATACCGAGGTTTCGCAACTGCATACTTAGCCTTTCAGGATCTGGTCTTTGCTTAGTTGATGCATTGAAAATGTGGCAAAGGATTTTAACATATATGGCTGTAGCAGTATTTTAATAATATGCTACATGTGTTGCCAATTCCAGTAGTGATTTTACTTTTCAAAGATTTAATGACTTATTCAAAACCCATAATAATGACTGCTATTAATTTGTACTGTGCTAGGTTCACTGGCTTGCAGAAAATTCATGGCTTGGTTTATGGAGCCTTGCAATCCTATTTGTTCTGTTGCTGTTAAGAAATATTTTTTGACTATATCAGCATCTGTTTTTGGATCACTAACAAAATGATCCTCATTTTTTACTTACATATTTTTGCTGCAAAATGCACTTTTCCCTGTTTCCTTCTTTACAAAATTCCAGGTAGTTTTTACTTTATTGCTTGAATTATCATTTTCCGCCTTCAAGAACATCTTCTTTGATGCCTTTATGGTTTTTTTAAGAATTTTACTGTACAATTTGTAATGTCTAATCTTATTCAGATCATTTGATCTCTTGGCTGCTGCATAAAGATCCCTTCTTGTTCTACAACATATTTTGATGCCTTAGTAATCCAAGGACTGTGACCTTATTTGAACATTTTCCCTCACTAACTTTTTAGGAAATTTTTCCCCAACTTCTAACATCATTGATAAATGTATTAAATTTGGAGTTTATATCAACAGCAACATATAGAGGAGACCAGTCCACATGCTGTAGTTGATGTTCCAAGTTTCCCTGGTGTGTTTGTTTACAGTCCTAATGATTTTCCAAATGACATGTACTTTTCGTTGTATATTTATTTGCTTTATGATGAGGAATTGTCCATCATGATCAGAGAGGTCATTTATAATATTTTTCACAGTTAAATTATTATATGGATCTGTAGCTATACATATGGTACACTATGTGATCAAAAGTATACGGACGCCTGGCTGCAAGTGACTTACAAGTTTGTGGTGCCCTCCACCAGTAATGCTAGAATTCAATATGGTGTTAGCCCACCCTTAGCCTTGATGACAGCTTCCACCCTCACAGGCATACGTTCAATCAGGTGCTGGAAGGTTTCTTGGGGAACGGCAGCCCATTCTTCATGGAGTGCTGCACCCTCTTCAACTGTCGGCAGTCTCTGTCAGTAAACAGACGAGGTCAGCCTGTATGGTTTTGTGCAGTACATGTCCCTTCACGTTTCCATTTCATTTTCACATCAGAAACAGAGGACCTAGGGACATTTAGGAATGTGGAAATCTCGCATACAGATGTATGACACAAGTGCCACCCAATCTCCTGACCACGTTCGAAGTCCGTGAGTTCCGCAGAGTGCCCCATTCTTCTCTCTCACAATGTCTAATGACTACTGAGGTTGCTGATATGGAATACCTGGCAATAGGTGGCAGCACAATACACCTAATATGAAAAATGTACGTTTTTGGGGGTGTCTGAGTACTCTCGATCACATAGTGTATCTGTTAACATATTAGAATTGGCTGTGACAAGATGGACTAAGCTACCGCTGATACTAAGCTGTAAGAGAACATCAGGTGTTCAATATCTGTCCTGTTACTATTTTCTGTTAAAAATGCCACATTAAAGTTGGCCGTTATGATGAATGATATAGTTTTTCTAGACTGGTACGACAAGAGTGGTTCAATATGTCTCAAGAAAACATTCAGTTATCCAGCAGGTGCCCTTTAAATTGACATGGATGTACGAATGCAGGTTGTAGATACATGGTTGATGACATATGTAAGTTTTTGTCTGGCCATTGTGGTATGCTCGGATAGCCTAACTGTCAGCCGAATACTCGTGATAAGTGGGAAGTCTGGGTTTGCTAGCCATTACATTATGCAGCTGATGGCTGTCCGTATTCACAATGTGACTACATTTCATGTAACGTTTGTTTTGCACAAAATTAAGTGCCGGAAAATTTTTGGGAGTGACATATTTCCTCAGCAATAGAGATAAATCAGAGAATGCAAATTGAATTTGTGAACAAAAAAAGCTGCTGGTTTATAAAAATTCAAAATTGCAAATATTTTATTCTCTGCTAGAAATGGTAGCCACTCAGGTCATTCAGTAAAATTCTTCCTGCAAGGTTTGCATACATACATACATACATACACACATACATACATGCATACATACATACATACATACATTAATCCTTGTTCCATAGATCATGAATACAATATTTCGTAATGATGTGGAACATGTCACTTTAACATAAGTTTTCTTTACACTAATTAATTAATTAATTGTGCCTCATTAATGACCTCTTTAATGAAATGCAGTTGAATTCTGACTGAATTTGCCTCCCATAATCATCAGGAAAAATTTATGAGTAATGTTAGAGGTCAATACTGTCAGTTCAAAAATTGCATTCAAATAGTTACTGCATACAAGATATGAAAGCCTAATCAGAAATTTTCTTGAAGTTGTCATTTGATTTTCTTCAAGCTTTGTTGAACTGCTCTGTTGATTGTTGACTTCTGCATGTCCAATTACCATATTTTATGGACTACAAGATGCACTTTTTTCTTGAAAAAATTGCCTTCAAAATTCAGGTGCGTCTTATACTCAAAATAATATAAATATGTCCAATGTTTGATTTAAAATTCCCACCATTCTTAAAAATGGCCATATATGCGATGTTGAGGGAAACCTATCTCTATCTGGTAACAATGGATTCAACTGGTGTCAGCAGTGCACCGATGCGACGAACATGATTGTAGGGATTCACAAGCTTGCTAACACTTGTCTCCCTGCTGACCCACAATCAGAAACCCAGAACACTATCTGGCCTGTGATGTGCTATTGCAGTCTATGGTGCCAGTGAACTTGAATCGAAAGTGATTTATGTTATCGGTAATAGTACAATACTTTTATTAGTAGCTGGTTCCGTAATGTAAAAAAATGAAAGGTATTTGTATCATGCAGGGTCTAAATTGAAAGTAATAGCATATGCAGAAGAACATTGAAACAGAGCTGCTGATCTGCATTTCAGCCCTCCACCAACAGAAAAAAACATTCACAATTGACGGTCTAATAAAAAAGAACTGAAAAAAATTAGGAAGATTAAATGTCCAAATAGGACTGAATGTAAAATCGCCAAAACTAGAAGGTGATGTATTGAAATGGATTAGAGGACACAATCAAAATGCCATTGGAATTACTACAAAAATGATTCAAATACATGCTCGTAAGCTAGCACTACAGTGGAATTTAACAGACTCTAAGGATGGAGTTGGTTTGTGCTACAGGCCTATGAAGCATCATGGACTTTTCGTGCAAACCAAAACCAAAGTATCTCAGAAAATGCCACAGAGAATGAAGAGAAGATATAATTTTCCATCGCTTTATTATTCAACATCAAAAGAAAACCAGTGTAGAACTAAACAAAGTAAAGAATACGGATGAAACTCCTGTGACATTTCATGTGACACGTAACAGGACTGTTGCCATGAAAGATGCTAAAACTGTAACAATAAAAACAAGTGGACATGAAAAAATGCACTACACTTTTGTACTTCCGTGTTGTGCTGATGGTACTAAATTTAACCCAGTGATCATTTTCAAGCACAAAACAATGCAGAAACCTTCTGGTGTACCCCCAGATGTCATTGTTGATGTATGTGACAAGGGTTGAATGCACGAGGCTGGAATGAAATTATGGACAAACAGAATGTATGAGAGAAGAAAAGATACTTTACTGAAGAACAGAGTGCGGCTGGCTCCACCTAGCACAGTCCACACTACAGCCTTCCACCCATGTGTCACTCCACCCTCTCTCCCGAACACAATTACTCATCCCAGGTAGCATTGAAGTAAAACAATCTCTCTCTCTCTCTCTCTCTCTCTCTCTCTCTCTCTCTCTCTGTGTGTGTGTGTGTGTGTGTGTGTGTGTGTGTGTGTGTGTGTGTCTCTGGGGGGGGGGGGGGGGGGGGGGGGTGCTTGCACTCTTTCATTCACTATGTCCCATACACCTAATTATGTAGGAAAAACCTTCAGCAGAGATATGGAATGTGTGAAAGTACACATTAACAAAAACCAGCTGTTAGGTATGCAATACATACATTGTATTAACAAATCAGTGCACTGCTAGGCAAAATGTAGCATACACAAATTAGCAGAAAAGGTATTCAGCTAAACTGGCAGTGTTGTGTGCAAGCTAAACTGGCAGCGTTGTGTGTGCAAGTGTATAGTATTCTTGCAAAAAACAAAAATATTATCAAAGTAAAGACTGTGCAAATTGTAAGAATGAAATCGTGAAGTTAAACAAGCATGTTTCTAGCCTTCAGTTAATCAATAGCACACTAAGTGGTGGCACATTTAAACCTCAAAAAGAAGTGAATGAGCCATTAGGCAAACAAAAATCCAGTTTTTTTCACCTAAAAACTGGCAATGGATTAAAATTTCTTATAAAAACAGAAGTTTGAACACAAAAAAATCACAAGAAAGTGAACACATTGAACAACTGGTGGTTAAAAACAAATTAGAAGTTCTTTCTGTGAGTGAAGAGACTGAATCAATACCAGTAACTGAAAATGAAGTTTCTAACAAATTGTGTTGACAGAATGGTGAAACAAGGTCTAAATTTAGCATTGGGAAAGACAGCGATGGTGAGAAACTCCACATATTGCCCATTGCACATAATAATGAAACTAATGTGGAAGACACTGTCAACCAAAATGTAAATCGTCACAAGAATGAAAGTAGTGTGTTAATTTTAACAGACAGCCATGGTAGAAACATGAAAAGACTTTTCAAAGAAAACAGGAAATGCTGTGCAACAGGTATTGTTAAGCCAGGAGCAACAGTGAAAAGTATTATTAGTGTCAATCTGAATGACAAAATGTCAACAAAAAATGATTATGTGGTGTGTATTGCAGGGGCAAATGAAGTTGCAAAAAACAAAGCAAATAACTGACTATCAGAACTAAATAAGTTCATATAACATAATAAAGAACATAATGCAATTTTTGCAACATTACCACATAGATGTAACTTATGCATCACTCATGTGTGAACAAAGAAGTACAGAAAAGTAATATTAAAATAAAACATATAAGTTCTTTGTTCAGAAAGCACAGCTTCCTCAATGTAGGCAACAAACTGGAAGATGCCAGCATATTAGGCACAGAATGCATCTGAATTATGAAGGAAGAAATTTATATATGAAATTGTAAATGAAATTATTGAAAGCAGAGGTAAAAATAGCATAATAACGTGTGTGGGACTGATGTCACCAGCAGCAAAAACAACACCATCTCCAGGATAGGGGAAAAAAACCAGCAGTACCATCAGTAGCAGAACCAGCAACTGTAGCAGAAGACATAGCTGTCCCATACACAACAGAAAGATAACTAAGCGTTTTCTTATAGTGATTCACATGAGGGAAAAGTTGTCAAAACCATGTGAAAATCTCTCTCGTGTGTCCCAAGCAGAACTAACTAGTGTACTGAGAAAAACTACTCCTAACATATGTACATATTCAATGGCAAATAAGTCTCATACTTTGTCCATAGTTCATCAGAATATAAGAGGCCTGAAGAATAAAATAGAATAACTGCTAATATATCGAAAAGATGAAGAATATGGAAGTGAACTTGATGTATACTGTGTATCTATGAATATCATATCACAAATGAAATCCACATGTTGCAGATTGGAAACTTCTGTTTAGCTTCTCATTACTGTAGATCTAGAATGAGAAATAGTGGTGTTGCAATTTTTTAAAGATGTTATGTATTACATAAAATCTCTAGATTTAAGAAAATGCTGAGCTAAGCACCCCTTTGGGGTGTGTGGCATCAAGATAACTTCAGACAGCGTAACAGTTATTGTACTGCCAACTTAAAGGGCACCTGCTGGATATCTGAATGCTTTTCTGAGACATATTGAATCACTCTTGTCACACCTGGCTAGAAGAATTAAATCATTCATCATAATGGGTGATTTTAATGTGTTCTTTTAACAGAAAATAAAAACAGAATGGATCTTGAACACCTGACATGCTCTTACAACTTAACATCAGTGGTACTCAGTCCAACTAGAGTTATATCTAGTTCTAGTACTTTAATAGATAACATATGCATAGAGGAGGATGCATATAATAACTGTGAAAAATATTATAAACAGCCTCTCTGATCATGATGGGCAGTTCCTTACCACAAACCAAATAAATGTACAGTAGAGACATGATTATCCAGACCTCAGTTACACAGATCCATGATTAACCAGACAGACTACCACAAGCAAGTATCTCTGTGCTGTTTAGTTCATGAACAGACAGTCTAGTCCACACTCTGTGTGGCAAGAAAACAGCATAAATGCAAGAAGTTGAAACAGAAGGAAACATAGATGCAGAAAGTGATGCAGGACCATCTCAGGCTGATGTATTTCATGCCATGGAAACAGTTTTCAAATGGTTGAGAAACAAAAAATGGTTCAAAAAGCAGTGTGTTACTGTGTGCTAACTACAGTTACAATGAATTTGTGGTGTAGCAGCAATGAAGAGAGAAAATTGTTTATGTCAGATGACAGTTAAAAATATCTTAAACAAAATTAAACTACAGTGACCGTTCTGTGACTTTCGCTAGGTATTCCACAATTAAGGTTGCAGTATTTTAGTAATATTAAGAAAATGTATGTATGTATGAAAAGTATCTCTAATCTCTTTACAAACATTGATTTTTTTTATTTTAATAAGTTTAATTTGTTTTTCTTGTTTGAATAAACATCTAACATTATGTATTAATCCTGGAAAGATAACCATATGACAACATACCTAAAAGGTAATCATATATAGGTGACATGGGTTATGTTTCTAGATGTAATAACACAAAAATCTTTCTTCATAAATTCAATTATCCAGATTTTCAGTTACGTAATAACTTAAAACAACCTTTAGTCCAGTTAATTGAGTCTCCACTGTAATAAGAAAAAAATTTTCATTTGGAAAAACATTGGGATTTCCTGTTTTTTGCAAGTAGGCTGAACTGTGATTTATTTTCAAAGAATATTCTTAAGAATTTATTTTATTTACTAGCGATTCATCAAGAACATTAACACATTTAATCACACTATGTAAGCATGGAAGCAATTGCCAGGGAGTAACTGATGAAATCATAACCAAATTCCTTTTAACAAATGGGAATTTTTCTTCACTTTAATAGTGCCTAAAAGCATTATAATCAGAAAACACCCTCTAAATAACAAAGTTACAATTTATTCAGAGGCAGAAAGAAACAAGTTTTGACTGTATGAGCTTTAGGGCAGAGAACCTTGCCGCTCCCTTTTGACGCGGCCATAGTTACGACTGCTCACAACAGCCTCTGAAAGAGTACACTGGTGCAAATCTGCAACACACGTAGCCACCGAAGGTGCAACTTGATTTTAACGTCTAAGAAAAGTCTTATGGTGAAAGGGTGGCAACTTTGTATACTAAAATCATCATTTAAATGAAGGCCCATGAAATGCAATCTTATATAAAATTCTACAAGGTTGGCCAAACAATAGCTAAGATGCTCTACAGTACACAGATACCGCCTCTCAAGATCATAGGCTGTAATATCAAAGTTTCCAAAGATCAAAACATTTTTCAGGCATTAGGCCGTTACACTCCAAGCAATAAATTCGTTAACACACCAAATCCGACAAACATGAGAGAGGCAGCTACTGACGTACGGTTGATTGATAGGGAGATTACTGAAAAACCCGAACTACAGGTTGCTCTAACCCCCCCCCCCCCCCCTACTGCACAAGGGAAAAACGGACCACCCAATTTATAAACAACCACCTTCCTGCGGGTGGGCAAACTACAAAGAATGGTGGGACGACCCCAAAGCAAAACGGCTGGTAATCTCACCAAGAAAACAAGTACAATTTAACGAGAGTAAATCAAACAAGATATCACGAATCACTTAACTTCTAATAAACTGTGATTTCTCGAGAAGACCTGGCGCAGCACCCCCAAATCGCTCTCCCGAACCGTCCGCTGCCAGACACTTCAACGGACGCAGAAAGGCGCGCCGATCTCCTGTCTCACTGCATCACAGCTCGCACCGGCCAGACTGATGTCATGGGTTGACTCCTGTTGCTCCCGAGTCGACTGCATAGTCACTACCCCTTGTAATAAGCCATGGACCACTGGACTCACGTGGCGACCTCACATGCACTGATGCTCAAGACGGACAAGTCTTCTTGTGTCTCAGTGCGCGACTGACCAACCGATCGATCCAACCGCCAATGACCGTTGCCTGAGCAAACTCGAGCAGACTGGCGGCCTAACGAGCAGACTCAGATGCAGGAACTAAGCCCCGACCGGGCGACCACTCGCTGAGTTCTCTTACTGCCGAAGTGGAAAGACTCTCATTTTCTGGCTTTAAAGGTTGATCGGAATGACAGACATACTAGCACTCCGAACGACGGACAGACACTAACTACCTAAAAAATGCGGACGAGAGACAGACTAGCAAGCTGGGGATGAGAGACTGACCCAGACTGACTGACTGGCGAGCTCATAGTGCCCCTTAAATGCACATGAACAGGCAACCTTTACCCTTTCCCACCAGAGGGAACACCAAAGCTGTGATTGCCACAGCGACGCCACAGCCAGAAATGGAGGGTGACTGCTTCACACTACGTGCTGCGGTGCGCTCTTCAAAACAGCAATTTTTACCACGGCTCATTTCTCTTTCCAGGAACATTGGAATTGTTGTTCTATCTTTCGTAGTTTGGAATCAATAAATGTTTGAAACCTGTTCCTTCTTTTTGGGTAGCTCTGTATATACACACAATGATTTCTATAATACGTGTGGATGTAGAAGATCTGCAATTTTTACCACGACTCATGGGCAACTTATCATAAGGCTATCCAAGCACACCTCACAACTCGACAAAAACTTCCCTATGTCGCCAACTGCATGTGTACACCCTGCACTCATACATCATTATGTATATTACTGAATGGGGGAGACAATTTTCAATTGAAATAAGCTATCCACTGTCAACAGATACCTGTGATATTGCACTGCCTCTGTTGCTTGGAAGCATGGGCTCGAGTCCCGGTCCAGCACAAATTTTCATTGTGATAATTTCATTATACAGCTGATGATTGCGCGTATTCACAACTGCAAATACTGTCAATATGTTCTCAGCCTTCCAAAAATGATTTGTGTCAATAAAAATATTGTGCTCTTGATCAGGAATGTTTCAGATACGCCTATTTCAACTTTTCCAAGGTGACACTCATAGGTTCCCGAAGTTTAACACAAAACATGATGGCATAAAGTTGTTCTAAATTCTGTTATTTCATTTTTGTAACACACAATAACAATGCAGCTTTGCTGATGGTGCTCTAAGAAGTCGTGTGATTATTGTACATAACTGAAACTTGGACTGAGCATCTGGAAAGGATGAACACACTGGTCTATACAAGTAGAACAACACAGCATTGCCAGATTGCTTACAGTCTTGTCAGTCTCATTACTTTTCACACACACTTTGTATTTGTATTTTCCTTTGCATTATGTTTGTGGCATAATGCTAAAAATCGCTACTTGTTATTTTGTTTGCTAGTAAAGTATATTTTTTGTGTGAATACAACACACACACACACACACACACACACACACACACACAGTATATGTTAAAAATTAATGAAAGTGCATGGTTTATGGTATAGATTCAACAAAATAAGCAAGTAACTCATATTTACTTGCTGTTTTTAAGTTGTTAATTGTTTGTTTCTTGTAACTCATGTCATTTATAACATCAATAAATTTCAGAGTCGTCGGTGTGTTCCATGTCAAGCCAGTCAAGTGGTATTAGTGAGACCTCAGGCAGCAGTGTTCACTGGCACAATCGAGATTTCAAGATAATCCTGGATATGAAAACAGGCAACCAACAGCCAGTGACTGTACATTTGGTTGCCCCTAACATGCAGGAAAAGGCAGCATGGATTAGTGACATCAGCCAGGTCATTCATTCAAATATAGATGTTTCATTTGTTGCGTAGCTGTTCAAAAAGAGTTCATTTTTGTATTACAAGTGCTGACAGTGTGATCTCCAGACATTTATTATTGTGTTATTAGTCTAAAAATATTGTAATATCTGATCACAATTATTCCCTTTACTTCAAAGTATTTTTTGAGACCCTCATCATTTATTACAACATTGATGTGAATTATTGTGTTGTGATTGCAATCTATTATTAATTCTTTCATTTTACTGTTTCCAAAGTGTACAAAGACATTACCAATGCCCGTGACATACTTTTTCATTTCCACCAGTAAGCCATTTTTATTAAAATAAAGTTTATCCATCCCTTCTCTTTTGATGTACTTATATTTTGTGGTAGGGAAGTGTATTATACTAAACTCACTGGAAAGCTATTAGTCTCTCTCTTACAAGAGCACACTAGTTGCTTTGGAGTGATGTAGGTGGCATTGAACTGATGCTAGGTGGTCATGTGACCCTCCACCACTAACTTGAGTCATGGCAGTGAAGTGGTGTGTATATGCTAGTCAGTTGTACAGAATCAATGTACTAAGACTGAGCAATGTGGATACATGACAGAACAACTATCATATTTGGACATATCTATGGCTACACTGAGACTGAAGTTACTTCATTTATTGGTTTATGAGTACGAACTATCCAGCGTGACTGCAAGGAATGGCGTAGTATTCACAACTTTGTTACATGGCATAAGAACATTGTCCTTACCAACAGGGACCAGAGCCTTGTCAGAGACAGTTGGTTTCAAATACAACAGGAATTATGACTGTCAGTGAATGCATCTACATGTCAATCAGTATCCAAGCAAACACTGCAAAGGGAGTTGCATGCAGTGCACATTTATACTCAGATACGTCACTAAAGGCCATCTCTCATGGCGTCACATAAAGGTTGCACATTTTCAAAGGGTCAAATGACATAGATACTGGATAGTTGCTGACTGGAGGGCTGTAGTGTGGTCTTATGAATCACCATACTGCCTCGTTTCAAATGATGCAAGATGCTGAGTGCACAGCCATGTTCACAGGGCTGCATGCATACATTCCTGGTTGACAAACACTCTGGCACTATATCATATCTTGACTGGGCTGCTTTATCTCCTAATCTTTATTCCATAGAAAATGTCTAGGTCACTGTGGCAATGTACAGTAGTTCAACACAGTCTGGTAGCTCTACAGGATCTAATCATCAATGAGTGGTTTCAGCTGGGTATGGCTTTCCTGAAGGAACTTGTGGACTCTTTTCTAAAGTGGTTTGAGGCCATTATCTGTGCTAGTGGCAATGTGCACAGTATTAGTGTGTTGTATTGTGGGAATGGCTAATATTTTGTTCAGTATGTTTACTATTGATATATTTATTGTTAGATGAATAGCTTATGTATCTTATACTCTATTTTCATAACACACAGTGAAGCAGAATCACATTTTCCTTGACCTGAATATGTTAGTTATTTCATTTACTTACTTATTTAGCTTATGGATACATCAATTTAATTACTATTTACAGTTATCTACAGTTGTAAACTAATACCCAGGCCATGCTGCACAGGTAGATAACACCAGGCAGGTTTTGGAAGATGAGGGGCAACAAAATGAAGAAGACAGAGGCCCTAAGATATTAAAAGGAGAACTGGAGAAAGCAGTTTAGGAGCTCTGTGAAAACATTATGCTGAGGCACTGAAAATCGTAGGTCCAAATTCAATACCCAAATTGACTAAGGTAGTATACAAAATTTATGACACAGGAATTTGGTCGTGAGATCTATTCAAGGCTATTCTAGTACCTTTACTCAAAAAGTGCAATGCAAAGACTATAGGACAGTTAGTATTTCAGTCATGACTAAGGTAATGCTCCTGACAGATCACAAAAAAGGCAAATATGCCCTTCTCTAAAAGATTCAGACAGAAGAGTGGGGAGGCAGCTCCCTCAATCCTCATTCCACCTTCCTCATCAAAAATTTTGGCATGTGAACAAATTTGTGCTGTTTTAACACAGAAAATTCTGAATACTTATATGCAGTCTTGTTGTGAAGTCTTCATACTCAACATCTCCCTCTCACTGCCACTGTCTATATGTCTCTCTTCCATTGTCTCCTTTCTCTCAGATTGGCACTTTCTCTCATCTGCCCCTCCCACTGTTGCTGTCTTCAACCCTTTCTCTTGATCTTCCTTACCTTTGTCTCCTTCTTTGCCACTTTTGCTGGCAAGTCCAACTTTCATTGAGTCCAACTGTCATTGCCTTTGTCTTTGTCCCATTCTCTTTTGCTCCTGTTGCCACAGTCTCCTTCTTTCTTACTCACAATCTGCTGCTATCTTTCTTTTTGTTCACTATTATATCCTCTCAGGGACAGTTTGCTCAGGGTTTTGACCCCTAAATTGGGAAACTTTAACATGTAGGAGTAAGGAATGTGGGAAAGTGGGCAAACATTTTTTGTGGAAGTTTGCTGGTTGTGATGGGTGGGGGTGGGGGTGGGGGGTGGGGAGTGGGGGGGGTGGGTGGGGGGGAATTGGGGGGGGGGGGGGGGAGTGAGTCCAACCAACCCTATGTATCGTCTCCACCCATCTTTCTTTTTCATTTCCACTGCCTCCTCTCTCTTTTGCTCCCACTGCTACTGCTACTGTCTCCATCTTTCTCTCTTTTCATATACTGTCACTGACCATCACTACCTCTACTTCTTTTGGCTGCCAATGCTGTTGTCTTCAACCATCTCTCTTTCTCTTTCACTGCCACTTTCTCTCTCCAGCCATCACTGTCTCCTTTCTCTTTCTCTCCCACTGACAATGCCTCCTCTTTGTTCTACTGCCACTGTCTCTATGCTACTCTCTTTCAGCACAGAAAGCATGAATATGTCCACTCACAAACATTTTTGGTGAGGAAGGCAGGATGACAATTGAGGCAGCTGGTTCCCAACTCTTTCGTCAGACTCTTTTAAAAGGGAGCCTATTTGCTTCTTTTATGCTGTGACAGAAGTATCTTGTAGCTAGTTCCCTTCTTTTCCCTTTTACAGCAGGGTCTGCTGCTTATATAAAACAAATTCTGCAGGTCAGTAAAGTGCTGACAGTTTATTTATATGCTTCCACATATCTTCACACTTTGAGAACATATAAAAATCAAGTAAGTATGTATATTATAAAGTTAACACAAAATTGTCTCTAATTCTATACAAGTTCACTTTACACTGTGTTACATAAAAATGCACATTTTTAGGCAACACCTACAGAGTATCCAAAAATGCAGTGTTTGATCTGCAAGTACAAAGAACTTTGTATGACAAAATAATTTTTTGTAAGGTGTTTATGCTGCCAGATGGTACTATCAAATAATTTCTAGGTCAAGTCAGACTGTATAGCATGAAGTGCCCATTGTACAGAGACAGTGCGTCATAAAGTTTGAATGATGAAAAAATGGTGATTAAAAATGCGGTTTGGTGACTTCATAACTCTTGATATGACCCCAGAACCCTGGCCATTTGTTCACTATGCCACTTAAAACAACATTTATGCCTCAGACTGGGTATTACATGCATACTTTATACGAATATATACGGTAATTTTGAACCTAGGGATCTTGGTAATGGAGAATGATATCGAAAAAAGTTTATAGGTTCCCTGAGAACATATGGCAAAAATTCCAGTGATTTGGCGTGAATGGGCATTATAGATGCATCACCACAGATGGTACTTTTGATACCCAGAAATCATGTTTTTTTTTAGTTTTCTCAGGAAACATCAATGAACAAATGGGGGTTTTATAAGCAACCCAAGATCCACCCTCGATCACATCTATTGCATAAGAACCTACTGAATAGCTCAGTTTTGCCTGGGCTAGAGTAAGTATGCAATGTTTAAATTTTGTCACTGTACTGTAGGATAGCTACAGGATGGCCAGTCTTCTGACAGGTGTACAAATGGTCACTAGGCTAAGGCCTATCCGAAACACTTGACCCCTTCTCTCTGTGAGCAATAGAACATGAGATATAACCACCTAAATAATCACATTTTTTCATGTGACTTTTTGGAACATATTAGTACTGTGCACAGTTGTGCAAGGATCAGTACAGCAGTGAAACATAAACAGTTAGAAAGAAAGAAGAAAGATATTTAGAAAGTTTTGAAGTGTGTCCATGGAGAAGAATGTTTAAGGTGAAGTGGACTGACTGACTTAAGTATGAAAATGTGATGAATAAAAGAGGGGAAGAACAATGATAATGCAAAGTGCTCAGAAAGAAAAAAAATCTTGGGTGGGACATATACTGCACAGGAATTGTCTGCAATAATGAATTATAAAGAAGAAAGTGGAAAAATGAGAGGAAGAGGTGGAACAGAATTTGAATGATGGATGATATTAAATGTAGATGAACCTACAAACAAATGGAGGAAAAAATGCTCAGAACAGTATGTGATAGAGAACCTCCAGCTGTAACCTGTCATAAGATAGGTACACTAAAGAATAACCTGGGCCACAAGTGTAGTCTATTGACCCCTCTGTCATCAGCAGGAACTCTGTTGGATAACCATGAAATGTTCTCAGAGGCATTCTTGTACTAAATGATAAGCAGTCTGCTTTTCAGTGTACGCTCACAACTTGGAGGAGTTATTTCCTTCCACTTGTGCAGAGAATTGGCACATCTGCCGGGATTGGTTCTTATTTGGTTAAGAGCTGACCAGATCTTGCGTAGCAGTTCTTGATCAATATGCATGAGATCTTAAGTTGTTTTGTTGTAGCATTAATCTGATGCGTATATCTCCAGCAGTCATTAGTATTAAAGCCATTCCAAACTAACATCCTTGCAGTTTCCAGCGTGGGTAATGAGAATGAAGCCTTCCTCTCCTGCTGGTTGGCATGTGTGTGTAAACAGGGAGGTGAGGATTTTCTGTAATATTTTGTACGCCTGTACAAGTGCATTTTTCCACCACGGAGATAGAGGTACTATGTGGCTAAGCAAGGGTAGCTAGAAAGTAGGCGTAGATCTCATTGTACCAATTATAATATGCAAAGTATAGTTATTAACTTACACAGGTGTTACCCAGTAGATACACATATATAGCTGACAAAACATACTGATTTGGCACAGCTGAGATGGAAAATGTTACAAAGTACGTGCAGACATATGAATTAAAATCAATAGAGAAACATAAGCACCGACCGTGCTTCTTACCAGTGCAAGGACAAAGTTGTAGTCAACTATCTTTATGAAGTTTTGATATGGTAAAGAAGATGCACATCTTACTTTCACAAAACTAGAAATAGTAATTGCTTCTCGTACCAATTTCCATGCACTTATTGAATGAATCTACTTTTCCATTCAGCTGTGTAGAACATTGCACCCTATGCTTGGTGACTGAGAAAGCTGCAAATAGTCTTCAATGATGGAAGAAAAAATTTCAGACATCCAAATATTATGTTATTCACTTCTGTCTACCTCACGCAAACTTTCTTTAGTATACTAAATAGCAAACATAAATAATATTTTCCAAGAGAGTCTCTTAAATAGTGATTTTCCAGCATTATGATGGTCAAGGGAATAAGTGAAACTTGATGCCATATAGTACAGTTTCATAAAAATATTTCGCTTGTTCCTGTAAACAAGCAATAGTAATCACTTGGAATATTTTGTAGATATTGTCTTCAATTAATGTCTTAATTCATGAGAGGTCATATGTTCTTTAGAAATACTGCTGAGTCATCCCTATCTGCCAAACAAATGACATTTAAGAGTACTCTTACTCTGTAAGACATAGAGCACAGTATGATAAATAAAAACACTACTTAATGGCCAAATTCTGTTAGTGAAAAATTTTCATACCATCAGTAAGTGAACTTATAGTTCCTCTCTTAAATACCACCACTCCATTATGGTTAATGATTTCAGCTATGAAGACAAGTTGATTTCCATCAAACGATTACCATATTTTACAGTCTATAAGTTGCACTGTTTTCTTTGCAAAATTACCTCCAAAATTCAGGTGCAACTTATACTCAAAATTAATATAAAAATATCCAGCATTTGTTTTAAAATTCCTGCCAGTCTTAAAAATGACCATATATTCAATGGCGTTTGGAACCTATGTCTGTTTGGCAACAGTGTATTCAACTGGCAGCAGCAATTAACTGATGCAACAAACATGAGTTGTAGGGATTCACAAGCTTGCTAACGCTGTCTCCTTCCCGCTCCACCATCATAAACCCAGAACACTGTCTAGCCTTTGATGCGCCATTGCAGCCTATGGTGCTAGTGAACATGAATTGAAAGTGATTTGTATTATCAGTAACAGTACAATATTTTTGTTAGTAACTAGTTTTGCGATGTTAAAAAAAAGAAGGTATTCATATGATGTGGGTTATAAATTGAAAGTAATAGCATATGTAGAAGATCATGGAACAGAGCAGCTGAGCAGCATTTCAGGCCTCCACCAACAGAAAAAACCCATTTACAATTGGCAGTCTAGTAAAGAAGAACTGCAAAAAATGAGGAAGGCTAAATGTGCAAATAGAGGACTGAATATAAAATGACCAAAACTAGAAAATGATGTATTCAAAGGGATCAAGGACACTCTCAAAATGTCACTGGAATTAATACAAAAATGATTCAAATACATGTTTGTTAGTGCTACAGTGGAACCTAACATACTTTAAGGGCATGGTTGCACTTAGTACATGGACCAAAACCAAAATATCTTGGAAAGTTCCACAAGAGTATGAAGAGAAAATATTATCTTTTCATTGCTTTATTATTCAACACTGAAAGGAAACCAGTGTGGGACTAAGCCAAATAGTGAATGTGGATGAAACTCCTCAGACATGTGTCAAGTAACAGAACTGTTGCCATGCAAGATGCTAAAACTGTAACTATAAAAACAAGTGAAAATGAAAAAAATGCACTACACTGTCATCCTTTCATGTTGTGCTGATGGTACTAAACTTAATCCAGTGATCATTTTCAAGCACAAAACAATGCCAAAACCTTCTGAAATACTGCCAGGTGTTTTGTTCACGTACATGACAAGTGTTGGATGGATGAGGCTGGTATGAAATTGTGGATTAACAGAGAGCGGGAAAGAAGGAAAGGTGCTTTATTGAAAAGAGTTGGGCGCTGAAGACCTTGCTGTCGTGCGCCCCCAAAACCCCTCTACTACTACCCCCCAACTGAAAAGAGTTCTCTTCTTGTGGTAGATCAGTTCAGCTGTCATTTGGAAAATTATGTGAAAGAGAAATTCATCATCATTATCATCATCATTTAAGACTGGGGAAATACAGAGTTTCCCATTATTCCAGGAGGACTTACTTCACAATTGCAACCTCTAGATGTGTCAATAAATAAACCATTTAAGGTGTAAGTCAGAGCGGAATGGAACAAACGGATGATGGATGAAACCCAACCTGAATTCACACCAAAGGGAGCCTTAAGACAACATTCAACCAAACATATGTGTCAGTGGATAACACAGTCATGGCTTAGAGTGAGAGAAAACATTTTTGATAAATCTTTCAAGAAGTGGTATAAGTAACGCTCTCAATGGCAGTGATGACCATTTTACTAATGAGGAGGACAAAGATGACAATGAAGAGGAAGAAGAAGCAGAAGAAGAAAGTTCAGATGACAGTTTTCAGGGATTTTAAAGGTATATCATCTCTCTCTCTCTCTTCTTTGATACTAAAGTATTTTAATTGTAATGTAAAATGTGGTCAGGATTGTTTGGAAAAAGGTAAAGGACATCTAATACACTGTTGGTGTCCCGCATATTCTGCACACTCATAAATTCAGCTTACATATACGCTAACGATAATCAGAGTTGGTATGCAGGCAAAAATATTAGGAAAAATGGGTACAGTTTTGTTTGCAATTGTTTAATTACATTATACAGTCTCGCAACTAGCTCAAAGATAATCAGTAGTAGCACGAAACTATTACTGGTATTGCCCAATAAATTAATTGTTGCAAAGAGAGAGATGATGTAACCTCCTACGTAGTGTAAGGATTTGTGCTCACGATAAATAATTTCATTTGTATCACACTGGCTTCAGTTTGGTTAAGCATTTACTTGACAGAAATAAATTTAATTGTGAACTTAAAGAGACTGTGAAGCAAACCTAATCCTTATTGCCTACTGCAGTTAAATTTATCTATGCAGTTCCATAAAAATTCTAATAAAATGAACTTTGCAAATACTAAAGCCTGAAAACTGTTTTCAGTATTCAAAGTATTTTTTGTGTTAACTTGAGGATGAAGCCCAATATTTAATATTTTAATTAAATTCCACATAATGGTCACCTGTGCACCATCGTGACAAAAGAAAGCCAAATGGGCAATCTTCTATAAACCCCACTCTAAATAATTATTTTCACTTAAATTTTTCCACAGGGAGTGAGAGGTTTTGAATAACAGGAGAAATTTGCTTTTTACCATACATTGTAAGAGAAAATACATACATAACATAATTAGTGTGTAGGAACAGCTAAGCAACTTAATTCTTCAATGGCAGAGACAAAAGTAGGCTTATACCTTTGAACCAAGTCTTTTTTTAACATTAATGAGATAGGATTTCCATGGTTACAAAGAATGTCTTTACATTGTATAGTTATTTTCTGATAGTAAAATATTTATTTTATTAACATTTTTAACACAAAAATACCCTATTAATGAGTTGTAGGGTTTATAAGTATCTGTCATATTAGCTATGCTTTTTATTGTCAGAAATACACTCAGTTTTGTACTTTCTTTACACTTCACATTTACACATCTGGTATAGATCTAGTTTAATTTTTTATAGGGCTACCCAGGAGACATCACAATGATCAGTTCTGTTGTATACACTAAGAATTTTTTTTTAGTCTGGCTTTCTAATAATAAAAATGATAAAAATATAATTTAAAAAGATACTTGAAACTTAAGGTGCATCTTATAGTCCGTAAAATGTGGTGGATAAAAGAGATTATACTTCTACAGAAAGCCAGAAGAAAAAAAAATATGGAGCAGTTCTGAAAATTAATTAAAGTAAAGAAACCTACCCACATGCAAGACGAGTGGCACACTATTGGTAACACATTTTGCTTGCCCCTCTGTGATCAGTGAAAGTTGGCTGACTTGGAGCTGCCACAGGATGTTTAAGATCACTGTCACCCTCAGCTACCTAACAGTGTTGTGCACCCTAACAATAAGCAGCCATTATGAATATAATGTTGATTTGTGGGCATTATATGGTGATTATTGATATCATTTACAAAAATTACCAAGTAGACTGTATCTGGTCCTTCTAGCAACTCACCCAAAACTTAATTAATCCATTACAAATTAATTTGCTTTATATGCTTCCATTTCTTTTATACTGCTCTGGGAAAAGGAGGCAGGGCCTGTCTCAGCAGCTGGTGTGCTATGAACCAATCTCAATGTTCCACACCCAGCCTCCTCAACTCAGGGGCCAAGTAGAAGTGTGCAATCAGTAAACAAAATTTCATACAATTAAGTAAATAAATCAGCTATATAAGAAAATTAAAACATTAAAAATCTCAAGTATTTCTGATGTATCTTACATTTCAGTGTATGGACAACGTTCATTTTAATGATCTCTTGCACAGTTCAATGTCAGACACATCTTCTGTCACAATGCCCCAGTCCATCAAGAATGATCCCAAATTATTCAAAGATGATGTTGACATTCGCTTCAGCCGAACTCTTAATTCATGCAAGGTAAGTGTGTTTGACTTTTTGTACATGTTATCAGTTTTGATAGTTACTAAAAATGATTTGTTGGTTTTTGTCTATGCATTTGTATTCCGAAGAAGAACATAAGTTTTGCAGTTAATCTGTAGTCTTCATCTTCAGTCTCTTGTTTTTGTGCCTAACCATTGCTTGTTGCTTTTCCTATTCATTTATTGGTTGTTATCTGTTAAACTATTTCATTTAATATAAATGTTTTTATGTACCAATCACAGAAATGATAACACATGAGGAAGCAACCTTATTTGTAAAAGTGATAATATTAATGAGTCACAGCACAAGCAGTCTTTCTAACATGTCTCCTAGTTTTAACAGTTAGCAGATTCTATGTGTACAATAGACATCAGCATTTACAGTATGTGAGACACAGTGTTTAAATAGAATGTTGTGAAGCATTATCAGTCATACAAAACTGCAGCAACATTTTTAATAATTTCCCTTTCTGTTTACCATATTTACCTGATTATAAAATAAGGGTTTTCTTTCCCCAAACTACTGATTTGAAAAATATGGGGTTAACGTATACAGGATGAGTCAAAAAGGCCTTTACAACTTTGTAATGATATAGAAATTTATCGAGATAACTTCCAGAATTGGAAGGTGTGTCATTTTATCACAAACAACCACAAGTTTCAAATAAAAGTGTCATTTTGGTTCGATGTGGCTACCATTTGTGATGTGGCAAACATTCCTCCAGCAATCAATTTCTTCTCACACTTATTGCAACAAATTGAGTATAACTGTTACAGTGGTGGTTTAGATTCGATTTTTCAGGTTGGTTAAATTGTTTGGTAGGGGAGAAACATATACAGTCTTCCCTGACCTGGGAAGCGATTATCGAGGAAACCTTGAACTTCCATGGGGAAATGAGGTGGTACATTGTCTTGCTGGTAGTAAACCATCCCATCTTGGTCATCTGTGGCGTTAATGTTCATTTCATAAAGCCAAAACGCACAACGCACAAATAGCCATTTTAACTATGCATTATGCTGGCGCTCATGGTGGTGGAATGGGGAACTGATACACTATTTGAATAAAACCTGAGGTTCTTTGCTACAAAATGGCACATCTACCAACTCTCTAAGTTACCTCAACAAAGTTCTGTATCATTCTAAAGTTGTTAAATCCTTTTTGTCTCACCCTGTATTTGCAGATAAACTATTGCTGGAGAGTTAAACTTTTTATGTTGAGTACTATATTAATGTAGCATTGTCTTACAGTTACTAATGATGCTTTGCCAGTTGAAGTCACATGTAGATTAATTTTTTATAATTCAGAATTATTGAAGGGAATGCAGTAACACCAGCTTGCTTGAGAAGTAGGGCAAATGTGAGAAGGGGAGTGGTGAAATGGCAGCAAATTTAATGATTCTATCAACTTGTAGAATGCTGCACACATTGGCTTTTTATGAACGTCTGCCATGCATAAACCACAGTTCGCCTGAATCCATTTCTACTCAGAACTGAAGTGACTTTAAAATTGGATAATTACTCAATAACACTACACATATATGCAGGAAACAAAAAAAGTCTTAGATAGGGACCAGTGACTTACTTAGATGTTTCATGCAACAGTGTTATCAGTGCTCACCATGAAGTATGGAGGGAATGAAAAGGGATGAGTGAGCTGCTGGATCTGTGCATCCAATGAGAGAGCATTGGGCAGACATGTTTGGAAGCAAGAGACGAAGGAGTATTGTCACATTCTCACATAAAATTCACTGTGTATTTGGAAAAAGTGTCTGTGTTCTTAGGTTCCATCGTAACCACAACCTTGGAAATCATGACATATTTGAAAGAAACAGCCAAATACCCATGACAACCAAGATTGCAAATTTTGTTGTTTTCACTCACTAAAGTTTAAGTTGTCCTATTAGGTCCCATCCTAATGTCCACTTCAGAAATTTTAATATGTTAGGAAGAAACAGCCAAATTATTCTGACAGCTTAGATTATAAACTTAATTGCTGCTAGTTTCACTTGCAGTGATATAAACTGTGGTATTAGGTTCCAAACTAACCACAACATAATAATTCATGACATGTTCTACAAAAACAGTCAATATTAGACAAAACACCAAAGAAGAGAATGGTCTGAATATCAGTGCTAGAAATTCGTTGCCTCTATTATTGCCTCTCGTTGGTGATGTGAAAGTATCATACCACTGACTAAGTAAAACTGATGCATTACTGACCTATGAGCAGTACAGACATAACTCTGTGACTGACTTTAGTTAAAAATAGTTGTACAACATGTTAAACAAAAAGGGAATGGAATGTAAAAATTGAAGTAAACTATTTCTTTTGTTTATTTTATTTTTCGCTGTTTTACAAAATTGTAGACAGACAATAAATGCCATAAATTTGGTATAAATGTAGTGTTAACTATCTAGAGAGATACTTTATATCAGTAAAACAGTTTGTGATTTTAGTTACTGAAAATAGAATAAAAATAAAATTTTCTCATGGAGCCTCTTAAACAAAAGAGGATCATTTTCAGGGTCATCTTATGCTTGGGTAAATATGAGGTCTATTCAAATAACTCCAGATCATTCATAATTTCATGTCAGTGGTATGTTGGAGTGAAATGCAGATGCCATCCTTCGACACACCTGTGTTTTTTGTGTGTAACTACCAGAAGTTTCATTGTACCTCTGTTAGTTATTGTTCAGTGCTGTATTGAGTAGAATGTTGAGTTGTGAATTTCGAGATGGCAGAGTTAGAGGAGCAATGCATCTGCATTAAATTTTGTGTGAAACTCAAGAAAACCTTTACAGAGACACATCAAATGATGCAGGAAGCCTACGGTGATGAGTACTTAGCCCATAATTGGTGTTAGAAATGGTTCACACCATTCAAAAATGGCCAGACAGAAGTTAAAGGCAACCTTTGTTCAGGACATCTTCAACGTCTACCAACGACACTCATGTCAGGAATGTCAGTGAAATTATGTGTGCCAATCAAAGACTGACTGTCTGAAAGATGCAGAAAAATGTAACATTTCAGTTGGCTAATGTCATGAAATGTTGATACACTATCTTGGAATGCATTGTGTTGCCACCAAGTTTGTTCCACGGCTCATGAGTCAAGACCAGAAAGACCTTCACCTCACAATCTGTGAAGAACTTTTGGATTGTGTGAATGAGAATGAGATGTTCCTTAAGAGAATCATAACTAGTGATAAGACGTGGGTTTATAGTTGTGATGTTGAGACCAATGTTCAATCATCACAATGGGTCAGGAAAGGTTCTCTAAGGTCAGATCAAATGTCAAAGTCATGCTGATAGTTTTCTTTGACTTCGAAGGATTTATTCATCATTCCTCCATACTCCCCAGGCCTGGTGTCTGTGGATTTTTTTTGTTTTGTTTACAAAGTTGAAAAGCCCACTGAAAGGATGAAGATCTACAGTGATAGATGAGATAAAAGAAAATTCACAGACAGCACTTCACGCAATCATGCAAGAGGCATACAAAGACTGCTTTCAGATGTGGAAACGGTGTTGGGAGTCATGTATCAGTTGTGAAGGAGAGTATTACGTGGACAAAGTTCTGGAATTTTTTGAACAGACCTCATATGGTATTACCTACAGTGGCCTCCAAAATTATTTCTTGGTAGAATGACTAAAAGCAAATAGAAATTTCAGTAAGATGTCATTTCAGTTGAATGTCATTAGCTATCATATCAAACCCAGGAGTACAAAAACACTGGGGCCCAAATCAGTATAAATCTGTATACACATTTGACAATGTGAATTAAGTGTGAAATACCAGTAAGGATTTCATTTTCTACTTTCCAGTTCAGTTCGTACTTTATTGTTGTACTTTGTTCAAAGTTTGTAATGACATTTTAGTCTGGTTAGTGCCTGTGAAGCAGAAGGTGGTTTTGTTTGACAGGTCTGAATATCATTTGTAAATTTTAATAACTAAAGAAAAGGAAAGAAATGGAAGATAATTGCAGAAAGTTATCAATTTCAAGATAACTTGAATTCTATTTTCATCATGCAGAAGGTATGCCAGTATGTTTGTTGTGCCAAGAACTGATATCTATCAGCAATGAACATGATTGGAAAGCACATTTTACTCCAAGAAAACTTACTAGCTCTCGGAATAAATCCTCTGTGTGCACACACATTCCTCTCTGCCCCAAAATTGTGCCAGCTGTGGCTTTTGTGTGTGTGTGTGTGTGTGTGTGTGTGTGTGTGTGTGTGTGTGTGTACTCTAGCTCAAAAAAGGATTTATTCTGAAAACTAGCAAGTTTCCTTTCTCTTTCATGTGGCGCTGTTGATGTCTAAATTCTTCTGCCGGTCAGTGAGTGGTCTCCTGAAATATTTACATTCTGCCAGAAATTCCCATAATATCTAAGCATTCTTTGTATCAACATCCACACCTGTTACATACACTCTGCAAGCCACCATATTGTTCAAGATTGCCGGACGGCTAAGGCGGTGGGCATAAATAAATTAGTTGGACAATTTTTGTGTGACAAGGCTATTTATTGGCTGAAAATGCATTCAAACGGGCAACATGAATCAGGCCTAAGGAGGTGAGGGTGAGCCAGAGCATAGTGCTAGCTGATGCACAGTTCGCATCAAACCTGGGCAAAGTTAATGAATAGTGGTGTCTGCCATTTGGACAAGTCCAAATGGTGTGGCGGCTACAGAGACGAAGTCCATGGTGCCTCAGCACCGGAAGAGGCAGGCGGTGTTCACAGCTACAGGGCACATGGCAGAGAGTGAGCCTCGCTGATGGGTGGCAGGGTATACATCCATCACGGCCATGCGGCTTCCTCTGCCCTGATTGGTCAGAAGCCGAGAAACCTGCTGGGGTGGCATGGAAAGTTCCGAAGTGTGGCCTGGTCAGCGTCGCCTAGGCAATGTTACCTCGTCAGCACACGAGGGGAGCACGTGATTGAGATTGCCCATGCTGGTGCTGACTTGCTGTTGCCAGATGGTGGAATGGGAAAATTACAGGCAGCCGAAGCTGCCGGCTAATGCTTGACCACAACGAGAGAATGAAATTAACCTTAATTAATAATAGAATTCCCTACTATCTGGCTCAACCTTACACTCCTCCCCCTTCCGTGGGAGCGGAGAACGTATGTGAATTCACTCAATGTAATTGTTATTTAAATGTAGACAATTTTATTTTGCAAAACAAAGTAGACATTATTGTTAAAGGTTCCCACAGAAGACAGCAGGGGCCTTTAACTAGGGGTGGGTGTAGAGACTTTGAAGACCTCTTAGGGGTCACAGAGGGGTTTACACACTTCAAAAATGTTATGTTTACACAAGAACAAGGAATAAACAGTATAAAACATCAAAACAAAATTACATGAGTTAGCAAGTGTGAATAAAACATCTGAGAAAGTAATAATTTGAATTGGGCATACACGCCAAGTGTCTTTGATTTTTAAAAGAGCATACATATCACCACCGAACTTACACGCAGGACTGAGTGGCATGATGCGGCGCATTGTGTTGTCCTCAGCAGGCAGCGCACAAGCTACCGGCTGGAAGTGGACATGGCAGTGGCCAGGTCTGTTCACTGGAACTCAGTGCAGCGGAGTATGAGGGGACCGAGCGAGGTGGCGCGGTGGTTAGCACACTGGACCCGCATTCGGGAGGACGACGGTTCAATCCCGCGTCCGGCCATCCTGATTTAGGTTTTCCGTGATTTTCCTAAATTGCTCCAGGCAAATGCCAGGATGGTTCGTCTGAAAGGGCATGGCCGACTTCCTTCCCTGTCCTTCCCTAATCCGATGAGACCGATGACCTCGCTGTTTGGTCTCTTCCCCCAAAACCAACCAACCAACCAGTATGAGGGGAGGTTCACACATTTCACACACATTTAAAACAGGGGGTTAACACTGGGGGAGCACTTCACTATGCTGCATAAGTTTTCACATTGGTAGATAACACAGTTGAACTCTTAAAACTAAAGGAGGGCACATGCCTTGTTAGGGTTTTTCTTTCAAATCATGGGCAATATTCACCATGAGGCTGAGGTTCTGGGTCTATTGGAGGGGACGGTCATAACCATTTGCAAAACCCCTTCTTATACAAGATCCACATCAGTACAGTAATAACAATAGCAGTGACCGGGGTTACCGTGAGACTGGATATAATGGTTGTATGTAGTTTAGTGGCTGTCTGCCATTCACTTAAGTGTGCTAATAGGTGATCATAAGAAACTTGTCCTATCTCATGTTTTAAGAGGTCATCGATTGATGTTAAAAGATGATCAATGGATATATTAGATAAAGCAGGTAATTAAGTTGACAAAGGAATCATGAATGAACTTTCAGGTAGAAAAGCATAGGTAAGTGGGTGTGAATACTGATAGAGTAAGCCGTGCTGGCATGAAAGGTTATAAGTAGCATGGTAACATCACAATAAGAACTGTTTGCTAGAAATCCACTGTTCAAGATTTCTATCCCATATGTCTGCAACTGGAAATTGTGTTCATAACAATGAAGTGTTAATATCCTGGTAGCACTAGTAATGCGGCTGGGGGCCAGCACAGCAGCTGTGTCAGAGCGGCATGCGGCAGATGACTTTAGGGTCAGTGCAGTGGCTACGTCAGAGTGGCTTGCGGCAGATGACTTCAACGCCGCTGCTTGCACTCCATGTCTGCACTATACTGGAAGTAAGTGGTGGGTCTAAGAATGAGTGGGCAATAAGGAATACTGATGCTGTTTACTGGGCTGACTGTACTTTGACCTCTCGATTACTTGCAGAATGAAAACTTCACGTTTTTGGGGCTCATGCACCCGATGAACGTTTTTATGTGGTTCAGAGTGAGAAGTGACAAATATAAATGTCACAGAAGGGGTATAATATTACTGAATAAAAAGGATAGATGAGTGCAATCGATATGGTTCATTCAATGATGACCAACAAAACAATAATTATAAGGCATCTAATTATGGGTTCATGCACCCAGTGAATAGATATGTTTGTCTACTAGATTTGGGTTCCTGTTCTCAGACATGAAAATTGTGCCATTGAATGCGAACATCATTGAGAACGAGAAGAGTAAAACAAAACTTGATGAGAATCTAGAAACTTCCACAGTGGAGACAGAAAGTGTAAGGGGTTGAGCTAGAAAAGACTAAGTGCAGCGTAATTTCTGATGGGCTTTTCCTTTATGAAGGTAGAATGTATGGCGCATCGTTGACACGACGGTATTGCCTACTTAACTGTTTATGTGACAGTACTGCAATTCCAAGATAGCTGCTACATACTTCTTCTTAAAACTCGACATCTCTCACGAAAGAAAACTTCACTGAGCGACCAAATTTTCCATCTTCATCTTCTCACCATTTTGCGATTAAATTTTATGTCTCTATAACTCTTTAGTGCTGGCCTCATCAGGCCCAGCTAGTTGCCTAAAACTCGCATCAGTCCTTGGGTATATCACATTGTCCTGAGACACATCATACAGTTATATACTACTGCTTCAGTAGTCGGTGATCCTTCGGAAAATGCAATGGAAGAACAATATCAAAGAAAGCACAGGTCTTGAACTGAGACTTACTGGCAGTTAAGCTGCAGGCTAGACGTGGTTCACATCTGTGAGTGCACGAACAGCTATCATCAGAGAGGACAGAACACTGTTCTCCTGGACCCGTCTGCAACATGAAATGTTAAAGTCTAGCTGTGTTAGTCCACATGGACTGAATAATTTTTCGTTAGAATATGCCCAGATAGTAAACTCCAAAAGATGCTGTCCTATGGAAAGTTGAAAGATGAAAGTGGGTAGAAGGAACCGTTGTTGTTGTTGTTGTTGTATTCAGTCCTGAGACTGGTTTGATGCAGCTCTCCATGCTACTCTATCCTGTGCAAGCTTCTTCATCTCCCAGTACCTACTGCAGCCTACATCCTTCTGAATCTGCTTAGTGTACTCACCTCTTGGTCTCCCTCTATGATTTTTACCCTCCACGCTTCCCTCCAGTAATAAATTGGTGATCCCTTGATGCCTCAGAACATGTCCTACCAACCAATCCCTTCTTCTAGTCAAGTTGTGCCACAAACTCCTCTTCTCCCCAATTCTATTCAATACCTCCTCATTAGTTATGTGATCTACCCATCTGATCTTCAGCATTCTTCTGTAGCACCACATTTCGAAAGCTTCTATTCTCTTCTTGTCTAAACTATTTATCATCCACGTTTCACTTCCATACATGGCTACATTCCATACAAATACTTTCAGAAACGACTTCCTAACACTTAAATCAAAATTCGATGTTAACAAATTTCTCTTCTTCAGAAACGCTCTCCTTGCCATTGCCAGTCTACATTTTATATCCTCTCTACTTTGACCATCATCAGTTATTTTGTTCCCCAAATAGCAAAACTCCTTTACTACTTTAAGTGTCTCATTTCCTAATCTCATTCCCTCAGCATCACCCGATTTAATTCGACTACATTCCATTATCCTTGTTTTGCTTTCTTTTGATGTTCATCTTATCTCCTCCTTTCAAGACACTGTCCATTCCGTTCAACTGCTCTTCCAAGTCCTTTGCTGTTTCTGACAGAATTACAATGTCACCAGCAAACCTCAAAGTTTTTATTCCTTCTCCATGGATTTTAATACCTACTCTGAACTTTTCTTTTCTTTCCTTTACTGCTTGCTCAATATACAGATTGAATAGCATTGGGGAGAGGCTACAACCCTCTCTCAATCCCTTCCCAACCACTGCTTCCCTTTCATGTCCTTCGACTCTTATAACTGCCATCTGGTTTCTGTACAAATTGTAAATAGCTTTTCGCTCCCTGTATTTTACCTCTGCCACCTTCAGAATTTGAAAGAGAGTATTCCAGTCAACATTGTCAAAAGCTTTCTCTAAGTCTACAAATGCTAGAAACATAGGTTTGCCTTTCCTTAATCTTTCTTCTAAGATAAGTCGTAGGGTCAGTATTGCCTCAAGTGTTCCAACATTTCTACAGAATCCAAACTGATCTTCCCCGAGGTTGGCTTCTACCAGTTTTTCCATTTGTATGTAAAGAATTCGCATTAGTATTTTGCAGCTGTGACTTATTAAATTGATAGTTCAGTAATTTTCACATCTGTCAACACCTGCTTTCTTTGGGATTGGAATTATTACATTCTTCTTGAAGTGTGAGGGAATTTTTCGCCTGTCTCATACATCTTGCTCATCAGATGGTAGAGTTTTGTCAGGACTGGCTCTCCCAAGGCTGTTAGTAGTTCTAATGGAATGTTATCTACTCCCGGGGCCTTGTTTCGACTTAGGTCTTTCAGTGCTCTGTCAAACTCTTCACGCAGTATCATATCTCCCATTTCATCTTCATCTACATCCTCTTCCATTTCCATAATATTGTCCTCAAGAACATCGCCCCTGTATAGGCCCTCTATATACTCCTTCCACCTTTCTGCTTTCCCTCCTTTGCTTAGAACTGGGTTTCCATCTGAGCTCTTGATGTTCATGCAAGTGATTCTCTTTTCTCCAAAGGTCTCTTTAATTTTCCTGTAGGCAGTATCTATCTTACCCCTCATGAGAGAAGCCTCTACTGCCTTACATTTGTCCTCTAGCCATCCCTGCTTAGCCATTTTGCACTTCCTGTCGATCTCATTTTTGAGACGTTTGTATTCCTTTTTGCCTGCTTCACTTACTGCATTTTTGTATTTGCTCCTTTCATCAATTAAATTCAGTATTTCTTCTGTTACCCAAGGATTTCTACTAGCCCTCGTCTTTTTACCTACTTGATCCTCTGCTGCCTTCACTATTTCATTCCTCAAAGCTACCCATTCTTCTTCTACTGTATTTCTTTCCCCCATTCCTTTCAATTGTTCCCTTATGCTCTCCCTGAAACTCTGTACAATATCTGGTTCTTTCAGTTTATCCATGTCCCATCTCCTTAAATCCCCACCTTTTTGCACTTTCTTCAGTTTTAATCTACAGTCCATAACCAATAGATTGTGGTCAGAGTCCACATCTGCCCCTGGAAATGTCTTACAATTTAAAACCTGGTTCCTAAATCTCTGTCTTACCATTATATAATCTATCTGATACCTTTTAGTATCTCCAGGGTTCTTCCATGTATACAACCTTCTTTTATGATTCTTGAACCAAGTGTTAGCTACGATTAAGTTATGCTCTGTGCAACATTGTACCAGGCGGCTTCCTCTTTCATTTCTTAGCCCCAATCCATATTCACCTACTACTTTCCCTTCTCTTCCTTTTCCTACTGTCGAATTCCAGTCACCCATGACTATTAAATTTTCATCTCCCTTCACTACCTGAATAATTTCTTTTATCTCATCATACGTTTCATCAATTTCTTCATCATCTGCAAAGCTAGTTGGCATATAAACTTGTTCTACTGTAGTAGGTGTGGGCTTCGTGTCTATCTTGGCAACAATAATGCGTTCACTATGCTGTTTGTAGTAGCTTACCCACACTCCTATTTTTTTTATTAATTATTAAACCTACTCCTGCATTACTCCTATTTAATTTTGTATTTATAACCGTGTATTCACCTGACCAAAAGTCTTGTTCCTCCTGCCACCGAACTTCACTAATTCCCACTATATCTAACTTTAACCTATCCATTTCCCTTTTTAAATTTTCTAACCTACTTGCGCGATTAAGGAATCTGTCATTCCGTGGTCCGATCCGTAGAACGGCAGTTTTCTTTCTCCTGATAACAGCGTCCTCCTGAGTAGTCCCCGCCCAGAGATCCAAATGGGGTACTATTTTACCTCCGGAATATTTTACCCAATAGGACGCCATCATCATTTAATCATACAGTAAAGCTGCATGACGTCAGGAAAAATTACAGCTGTAGTTTCCCCTTGCTTTCAGCCATTCGCAGTACCAGCACAGCAAGGCCATTTTGGTTAGTGTTACAAGGCCAGATCAGTCAATCGTCCAGACTGTTGCTCCTGCAACTACTGAAAAGGCTGCTGCTCCTCTTCAGGAACCACATGTTTGTCTGGCCTCTCATCAGATACCCCTATATCAACAGATAAGAACTATGCCACGAAACTGAATGACATAGACAGCTATGGATCCATGCGATTGCCGGTTGCATCACGCGAGGTGCATGCCCTTGCGGGTATTGTTCTGTTGAAAGTTAAAAAGTGATAGTGAATAGGACGGACTATGCCGTGAAATTGAAAAGTTAAGAAACAACATAGACTGCTAGGGGTGCACACGATTGCCGGTCACAGCACGCAAGGTGCATGCCCTTGCGGGTATTGTTCTCTGGTTTGCCTAACAAACAAGATGTACAGCCAAAGTCGCCTGCCCTGTGGGAGTTAGTCACTCTGTTTACATTATCTACAGTGGGAAGGCATATGACATGTCCCACCAAATAGGCATTCAGACACAAATGAAATAAGGCATGATTACATCTTAGGTTCCTTTTTCAAAATAGTTTCTTATCTAGAGCATTATGAGTCAACACTTAAATAATCGGCGATAGTCAGAAACTTACCTTGGCAACAAATTAACTCATGGCTACACTAGGTTCATAGACACAAATACTAAATTACTGGTGCTGGCAAAACTCTAGCAAAACTTTCTAAGTAATTGATAATAAAACAGAGAAAAAAATGATTAATTAAAATAGTAGATAGACATAAGTAATTGGCAACCCATCGCAGTGACACAAGCAGTGTTGAAACTGCAATACAAGCAAAAGCACAAAATACCATTTCCCGTACACAAAACTCCCTTACTTTCCAGTTACCTTTTGTAGCAAGATAAGTGTAAGTATTCTCTGTTATCCTTTTTATGCTCTTGTTTGTGTCTCCATATTGATTGACTTGTCTTTGGTATGTCTACCTACAGGTGTGCTGTCGTTAAGTTGTTCCAATGTTATGAGTAATGTGGTGTAATAGTACAGTATCACGTGAATACTTCTTCTAGCAAGGTTTTAGTTTAAGGTAGTTCCATGTCTCCTTTGGTTTTCAGATCAATAATTGCCATTATCCTCCTTGATATTATTAAACATTTTGTATGATATTTCCTGCATTATTAAGTACTCCTTGTCCTGTAACTACGTAATGTGGGTTGTTGGCAACCTCCTAACCAATCGTGCTGGGTTATTGTTGCTGTTCTGTTTATTAAGACTCTCACCTACCTGCTTCCTAATACTTGTTAACACTGGTTCGACGATACTGGTTGCCTCTCGATGGCGTCGACAAAACTTACCTGTCGGCGTTTAGGTCCTTGAATAAAATTAGAGTCCATTATGTGTAGAGTGTATAGGAAGGAAGGTAATTCCCTTAGTGTTGAAAATGTGCATAAATGTATTCAAAATATTCATCATATAGTGGTTTTAAGTTCCATGTTGAGAATTAGTGTTACTTGGGGTGCTGGAGATGCAGCAGGTGACACGCTGGTATGATTGCAGAGTGCTGATATTACAGATATGACTGGCTCTAACCGGTGCGAGAGCAGTGCTGGTAGCCATGACCATGGGATCTGTCCTACTGGCAGTGTGTCGAGCTCTAAATAACTCTAGAATAATTCTCTGCAAAAGGCGGGTTCAGTGATTATTTTGTAGTACTTAATGGTGACTATCAATATAACTCATATACCTAATGTCACAGATAGAGGCATAGATGACTTCTCAAGTAACTCTTTGCAGGTCATGGGTTCGATGTTAGTAGTGGCTGTCTCTTTCTAAACTGAAGTATATGGTAGTTCTATATTTTACTCTGGTTGTTACTCTGTTAATGGTTACTTGCATGGTGTTCAGTTGGGGCTTTTATCTCTCCCGTCTTTACAACTCCTGATTAATAGGTACGTTTAAACACTCTCAGTGATGCTGTGGCAACAAATTGAAATTTAATTTCGGTAGTAGTAGTAGTATTAGCGAAGGTAAAAATAGTCGCACATAAGGCGGAGACATTTCAGGTACTTCTTGCTTTCGCTAATGTTGTTTACTGCACTAGGCGACACAGCTCGGACACTTCAGGGTTGCAGGGAGGTGGACTTTCTCAGCAGTCATTTCTTTTGCCTGGGGCTGGATACAAAGCAGATGGCTGGGACTGGTCCTGACGGGGTTGGGGGAGGGGGGGGGGGGGGGGGTTGAATAGGGCCTTTGTATGTGGGGGCCGAGCAGCCTACCTAGCTGTGTGCCGAGTCAAGTTCCTCTGCACGGTCACTAAATTTCTCCCAGACTTAGATTATGTTGTTCACGACAGTTATTCATGAAGGATTTTCTTTTCACGGGACTCAGATAACTCAATCGTTAAAGTTCATGGAACTATCATGAGTCATTTACTCACTTAGATACTCTGTTCTTCTAAACTGTATGTAATTTATAAATTTTGATACTTCTGCATGGGTTCTGATGATGACTTGGCTCTCTCAAATATTGTTTACTTGAAACTTGGGGCTAATAACTTCTGAGGTTGACAGTGGGGTATGCAGTTAGAACTTTTATTCTGGGTTCGTATTAACTCAGTTTTTACTCTACTTTACTTTATTTTATGATGGCATTTCAAACTCGATCCTTTTGGCTGACATGTTTCCCACACAGCGGTCACTTAGAGAATAAATATCATGGCAAGGGCCGGCTTCCTTGATGCCATATAGATCTGTTTATTAACCGCGAGGGTGCCAATACAACATAGTTGTGGACTGATTTGAGATCCCAATGTCTCCTATCTTGGTGGATTAGTCAGTGTTTTTTTTTTAAAAAAAACATTTTTTCCTTTTTTTCTTGTTCTTTACTGAGAATTCAAATAGATGACATGAGTAGCTTTCTATCCCTGGGTAAAACTAGTACAATCAGTAGGGCAATATTAGGCTGGTGGATTTAGTTTTGTAACTATCTTCTTGGATTTGCTGGCTACACTGCAACAGTATGAACGTACGAAAGTGTAGTGTGGCAGCTTATCCATGCGGCAGAGATGTGTGGTCCATGGGGAGGAAGAGGGGGAGGGAGAGGTGCGGGCTGGAGTGTCTGTGCAGGAGGAAGACAAGAGGTCAGTCCAAGCAGCTAAGACGGGGAGAGTTGCAGATACTGCTTGTGCCAGTGGCAGTGGTGGGGGCTGGGTACACGTTACACAGCAAGGGGGGGGGGGGTCGCTCTAATGGTCGCTCACTTGGCGGGGAGGCCTACGGGGAGGAGGGAGGGGAGTTAGGGTTGTTGTGTCACCAGACGGCAGGGAGGGGCAAGGCTTGCAATTTGTAAACAAACTGTGGGTGTCAGTCTTGCCTGGCACTAACCACATGACTTTCTCTTTTGCATTTGATATACAGAACCGCATAATATCATGAAATCTTACCTTGTTGTATCTCCAGTGGCATATTAAGAAAACAATAAATAGCACTTAGGGAGGGCTCCTTTTACTTTCAAAGTAACATATTGGCTGGTTAGTTTAGACGTATGTATTCTTGTTAATCGAAACTACCGTTTCTCTAGCCCGGTGTTCAAATTGTTCTTTCCCTTGTAACAGTGTTGTTATCAGTGCGTGAACGTTTAGCCTAAGCATACATGTAGTGTGGTGTAGTGTATTTCAAATGGTAGGTAGAGGGCAGCATGTTGTCACTGATTCTATGCTAATGGCAGTTACGAATATGTGTTACACTACTGGCCATTAAAATTGCTACACCAAGAAGAAATGCAGATGATACACGGGTATTCATTGGACAAATATATTATACTGACATGTGATTACATTTTCTTGCAATTTGGGTGCATAGATCCTGAGAAATCAGTGCCCAGAACAACCACCTCTGGCCGTAATAACGGCCTTGATGCGCCTGGGCATTGAGTCAAACAGAGCTTGGATGGCGTGTACACCTACAGCTGCCCATGCAGCTTCAACACGATACCACAGTTCATCAAGAGTAGTGACTGGTGTATTGTGATGAGCCAGTTGCTCGGCCACCATTGACCAGACGTTTTCAATTGGTGAGAGATCTGAAGAATGTGCTTGCCAGGGCAGCAGTCGAACATTTTCTGTATCCAGAAAGACCCGTACAGGACCTGCAACATGCAGTCGTGCATTATCCAGCTGAAATGTAGGGTTTCGCATGGATCGAATAAAGGGTAGAGCCACGGATTGTAACACATCTGAAATGTAATGTCCACTGTTCAAAGTGTCGTCAATGCGAACAAGAGGTGACCAAGACATGTAACCAATGGCACCCCATACCATCATACCGGGTGATACGCCAGTATGACGATGACGCATACATGCTTCCAATGTGTGTTCACCGCAATGTTGCCAAAGACGGATGCGACTATCATGATGCTGTAAACAGAACCTGGATTCATCCGACAAAATGACATTTTACCATTCGTGCACCCAGGTTCGTCATTGATTACACCATCTCAGGTGCTCCTGTCTGTGATGCAGTGTCAAGGGTAACTGCAGCCATGGTCTCCGATCTGATAGTCCATGCTGCTGCAATCATTGTTGAACTGTTCGTGCAGATGATTGTTGTCTTGTAAACGTCCCCATCTGTTGATTCAGGGATTGAGACGTGGCTGCACGATCCGTTACAGCCATGCGGATAAGATGCCTGTCATGTCAACTGCTAGTGATATGAGGCCGTTGGGATCCAGCAAGGCGTTCCGTATTACCCTCCTGAACTCACCGATTCCATATTCTGCTAACAGTCATTGGATCTCGACCAACACGAGCAGCAATGTTGCGATACAATAAACCGCAATCGCGATAGGCTACAATCCGACCTTTATCAAAGTCAGAAACGTGATGGTACGCATTTCTCCTCCTTACACGAGGCATCACAACAACGTTTCACCAGGCAATGCCGGTCAACTGCTGTTTGTGTACAAGAAATTGGTTGGAAACTTCCCTCATGTCAGCACGTTGTAGGTGTTGCCACTGGGGCCAACCTTGTGTGAATGCTCTGAAAAGCTAATCATTTGCATATCACAACATCTTCTTCCTGTCAGTTAAATTTTGTTTCTGTAGCACGTCATCTTTGTGGTGTAGCAATTTTAATGGCCAGTGGTGTACTAATATGTTTTCATGGTAAAGCTTTAACAGCTGTTCCTCTTCATTGTTCACTAAATCAACAGGCGAAGTGTCATTCCATTTGACATATAAAAAATTAATTGATTCTTAACTCTGTGTGTTCCATTGACAATGACAACTTTTCCCCTTAATTCTGTTTCTAATGAGTGTTTGTGTTTCCAGTTCTCTACCGCTACGACAATGTTACTGGAGACATTAAATGATGTAAAACAGATTGATTACAAAAACTCCAATCCCTTTCTTTAACATGTGATATCCTAAATTCTATTACAAATGGTTGCCAACAATTATGGGTACTTACATATAACATGCACAACTTAAATAAATACTTAGCAATGACGGCGGTTTCCCGTCAATTAATTCTCTTACTTCACTAAAGACTTTTCAGACTGAATACATGGCATGCAAGAACTAGTCCCTGGACCATAACCCATAGGGATGTCTTGACCTTAGAGCATACCTAGGCTGTGCTCTAGGCAGTTGTACTACTTTCTTTCTTGCCTTCCTGACTGGAGCTAATGATATAACAGACTCTGCTTCACTGTCAAGTGGAGGTGTCTCGGAATCCTTATACAACTTTAACCTGTCGAAATGAAGTGCATTGTGCTAACTGAATTTCTGCATTTACCGGCAAAGTAAGCCACATGATATGGTATGGTCCTTCATATGTAGGAGTAAACGCCTTTGTCCTTCCCTTCTTTATTACTGGGTTACGCAGCATCACTAAGACTCCTACCTTGGACTCGGGCATTTTTGCTTTCTGATTATTCCTTTTTAATCGCTGAGCCATAGATTTTGCATTGTTCCCTCTTACCTTCTTCCAGATGGCTTTTAAACATCATGCCAAACCTTTCACATCCTTAGATTTAATTCCTGAGGGTAATTTGTCAATCTCAAAAGGCGTATTCATTGGTCGGCCATATACTGCTTCATAAGGGGAGTATCCTGTGACCTCATGGACGTAGCTATGATATGCTGATGTGACATGTTGGACATACCTGTACCAATCAGAGTCATTGACATAGTAAGAAAGTATGTGCGTAATGGTGCAGTGGACTCGCTCTAAGCGTCTGTTCTCTTTATGGTGAAACGGTATTGTTCTCCACTTTTTAATTTGAAGCAGTCAACAGACTTCTGTAAATAATGCTGACATAAAATTCGTGCCTTGATCTGTAAGTACAGCTTCAGGACTTCAATATGGCAACACTAGGTAGGGGACAAATGCTCAATCTACAGTTTCTGCTGACGTATCTGTTATGGGGACAAGAATTAAGAATCTGGAAAAATGGTCTATTATTGACAATATATACCTGTTATTCTGTGGTCTCAAAGGGAAAGGGCCAACTATATATGCACCTACCAAGGCCCAGGGACAAGTGGCTTCTGGCACTTGTTGCAAAGGTACCTTTGTTCGAGGCGGCAATGACCTCCTAATGCAGGGCAAGCAATTTTGTATATACTTTTGTATGTCTCGCTGTCTGCCTTTCCAGAAATAATGGGCAGCTATTTGACAATTTGTGGCACGAAGACCATTATCACACATTTTGCAGGCTGTCATGACATGCTGCTATTATCCTCGGACGTAATTCTTTCGGGATTACTACCCATTTACCTAGTGGGGCTTTTCAATACAAAATCCCATCTTCGACAGAAAATTCAGGCAAAGTTTCATACTTCTGACATTCAACATCTCTTTGCTGTGCTTCCCTCAATTCTTCAATAGAAACATTATTGGTAACATTCACTCTAACTTTCTAGCTTAATGCATCGGCATTGTGATGCAACTTGCCCAGTTTATGTTTTACCTCGTATTCAAATTCGCTCAATTTTAAAGCCCAACGAGTTAACCTGCTACGAGGATCTTTTAGGATCAATATCCACTGTAATGCGGCGTGATCTGTAATGACCATAAACTTCCTCCCATACAAATAGCATCGAAAGTATGTTACGCCAAACATGAGTGCTAAAAGTTCCTTCTTAGTTGTACTGTAATTTAATTGTGCTTTGTTGAGCTGTCAATACACAGAACCAATTGGTTGCTCTTCTCCACCAATTTCTTGTGACAAAATGGCTCCTACAGCATAATTTGAGGCATCTACCAACAGAATAAATGGTTTTTCAAAATCTGGGTAGGCTAGTACAGGAGCTCTAGTCAAAACAAGTTGAATTTGTTGCATTGCCTCATCACATTCCTTGGTCCAGGTGAAACTAACTCCTTTCTTCAATAGCTTAGTCAGGGGCTTAGCAATGGTAGCATAATTGTTCACAAAAAGTCTGTAATAATTTGCAAGGCCCAAAAATGAGTGTAGTTCTTTGATATTTGTTGGTGCTGGAAAGTGCTTTACTGCTGTGGTCAAATGGGGATCCGCTTTGACACTTTACTCACTTGCCCTAAATATTGTACCTGCGATTGAGCAAATGCACACTTCTCCAGTTTCACACTCAGATGAGCTCCTTTCATCCTTTCCAATACATCCCTCAGTCTCTCAGCATGTTCCTTCATCGTCTTGGAAAAAATGATGATATCGTCTAAATATACTAAACATGTTGTGGGTTTCAGCCTGCGCAGTAAAAAATCTGCAAATCTTTGAAAAGTGGCGGGTGCATTTCTCAAACCAAATGGCATTCTTACAAATTCATATAGTCCTGTAGGTACAACAAAAGCAATTTTATGGTCATCCTGGGATGCGACGGGTATTTGATGATATCCAGAGCACAAATAAATGGTGGTGAAAACCTTACAGTTGCTTAGTCAGTCTAAGGTTTCATCAATACACAGTAGGGGGTATGTATCCAGAGTAGTTACTCGATTCCCCGCCCTCATATTGACACATAGACAATATGCTTTCTCACCATTCCTTCAACATGACAACCACGGGAGACGCCCTTTAAGCTTGAGGAGGGCTGAATGATTCCTGCTGCCAGCTGCTGCTAAATCATATCTTCGACTACTGATTGCAAATGATACGGGATACGATACGGCTTTTGCATGATCGGCCGAGCTTCACCGGTTTGTAACATCTTTTTCTCTTCAATGCTTGAATGACTTGACTTCACGGTCAACTGATTCCATAATGGTGACACTACATAACGCACTTTTCTAACCAGAAACTTCTTTCTCCTCTGTCCCATCTCATCTTTATTTCAGTGAATCCTGGCTCCTCCTACTTCTTCCAAAATCTCCTTTCCACTAGCAACAATAGTACCTCTCAGTATTACAACATCTTTCACACCAAAGTTATCTATATGCACCGGTATTGCAAAACCTTTCTGTTTTCTTTATGGTCAGCAAATACTTCTTTTAATATGCACTGATTGATGATCTAACACATCATTGTGGCTGAGCGCATCCACCAGAATGTCTGTCTTTGGTTGCTTCCAATTCTTGACATCTATCCAAAGAATTTTTCTGCTTCCGCCTCTTATCCTTAAAGAGTCGGTGGTTTTTATCGCCCACATCTATGGTTTCATGGGAGACTGTGAACAGTGCCTTTTACAGCTTCCTTGCTTCTGTTGGGTTGGTGCACTGCCAAAATGATGAACTGCTTCATGAAACTGCACAGTTCACATTTGCTAATTCACAATCCCCTGATAATGGTGCAAGAAGTCATTCCCTAATATGATGTCAAAATCACATATCTTTAGCCTCACTACTTCCATCTCCTGACTGTATTTATTCTCATCTATTTGCAGATTCATCAAGCATGAACCTGCCGGAACAATTATTTCTTCTCCAAGGCCACTAATATGAAATTGGGGTGGTTGCAGCACCCTTCAATCATTTTAATCTACAAATGACACACTAACTTGCCCCCCACTCATTTTCCTGATTCGACCCCACGTTGCGGCAACGAATGCGCATCTGGTTAGAAAATAGTGACTTTGTTGGACAACCATTACTGAGATGGCCTATAGTCTGGCAAATAGTGTAGAACGATGCGTGACAGCGCATGGCTGTGTGGTTGGGTCTCCCACAACGCTGACAAAATACTTCCTTCGCTGATACCAGTAATGGATCCGGCGGACATGGTGCAGCAGCGCAGAAGTGCAATACATCTTCACGTACTATTGCCAAACAAACAATTTCAAACAGAGAGATGGGGGATGTCGCTTTAACTTCTCAACTAGTTCGGGGGTCAATACCACGAACAAACACATCAATAGCTCGAGCTCCTGCTTCTGAGCGCAAAATCCTATTCTCGCTGGCGTTTTCGCCGAGATGGTAGATACAACAAGCTATGGCTCATAGGGGTTATGCAACTGTGTCAAAATCCTCATCAGGTTTCTGCCTAAGAGTAGATAATTGGTCTTGGTAATATCCGGTACCTCTGATGTCAAAATAACACGTAGTTAATCCGTGGGCCGAAACTTCAAAGTTGTGCATATCACGCAATTTTTCCACTGTCTCTATAAACATTTGTGCTTCCCCTATCAACTTCAGTCTGGCTACATTGACCAATAGATTATCTGGTCAGGCACAAGTGCGACCTACATTCCGAATATTCTCTATGAACATAACCACATTTTCATGGGACTTTCCAGAAAAGGTGGAAATGAAAGAAGCCGCAGGAAAATTACTTACAGTTACCATGTTAGCTGAAATTGTGGCATTTGTATTAGTGACAGAATTAGTATTAGTTGTCATGGGTTGTACATTTGTTACCGGTGTGGAGCTAGCTGGACAAGTCCAAATGGCGTGGCAGCTACAGAGACAAAAGTTCACGGTGCCGTAGCACCGGAAGAGGCAGGTGGTGTTCACAGCTACAGGGCAGGCGGCAGAGAGAGAGTCTCTCTGACGGGTGGCAGAGTACATCCAGCGGCTCCCTCCACCTTGATTGCTCAGAAGCCGAGAAACCCGTGGGGGTGGCATGGAAAGTTCTGAAGCATGGCCTGGTCAGCGTCACCTAGGCAGCGTTACCTCGTCATCACATGGGGGAGGCACATAATTGAGATTGCCCACCCCAGTGCTGACTTGCTGTTGCCAGACTGTGAGACGAGAAAATTACAGGCAGCCAAAGCTGCCTGCTAATGCTGGACCATAATGAGAAATGAAATTAACCTTTTGAAATAAATTAACGATAGAATCCCCTACTATGTGGCTCCACCTTACAATATGGTGCACTGTGGAGTGTACCTTGTGCCACTGCTGCTTATTCCCTTTCCTGTTCCATTCAAAAACAGAGTGTTGGGAAGATAATTGTCTATGTGCCTTCACGTGAGACATAATTTCAGTTATTTTGTCTCACCATCCTTAACTGAGATGTACATCGGTTGCAATAGAATTGTCCTGCAGTCAGTTGCAAATTCGTCAAGTGTTTCATGAAAAAAAGAATGTCATCTTCCTTCCAGGGACCATTTCTGTAACACTTATATGTGAAACAAATCTATCAGTAATTAACCTAGTAGCATGCTTCTGAATTGCTTCGATTTTTTTCTTTAATCTGAAATGTTGGTGATCCCAAACAGGCTTTCAGTACTCGAGAATGTGTTGTACAAATGTTCTTTATAGGTGAGCTACACTTTTCTAAAACTCTCCTTATAAACTGTAGTCACTCATTTACCTTCCCTACAACTACCCTTGTAATGACAGAATGAAAACATTCGGTTGTGTGTGATTTTGTTCTCAATGATAAGGAGAGGTGGGCTACAGAGGAAAACTGGACAGGAGCAGAAATAATTACTAACAAAGTTCATGCAGTAAACATAAGATTTAATTAAGTTGTATTTTTCTAAGCATATGAAGACTCATTACAGATAATATAACAAGAAGGAGTCTATCTCTCAGTGTCAACAAGGAAAAAAACTCTCTGAACTAAAGCACAAACAGTGGTGTCAGAACTGCAATTAGGCTGTATCTGTGTAGCATTATTTAGCAAAGAGGCTCCAAGTGTGAGTTAGGTGCGTGGGGTTGGCACCAGCTGTCCAATATCACTGTGGCAGAAGGCGCTTGTAGCCCAGAGCTGCTGGAGGTGTGAGTCACTGGGTATCCTCCATTTGGTCCACCAGACTCCACATGAATGCTCTCAGCATCTGACAGAAACTTTCAATCCCATTGCCACTAGCAGTCAACTACTCCAGAAAGCACTGAAATATGCTAGGTCCAGAAGCACTGCCAGATGGCAATCTCAAAAATTTGAAGAGACCCAGATGAGTATTAATGACAAAGACCTCTTGTGACTGCTCATCCAGAGCCATTTGAAAGTAAGCACCACGGAAATCAGTTTTGGAAAAGTAATGATTGACACCCTATTTATTTGTCAGTTCTTCCGCAAGTGGCAAGAAATAACTGTCAATGACTGTTTGAGGGTTTTTTTTTTTTGTATCGGCACACAAACAGAGTCTGCTATATGGCTTCTTTGGGGAAAACAAGAGGGGACACCCACTGGCTGACAGTAATGGGTGCTACGACCCCACTGTCTTGCGAAGCAGTTAATTCATGACCCGCCTGTTCTCAAACAGCCTGAGGAGCAGGAAAAGTCTAAGAAAATGTGATTGTGTATTTCCTTCACTGTGACATGGACAACAAAATTATTGGCTTTGTCTAAACCCTCAGGAAACAGATCCTGAAATTCTGAATGTAACTGAGCAACACTGTCTTGAGAATCAAAGTAAGAAACAGAAAGTACATTGTCCTGAATGCTTAACCCAAACAAATCAAGAGTGTAGACCAAAATACACTGTAAATATTTCTACCTGAGAGAATATTGTTGTGATGGCTAAGTGGAGATGTTGAGTCACAGGCAGACAAAACAAAAAAATCATTGTAAAATATGAAATTTTCTCGGTGAATCAACTGTTCGAAAAGATTTCGGGGTTGCAGCCGGTTGTCATAAACTTCATTGCACGATATTTCAGCTGGACTACTGCCAGCCATCTTCAGGTGAGCCTAACGAGGACTAATGAAGACGTTCTGTGCTCCGTCTTATATAGTGCACTGATAGTACTGCCGCACATGTGTTGCAGTCATGGAGACAGAAGGGCCACACTGCCCAGCAACATCGCCCTCACTGGTGGAACTGCAATACTCAGCCGCCATCGGTATTGTCGCTGGCCGCAGGTATCGAAGTCTCCTGGTATCTTTGTCTTGACCAAATTTCGGAAATGGTGGGCTTCCATGTGTTATTCAATTGGTAACCACTGTCACGGTTCATTAGATTTCCCGCATTGTGTATTTCAACGGATTCTATGGTAATGGAGTCCCAAAAAGTTGTTGACTAGGCAAAAATTGAAGTTTTGTTGTACTCCATTGAATGTCCATTAGAAATACAATGTTCCGCAACTGCAGACTTACTGGGTTACAGTAGGCGAGTACAACATTGATGTTCTGTACAATGCTCTTCCATTGTACGCATTGTCTGTCCTATATAGGCCATACCACATTGACATGGTATTTTGTAAATTCTCGCCTTCTGCCTTAACAAATCATCCTTCACCAATCCCAGCAAATCTAAAATCTTAGAAGGTGGACGAAAAACCACTTTCGCATGAAAATTATTAAGAATCCTTGCTGTCTTGAAGGAGATATTTCCAACAAAGGGAAGAAAAACTAGGGACTTGGCTGGCGCGTTATCTTCTTTATCCACTTCCCAGTTCCTGGCTCTAGTTGAGAAGGCCCTGTTAATTTGCCAGGTTGAGTATCCATTGTCTCTGAACACCATCCTTAAATGTGCAAGTTCCTTAGGCAAATTCTCTGCATCCGACACCATTTGTGCTCTGTGCACAAGGGTTTCAAGTACACTCATGGTCTGGGATGGGTGATGGCAACTTGAAGAATGCACGTACAAATCAGTGTGAGTGCACTTACGATAGACAGAATGTCCCACCAAGCTATCACTCTTCCGTTTAACCGAAACGTCCAGGAATAGAAGGCAGCCATCTGTCTCGAGTTCCGTAGTAAATCGAATATTCTCATGTATGGAGTTAAGATGATGAAAAAACTCGATTAACTTTTCTTCTCTGTGGGGCCACACTATGAAAGTATCATTGACATATCTCCAAAAAACAGTTGGTTTACAAACCACTGATTCAAGTGCTCTCTCCTCAAAATCCTCCATAAAAAGGTTAGCCACCAGAGGAGACAGAGGGCTGCCCATGGTGACATTGTCAGACTGTTCAAAATATTCCTGGTTAAACATAAAATAAGTTGAGGAAAGAGCATGTCGAAACAAAACAGTGATGTCTGATTCAAACTGTTGACCAACTGGAATCAAGGAATCCGCCAGATTTGTGGAAAGGGAAACTATATCACAACTTACTAGATGATCTGAACTATGGCAAATGTTCACATCATATACAGAACTCCACTGATTTTACAACACACTGGGGGCTCTCCACTTAAGAGAACATCTTCTTCAGTCCTTATTTGGCTCACCTGGAGATGGCTGGCAGTTGTCCAGCTGAAATATCGTGCAATGAAGTTTACGACAACCGGCTGTAAGCCCGAAATCTTTTTGAACAAAAGAATCATTGTCATTATTCCATCCTGTATTTTCCATTGTTTGATTGCAATAATAACATATCTTGAGGTACTGGCAAATATTATTAATTGCAAGCATCTAAATAGCAAGTTGCAAAACTTGCCAGTTTACAGCCTATGAGTCACTAAACTTCTGTGCTACTTATATTAATACTCAGTGCTAGGTACTATTATACCATGTTGGAACCTATGTTCATGACCTCAGTTAAATGGCATTATACTATAACAATATTTACATAAAAACTGTATTAACAATACACGATTTTGATACAGGAATGGAAAGATGGTGGGACTAATATATATTTGACATCGCATTATGGAAAGCAAAGATGTGTCTCAGTTAGTGTAGAGGTAAGTCCTAAAAAACACTGGCAGGATCAACCATAGCTTGTAGAAATACACTTAGTGACAAAAGCCACGGGGTATGTTCTGATATTGTGTCAGGTCTCATTTTGCACAGTGTAGTGCAGTGACTCAACATGGCATGGACTCAACAAATCATTTTAAATCCCCTGCAGAAATAATGAGCCATGCTGGCTCAATCGTCATCCACAATTGCAAAAGTATTGCTGGTGCTGGCTTTTGTGCATGAACTGACTCTCAATTAAGTCCCATAAATGTTTGATCAGGCCAAATCATTCACTCAAATTGACCAAAATGTTCTTGAAACCAATCGCCCTGTGACATGGTGCCTTGTCATCCATAAGACTTCCATCATTATTTGGGAACATGAAGCTGAATATGGTCTCCACATAGCTGGACATAACCATTGACAGTCAATGATCAGTTCAGTTGGACCAGAGGACTCAGTCCATTCCACGTAAATGCAGCCCACACCATTATGGAGCCACCACCAGCTTGCACAGTGCCTCATTGCCAACTTTTGTCCATGGCTTTTTAGGGTCTGCACCACATTCAAAACCTACCATTAGCCCTTCCCAACTGAAATTGGGACTCACCTGACCAGGCCACGGTTTTCCACTCATCTGAGGTCCAACTGATATGGTCACAAATCCATGAAAGGCACTGTGGACGATGGTGTGCTGTTAACTAAGGCACTTGCTTCAGTCATCTGCTGCCATAGCCCATTAAAGCCAAATCTCACCACATTGTCCTAACAGATACATTCATCATATGTCCCACATTTATTTCTGTTCAGTGTTGCTTGTCTGTTAGTACTGAGAACTCCATGCAAACACTGATGCTCTTGATCGTTAAGTGGAAGCTGTTAGGCACTGTGTTGGCTGTGATGAGAGGTAATGCTTGAAATTTTGTATTCTTGGCACACTCTTGTTATTGTGGATCTTGAAATACTGAATTCCCTAATGATTTCTGTAATGGAAAATCCCGTGCATCTAGCTCCAACAACCATTCCATGTTCAAAGTCTGTTAATTCTCCTCAAGCAGCCATAACCATGTCAGAAACCTTTTCAAATGAATCACCTGAGTACAAATGACAGCTCTGCCAATGCACTGCCCATTTATACCCGGTCTATGCAATGCTACTGCTATGTGCATTTCACTATCCCATGACTTTCATCACCTGAGTGGGCATTGTGAAATAATCCGTAAGGTGCCTACATTTTGGCAAGAACTTCCTTTCCTCTCATATTAGAAAAACAAAGATTGCATGCAGTGCTTGAAATGTACCAACTTTCATATATTTGTAAAAGAGTTTTCTTGGCATAAGTGGAAGATACATGAACATTAGCACCATGGAGCAGAAGTAGGACTGCTGTGTTGTGAAGATAAGAGTTTTCATGATTATACATGGCATGACATTGATTAAGTCTCATTATATGCTAACAGATGATTCAGTAAAGAAATACCACATTTTTTCTTGTGGAGGCAACATAATCACATAGATTTGCCAATGTCTAGAAATGAAGGTTTGGTTTGTGGAAAAGTTGATGGTAGGAGAAAAATTGATGATGAGAATAAATAAAGAAAAGAAGAAAAGAGGAAAAGAATACTACATGTTCAGAGTGAATCATGTTATCAAATGAAAAAGGTAATTAGTTGCAAAACCATGTACATATTGCACATGGACATGGCCAATCCTCAACTATTAGTGAAATACATCACTGTAAGTAGACAACTCTTTTTTATTCTGCAGATGCATATAATATTAGAAATCAGTAATGTGTGTGGTAAATTTAAGTATTTTTTGGCAGTGGAATGAGTAGTATCAAGGAATACTATTTACATGTAAATTATTTAGGATTAAAGAGGACCACTCACAGAGTAGCAGAAGCATTGAGTTGTCGACAGGCACACTCAGGAGAGAAAGAAAACTTGCTAGCTTTCGGGATCGATCCTTTCTCAAGCTCAAGCTAGCAAGTTTTCTTTTGCTTTTGTATGCGTGCTAGAAGCCGTTTTGGGTATTTGCTGCAGCAGGAGGGCACCAGTGTGCTACACTTTGAATATTCGGCCAACATCTGTGTGGGCTGGGCACCTGAGACCGCCTGCAGTGGGCCACATGACTTGTGCACCTGGCAAGGCAACTGCAGTGTCATCTAGTGGAACCCTCCTCTTTATAAGCACTGTGCAGCATGCACTCATTCTCATATTTTGTTCTTATTGTTAGCAACTGCTTGTGTCAGTACTTAGATTGTTTCTTTGTTTGTGTTTATGTTCTCATCTGTTGTTCGCTTCTGTGTGGAAGAAGTATAAACTTTGCTTCATTGTGGCTGTACTGTTGTTTTGTATCTTACATTACAACACAATTAGCAATGAGTGTGGTGTTCACTTCTGTGTGCTAAGTCTGCTGGTTGTTCCTTCAATTCTTCTGACTGTGGAGGCAGCAGTCAAATCTCTACTCAAGAAGCAGCAGGTTCTTATGCTTGCTACAGCAAATTTGTTGGTCCCATGTTATTGGCATACCCACCACCCTTCCCCCTTATGACAGTGCAGCTGGAGACTGGGAGGCTCATGAGAAGCAGCTTCGGCAGTGCTTACTAGCATTTGATGTCACTGATTCAAACATCTGTACGATTTTGTTCCTTTTTTGGAGTCCACCTCGGATCTACCAGTTGTAATACCAGTTAGCCCCATTGTAGGAATCTGTGTTGCTTTCGCTTGAAAAAATGTGCAGGTTGTTGTAAAATTATCATCGTAAATGCAAGCAGTGCGTTAAAGTTCTTTCATTGTCATAAACAGCCCCATCAGTCCTACTGGGCTGAACTCCACAGTCTCAATCACAAATGTCAGTGTGTTATTGGTTCTCATCATGATTTCTATGCTGATTTTGTGGTCTGTGACACCACCATTTGTTTGGCTCCTGACAAGAAGGTGCATCAACGTGCACTTCAGTGCAAGAATCCGTCTTTGGCTGAAGTATTAAATAATACTCAATCATTCATGGTATCTAATTTGCGCTGTGGGTTTGGTGTGACATTGCCGCAGTGGTCGTTGGTCATCAGTCAGTTCACATAGGGGGTGGGGGGGATGAGGGGAGAATGATGTGGCCTTCGTACTGCCCTGAACAGTGAAGTGCCAAAAAGCAATAACATAGTAATGACAGTGCTCTGTGCTGCCTTCTTGCTTATACTGTTTCTTGCTACATAACAGGGCCTTGTGCCCTAAGTGCTTGGCAACTTGCAACAGTTGCAGGAAAAAAAGACATTTACTGCCTCTGTGTCATTCCCAGACCCCTCTTACGGACATGGACATGATGCCAATAGTGTGTCTCCAGTGCTTATGAATCATAACAAGTTGTTTATCAAAGTGCCTGTGATGGACAAGTTGTGCAGACTACAAATGGACTTGGGTACAACAGTGACTTGACTGAACTGAGAAACTTATGTGGCTGTGAAATCCCCAGCAGTGTCTCTGGTTACTCAATGTTTGGTGAGTTACATCAAGTAGCCTGTTCCAATTTTGAGGCTCTCACTACATATAAAGCAGTGGTTCATCCTTTGACTTTTCTGGTTATTTATTTGAATGCCTCACATGCATTGTAAAAGTACAAGTAAACATTAATACATGTATATAACAAGAATACAGAAAAATAAAACTACATATAAAACTAAATAATTGTCAATATCTGAGTTCCTAATCAATATAAGAGCTGTATCGTCTGCTTTCATGAGGTTTCTCCAACTTCCCTGATAGGAACATTATTGACATTCATCTCTAACATGCTTGAGCTTATGGTTTAAAGACCCATAGTCACAAACCAGAGACTCTGCAGCACACTACTTGTTAAGTGAGTCTGTGCATCGACCATGCCCAGTGTGAGCTCTGTTCAGTTTGACCCATAGTTGCCTGTTGAGTTCTGCGTCAGCAGTATCACAGTTATACTTTCAGAACAAATAATGCTCTTCAGATTGACAGTCCCGATGCACCAGTCTCTCACTTCGATATTACTGGCATCTAGCTGTTCAGCTTGTCATAATGGTGGGTTCCTTGTACGGAGTCTATTTCCTCATAGACTTGGTATGTCTTGCTGTACGGGTAATTCCAGGTTCTCCTGTGGCTTGTGGTATTCCCTAAGCAAGGCCTCACTTCTGCAGATTGTGGGTGAACAGAGTTGCTCAGCAAACAAAGCCAGTATATCAGTGTTGGTAGGGTTGTCCCAGTTATTAAGCACATAATGTGGTTCAAGTGGACATTGATAAAGTTGGTTTGGCAGCTGATCAGCAGAAATATCTATTGTTTGGCATAAATATCTATTGTTTATCATGGTGTTGATGAAGGTTCCAGTTTTTCAGCATCAGATTGTTCTTAGTAATTTGGTATATCATCCCTTCTCTCTAGAGTGTCATATGCTGTGGTTAGGTCTACAAATGTGACAGATGTCTTCACATTTTCTTGGAAACCAGCCTCTATGAAGGTTGTCAGAACCAGTACCCAGTCACAACAACTTTTCTGTGGCCTGAAACATGCTTGCTCAGCTGGGATTGCTCCAAAATGAAGCCACTATTTCTATTACAAATGAGTCTTTCCAAGAGTTTATAAGTACAGCTGTAATGGGAAATTAATCTGAAAGTTAGAGGCTGGTCAGCTGGTGTACCTGGTTTCAAAATTGCCACTATTTTTGTTCCCTTTAGCTCGTTGGGCAGTGATCCATTTTCTAGGATGTTGGAGAAGGAGTGGAGCAGCCTTTTTTTACACCATTACCCACATTTTTCAGCAATTCCACTTGTATATTACCCAGACAAGGTACTTTACCATGTTTAGTTTGTTTCAAGGCCTCATCCAATTCAGTCAGTGTAAATTGTGAAGTAGAATTCCCAAACTTGGGCACTGAGCTTTTAGAGAGGTGAGTTCTGATTTTATTTTAGAAGTATGTTGTATTTCATAGGATTTTTCAGCTATATGGTTAGCAATTTGGTTAGCTGAAATATCAGACTTCTGATCAAGTTTATTGGAGTCTCTGTCAGTTTTATGCAGAAGGCTCCATGCTTTTCTACTTGAATGTTTGAAGTTTACATTTTCTACTGTCTCACACAATTGTACTCTCCTAGCTGTGTCAAAACTTTGGAGGAGGTCGTCTGCAATATCGCTGTTACCAGTTTTGCTGTGTTGTTCATTAGCTGTGTGGGAAATTAGGGATGACTTCTCAAGATATTGGTGTTGTGTGCCCTCTGCAATTCAGGGACGCAAAGAAGAGATCCAGGTTGTAATCTTTTCGCCAAGTGGCTGATCTGAAATTTCCCAAATTCTTGGCTTCATAAACCAGATATAAATTTTCATTTTCAGCCCAGTTGTTGAACACAGTACCACATTCATTGTCACATGCATAGTTCCAATGTCCATGGTGATTATTAAAATCTCCAGCATAAATCAATGGATGAGCAGTAATTGGCAGAACATCCAGTGGCTCCGGCACATTTGGTGGCTTTCAAATATTATTTATAATGGTCTCCACCACTTGTATTGAGACATAATGGATCTCATCTTCTGTATTTGTTAAAGTGAGGTGAGTATTTTGATATTGCTCCTTAAATAGGTGTTGACACTGTGATATCCAGCACCCATAAGATCGTAGCCATGGGTCCTACCGCTTTTATGCAGGACTTCTGTGATGTCACCGCCAGACACCACACTTGTTAGGTGGTAGCCTTTAAATCGGCCGCGGTCCGTTAGTATACGTCGGACCCGCGAGTCGCCACTGTCAGTGATTGCAGACAGAGCGCCGCCACACGGCAGGTCTAGAGAGACTTCCTAGCACTCTCCCCAGTTGTACAGCCGACTTTGCTAGCGATGCTACACTGACAAATACGCTCTCATTTGCCAAGACGATAGTTAGCATAGCCTTCAGCTACATCATTTGCTACGACCTAGCAAGTCGCCATTACCAGATTATATCGTGATTGTTATTAATGTACCGTCAAGAGCGATGTACACCAGTTATGAATTAAAGTTAAGTATTACATCAACTACGTACTTTAATTGCTACTATAAACTCCTTTAAATGTTCCAGACCTCACGCCAGTCTGCGTGAGCTTAAAAGCGTGCATTTCGGCCTCCTTTAGCAACACGGTGTTGGCACTTCTGCCAACACATCAACTTCCATAGTTGGAGCTTGTGTTTCCTGGATTAGAACTACATCAAAATCATAATATCGAAGGAGTTTAGCTAGGTATTGCTTTTAGCTCGGATAATTCTTTCTATGTTTAAATGGCATATTCGGACTGAAGTATCAAGTCTTTTAATCAGTTTTACATGTACATCTACATTTACATAGATGATCCACAAGCCACTATATGATGCATGGCGGAGGGTACCCTGTATAACTACTTGTCATTTCCATTTCTGTTCCACTCGCTAACAGAGCGAGGGAAAAATGACTGCTTATGTGCCCCCATATGGTCCTAATTTGTCATATCTTATCTTCGCGATTCTTACATCTAATGTATGTTGGCTGCTGTAGACTCGTTCATCAGTCAGCTTCAAATGCCAGTTCTTTAAATTTCCTCAATGGCATTTCTTGAAAGGAACATTGCCTTCTCTCTAGGGATTCCTATTTGAGTTCCTGAAGCACCTCTGTAACACTTAAAGTGTTATTTGAATCTATTGGTAACAAATCTAGCAGCCTACCACTGAATTGCTTCAATGTCATCCTTCAGTCTGACCTGATACAAATCCCAAACACTTGAGTGGTACTCAAAAATAGGTTGCATCAGCATCCTAAAAGTGGTATCCTCTTTCCTAAAATTCTCCCGGTAAACTGAAGTCGACCATTTGCTTTCCCTACCACAGTTCTCACTTAATCATTCCGCCTCATATCGCTTTCCACTGCTACACAAAGGTATTTAAATGACTTGACTGTGTCAAGCAGAACACTAGTAATACTGTATATGAATGTTACAGGTTTGATCTTCCTACTTAGCCACATCAACTTACATTTCCCCAATTTAGCGCTAGTTGCCATTCATTACACTACTGGAAATTTTGTCTAAATCATCTTGTATCTTCCTATAGCCACTCAACTTTGCCAACTTACCGTACATGACAGCATCACCAGCAAACAACTGATCATCCTGTACACCAAATCATTTATGTATTTATGCATGTAGAGAGTGATTCTGAAGATGTCTATTTCTTAAGGTGATGGTAGTGGATGTGCTGACACTGCAAACTTGTTTGGCCTGGATGCTTTGAGTGCTTTTGGTTTTTCCATGTCAGATACTGTCTACCTCATTTCTGATTAGGTCCCTTACCAGTAGTTAGATTCTCTGTATTCTGATTTCCCATCTCTTTTCTTGGATGGACTAGGTTGTGTCACTAACTTCACAGTCCACATTACCCAGAACCCACTGGTGTGGCTGTGTTTTTCCATGCGCACTTTATTCCATGACTTGGCATGGTCACATAAAAGCAGTACTGGACAGGCTGATGTTGTTTGGGGTCATACAGCTTATTACATTGAGTGAATGGAAAAATCCAGCTGATCAGCTTCACTTCAGTGACTTCAAAGATTCAGTTTATGCTCAGTCTATCATTGACACCTACCCTTTGCCCTGTGCAGACTAGTTATTGGAGTCACTGGGGCCAGTTTTCTTCCAAAACTGATTTATTTGAGGCCTATTTATAGGTTCTGTTGCATACAGTTCTAAACAGCTCATTGTGGTTAATGCAACTTTTGGGTTATACCAATCTCAGCACCTCCTGTTTGGTGTGGGTAGTTTTTCAGCATTTTTGGAACAACTAACAATGTCCATTTTGGAGTGCATCAGCTATTTCGATGACCTCATCATGATATGTGCATCCACGGAAGATATTTACTTAACTTGAGCGCCTTGTTCACAGTCTTACATACTATAGAGATCAAATGCAATTTGGTCAAGTCACACTTTTTTTAGCCATCCATTGTGTATCTGGGCACTGAGATTTCTCAGAAACGTGTTAAACATTTACGTCGTCATGTCACTGTGGTCAAAGCTGTGCCTTGCCTTACAGATATCAAAGAACTTCAAGCACTTTTAGGTAAACTTACTTACTATCACAAATTTATTCCATGTACAGCCACACTGGCCCATCCCCTCCACAAGTTGATTCAGAAGAATGCTCCTTTTTCAGTGGATGCTGGCCTGTGAGCACACATCCATGCTTTTGAAATCTGAATTACATTCTGCTCCTTGTTTGGCTATTTTCCATCTTGGCTATTACCTGGTTTTGGCTATGGATGCCTCTCAGTATGGACTCAGGATGATTGTAGCACATCGTGGCAATTGTAGCACGCTGGGGCAATTGTAGCACATTGATATGAGGATGGTTCCCACATTGGGGAAATTTTAGCACATTGATATGAGGATGGTTCCCATATTGGGGAAATTTTAGCACATTGATATGAGGATGGTTCCAAATGCTTATTCATCAAAAATGCTCAACTCTGCTCAGCAGTGCTGCTCCCAAGTAGAAAGTTTCATGTGTTTGTGTTTGAATCTAAGTTCCACCTCATTGCTGACCAGAAGCCCTTGGTTTCATGGTTTAACCATTCTGCTTCATTGCCCCACAAAGTTGCACATCGCCCCCAGCATTACACCTTGTTTCTGTCTTGCTAAAACTGTGCAATGCATCTTCGGCTTACCATGCAGCATGCTAACACTGATGTCCTATTCCGACTGCTGGTGGGGCCAGATCCTACTTTTGATCAGGAAGCAGTCCTTCATTTTCACTTAGATGTTAAGGCGCAACATACAGTGAAAGGGTTTTCTAACACAGACTCTTGAAATGCAGCTGCTGTCGCTGCCAGTATAGTTTTGTGTCAAGTTGTTCACCTTGTTTAGTGTAGTTGTCTGTACAAGCCTCCAGAAAGAGGTTCTGATCCTTTGTATAACTAGTTTGCACTCCTTCATTGGCTGGACAGGCATCCTGGCAGCGCTCCTGATCTTTTGTGTAACTATTTTTGTTGTATCCATAATTGGAGAAACAACAAATGACGATTGGCGTGAGTTCCAAATTCTGTTTATTGCCAACAGTTCCACAATACTAACACAACTTGGTGCTTGATCAAGAGCAGCGACTGGGCTGCAGAATCCAAGTTATGTATGGTAAACAGTCGTAGCACAGTGTAGCGTCATTCCTGGGTGCGACATTGATGTAGCAAGTAGGTAGCCCAACACGAGACTGCCAGGCAAGGCGGCATATGCGGCTATATAGGGCGAATGGCAGAGGAATATGCCCGCTGTAACCAAGTCATGTCCTGCTATGATTGGCGGTGCGACCTCACGTAACTATCTCTGGGGAGGATGCTGGCCGAGTTTGCCATGACAGTGTGGAGGCACTCAATGTGTGAGGCCCATGCCTGCGCTGTACAGCTGTGCAGAGCTGCGCATAAGCGAGGCGTGCCAGCCGTTGGCTGTGTGACATAAAGACCGTGGCCACGCAGCTGCAGGTGCCACAGTGTGGGCATTGACTATACCACAATTTTACTCTCCCTCACCGTCTCTCAGTATGTGATGGTGTTGTTCCCTTAGCTACAGATGGCCTGTCAGCTAGGAAGTGTGATCCCCGTCACCCTAAGGTGGGATGTGCTTCAACTCCTACCATTGGGAGGGGATGGGAGGAGGGGGGGGGGGGGGGGCACTTGTGTACCAAATTATTGGCCTGTTGGCACGTGTTTTTGCATGGCATCAATGGTGACATCTACATCACAGCTACATCTACCTGATTACTCTGCAATTCACAATGAAGTGCCTGGTAGAGGGTTCATTGAACCACCGTTAAGCTACTTCTCTACCATTCCTCTCTCGAATAACACGTGGGAAAAATGAACACTTAAATATTTCTGTGCAAACTCTGGTTTCTCTTAATTTATTATGACAGCCTGCAGCTGTCATTCATTATTTAAATAATGAAATACTGCACTAGAGACATATTTTTTTCACACTTGGCATGATGTGTTTTGAAAATTTTTTCTATTTGTCAAGTAAATATGTGTGGTGTCTGAATATGTGTTATTTTGTGTCTCTTCCACTGTAGTGGTCTTTTTGAGGTTATTGGGTACTGTGACTCCTCAGTTATGTGGAAAACCACACACACACACACACACACACATACACACATACACACTCTCTCTCTCTCTCTCTCTCTCTCTCACTATTTATCTAATATCACAAAATATACATACACAAATACTGCACTTGACAATGAGAATAAATTTTTGAAACGCGTTGTGCTCAGCATGAAAAAAAAAAAAAAAAAAAAAAGTAACTGGCACTGTGTTTAAACTAAAAACATCTGAGCAATGCAAAGTGAACGATGATGTCAACTAGCACTACAAGTGGCCAAACACCGAAACACACTAAATATGATTTGAAAAACATATCATGATGAGCACAACAATGACGAAACTGCATTTGTGCAATAGAGACAGCTTGGAAATGGTTGTTATTGGTCATGATATCTTTAGTCCAATGAACCTAGTTACTGGAACTTCCTGGCAGATTAAAACTGTGTGCCAGGCCTACACTCTATCTTGGGACCTTTGCCTTTCACAGGCAAGTGCTCTACCTGTGAAAAGCAAAGGTCCCAAGTTCGAGTCTCAGTCCTGCACACAGTTTTAATCTGCCAGGAAGTTTCCTATCAGCTTACACTCCACTGCCGAGTGGAAATTTCATTCTGGGAACCTAGTTACTCCCATCATTCCCTACACCGAGTAGAGCTTGGCAATGGTGGGAGTTACGGCATCAACTGTTCCAAATTTTACACATTTACCGGTTCAAATCCACTGCGTAGAGACTTAACCACGTAATATTTGTTAACACTACTGCATGACCAGTGTAATTTTATTCTCCATAAAGATTTTTCATAATGTGTAAATCATGGGGAAATTATAAATATGTTGATGCAAAATCAGGTGCAAATTAACAATATGGACATAGGAAATTTGACAAGAACAATAAAAAATTTCATAAATAGTGGCAAAACGTTAATTCCAGGAATGTGAAAGCCAGGTTATACTGTATGTAATCTATGATTACTTTGCATATGGCGATGTACACAAACAAATGATATGTGGAGAATGAGATTTTCACTCTGCAGCAGAGCATACACTGATATGAAACTTTCAGGTAGATTAAAACTGAGTGTCAGACTGAGACTCAAAATTGAGACCTTTGCCTTTCACGAGCAAGTCCTCTTGCTTGTGAAGACAAAGGTCGCAGGTTCATGTCTTGGTCCAGCACATAGTTTTATTCAGCCACAAAGTCTCTAATGATTGAGCTACCCAAGCATGACTCACAACCCATCCTCACAGCTTTGCTTCCACCAGTATCTCATCTCCTATCTTCAAAAGTTTATAGAAGATATCCTGCAGATCTTGCAAGACTAACACTACTTGAAGAAAGAATATTGCATGAGAGATTCTGTGAAGTTTGGAAAGTTGGAGATGAGGTACTGTTGAAAATAAAGCTTTGAGGACAGTTCCGAGTTGTGCTCAGGTAGCTTAGCTGGTCGAGCACTTGCCCTTGAAGACAAAGGTCCCAGGTTCGAGTCTTGGTCCAGCACATAGTTTTATTCAGCCACAAAGTCTTAAATCGTGTGTGATGCCTGGAAACTGACTTTTTCTACATTTGTATTAAAATCTTGGTAACTATTTATGATATATGAAACTAACTGTCTAACTGAAATAACAGGTTCAGTTTTAAATATCCAAGTGAAATGTTTATAGAGGCACCATACCATCACAGTTTCAAAGTTCTTAATTGCTGAGTTTCACTGCATGTGTGTTATATTCAGTAAGCTACCAACATTTGTGTAACTTCCCATCAGTCTGTCTTGCATTACTACTGAACATTTGTAATTATACTCTCCCATTTCACTTTTCTTGGAAAGTATTATATGTGTAAACTGGTTAGTTTTCTCATATTATTAATTAGGAAGAATGCTAATTCTGTATTGTGTTTCATTGAATGTTTATAGGTACCACAGATCCGGTATGCTACACCTGAGAGACTATTGGAGCGTTTAACTGATCTCAGATTCCTATCCATAGATTTCCTAAACACCTTTTTGCTTACATACAGAGTTTTCACAGATGGGGTAACGGTTCTTGAAGCATTGAAGAAGGTGTTTTATAATTCAGATCCACCTGAGGCACAGACAGCAGTGGGATCAGTGATGTAAGTAGTGGTTTTGTTCTGTCACTTGCAATAAACAGTGAAGTAGTATAAACATTTGTAGAAGATAAAATACTGGATCAGTTATGCACATTATAAATTCTATATTGTATACCAAACTATAGTTAAAATGCAGTTCTCAGCATAAGTTCTTCATTTTTCTTGCATGCTACTCCAGTTCTTCTCACACTTCCAGCATTTAGGAGAGCAGTTGTTTTCTTCAGTTTTAATCTCCAGCAATATGGTTGTTCCAGTTTAGTTTATAGACCATGGTTTTGTTCTATATTATGGCTATGAAACTGTTGTTATTATTTCCAACAAGACACACATTATAGTAAAATATGTAGTGTTGTGCAGTCATAAGAGTTTGCCGCTACTAGTTGAGATTCCTGCAGGATAGTGCATACGAATAGTGCTTGTAATTCTGGTGACTCCCATGGATCAATAATAATTTGTTTTCTAGTGAGGAGTCACTTCAGTATGTAATATCATGAATCATTAATTAATTGAAATATCCAAAGTAGGCAGCTCTAATGGCGTGCATGTCATAAGTGGACAAAATAAAATGGAATTAAATATTTTATGATAGTTATTGTTTTCCAAGGAAGGATAAAATGTTCTCACAAGCTTAGTTGGTTACCAACATAAAAAAAAATGCAGCACTCCAACACCCTTTTATTTTAACCTTTACAGCCTACATTTGTATGTTTCACAAAACAGAATACAATATACTGTATTTTGACCACATTATGGTGACAGAAATACGGAGTACAAATTGCAGAAATCTTAATTCCCAGAAAAAATGCAACCAGAAACTATAAAAAGTACTTAATGTGTAAAAATTTTTCATGTATGTTACTGTCAAATAGTTTCTGAAGAAGTAGTGTGGTGTCACAAAACTGTGGAAACAAAATTGCACAGGAAGCAAGTACACCATTGTACAAATCATAATAGCTGATGCTGAAATTTTGGTGCTGCAAGACATGTGCCATAAAGGGTATAACGTGCAGAAAGCGTGTATCATCTCATGTGCGTAAAAGTAAATCGAAAATGAAAGCTATGATGCTGCAAAAAGGATAATAAATATGGTCTAGGTAAAACACTAAAGAAGGACTGCAAAGTCAAAACTATTGTCATTGTTGTGTCTAGACAAGACAGCCTAGACACAATGAGGAAGCCGAAAGGCACGCGCTTAAACTCACGCAGGCTGGCGTGAGGTCTGAAACAGGATACGTAATGAATGCTATAAAGAAAAGTACGTAGCTTCTGGAATACTTAACTTTAATCCACATTTGTATAACATCGCTCTTGATGATACAGGCTTCACATTATCAAAGCTATGGCGCCTTGCTAGGTCGTAGCAAATGTAGCTGAAGGCTATGCTAACTATCATCTCGGCAAATGAGAGCGTATTTGTCAGTGAACTGTAGCTAGCTACGTCGGCTGTACAACTGGGGCGAGTGTTAGTACATCTCTCTAGACCTGCCATGTGGTGGCACTCGGTCTGCAATCACTGACAGTGGCGACACGTGGGTCCGCTGTATACTAACGGACCGCGGCCGATTTAAAGGCTACCACCTAGCAAGTGTGGTGTCTGGCGGTGACACCACAGTCATGCCGTTAGAAAAGTTGCACGTGTCAAAATATACGAGGATCATCCACAAAGTAAGTTCTGTTTCTATTTATATCCGCGGCAGCACTATGATTGCAGTTCTGAGCATGTGCGGCAGTTACTTTGACTCAAGGAGAACATATGTTTGCCATTTTCAGATCTCTGCAACTGACGTGTGCTTTTTAGTGCTTCTTTATAATGTCAGCCGTAATTCAAAATGCCGCCGCTTGTGAAATCAGATCTGTCATTCGTTTTCTAAATGCAAAGAAAGTTAAATCAAAGGAAATTCATCAGCAAATCTGCCGAGGCGTATGGACAAAATACTATGAGTGATTCAATGGTTAGAAAGTGGGTCAGACTGTTCAATGAAGGACATGATCAAGTGCACGATTAAGAATGAAGTGGATGCCTGTCTGTGGTTACTGATGAACTGGTTCACACAATTGAGGGAGAAGATTAAGCACAACCACAAGTTTACACTTAGTGCCCCTGCTATGGAAGCTCCGCAAATCTCACAATCACTAATTAATGAAATTGTTACTAAAAGACTGAAATTTTGAAAACTTTGCTCATTTTGGGTACCCAAAGTTCTTTCGGAAAAAGTATGAACAGTGCACTTCAGTTTTTGACATGCTACAAGGAGGAAGGCGATGGTTTTTGTACGACACCCCTGAAACAAAAAGGCAATCAATGGAATGGAGGCACACTTCATCCCCAATGAAGGCTAAACCTAAGCAAATCTTGATACCTTGAAAAGTCATGTTCACCTTTTTTTGGGACATCAAAGGCATTTTGCTGATTGATTTCTCACCATGAGGCCAAACAATCAATGCACATGGTTACTGTGAGACTATTAAGAAATTGCGCCACGCAATACAGAACAGGTGCCAAGGATTACTGTCAAAGGGTGTTGTTTTTTTCCAAGATAATGCTTGACCTCACATGGTGAATGTGACCAAACAATTCTTATGGGAATTTCACTGGAATGCGCTTGATCACCCTCCGCACAGCCCGGACCTCACTTCTAGCATCTTTCATCTCTTCTTACACCTAAAATCTGTCCTTGGTGGTCAACATTTCAATGATGATGACGAGTTGAAAGAACATGTTACCACATGGTTGAATACACAGGCAGAAACCTTATATGAAGAAGGCATACAAAAACTTGTGCCATGCTATGACAAGTGCCTACAAAATTTCGGAAGCTATGTAGAAAAGTAGTTTAGCAGCTGTAGATTTCTGTACAATAAATATTTTTTCTGTAGCTGTACACATTTGTTCTAAATAACCAAACGAAACTTATTTTGTGGACATACCTCGTAAAAATGGCAAACTCATGAAACAAAATAATGAATGTGATAAGAAAAGCTATAGTGAACTATTATTAGATATTGACACTAGGACTTGTGGAAAAATGCTGGAAAACTGCTAAAAATGATATTCTAAGTGTAAAGTGTGAGACAAAATTTCACTTTCAATGTGCAGAGGTAGACTGAAATGAAACAACAACCTTACAAAGTACTATTATATTAAATAGGTCCACAAGTATCCTGTCAACAAACAGACTTGAAGTACTTGGTGACATCATTGATGATGGTGCTTTTGTACATCATACTGCAAATACTCAAATCCTGTGTGCTGCAGTAACACTTCTCAGAAAGACTATTGCTTCTAAAACTCAAAGTGAACATATTCAGATTCTTTGTCTTGCTGTTCCTCAAAATATCCACCAATATGATTTGGACTGTAGTGGCCTGAGGAAGCGTGTGATTCTTGCCAATAATCACAACAGTCAAAGCTGGTGCACCCCTATCGCAAATAAGAAAGCATGTTAGTGTGGAAGAAAATGGTAATTTGATGTTTGAGGGTTTCATTGGTCTATTTGGCAGCTCAAATGACATGTATAAGAATAAAACATCAGTAGCCTGCCAAGAACTAAAAAACTAACAGCTTGTGTGGTCTAGGGCAGACAAAAGTTGTGTCTGTAAACATTCTGCACTGGTATGACTTGGTGATGTGTAAACCAGAAAATCAGTGCTACAAATCAACAGCTCTTGAGTAGATGCAAATGGTTTATAAACATAAAAACTCTGGATATCATTGGCGTTGGTCAAAGATTTGGTACCACACGTAGTCTTCATTTGAATGGCCTTGGAAAAAAAGTTTGTAAAACAAAAACTAGTCATAACAATCCTTGGAATTCTTTTATATCACACACAAGACTACTACAAAAAGAGAAACTAATTTTTAAATCACAGCAGTCAAAGCAGGTGCACCCCTATCGCAAATAAGAAAGCATGTTCGTGTGGAGGAAAATGGTAATCTGCTGTTTAAGGATTTCATTGGTCTATTTGGCAGCTCAGATGACATGACCACACTAACATATTCCAGTAATAGTTAACACTTGGAGAAGCATTTTTTGGCTAAGGAGAAGAGAAAGTTTCAGAGTAAATGTTGTACATTTTGATAATGATTTAGCTCATGTCAGTGTAACATTAATGAATCTGTCAGAAATAAAATACATAATCTGCATCGCATAAAAATATTTCATTGAAATATAAGAAATCTTTTAAATAAAAAAGAACAGCTGCTGCTTTTTCTTCAGGAAACAGTTGCATCAGATGAAACTATTGCTTATGTGCTCTGGTTAACTGGACAACATCTATAAGCTACAGAAATTAATCAGATACATTTGAATAGCTGTAAAAGTGGTTCTTACTAATGCAGGATCTGCGTAAGACGTGGGGATGGCAATTTACAGGCACAATACTCTTAGGCACAAGTCATAGATGTAAATCAGTAGTGTATTGAACAGCAAACTGAATGCTGTGCCATCAGATAAGAACTAGAAACTCAGTAGTCTACAGGGCACCTATGGGGAACACTCAGAAGTTCCTTTTTTGGCTAGGATCAGTTCTTACAAAACTTTATAAGAATAGCAGTAAGATAATAGTATGTGGTGATTGTGACATTAATTTCCTTTCAAATAATAACAGTCATAAACAGCTGGAATCATTATTGTCTGTTTTCAAACTACTCTCAATTATGTAGTTCCCAACAAGAGTGTAAGGGCACAGCAAATATCAATGACTGATAATTTGTTCCTTGACCCCACAGATTACAGTTTAATAAAAACACAGGCTGTAATAAATCATCTGTCTGATCATGATGGTCAAATGACAACTTTAAAACCTGCCAGTAGAAAAATGCTAAATGGTCGTACTAAGTAAAAAATGTTAGAACAATAAATACTGAATCTACTACTTTGTTTAGAACTAGTTTACATCAGGAACAATGGGAGGTAGTTTACGAGGCAGGCACATAAAATGACAAATTCAGTTAACTAACGAAACAAACACTGTTTTAGTGTTTGTTTGGTTAATTTACAATGTTTCACCAAGAACCCATAGTTGATTCAATTAAATGAAATTCAGTTCATTCCTGAACTTATTTCTCAAACATTTTGAAGCCTGTTTCCCCCAAAGACTGATTTAAATCAAACAAGTGTGTGGTGGAAAGAAAGAGTGGTTAACAATTGATATTAAAATATCATGTGCCAAAAAGAGGGAGCTGTATATAGAACAGAGGACTAGCACAACATAGCAGTGGAATTGCATTACAAAAAATACTAAAAATGTGAACTGCTATGTCATAAAACAAAAACAAAAATTAATTAATTAACTTGCTCTTTGACTTTTGTCTTTGACAAAGATAAGACAGGTACTGCATTAAACAACTCTCTTTTGAATTTTTGTGCCTAGATGCATACAGTCCAAATTTTTACCTGTCTAATACAAACAATCTGTGAAAAACTTGACTGTAGATGAATGTATTTTCTTCATGGCTGCTGTAACGAGAGAATGAGTTAGGTACAGGATGAGTTGGCAGTCAGAGGTTTATGCTTCTCCAGTTCTCAGAGAATGCCTGGCAAAGTCGGAGAAAACTGCTACAACTTGGGATGAAGGCACCGCCTCCCTTAGCAGCTACAATATTCACAGTCGCCATAAGATTTTCTCTTCTGGAAACACTTTCAGAATTGATAAGGTTGAACAACAGTGGCAGTACGATATCTTCTGACTAACAGCTGATGCCGAAATATAGCACATCGTTCGGACCATGATAGTAGCAGATTCACCCAGTATTGTTAATTCATGCAGAAATCACTATCTACTGTATTGCTAAACACACAAATAGTTTTTATGAAGGTCCAAGGATCCATCATTGAATAAAGGTTCGTAAATGGTATTTACCTTCTTTTTTCCACAAATTCAATTTTTATTCTTGATAATCGGTATTACATGTTGACTTCTGCACTTCAGATTACTTCTATATTAAAAACTTATCTCCAGCAATTACAAGAAAACATAGATACTTCTCTTTTTTTTCTGCAAAGAGCATTGTCGTCAGAGCAAAGAACATTGTCCTATAAAATTATGGTAGCACATCATCTCTGGTACTTGCATATGGATTATTACAATCATATTACATTTCATAGGGACATTACATGGCTCCTCTTGGTCACAAATTTCTTTTTAATTTACAAAAATATTTTTTGTGACCACATAGAAATTAAATCATTAGATTTCTTGGCAACTCTCACTACCGGCTGGCATAAATAATCATACTAAATTTCTCGGGCATGGTTGGCAGAGGATACCCAAGATCAAAACTCCCCAATGGGCCTCACCAGACTGGTTGTAATTATCATATTTAGCAAAACAGTGGAATTTTGAATCAAAGATGTTGGTTTTCAGCATGAATAAAAAAAAAAAAAAAACGAAAAATACAGAAAATCATTTAAATGTTTGCAGAACAGTTTAGAATCTTTGAAAATGGAGTTATTCACACAATGCAAGATTATGGATATTATGTTGGTGATGCGGTGAGAATGGTACGACATTGACAGTGCGATGCTGATGGTACAGCAGGATGGTGAGAAGGTGCAAGACATCAGGGTGGAATGGTGGTGGTCGGTGGTGATGGCTCGTCAGTTGGTTGGATACGAAGCTGTTACTGAAGGACTGGAGGCTGGTATGGAACTGCTAAGGCCTCACAGGACCAGGATAGAAGTTCTTACGACATGCAACAAGGTACAAAAGAATGAGCAAGGACAAAAAGTCAAATTACAGTGCCTATCTGAATTCAACTCTACCCAACTCGCTCCTGTGTATAAACAGTCCACTTTGGTTCATGCTTGTACTTGCACTCAGAATGACCAGCAATCAAAAAAAAAAGGTCACAGCACGGTGAAAACAATGAACACTGAGATATCTTCACAACACCAGATACGTTGTCCAGAGTATCCACAATTACATTAAAAAATGACACTAGAAATCTTCAGAGAAGATTGGTGTAAACAGTCACATGTGTACTAGCGGTTGAGCTGGATGGATCTCTGTCTCTGCATAGTAACACTAGTATGCCTAACACCGCAAAAACAACATCACCGTCAATTGGCAACACTTCCTTTGAAGTTTCATTGTCAGTCAGGACACAGGCTGCTGCGTGTGTGTGTGTGTGTGTGTGTGTGTGTGTGTGTGTGTGTGTGTGTGTGTGCATGCACTTATAACCTTAGCAGCCCAGAAAACAAAAAAAAAAAAACAAAAAACAAAAAAAACACTAGACTAATAAAGGACAAAAGAACAGGAAAATGAATAGGATACTCTATTCAGACGAAAGAGTCCACAAAACTCACTTAACACTGAGACACAAAATCAGAAACTTGCGGAAAAAGTAACCATAACTAAACCACATAGTTATATCCCTACATCTGGATTGTAAGTTCACTCGTTTTTGAACACCACTTCATGGCACACAATGGTGGCATATTATCAACACCTGGCGTAGGAAACAAATTACATAACTACTACACACATCAAAAAAGTTTTGCGTCACATTGGTTCTGAGAGTTCCGAAACATGTATAGATAATTGGAATAGAGATCAACATAAACATCATTTCCGCCCTTTTTATTGCTCATGAAAATCACACATTACATGTTGTACCACCATACAGTGAGACCTTCAGAGGGGGTGGTCCAGATTGTTGTACACACCGGTACCTCTAATACCCAGTAGAACATCTTCTTGGATTGATGCATTCTTGTATTCACTGTGGCATACTAGCCACAAGCTCATCAAGGCACTGTTGGTCCAAATTGTCCCACTCCTTAACGATGATTTGGCACAGATCCCTCAGAGTGTGGTTGGTGGGTCACGCCATCCACAAATAGCCCTTTTCAATCTATCCCAGGCATGTTTGATAGGGTTCATGTCTGTAGAACATGCTGGCCGTTCTAGGCTAGCGATATTATTATCCTGAAGGAAGTCATTCACAAGCAGTGCACGATGGGCGTGTGAATTGTCGTCCATGAAGACGAATGCCTCGTCAATATGCTCCCAATATGGTTGCACTATCGGTTGGAGGATGGCATTACCATATCATTCTGTGACCACCAGCAGCATATATTGGCCCCACAGAATGCCACCCCAAAACAGCAGGGAACCTCCACCTTGCTGCACTCGTTGGACAGGGTGTCTAAGGCATTCAGCCTGACTGGGTTGCCTCCAAACATGTCTCCAACAATTGTCTGGTTGAAGGCATATGCGACACTCATCGGTGAAGAGAATGTGATGCCAATCCTGATGGGTCCATTCAGCATGTTGTTGGGCCCATCTGTACCATACTGCATGGTGCCGTGGTTGCAAAGATGGACCTCGCCATGGACATTGGGAGTGAAGTTGCACATCATGCTTCGTATTGTGCAAAGTTTGAGTCTCAACACGACATCCTGTGGCTACACAGAAAGCATTATTCAACATGATGACATTGCTGTCAGGGTTCATCCACTGCAAGAGTAGCCCTTGGGCTTCTGAGTGAGGCATGTCATCGATAGTTCCTGTCTCTCTCTATCTCCTCCATGTCCAAACAAAATCCCTTTTGGTTCACGTTCCAATGTCTGGACACTTCCTTAGTTGAGAGCCCATCCTGGCACAAAGTAACAATGCAGATGCGATCGAATCACGGTATTGACCATCTAGGCATGGTTGAACTACAGGCAACATGAGCCATGTGCCACCTCCCTGGTGGAATGATTGGAACTGATCGGCTGTTGGACCCTCTCCATGCAATAGGCACTGCCCATGGATGGTTCTTTACGTCTTTGGGCCATTTTAGTGACATCTCCAAACATTCAGAGGGACTGTGTCTGTGATACAATATCCACAGTCAACATCTATCTTCAGGAGTTCTGGGAACTGGGATGATGCAAAACTTTTTTTTGATGTGTGTATTTACAGATCATATAGTTACACAGATCATGGCATACATATAAAAAGAAATACACAGAATTATTTATAGAACATTCTTAAATCCTTATGGGCCAGCCGGTGTGGCTGTGCGGTTCTACACGCTTCAGTCTGGAACCACAAGACCGCTATGGTCGCAGGTTCGAATCCTGCCTCAGGCATGGATGTGTGTGATGTCCTTAGGTTAGTTAGGTTTAAGTAGTTCTAAGTTGTAGGGGACTGATGACCTCAGATGTTAAGTCCCATAGTGCTCAGAGCCATTTGAACTAGTCCTTGTGAGGGCACACACTTTGTATTCAATGCCTTTGAGTATGCCAACAGATATGCACCTGGATGTGGCAGTTTTATAACAACATATGGTCCATGGTATATTCTTTGCCACTTCTTGGTCCACTTCTCCAGAAGTGAAGATCTTGAATGAGAACTCAATATTACCAAATCTCCAACATTATAATATTGTCTTCTCTTTAATCATTTGTCGTGACTCTTCTTTCTAATAAGGAGTTTCTCTTTCATGTTGAGGTAAGCATCATGAATTTTTTCTTCCCACAGGATCATATTTCAGAGTATCTTCAGTAATGCTTGCACCCGCTCATTATTTTCTTCAGTATTTAGGAGTAATTCTTCTGGAGTATAGCCAGTAGTTGTATGCGGCATGTTATTTATGATTATAGTGAAGTCTTGCAACAGATCAATCCACTTGGTTTGCTTCGTTGAGCAGTAGGTTCTCATAAAATGATTTAACTCTCTAAATACACATTCAATGGGACTTGCTCTGGGATTGTAACATGACATTTTGACATGTGTAATATTTGTTTCCTGTAAAGCCTTCTTCCAAGTATAACATGTGAAAATCATTGCACTGTGTGTCAGAATTGTTCTTGGTTTCCCAACGGATGGAATAAAATAAGAGAACAATTTCTTGATAATGGATTTGCTGGTGGGTAATCGGATTGGGCACAACATTACATACTTAGAAAACATATCCAAAAATCATGTATTTATTACCTCCTCTTGCCCTCGGAACTGGCCCACAGATGTCTACAGAGACCAGATCTAAGAGCTTATGTGGAATGATTGAGTGCATCTCATCTTGTGTACCTTAGTTACATGGCTTAGTCAGCTGAAAAACGTTGCATTTCTTCATAACAGTAGCTACCTACTTCGCTTGCACATTTATGTACGCCAAAATGTTCCTAAACATAGTCAGTGTGCAGTATGAGCCTTTCCATGTAATCTTCTGGTATACATACACAGCACTTACCTGAAGTATCAGACCTTCTGTAGAATAAAACATTATCAACTATTTTGAAAAATCTTTGGAGCTGCCCTTGGTCTGGCTGACTCAGTTTATTCAAAATTATAGACCAACGACCATCTCGTTGCTGGAGGAGAGATGGTTACTACAGATGTATAAATAATATCTCCTGGATTCCAAATCTTTTATCAGCAAGATCCTATGTTGCTTCTCCTCATCTTCCACAGTGCTAATGTTCTCCAAACCTTCAGGTAGTCTGGATAAAGCGTCTGTGATCTGGTTATGTTGTCCCTTTATGTATACAACTCTGAAATTATATTCATGTAAAGCCAAGGTCCAGTGTGATAGACGAGCATGAAGCAGCTTGCATTGTTGCAAGAATGTGAGAGATTGATGATCACAGTACGTTGTAGTGTGTGCTCCAAATAAGTAATAGTGGAATTTTCAAAATGCCCACTCAACCGCCAAAGCCTTCAATTCTTTGGTTGTATAGGAGCACTCGCAATATGGTAACATGCTACTTGCGTAAGACAGAATGTTGGCTGATTATTGATTTCCTTGATTTGAAACAAACAGCAACCTAAATCAACACTCGATGATTCAATCATCAAACCAAACTCCAAAGTAATATCTGGGTGGTGAAACAATTTTGCATCTGCAAGTGTGTCATTGATAAGCTGGAATGCAACTTCACAGTCATTTGTCCACCTCCACGGTACATTTTTTTGTAGAAGCTGGTGTAAGGGCTCTGCATTCATCACCTGTTTGTTTAAAAATCGTCTATAGAAGCTCATCATTACTATGAAAGATCTTAACTGCTTCGTGTTTGCTGGTGTGGGAAAATTCTTGATGGCGCTCACCTTTGCTGAATCCGGCATTATTCCCATATTGTCTATTATATGCATAAGGAAATGGATTCATTCGAGTGAAAAATGAGATTTTTGCAGGTTAGCTGTCACATCTGCTTTACTAAATGCATTTATGACTCTGGCCAAGAGGTTAATGTGTTCTTCCCAATAATATGTAGCAAAGACAATATCATTGACAAAAAACGTAAGTTGACTACGCGCTTCAGGTCCTAAAACAGCATCCAGTGCCTGGATAAACACACCAGAGCTAGAATTTAAGCCAAATGGAAGAACCTTAAAATGATAGCTTCTCCCTGCATAAACAAATGCTGTGTACTTCCTCGATTCAGGACTCAGCATTATCTGCCAGTAAGAAAATCTGAGATCACAAGTTGAAAAGAATTTCATGCCATGAAACTTCTGTATAGTCTCATCAATATTTTCTGGATGATTGTGGATGTGTCCCTCTGGTTTAGGGACAACCAATAAAGGACTACAGTATTGTCTTGTGGATGGCTCAATCAACTTCCAACCCAACATTCATTGCAATTCTTCATCGACAGATTGTCATAGTCACCAAGGTACAGGATAAAAACTTTGGTACACTTCTGAATTACACACATAGCCTTGCACTATACCCGGTTTTTCACCAAAGACATTGATATTCTGCTGCAGTAAGTCTGCCAGTTGTTTTTGCTGCCGATCGTCCAAACAGTTAGATTCAGATGCCTTTTGAGAAATAAAATCAGTTAATGTCCATACTTGATAAACCTCTTCTGCATTTGATCTCCGATTCTTCTTGAAACACCTTACAAGATTAATAGTTGAACCCCGACAATATCCTCTGTGGCTACAGTCTTCTCTGATCAGCTCCACACACACACACACACACACACACACACACACACACACACACACACATACATTCTCATCATCAATCTTAAAAGAGGCACAGACTGCAGAGAAGTTGAATTTTATGTCCTTTTCCTGATTACTCTCAATACCCAAAATACAGTCCTCTGTTAATTTATTTATTACAAGGAACATGCATAAAGTTGTTACATTTCTATTCTTAATTCACTAAGAGTCTGTATCTTTACCTTGTGTGCCCTTGTACTGACTGCACCTATAACTTCACAATTACACACAGGAATGACTGGTAGTTTCCGCTCATCTACTAGTCCCTCTCCATCATTGCATTGGAACATAACAACTCTGTTGCCAGAGCCCCTTACATCACAGCCGACCATTTCTCCGGGGCATGATCCAGTCGTCTTTAGTTTAACGGATGGGTTCTAGGCTCATTAATGACATCTGTAATCACTGGTGGTTGCTCTCTCCAGTCATTTATATTCAGCGATTGCTGGTTCATATTTTGTGGTTGCCAATTCAGATTATTCCTGTGGAATTGCTGATTATTCTGACTATGTAGGTTGTGGTTATTTTGATTTGCAGTTTGCATCAGGTTGAATCTTCACTCTTTAGGTTTATTTTTCACCCAGTGAGGTTGTAAATGCACTGCATTGACATACAATCTTTGGCCACCATTCAGCTGTTGTTTTTTATGCTGAGCTTGTAAGCCTGAGCTCTGCTGTGCTCTACTATTATTATTGCCACTTGGTCTGGGGTGATATGCAAAGTTCTTGTTTACACTTGTTGATGACCGATTCCCATGATTTGTAGCTCTTGAGTCTTCGTTTAATAGGGTGATGATGTGGACAACAGAGAGAAAGCCTTCAACATTGTCTTCGGGAGCATACATGACTTTTTCATGTATCTCAACCAGTAACTTTGCCTTAAATATCCACTTGTGGGGCTGGAGTATCTCAATATCTACTTCTATTCAGGTACTTCTCAAAGTACTGACACAAGTTCCCACTCTTGACTGAAAATGGTTCTGGATTATAAACCTCTTTTTTCAGTCGTTCTTGAATTCCCTTAGACCAATACCTACTCAAAAACCCTCACTCAAAATCCTTGTAGGTGCCACAGGTTTCCATAATATCCGTGCACCATAAACTACCTTCCCCTTGTATGTAGCCAGTGACAAAAGAAATCTCTTGCGTGTCAGTCCATGCACAGGGTAAAACACCTCTGAACCTGTGAATGAAAATGATGGCTTGGACCTGCCGGTGCTTTAGGAGCATCTCCTCCATCAACATTTGTGCATATACATTGTTGGGTGGTATATTGCCATAAATAATCAGACACCACATGTGCACTTTTTGTCGTAGGCGTCGAGCTACTCATCACTGATGCTGAATTCGTCACATTTTGCTTCAGTTTGTTGGAAAATGTGATGTGTGTGTGTGTCATTACCACTCGCTCTTATTTCCTTTAGTGACTTGGAACATTCTTCAACTGATTTTGTTATATTGTCTTTCCACTTAGAGAACTCTTGACCAAATTCTTGGCTTGTCACATCACTATCAATCTGGATCGTGGAACTGATACATTAGCCAGGTGAACATTTTTCACAGCTCATTGCAGTTGTTCATTAACACTCTTCTATAACTGTGACACAATCTGATTTAACAAGTTCCAATTTGGACACAAGAGAATCTATGGTTGTGATAACATCTTTTACTTCGGAGATTTCCTAAGGAACTTTCTCCTGGGACAGCTTAATATTAGCCTTTACCATAGGAAGATCACTTTGTTGAATGCTCAAATGATCGACTTTGCATCTCAGACTCTCAAAATCTTGTTTGGTTGGCAATGACTCAACCATAGCAATATACTCTTGCATAGTTAGCCTGATATTTGCTTGTTCAGTTACTAGTGTCTCCTGCTGCTTAACGAGGCTGTCTTGTTTAGCAGAGACACTTGCCTGTTCTACTGCTACAGTATGAACTATAGCAGAAATTTTGTCTTGTTCTGCTGCCATTGATTCTTGTGCGGAAGCTATCCTAGACTGTTCAATTGCTATGGATTGCACTTTAGCAGACATCAATTGTTGATTTGCTGTTAACATCTGCACTGTTTGGGATATACTAATTAACAGATCTTTAGTGTTAAACTCCTCAGTCCTAGCTGTGGTCATTACAGATACTAAAATATCAGTGGAACGGACATCCTCAACTGATTAAATATTGTCTGTTGTATTCTGTTCCCTTTCCATTCTTGACTGGGCGTGTGTCCTAGCCATAAATCACCAAACAAAAAAATCTTCACACGACCCACATAGTTTCAGAATACACACATAAAACATACAAATCTACACATGAAATTTTTTAAATATACATGTATAACTAATAGAAATAGCGAAACTCTACAGAAAAGGACAGTATTAGATTGCCTGCAGCCTGGACATTCAGATGATCTGTTGAGATGAACCATACAGCTTCAGTCTACCAGCCCCTCTGTCCCCGTTGTGGACTCGAACAAGTACAGGGTATGCATCACAGAAACACATGTTATAGTAATCTTTTTTATCACTATCATACATACGTGGAAATGATACAAAATCCTAACAAGTTCCTTAACTTTGCAAGCAGTCCTGTCAGTTGCTCGTCACTATAAAATGTGAACTGCTACATCGTAAAAAGAAAAAAATTAATTAATTACCTTGCTCTTTGACTTTTGTCTTTGACAAAGATAAGACAGGTACTGCATTAAAAACCTCTATTTTGAATTTTTTCGCCGAGATGCATACATTATAAAATTTTTACCTGTCTAATACAAACATTCTGTGAAAAAAATTGACTATAGATGAATGTATTTTCTTCATGGCTGCTGTAAGGAGAGAATGGGTTAGGTACAGGATGAGTTGGCAGTTGGAGGTTTCTGCTTCTTCGGTTCTCAGAGAATGCCAGGCAAAGTCGGAGAAAACTGCTACATCTCGTGATGAAGACATCGTCTCCCTTAGCAGCTAGAATTTTCACAGTTGCAGTAAGATTTTCTTTTGTGGAAACACTTTCAGAATGATAACGTTGAACAACAGTGGCAGTATGATATCTTCTGACTAACAGACTTGTCGCTTACGGAACGTCTTAAACATATGAGCTGATGGTGAAATATTGTGTGTCGTTCGGACTGTGATAGTAGCAGATTCACCCTGTATTGTTAATTTGTGAAGAAATCACTATGCACCATATTGCTAAACACACTACTAGTTTTTATGAAGGTCCGAGGCTCCAACATCTAATAAAGGTTTGTAAATGATATTTACCTTCTTTTATCCACAAATTCAATTTTTAACTCTTGATGATCGGTATTACATGTTGACCTCTGCACTTCAAATTACTTCTATATTCAAAACTTATCTCCAGCAATTACAAGAAAACATAGATGCTCCTCTTTTTTTTTCCAGCAAAGAGCTTTGTCGTCAGAGCAAAGAGCGTTGTCATATCAAATTTCGGTAGCGCATCATCACTGTTACTCGCAGCTGGAATATTACAATCATTTTACATTACATAGGGACATTACATACTGAAGAATACTAACATGTGTAATCAGAAATGCCAACCACATGCATTATCCACAGAAAATTAACATGTCAAACAATATGAAACATCACAAAAAGTAAGACAAATAGGAACAAAAAATCAGAACAAGTAGAGATACAAAAGTAATGGACCAGAATAATCAAAAATTTGCTACTTCAGAGTGCAATAAATGTTTTCTCACTGTAGTTGAAGAAAAAGTGAACTATAATTAATACTCTACCACAGAGCTGCTTAATCACATGCCAATTGCACCAAACATAACACTTAATTTCAGAAGCATAACTCCTAAAGAAATTGAAAAAAATCATGAAGTTACTTAAAAGCTCTGTCCTCTGGATGTGGTGGTGTACCAAGTAGGATTGTAAAATTGTATACAGACTTCATCAGCCATATATTGTGCTATTTGTGTAACCAGTCAGTGAAGACTGGGGTATTTCTGGCTAGAGGAAAATGTGATAATTACACCACTCCACAAAAGTGGAGCAAGGAACATATTTCTGTCACCCCATTCTCTCTGCTACCAGTGTTCCCAAAAGAATTTGTGAAAATACTGTATGACAGGCTTTATAGTCATACTACACAAATTGACTTATTGACACCTACACATTTCAGCCTCCATAAGGGAATGTCAATCAAGGGAACTATATTTAGCCTGACAGATGAGATTCTAAGTGAACTAAATTTTAGAAAATATCCATGTGGGATTTTTTGTTACCTTGCTAAGGCATTTTACTGCAGAATTATAACACATTGTTGAAAAAAGATCCCCACACTATGGCATCAAAGAAAACTTTTCACTTGGCTAGAATCTTATTTACGCAAAAGGATGGTTGCGAAAGCTTGAATTTTGTGTGTATGTTTGTGTTTGTTTGTGTGTCTATCAACATGCCAGCGCTTTCGTTTGGTAAGTCACATCATCTTTGTTTTTAGATATAAAGGAAGGAATAAGTTGTATTAATGGAGGCATGTGTAATATGAAGTTCCCCAGGCCTCAATGTATGGGCCACTGATTTTCTTAATCTACATTAATGATCTACCATTTACAATCAGTAACAAAGGAAAATAGTATATTTTCCTTATGATACTGTGAACAAATGGTCCAACTCCACAACAATTCAACTTCCTGAAATGGATATTAACAATCAGAAAATTAATTAAACTCATGTGCCCCCCCCCCCCCCCCCCCACAAAACATTTCTAGGCATTGAGATGGACAGTCAGTTAAGATGTAAAGAGCAAATTTATCATCTGGTCAAGAAACATAACTTGGCATACTTTGTACACAGAGTCATTTCTCATCTTTTTGATGGGGAAATAAATAATGGTGTTCTCATGTTTTATATATTTTCATCAGGAGTTGGAAAGGTTTTCAAACATAAAAAATCAACATTGAAATTAATATATGGGATCATCCTGCAGGAGTCTCTTCAAATCTCTGAGGATGTTTACTATTACAGATCAATACATATGTTACTGGAAAAGTAAGATGATTGGTAAATCATAAAATTTACCAGTAAAACCTAATATTTACCATCACAGTGTGGTAAGTTTCTTTGTTGGCAATTTTTTGTTCTCAGTCCACTCACCACTGCATGGCTTTGGTCTGTGTCATGTATTGTGTGACATGTTTTAGTTCTGTTGTATCTTGTGGAGCTTTGCATCAGAATGAGTGATGTTATGTCTAACAGATTTTATGAACTTTTAAGTGAATTGCTGAGTAAGAGGAAGGACAGCAATTTTTATGTAACTACCGAGCAATATAATATTCTGTTAAGTGAAGTGAAAAATGCAAAAACTGTCACCAATAAAACATCTGTTCACTACAGACATCTAAAGTGGAAAGATGTTCTGAACATTGGATGTGAAGAAAAACTCATAGCAGCAGTGTCTGCTGAAAAGAAGAAATTTGTTATTATGATTGTTTTGGTGAACCATTTAATATAATAGAGGAGACCCAATTTGCTATAGGGCACGGTGGCCAAACTCAGATTATTATGCAGCTGTATTGTAAATACAAGAACATGAATGTTGAATCAATCAATACTTATTTGAGGTTATGTGAAACATATTAGAAAAAAACTAAAAACGTTTGAAAGGGATGTTGCAGAGAAACCTATCATACACAGTGAAATGAATTCGTGATGCCAAATTGACTTAATTGGCATGCAGACAAACCCAGACAATCAGTTGAAGTTCATACTTGTATACCAGGGTCATCTGACAAGATTTGTTATCCTCAGAGCACTTACATTGAAAAGGGTGAATGAAGTAGCATATCATCTTTTGTACATTTTCGTCATCTTTGTGCCCCAAATATTCATCATTTTGATAATGATAGAGAGTTTTGTAACCAAGTCATTAAAAGTTTATGTGGATTGTAGAATCATAAAGTTAGTCCATGGGAAGCTGCGGCACAGTCAGTCTCAGGAATCAGTTGAAAGAGCAAATCAAGACACTGAAAGTATGTTTTAAATTTGGATGGAAACAAATAACACTTCAAAGTGATCTGGAGGGTTAAGGTTTGTGCAAACAGTGAAAAATATGACACCTTGTGAAGGGGTCAGGTCATATGAAGCAATATTTAGTGTTCCAGTGAAAATGGGCATTGCCAGCTCAGTTATTCCATATGATTTAATAAAAAATGTAAACATTGTAAAGCTTTGAAAACAATACTGAACACTATAATGACTACTTCTCAAAAAAGGGCAGTAATTGTCAAGGAACTGATTCCAGTGAATAAAATGCAAGAACAGAAGGAACACAGGTAGAACATGTGGCTGCAGGTGGTGAAGAAGCACCAGAGACACAGGATTTGATGAGAGTTAATACCAAGACACCAGCACTGACTGATGGTTGTGGTGAGGCTCTGACGACTTCCACCAATATTAATAAAGTGACTGCAAGCAAATAAAGGGAAAGGAGCCTCATTTAACAGAATTCCTAAACCTTCAGCTGAAGAGAATGGGAGAATTAAAGTATCAGATGTAGACTGGGAAAAAATTGGTGCAAAATCAATAACAGCAGTGGTGATAAATAATCAGGATGACAAATTTTATCATCTTGGTACCAAAGCTGGCAGATGGAAGTCATTGTACGCTATGAACCAATTTACATAGTGCAAGGACAATTTTTACCATGCCCAAGAAGTAGGAAGAGAAGAAATTAGTGACCAGGAAGTGACTGGCAAACCATCTTTCACTGGAACTAGTGTTCAACAAGTGCAGTTGCTTAAGAATGTGTTCAACTAAAAAAATATGTGTGCACATCATCTTCCATATTATGTAATTCTAATTGTTGTAACAAAAACTAACATATTTTATCATTTTTGTATAACATTTTTCACCAATTTTAATATGTAACATTTTCCATTGTAATCACAATGGAATGCAAGGATATTTAAATAATGTAATTTTACAATGAATACGATCTGTTTCAATAATTGCTAAGGTGATTTTTTAATGACTATGTTTTACCAGTTTGCATAGGTAAATCCTAAAATTTACCAATGTCTTTTGGTAGAGGATTGAATGCATAGCTATGCATACCATAAGAAATTTTTAACTTGTACCACACTGTGATGGTAAATGTTATGTTTTACAGGAAAATTCTAGGATTTTCCCACCACGTTACTCTTATAGTAACATATATACTCACTCATTGGTGATGGTTATAGCTGGCATCAGGGGATTATTTCAGACAAAATGAGACGTTTATGCCTGTGACACAAGACAGGTGAAATATTTCCACCAACACTGTGCAACACTCATGAAATTATGCAAGGACATCACTGAGTTACATATAAAAGTATACAATAAGCTTCCTATAAACATAAATATGAAATTAATAATTACAGATATTCAATAGGCAACTAAAAACATTCATCACAGATCAAACTTTTCATAAAATAAATGGATTCATAGAGTTATAAGAAATATTTTAGTGTAAAAATAGGGGAAAACCACTAATCTAAAAACAAACACTTAAATGAAAAAAATGTTACATATTCACTTATGCCGTGGAGACAAATTTTTGTGTTTTAACTTATGATGATAAAACGTAAATCTGTTTTCGTCATTAGGATACAGATGTGAACTTTCATGTACTGGACACTCTTAAGCATTCACTTAAACATGCAACCAGTGTTACTATAAAATAAATAAAATAGTGTATTTATTGATGTTTAATTTGCTGAAGTAATACCATATTATTTCACTTGAAATGTCCTCTTTGACACACACCATACACTACTTGTGTAATATGTAATCAACAGGGCCGAATAAAAATCAAATCATGCATCACAATTAAACAACATTTATTTTTTCTGCGGTGTACCAGTCACTATGATGGATCCTCTACAAAATGTAGTAGCCATAGTCGCAGGGGGCTGAGAAAGGGGCGTGGGACACAGGGGTGGGTGGGGGGGCGGAAGGGCATATAACAATTTTGACCAGAACCTCAACCACCTAACTGAGGGTAAGATAAGTCAAATTTTCGTTACAGTATTGTAAAGATTCTCTTTTTTTAAGTAATATAGGGTGCACCGGTTGGAGCTATCTGTTGAACATGTGTGGACATTGTGCAAACATGAGTCTATTAAACAAGATCTAAGAATTAGTTCCAGGAAAACTATTGTAGCACTGTTTATGAGGAAGCATATCCAGGACATTTGCTAGAATCATAAGCTTTTCAATGAATTTCTATCAGTAGAGAAGCTAGTGAAGTACCTAGGGTTAACCCTGGATGCAAAACCAGGATGGACATTAAGAATGTGTGTACAAAGGCAAAATGCGCCCTTATGTGCACTGAAGAGCCTTTGAAAAAAAAAACTGGGGTCTTAGTCCAAAGAACATTCACTGGATCTGCACCTCTGTGATAAGACCTATGATAGTTTATGCAGCTACACTATGGTGGAATAAAGTAGAACAAGAAGTAGCTGCTAAGGAGCTTGGCAAGGTGCAGTGACTGGCATGATTGGCTATAACAGACTGAATTAACAGCACACCCACTACTGAGATGGAAACCATGCTGGACATGCCTCCATTACACCTTTCAGTTACAATCGAGGTGGCAGCAGAAGCATACAGGTTAAAAACTGGAAATAACTGGGAACCTTTAGGAACTCTAGAATCCCGCTTTACTATACACTGGAGCTGACAAAAGTCATGGGATACATCCTGGTATCATGCTGGACATCCTTTTGCCCACAGTAGGGCAGCAACTCAATGTGGCATGAACTCAACAAGTTGTTGGAAGTCCCCTGCAGGAATACTGAGGCATGCTGGCTCTATAGCAATCCATAATAACAAAAGTATTGCTGGTGCATGATTTTTTGCACAAACTGGTGTCTCAGTTATGTCTCATAAATGTTTGATGGAATTCATGTCAGAAGATCTGGGTGACCAAATCATTCGCTTGAATTCTCCTGAATGTTCTTCAAACCAGTCAGGTACAATTACGGCCCTGTGACATGGCACATTACCATCCTTAAAAATTCCATTGCTGTTTGGGAATATGAAGTCCGTGAACAGCTGTGAGTGCTCTCCAAGTAGCTGAATGTAACTATTTCCAGTCAATGATCAGTTCAGTTGGACTTTGAGGACCCTTTCCATTTCATATAAACACAGTCCACACCATTATGGAGCTGCCACCAGCTTGCACAGTGCCAAATTGACAACTTCGTAGGCTCTGCACCACACTCAAAACTTACCATCAGCTCTTACCATCTGAAATTGGGGCTCATCTAACCAAACCATGATTATCCAGTCATCTAGGGTCCAACCGGTATGGTCACAAACCAAGGAGAGCCACTGTAGGTGATATGCTGTTAGCAGTGGCACTCACATCTGTCATCTCCTGCCGTAGCCCATAAAGACCAAATTTCAATTGATATCTTAACAGATATGTTTGTTGTACATCCCATATTTATTTCTGTGATTATTTCACACAGTGTTACTAGTCTGTTAACAGTGACAGGTCTGAGCAAACACCACTGCTCTTGGTCATTAAGTGAAGTCAGGCACTGCGCATTCCGTGGCGAGAGGTAATGCCTGAAATTTGGTATTCCCAGCACACCTTTGACACTGTGGATCTCAGAATGTCGAATTCCCTAACAATTTCTGAAATGGAATGTCCCATGCGTTGCCAATGTGCTGCCCTTTTATATCTTGTGTACACAATACTACCTCCATCTGTACACGTGTATATTGCTATCCCGTGGCTTTTTTCACTTCAGTGTAATGAAAGTTGTAAATATAGGAATGTTCAGGGAAATGCCAGCTGACTATATAACAGCTTCCAGCTGCTTCACTAAATCTTTCAAGGCTTAATTGGAAGTAGGGAGCAGTGAGAGAATGAACCTCAATACTGCTGATGAGACATAGACTGTCTACTAAGGGATCAAAATCAGATGAATGTGTTTGGGCCAGGATACATGAGGTGCAGCCTAGGGTAATCTCTCTAAGAAAGGTGCAAATATCTGCCATCAGAGTGTGCACATAGAAGAATATGTGTAGGTGCTACAAGAATCGTGGCACCTGCATTCATTCAGACAACCAAGCAGCTATGAAATCTCTTTATCATCTGCTGCAATAAGATCAAATACCATTGTAGAAAACAATGAAGCCCTAGTGAGCCTAGAGGAAAGCAACAGAGTAAAACTGCTATGGCTCCATGGTCACTCAGGGATCAGTGACGATGAACAAGCTGATAGCCTGGCCAGAGCAGGTGTGATGATGCCATTTGTTGGACTAGAAACTGTCCTAACCATCACTAAGGCAATGTTAATGTCAAAAGTATGTAGCTGATTTAGGATGCAGCACACTGAATATTGGACTAAAATTAAAAAAAAAAACAGAAACATTGCTAGCTAATGATGTTGAAGCCATGTTTCAGGAGAAGTTCTGTAATCCTGGGCATCAACAGGGCATAGATTAAATTTGAGGTAGGACTGATGATTTGCTGTGGGAGCTTTAAGGAACACCTACACATGATAGGCATACAGAAGAAAGTCTCTAAGCGTAGTCTATACAGTGAGGGAGATGAAACCTCACCACATTTAACCCTGCACTGCGAAGTATTGGAGACCAGAAGACACAGAATACTCCTACTACCCTTCAGAGGTACCAGCTAGGTTTATTAGAATTATAACAAGAGAAACCAAACAATAAACTCATTTTTGCAACAGTGGGCCAAGACCACTGTTGTTTGTTTGCCTGCATAAAACATTCAATCAGTCAACTCATACCCCAGGATAAGAGGGACCTACATGTTGTGAGGGTGAGGAAAAAAACAATAGGGGTCAAAGATAGTTTATTATGTACTGTACCAGTATCAAACCACAGATCATGGGGGCATAGTGAGAGGTGCAGTATAACCCCGCTTTTACATTTCTGGAATTAATGTTTTCCCACCATTTATGACATTTTTTATTGTTCCCATCAAATTTCCTATGTCTACAATGTTAATTTGCACCTGATTTGTGTCAACTTTTTTTATAATTTTCCCTTGGTTTATGCATTACGAAAAAATGTTCCTGGAGAAAAAAATGATGCTGGCATGATGTTGGCCGTCCAGCAGCATTTACAAATATTACGTGGTTAAGTTTCTTGACACCAGGGCACACTACTCAGTTATTTGAACGGGTAAACATGTAAAAGTTGGAACAATTCATACCGTATCTCCTGCCTCTGCCGAGCTCTGCAAGGCATGCTGGCTGATGGGAGTAACTAGGTTCATTCAAATAAAGATATCATGGCCAATAATAACCATTTCCAAACCGTCTCTACTGCAAAATGCAGTTTCATGATTGTTGTGATCATTGTGACACCTTTGCTGAACCATATTTAGCATGTTTCGGCGTTTGGCCACTTGTAGCGCTAGTTGACACCGTCATTCACTTTGCTTGCTCAAATGTTTTTAGTTTAAGCACAGCACTGGTTACGTATTTTTTTCATGCTGAGCAAAACATGTTCCAAGAATTTATTGTGTTGTCAATTACAGTAGTTATGTATGTATTTTTTGTGATGTTACACAAACAGTGTGAGTGATAGTTTGCATGTGCTGATGAGGCATTATACTAAGCATGAAAAAATACATAACTAGTGCAGTATTTCATTATTTAAATAATGAATGACAGCTGCAGGCTTTCAATGACATTGATCATGGTGTATGAAATTGAGTCACACCTTCTTACTTCCCAGACAGTTATCAGTTCCAATTACATCAGTGGTTTTTATTAGATAATGAACCTTTATTACATAATAAGCCAAGCTTTTGATGTCTGTTATGTACATATATCATACATAAAGTGCAAAAATGCAACAGGGTATCCTATACGTAACTTTACCGGCTTAGAATGTTATTTTGCACATTTTACGTTTTTCCACATTTTACACCTATTTTTGAAGTCCCTTGAAAAGTGTAAAAGTGGGGTTTCACTCTAGTTGCTTTAGAGGAAGATAAATGAACAGTGTAATTAAGAACTAGAAGGAATATAATAGCAAGAGGGTAAGAGAGGAAAACAAATATAGAAAAGGAAGTGAAATACAGAAAACAATTGTTTATGATACACACTCCTGGAAATGGAAAAAAGAACACATTGACACCGGTGTGTCAGACCCACCATACTTGCTCTGGACACTGTGAGAGGGCTGTACAAGCAATGATCACACGCACGGCACAGCGGACACACCAGGAACCGCGGTGTTGGCCGTCGAATGGCGCTAGCTGCGCAGCATTTGTGCACCGCCGCCGTCAGTGTCAGCCAGTTTGCCGTGGCATACGGAGCTCCATCCCAGTCTTTAACACTGGTAGCATGCCGCGACAGCGTGGACGTGAACCGTATGTGCAGTTGACGGACTTTGAGCGAGGGCGTATAGTGGGCATGCGGGAGGCCGGGTGGACGTACCGCCGAATTGCTCAACACGTGGGGCGTGAAGTCTCCACAGTACATCGATGTTGTCGCCAGTGGTCGGCGGAAGGTGCACGTGCCCGTCGACCTGGGACCGGACCGCAGCGACGCATGGATGCACGCCAAGACCGTAGGATCCTACGCAGTGCCATAGGGGACCGCACCGCCACTTCCCAGCAAATTAGGGACACTGTTGCTCCTGGGGTATCGGCGAGGACCATTCGCAACCGTCTCCATGAAACTGGGCTACGGTCCTGCACACCGTTAGGCCGTCTTCCGCTCATGCCCCAACATCGTGCAGCCCGCCTCCAGTGGTGTCGCGACAGGCGTGAATGGAGGGACGAATGGAGATGTGTCGTCTTCAGCGATGAGAGTCGCTTCTGCCTTGGTGCCAATGATGGTCGTATGCGTGTTTGGCGCCGTGCAGGTGAGCGCCACAATCAGGACTGCATACGACCGAGGCACACAGGGCCAACACCCGGCATCATGGTGTGGGGAGCGATCTCCTACACTGGCCGTACACCACTGGTGATCGTCGAGGGGTCACTGAATAGTGCACGGTACATCCAAACCGTCATCGAACCCATCGTTCTACCATTCCTAGACCGGCAAGGGAACTTGCTGTTCCAACAGGACAATGCACGTCCGCGTGTATCCCGTGCCACCCAACGTGCTCTAGAAGGTGTAAGTCAACTACCCTGGCCAGCAAGATCTCCGGATCTGTCCCCCATTGAGCATGTTTGGGACTGGATGAAGCGTCGTCTCACGCGGTCTGCACGTCCAGCACGAACGCTGGTCCAACTGAGGCGCCAGGTGGAAATGGCATGGCAAGCCGTTCCACAGGACTACATCCAGCATCTCTACGATCGTCTCCATGGGAGAATAGCAGCCTGCATTGCTGCGAAAGGTGGATATACACTGTACTAGTGCCGACATTGTGCATGCTCTGTTGCCTGTGTCTATGTGCCTGTGGTTCTGTCAGTGTGATCATGTGATGTATCTGACCCCAGGAATGTGTCAATAAAGTTTCCCCTTCCTGGGACAATGAATTCACGGTGTTCTTATTTCAATTTCCAGGAGTGTATATGCAAATGAAAAATATTATGATAATGAAAAGAGAGAGGTAATGTAAAGAGAGAGGACAGGAGGATATGTTGAAGGACATGTCCCTTTTGCTAGTCTTCGTGGAAACTAGTATTGGCGGCAGGAACCCATACGTGTTGTTTATCAACTAACATATGTCCACTGCACCACTAAACTATCTCAGCACATGAATAAATGTAAAAGAAAAGTGTGCCTTGGAGACACATATTACCTAGTTGCTAAGCATGCTCTTTAGCATGGCTAAATGACCATCAGTAACTGCTACACCACACAGACAATTTGGATCCTCCCATATGGGCGATTTGGATACTCTCATCTGATAATAGTTTCCCTGAACTCTGCTGATGGGAGGTTGGCTTCCAGCACATCACTGCATTTCTAGGCATAACCCCAATTAACATATACATTGCCCCTCTTTTTTTCTCATTTTTTAAAATTTCTTTTATTTTACATGCACGAGCTCACACGCACATGCAGACGCGCAATTACACACACATTCCTTCCTTTATTTTTATTGCTATTAATTTTTCATTCTTGTTTTATTCCTTCCCTTCTTTCTATTTTTCCCCTACTTCTTAATTGCACTACTCATTTGCCTTACTCAAATCTCTCTACTTTTCATTCTGACCGCACCACTTCCGGGCTGCTGTTAGCACAGTGCTTACCCATGTGCTATCTTTGACTTTTTACTCTCTTTCTCTCTCTCTCTCTGATACCTCCTCCTTCATCTTTATTTCCCCTCATCCTCATAGCAGGTAGTTACCCCATATCATGAGGGCTGAGTGACCTGTCCTTCATTTTTGTAACCTTCCCCAAATTATCACTCTCTCCCCTCCAAGTAAGGAATTAATAGTTCCAAAAGTTGGATAATGTGAAGGATGCAGTCAGGATGTTAGACAGAGAAGGTTGGGGGTAGGTGTGAGGGGAGGGGTCAGCAGAAAAGGAAACAGTGGTGTGTTGGTGGTATACAGCGCTGTGTAGTGCTGGAATAGGTACAGGGAAGGGGCTAGATGGGTAAAGACAATGACTAACGGAGTCTGAGGGAACTTAGGATATATTACAGGGAGAGTGCTCGCCTGTGTAATTCAGAAAAGGTGGTGTTAGTTGGAAGAATCCAGATGGTACAGACTGTGAATCAGTCATTGAAATGACGTACATCGTATTGGGTGGTGTGCTGAGGAATGGAGTGGTCCAGCTCTTTCTTGGCCATAGTTTGTTGGTGGCCATTCATGCAGACAGACAGTTGTTAGCTGTCATACCCATGTAGAATGCAACACAGTGGTTGCAGCTTAGCTTGTAGATCACATGATTGCTTTCACAGGTAGCCCTGCCTTTGATGGGATAGGTGATGCTTGTGACCAGACTGTAGTAGATGCTGGTGGGAGGCGACACAGGACAGATATCACATCTAGATCTGTTACAGTGATGTGAGCCACGAGGCAAGCAGTTGGAAATAGGGCTGGAGTAGGGACAGATGAGGATATTATGTAGGTTCTGTGTGCGGTGGAATACCACTGTGAGATGGGTAGGAAGGATAGTGGGTAGGAAATTCCTCATTTCAGGGCATGTCAAGAGGTAGCGAAAACCCTGGTGGAGAAAGTGATTCAGTTCTTCCAGTCCTGGGTGATACTAAGTAACAAGGGGAATGCTCCTCTCTGGCCAGACAGTGGGACTTTGGGAGGAGGCATGGGAGATGTGTTGTTGTTCAAGGTTGGGAAGGTCATTACAATCTGTGAAGGCTCCATTGAGGTCCTTGATATATTTCGAGACTGACCACTCATTGCTACAGATGCGATGGCCATGGGTCGCTAGGTTGTATGGAAAGGACTTACGGAATGGGTGCCAATGGTTGAAGTGGAAGTATTTCTGGTTGTTGGTAGGTTCAATGTGGATGGAGGTACTGATGAAGCCATCTTTGAAATGGAGGTCAACACTGGATTGAGGAGGACCAGGTAAAGCGAATGGGAGAGAAAGTGTTGAAGTTCTGGAGGAATGTGGATAGGGTGACCTCACCCTTGATCAGAATCATTAATATGTCACCAGTGAATCTGTACCAGGTGAGAGGTTCATGATTGTGGGTGTTTAGGAAGGATACCTCTATGTGGTCCATAATAGGTTGGTATAGAATGGTGCCATGTGAGTGCCCACACTTGTACCCTGAATTTTTCTGTAAGTAATGCCTTCAAAGGAGAAGTAATTGTGGATGAGGGTATAGTTAGTCATGGTGATTAGGAAAGAGGTTGTAGGTTTGTAATACATTGGGCATTGGGAAAGGTACTGTTCAATAATAGTAAGGTCATGGGCGTTAGGGGTGTTAGTATAAAGGAAGTTGGCATCAGTAGTGATGAGCAGGGCACCATGTGGTAAAGGAACACAAATAGTGGAGAGTCGATGGAGAAAATGGTTGATATCCTATATATAGGAAATAGTTTGTGGGTGATAAGCTGAAGGTATGGGTCTACAAGAGCAGAAATTCTCTCTGTGTGGGCACAGTAACTGGCCACAGTGGGGGATCATGGGTGGATGGATAGGAGTGTGGGGAGTGGTAGGGGTGAGCAGAGACGTGGGTTGCAGGGAGAGGTTCTGGGATGGACCTAGGGATTTGAGGAGAGACTGGAGATCCCGATGGATTTCTGGAGCAGGGTCACTGTGGCAGAGTTTGTAGGTGGATGAATCTGACAGCTGGTGGAGCCTTCTGCCAGGTAATCCTTGCGGTTCAAAACAACAGTAGTGGAGCATTTGTCAGTAGGTAGGATTATAAGGTCAGGATCTACATCTACATCTACATCTACATACATTCTCCGCAATCCACCATACGGTGTGTGGCGGAGGGTACCCGTACCACAACTAGCATCTTCTCTTCCTGTTCCACTCCCAAACAGAACGAGGGAAAAATGACTGTGTATATGCCTCTGTATGAGCCCTTATCTCTCTTATCTTATCTTTGTGGTCTTTCCACGAAATATAAGTTGACGGCAGTAAAATTGTACTGCAGTCAACCTCAAATGCTGGTTCTCTAAATTTCCTCAGTAGTGATTCACAAAAAGAACACCTCCTTTCCTCTAGAGACTCCCACCCGAGTTCCTGAAGCATTTCCGTAACACTCGCATGATGATCAAACCTACCAGTAACAAATCTAGCAGCCCGCCTCTGAATTGCTTCTATGTGCTCCCTCAATCCGAACTGATAGGGATCCCAAACGCTCCAGCAGTACTCAAGAATAGGTCGTATTAGCATTTTATAAGCGGTCTCCTTTACAGATGAACCACATCTTCCCAAAATTCTACCAATGAACCGAAGATGACTATCCGTCTTCCCCACAACTGCCATTACATGTTTGTCCCACTTCATATCGCTCTGCAATGTTACGCCCAAATATTTAATCGACGTGACTGTGTCAAGCGCTACACTACTAATGGAGTATTCAAACATTACGGGATTCTTTTTCCTATTCATCTGCATTAATTTACATTTATCTATATTTAGAGTTAGCTGCCATTCATTACACCAATCAGTTTTCACGTGGTGGATTGCGGTTCCTTCCATGGATATAAGGTTAGTTTGCATGTTGAGGGATTTGGGGAATGATGAGGAGGCAAGGTTTGAAATTAAGAATTTCTGCAAAGTTAACCGAATGTGATTAGGGGAGTGTGGAGTGGATCACAGTTGGATGGAGCAGTGAACTGAGTCTGGCAGGGTTCAGCATTGCTATTTGGTTGAGTCTGATTGGTAAGGTTGGTGGTGACAGTGTTTTTCCACTGTAGGGACCAGGAGAAAGAGAGGAGGTCTTTAGCAGGACCTGCTTGATTGAATTTGAGGGTGGGGCATAGGTTGAGGCCTTTGGAAAGGACTGATACTTCTGCAGTGCTAAGGCTTGTGGGGCAAAGTTTCATGACTGTGTTTTAGATCTGTTTAGGTTCTGGATTCAGTATGGTGGTTGGAGGGAGTTTCTGAGGATGGAGTAAATGTAGTAGGCCTGTGAGACAGGGTTTGTCAGCTATGAGGGGACATGGAGGAGGTTTGGAGGTTGTAGAGGTGGTGGACAGTGGTAGTCTAAGGCTGGAGTAGGAAGTGAACAGACTGGAGAGTTTTTTGAGGTGACATAATGCATGCTGCTCTAGTTCAAGGAGGGCAAGGGTTTTAGTGTGTGATATGAGGTCCAGGAATTTGGGACTAAATAGCAGGAGAATTTTACAGATGGAGAGGAGGTAAGGAGGTTTGGTTGTGATTGATGTGGTTTTGCAGGCTTGTGTTGGTGAGTGTCAAGGATTGATGGAATTTGAACAGATGGAGGTCATTGTTGAAGGAAAGGTGGCAGCCGGAGATGGGTTATTTGATGGGGGAAGGGGGGGGGATGTAATTTGGGGGTATAACATGAGCCTAGCAACAATATAGGAACAGTATGTGGGACTCGGTTCTGACTAGGGGTAAGGAAACTTTTCTGTATTGATGCAGATGGAAGGAGCAAGGATCTATGGTGGAGGATAAAAATGCATAAAAATACATAAATAATGTAAAAATACAACCGAAAAATTTGCAAAAATACACCCAAAACATAGGAAAAGATGAAAGGTGTGAAGTAGGGGCAAACAAGATGAAATCTGAGGAAGTGACCGATATTAAAAAGAGAAAACCAACTGAAATTGTCGTGAAGACTGAGTGAACTCAAAGAAGAAATAAATTAATTATTGTAGCGAGTTTGTGGGTGGATATATGTGAAGAAGGGGGATAGCAGATGTGAGTAGATTCGGTGAAGGTGGTATGTGCGAACATCGAACTGGAATAAGAGTAGAAGGAATTGGGGGGGAGGGGGTAGATAGGATGAGATACAAGTCTGTGTGGAACAGGATGGTATGGGAAATGGCACATGAAAATATACAAGAGTGATGCAGGAAGAGTAATCACTTTGAAAGTATTGAATTAATGATATCATTTGGGCAATGGGGGACATGTGATGCTGCACCAACAATCGGCATGATCTTGTAGCCATGTGTTGTGCTTGGCCAAGACATTTGATAGAGTGTGGCTTGTAAATAGAACATGCAGTGCGGTTTGTAAGGTGACAAGAGAAACATAGGAAAGAAGAGGAGAAAGGATGGTCACTGAGTATAGTAATGTATTAGAAAATAGTAACAAAGGAAAACAGCACTGGGTTACCACATTCTCTGGATGCTGAGGGGCCACACTACAAGCAGCAGCACTTTATGAGAGAAGCAACCAGACGGGCAGGGAGCTGCAGGGCGGGGGGGGGGGGGGGGGGGGGTAAGGAGGAGGCTGGGGTGGGGAGGGGAAGGATAGCAAGATAGGAGTGGGGGACAGTCAAGTGCTGCTTGTGGGGCATACAGGGACGAGGTGGAGAGGGCTGGACAGTTAGGTGCAGTCGGGAGGTTAAATAGGTAATGAGGATTAGTGAAAAAGGAGACAGCAGGTGCATTGGTGGAGAAGAGGGCTGTGAAGTACTGGACTTGGAACAGGGAAGGGGCTAGATGGGTAAGGACAATGACTAACGCAGGTTGAGGCCAGGAGGGTCACGGGAACGTAGGATATATTCATCAGGTTACCTTCCAGTCAGAAGGCTGTTGCACTCAGTGCCTGTTATATTGACTTGTAAATAATAGATTTCAACTATCAGTTGTCATTTTTAAATTTTATTGGCAGATCTAGATTTCAGCTAGAGACTAGCCATTCTTAATGCACTATCATTTTTGATCAATGCATGTAATGCCTGTTGGTCGGGCTTCATCCACAGTTCACAGTTGGATATATTGCAAGGAGGGCTCCCATTGCGCAATTCAGGAAAGCTGGTGTTGGTGGTGAGGATCTAGATAGTACAGGCTGTGAATCAGTCAATGAAATGAAGAACATAGTTTTGTGATTTATTGTGCCTGTGTGACTCAGCATCTCCGCTATGTGGTATGTAACAACTATCCTTTTGATAATACTGTTGTGTTCCACCCTGGATTTTCCATTGTTGAAAGATGAGTTTTTAGACCATTATATGAAATTTGCGAAATGAGAAGGTATTTCTACAAGTGCTATGCATAACAGCATATGACTTGTAAGTCACAAAATCTGTACAGATGCTTTTCGTTGGATACAGCTTATTATACCATTATTGTAGCCATAAGTCAAGGAGATGGAAGTAGCTATGTACACAAAAAGTGGAATGAAGTTCCATGCTAGAAACCTAAACAAGTTCTGCATTGAAGAGCTGTCTGCTACATTTACATAATAGATTTGTAAGAATATAATTTAGCATTTTTGACAGTGTATGGTCTTCCCACAGTCATTCTTTCATTCATTTCCATATCCGGTCAGCATTTCCAGGAGGTAGCAACTCTGATGGCCTTGTTGTTTCCTTCAATCAGGTCATGTTTTGTGCAGGGTTGTTCAAGTTGAGGACAAATTAGCAGGTGGGCCGGATGTTGCATTGTTCTGCACTTGCAGGATGTATCTCCATCAGCTGGAAGAATGCCCCATTTTCACATGTTGCAAAGAGGAACGCCCACCCTAAGATGATAGAGCAATCTCCAGTTAGTGTAGGACAAGTCATTTCCTGGAGATAGCTCTTCCTTTACAGGGATATCAGGTGGTAGCTTGATCTTCCACCTGGTGATGCGGTTAGACTCTGGTGTTCACTCTAGGGGTTGAGTCCTGGCGATTAAGCTATTTTTCAACTTCAGTCAATGGACTGCAGCCTGATGATCATGCAGTGAATGTCAGGGATCATAAGTGTGCTTAGGCCTCTCTACATCAGCAGCAACAGCCCTTCTAATAGTGGGGGGAACTATTCCAACAATCAGGTAGATTTTATCGACTGGAGTTGGCTTCATACATTCTGATAAGACTCGGACGGTCTCATTGATTGCAATATCAACCTGTTTGGTGTGAGTTGATTCACTCCACACAGGTGAAGCATATTTTGCAGTGGACACACACTGCCATAATTCTCAGGACGGGAAAACTTGCTCCCTGGGCGATGGATGTGAGCTTCCTCAAGATGTTATTCCGTGAACTAACTTTCAGCTTGGTGTTATGGCAATGTTTCTTGAAGGACAGTGTTCATTCAAGGGTAACACCCAGATATACTGGTGTTGAACAGTGCTCCAGTCGTTTGCCTTGCCATGTAACGTCCAGTTCCCACCGGGCTTCTCTATTCTTCAAGTCAAATGAGCACACCTGAGTCTTGAGATTTGGCTTTAGATGATTGGCTTTGTAGTAGGAGCCAAGCGTATCTAACACAGAAGTCTTCTTTCCCTCTACTTCTTCGGACGTCTTTCCTTGAGCAGCCACTGCAGTATCGTCAGCATAGATGAAAATCCTGGGGAGGGGGAGTAATAGTATGGTGGGGCTAGTGGTCTGTGAAGTGCTGCAGGTTAGATGGTGGGCAGGGCAGAGGTGGGGAGGGGGGTGGGAGTAGCGGAAAAGGAGAGAAGTAAAAAGACTGAATGTGATGGTGGAATGACAGCTTTGTAATGATGGAATGGGGACAGAGAAGGGGCTAAATGGGTGAGGACAGTGACTAATGAAGGTTGAGGCCAGGAGGGTTACGGGAAAATGGGATATTTCATGTAATGGTCTAAGGAGACTGGAAAGACAAGGCACATTCCTTATCTTTCCAGTCTCCCACCACCTCCCAAAGTCCCACTGTCTGGCCGCAGAGAAGCATTCCCCTCGTAACTCAGTGTGACCCAGGACTGGAACAACTCAATTACATTCTTCTCCAGGGTATTGACTACCTTTCCTTGTGCCCTGAAATGAGAAATGTCCTGCCCCTTCCACAGTGGTATTCCACTGGCCACCAAATCTCCACAATATGCTTGTCCATCCTTATGCAACCCCTGCTCTGAAACCATGAGCTCGTGGCCCATACCCCTGTAATCAACCTAGATGCAAGACTTGTCCCATACATCCTCCCACCACCACCTACTCCAATCCAGCCATGAATGTCACCTATCCCATCAAAGGCAGGGCTACCTGTGAAACCTGTCACGTGATCTACAAGCTAAGCTGCAGCCACTGTGCTGCATTTTGTGTGGGAATGACAACAAACAAGCTGTCTGTCCGCCTGAATGGCCACTGACAAACTGTGGCCAAGAAACAAGTGGATCACCCTGTTGTTGAACACACTGCCAAACATGTGATCCTTCATTTCAATGATTGCTTCACAGCCTGTGCCATATGGATCCTTCTCACCTAGACCAGCTTTTCTGCACTGTGCAGGTAAGAACTCTCCCTGCAATACATCCTACATTTCTGTAATCCTCGTGGACTCAAACTTCATTAGTCACTGTCCTCAACTGTCTAGCCCCTTCTCTGTTCCCATTCCAGCACTACACAGCCATCATTCCACCATCATAATCAGTCTTTCCACTTCTCGTCTTTTCTGCTACCCCTCCCCCCCCCCCCCCCCCCCTCACATCTCCCCTGGTTGCCATCTAACGTAGAGCGCTTCACAGTCATCCAGCTCCACCATACTATCCCTACCCCGCACTGCCCCTGCCTCCTCATTACCACCATCCAGTCTCCACTCCCATCATGCACTGATGCTGTGCTTGCAGTGTGCTTTCAGTTGCCTGAGACTGCAGTTTTGTGTGTGTGTGTGTGTCTACATCTATTGTTGATGAAGGCCTTAAAGGCCGAAAGCTTTATTTATTTGTGACAGACTTTTTGTTGTGCCTATCTGTGACTCAGCATCTCCGCTATATGGTGAGTAGCAACTTTCCTTTTCATAAGATTGTTACATTCCATCCTGGATTTTCCAGTTGTGGTTTGTTCCACAAATAACATTCCCAACAAGAATAGAAGAGCTTAGCACATCAGTTCATAATTTATTTCAGATGATGTTAAACTCATATAATTGACCAGTGAATTCAATGAATTCTTCCTAACAGTCACTGAAATCACAGGAAGCAAAATCATCAGTCAGTGGCAAAGCCATTAGGAGTATTTAGAAAGGCATTGCATACTACACCAGGAGACATGACTTTTTCTAAGCAAATTGTCAAAGAGATTACAATAATTATTCTATCTCTGAAAATCTGTAACTTGTATGAGTATGATGCTATTTCAATGAAAGTAACGAAGTCTAGTCATAGGTGTATTAACTGGGTTGCCATTGTGAGTAGGTGATGAGTTAAAGGGTACTTCCTGAAAGACCGATATATGCACTAGTAATTCCTATTTATAAAAGTTGAGATTAGCAAATGATCTCTAACTATAAACCCATATCCTTTCTCCTCATATTTCAAAAATTAGAGAGAATGTGCCTGATAACACAATACTTTTGTGTCATTAACTTTTTAACAGCAACAATAACAACAACGACCTCTAAGAGTTCTCTGCAGAGAAAGTAATACAAATGTAAAAAAAATTAAGTTATAATAGAACAAAACAAGACATTTAGCACAAGGGTGTTTTCTGCGATCTTGCCTAGCTCTTAGATTGTGCAGACCATGAAATTATACTAGGGAACTAAAATTTTATGATATTAAAAGCATCCCTGATGGACTCATATCTTAACAATAGAAGACAGAGAGTGACATTAACAAATAATATCACAGGAATGAAACTAAATTCAGATTGGGGAAATATTAAATATGATTTCATCTAAAGTTTGGTCGTAGGTCCTCACCTGCTCTTAGCCTAAATATATGATTCACAAGGTACATAGGAGGGCTCATCAAAAATCTGTGATATTTGCTGATAACACTGGTATACTGATAAAGGCTTAAAACTGTGTCACAGCGAACAGCTTAACTCATAGTTGTACCCATATTAGGCAAAGCCAGATGATTGTAAAAGACATGCATGTTGAAAATATCAGCTGGCACATGTTGATTGAGGCACTATGTGTGATATTTTCAGCTTTCTGGATGGATACTAAAATGGGGTGGCACTAACATGTGTCAATCAAAAGCTCAATTCTTTCTGCTTTCTACCTAAAAATCTTTCCTAATGCATTGATTTTCTGATGGGAGTCTGGGATACGTACAGTCTATACTGCCTTATGGCATAATCTTCTAGAGCACTGCATTAAGGTCAGAAAGATATTTATACTGTAGACACCTGCAGCAAGATTTTTTTGTAAAGTTGATAATTGAATCTCTTGCAAAAACTCTCTTCAGGGACAATGAGATTCTTACACTGACATGCCAGTACATATTGTTCTCGTAGTATTTGTGGTTGGTAATAAGTATTCATCCAGGATGAACTGAAATCCATAACTACAATTTATTTATTTACATATTTCTTTTTAAAATCTACAAAGGTTGTTGCAGGAGGCTTGTTTTGTTTGCAGTAATGTGCCACAACTAATTTTAAACTGATTATTTGTTCTGCACAGCTGCTCCATTGGCTGAGGCCTTCCCAGAATTCACCTTCTTCTTCTAGTTGTTGTCTAATCCTACCATATTAAATCCTGGAGGAAATCTTACATGTACAGTTTTAAGAGAGATATACCTCTCCAGTTATCTGGGTGGCTATCTCCTTTTGAGTGTGGAGTGGGTGGATTATAACTGTAGTCAATGTTCATGGACCTTTTCATTTGCCCAAAATTTTTTTATGCAGCCTTGTGCAGAGGTCACAAAACTGTGTGTCTGGCACATTTCTAATTTTCTGTGAAAACCTGTACTTCTCTGAATACCTTGTAGTCTTTCAACTCCTTGAGTGCTGCATCCATCTTTTGCATTGTAGGGAGTTTATGAGTTTCAGGGTTAATCTTTACTGGGATGTTTGGGTTAATTTTTAAAAGTATCCTATGTTCTTCAGAGTTTTAATATTTATTGAATGATTCTGGCATTTTCCATGTTTTTAATGTTCCATTTTTCTGTCCCCCATTTTCAGATTTAATATGGTGCTACATTTTCACAGTTATCTTCCAAAGATTTTGTAATAATCTTGGGAATTGGTATTATTGTAATTTTGTTCTATTGAGTTGATTACATATTTCTGATATTGTCTCTTGATTTGCCTGATATTTTAGTGGATCTTTTTCTAACGTTTTCTGGTTGATGTCATCTTCGTTTCTTATGGGCTTCAGATTTTATGCATTTCTTTATGAATTTTGTTACATTATGACGTCAGCCAAGCTTGCCTTTGATATGGGTTCAAGGAGATACATTTTAACTTGTTGTTTGACAATTGATATCACTGCTTCAAGATTGTTCATTTGTTTTTCACTCCACTATCCTTTGCTTCATGAATTTTTTAATCTTCATCATTAATGTGTTTACCACCTTGTGCAGAACCATATATGATAAAATAACTGACAGCATTCCTTCTGTGACCAAATGTACTTTTAGACTGCGGAATTGCAAAATACCAATTTGCCAGTCCAAAACAGCATTCAACTCCATGGAGTTGCCGTGTTATTGTTGTCGCTGTCTTCCATTTGAACATTGGTTCTATGTAGCTCTCCATGCTACTCTATCTTGTGCAAGCATATTCATCTCTGAATAACTATTGCAAGCTACATCCTTCTGAACCTGCTTACTGTAATCATCTCTTGATCTCCCTCTTCCTTCCATTTTTTTTTTTTTTTTTTTTTTTTGTTTTGTTTTTTTGGAAGGTTCTTTGTAGTTGAAAGACTCTAGCAAGGAGACATAAGCCATGGTGTAATTTTATGAACTGTGTCTCATAAAAGGAATGAATTTGAACTTTTTGCAGTCATAACTCTGTATGTATATCATCAGAGTTCCTCCATATTGATTCATGCACTGATCCAGACCAGTTTATGCTATCACTAATGAACCATTTTAGTGCAGTGCACAGCTTGAACAGGCTGTCAAGTCCTTTTCTATTCATGTATTTGTCACTATGTGGATCATCATCATCACCTGGGATTCCTTCCAGGACATTGTGTGGTACTTTTCTGAACAATTTGCCTAAATCTGTTTCTGTTGTGGTAGGTTTTCTTTTGTTGGACAGACAAAAGGAATTCCAATTCAGAAGCTTTGAACTTGCATGTCTTTTGCTCATGACACAGCTCTCTGTACTGTAGCACATGATGAAGAAAGGAAAGTTTGAATGTGGTCAGTTTAGTTCTTAAAAGAACATTCTTACCCCACACAAGTCTTCGTTCTAGACTGAAGATTTTCTATCCTTTGGTTACAGTGTTGAGAACCTTAAGGTTGACACTTCCTTCACTTGTCAGAATGCAAGTAAGACATATGAAATTATGTCCATGGTTGATCTTCTTACCCTCCAATAACAGAGCTGTTGTTTGCTCAGTTGCATTGCCATGGTCTTTGTTTCACTCACAGTTAACCCAAACTCTTTTAACTTGATGTTCCACAGATCCAGTTTTCTGTGTACCCCCCCCCCCCCCCCCCCCTTTTCCCTTTTGATTTCACTCCAAATGCTAATGTGATGGATAGATACAAAGGCATAAAGACCCTTTTTTTCCATTTGCTTGATGTCCTTTGATGTGATACCCCTGAGTATGATGAAGAGTAGTGGGAAAGGGAACTGTCCTGTTGCACACCTCTTGTTGTTCAGAAGCACTTCTGTTTTTTATCAGTTATTTGTATGCTGGACTCATAATGTCCAGCAGAATCTGAATTTTTGTATTTAGAGAACTGGGGTCATTACATTTTCCCAAGCAGGTCCAAATTTTATACTTTGGCACACCCACATACACTTTCTCCAAATTGAAGAACACTGTTATCAGGTCTTATCCTTTCTACAATATTTTTCCATTATTTGCCTCCCTGCAAAGTAAATCCATGCTGTTCTTCTTCAAATCATGTTATAGGACCATTCTGAACATCTTTTCCAAAATCATTTCCAAGATCTGTAGGCAATGTTGTAATAAGGTGACCCTTCGGCGTACAGTTTTTTAATGAATACGTGTGTGGTCTTGAATGCCTTGATAATATTGGGGAATTATAGCATTCTTCCCATACTTGGTTCAGAGGGCGGTCTTAGCTGTAGGAAATTTGATCCAGCTCAATGCCTTGTGTGTGTTGTGATTGCTACGATCCTAATCTTCTGTGCCACATTTAAGGCTCCCCCACTTGTTACTGTTGTAGGAATTTCTCACATTGCAAAAGCATCATAAACCCATTATTGTTACTCCTTCAGTCAATTTACATGTAAAAATTTTAGAAAATGAATTGGCCATAACTAGGTAATTCTATCACAGTCCAGAGACTTGTTTGATGCAGCTCTCCATGCTACTCTATCCTGTGCAACGTTCTTCATCTCCCAGTACCTACTGCAACCTACATCCTTCTGAATCTGTTTAGTGTATTCATCTCTTGGTCTCCTTCTATGATTTTTATCCTCCACGCTGCCCTCCAATACTAAATTGGTGATCCCTTGATGCCTCAGAATATGCCCTACCAACCGATCCCTTCTTCTAGTCAAGTTGTGCCACAAATTTCTCTTCTCTCCAATTCTATTCAATACCTCCTCATTAGTTATGTGATCTATCCATCTAATCTTCAGCATTCTTCTGCAGCACTACATTTTGAAAGCTTCTATTCTCTTCTTGTCTAAACCATTTATCATCCACATTTCATTTCCATATATGGGTACACTCCATACAAATACTTTCAGAAACGACTTCCTGACACTTAAAGCTATACTCGATGTTAACAAATTTCTCTTCTTCAGAAATTCTTTCCTTGCCATTGCCAGTCTACAATTTATATCCTCTCTACTTTGATCATCATCAGTTATTTTACTCCCCAAATAGCAAAACTTATTTACTACTTTAAGTGTCTCATTTCCTAATATAATTCCCTCATCATCATCTGATTTAATTTGACTACATTCCATTATCGTCAATTGGCTTTTGTTGATTTTCATCTTATATTGTCCTTTCAAGATACTGTCTGTTCCTTTCAGTTGCTCTTTCAGGTCCTTCCCTGTCTCTGACAGAATTACAGTGTCATGGGCAAACCTAAAGTTTTTATTTCTTCTCCATGGATTTTAAATCCTACTCCAAATTTTTCTTTTGTTTCTTTTATTGCTTGCACAATATACAGATCGGAGATAGGCTACAACCCTGCCTCACTTCCTTCCCAACCACTGCTTACCTTTAGTACCCTGCGACTACCATCTGGTTTCTGTACACATTGTAAATAGCCTTTCACTCCCTGTATTTGACCCATGCCACCTTCAGATTTTGAAAGAGAGTATTCCAGTCAGCATTGTCAAAAGCTTTCTCCAAGTCTACAAATGCTAGAAATGTAGGTGTGCCTTTCCTTAACCTATCTTCTAAGGTAAGTCGTAGGGTCAGTATTGCCTTGCATGTTCCAATGTTTGTGCAGAATCCTAGCTGATCTTCCCTGAGGTCAGCTTCTACCAGTTTTTCCATTCATCTGTAAAGAATTCGCATTCAGTATCACTGAAGGATGGTATGCACAACCTCTTCTTTAAATTACACAGAAAAGCGTAAGTATTTGGCTAGTATATCACAAATTGCTTCTTATTAAAAATGAACATGAACTACCAACAATTATCTCATTGATCTCATCTGTTATCGCATCTTTGATTAAGGAAAGTTCCTGACTGTGTTGTAGGTCACTGGATGTTCTGAGTGGCAGGGATGATCACACCACACTTCATCATTATGATGACCGCAGGAGAAGTAGCTTCTCACCACGAAGGACCAGTGGGGCAAGTTCAGTCTCCGGTAAGAATATTTATTGTAGTACACAAAAAATATTAATTGTAACTATTAATATTGCACCTGACTACTTTCTCTTAGTCTTGTGGGACCGATGACCATAGCAGTCTGGTCCCTTTACTTCCACAAACAAACCAAATCTTAGTCTTGTGCGTAGCATATACCCTAATTTTATGTTTTAATTGTGCACCCTGACATACTTCTATTCTTGTTTATACATTTGCGTGGATATGAAATTTTTCTGGGTTTCCTTAAACAACAATTTTAAAATACCAATCTCAGTGCATTTTGGTGAAAGCTGCAATAAAGTAATTTGGTAACCAAAAATAGCATGGAAGCCTGTAATATACAGGGTGAATCTCAGATCCACAGGCAAAATGTTGAATATTTTTCAAGGATATTTTGTGAATAATTTAGGATCATTAGTTTCTAGTGGCTTATTACAAAGTTATTGCATTTCATTTAATTTCTTACCGCCACTTATTTTTATCTGTATTGCACTGAAAATATTTGCACAACAGTGAAGTGCAGATTTCAATGGGGAGTGCTGTGGGCCTTGTTTGGAAACAAACTTGTTCCAGCCATTCACGTATTTGCTGGTGACAACACACATGCCCATTTCACTGTTTGGCCTCAAGCTTGCATTCAGTACTGCTTGGTTCTGTAATGGGTTAGTTTTTCTGCCATTGTTGTATGTTAACAGTGATACACAACAGTATGGACAGGTTTGCTGATGAAGCCTTGGCAGCTAAGCATTATGCAGTATGGGTTCACTGAAGGCAGTGGAAGAACAACACAACAACACTGTGCTCAACTGCTCCCACATTGGTTGGTTGGTTGGTTTGGGGGAAGAGACCAAACAGCAAGGTCATCGGTCTCATCGGGTTAGGGAAGGACGGAGAAGGAAGTCGGCCGTGCCTTTTCAAAGGAAGCATCCCGGCATTTGCCTGGAGTGATTTAGGGAAATCACGGAAAACCTAAATCAGGATGGCCGGACGCAGGATTGAACCGTCGTCCTCCTGAATGCGAGTCCCGTGTGGCTCCCACATTGATAGCAACAACATCACAATACTTCTGCATTACACTGCATTTTCTGTTGTACCTGTTGGTGATTTTGTTCACTACTGTGAAGGTATTTTCACCAGAAGCAAATGTAGTTGGGGTATCAAATCGAGTAAACCATAATTACATTGTTACTCCATAACAAGCCACTGGAAATCACAGGCTTCTTATACCAAAATGTGCAGAAAATGTCTTTGAATAACCTCTGAAATTTTGTTGGTGTATTTCAGGCTCACCCTGTAGAGAATGTAAATTTTTACTGTTGATTTATCTAATCAGTTTTGTAGTCCTAGATGTCTTTCTAACTACCACCTAACACAGTTAAAAATAATAATTAAATACCAAAATTATTCATGGGAGAAATATTTATGTAACTACAAGGTTGATAATTTTCCAGGTTATGGTTCTGAAATGAGTGATCGTGACCGTGATCGTAGCCACAGTTATGATTCACAAGGTTTTCCTAGGGGTCACTGGAGATGCAGTCACCGCAAATGTGAGTCTCCCTGTTAGAATTTCACTACAGGGTGGAATATGTTAACAACTTTGCAATGTATAGAGTTTTCTGAATATCGGTTATTTATAGGCAAGTAATTTGGGGCTAATGCCTTCTTTGCCTTATGTGTAGAACCAAAATTCAATTTGTTTGAACCTCAAATGAAAACAGTAAGTTGATGGATGAAAGAAATGTATGAACAAAGAGCCATAAGTAGTAAATAGAGTTCTGTGCAGCAAAGTTTTTTGTATGTGGTATGGATTTTGATAAACCATGTCTTTAAGATACAATATTGATGAGGACCATGTAAGAAAATGCTAAGGTAATATGTAGAGCATGAAGACGAAGCAGACCAGTCTGCGACGGCTCACCTGAAGATGACTGGCAGGTGCCCAGTTGAAATATCATGCAATGTATTGAACAACGACCAGCTGCAAGCCCGAAATTTGTTTGAACAGTCAATTCACCGGGAAAATTTTAAAATTCAAATAATGTTTATATGGTTCACAAACAGGTGGCATACTTTAACATTTCCATGTTCGGATAATAAGTTGCCGTCTCTTCAATCTCAGAATAAATGATCAATACAGCAAGCCGCTTTTTTTTTTTTTTTTTCCATCAGTCTACTGACTGGTTTGATGCGGCCCACCACGAATTCCTTTCCTGTGCTAACCTCTTCATCTCAGAGTAGCACTTGCAACCTACGTCCTCAATTATTTGCTTGACATATTCCAATCTCTGTCTTCCTCTACAGTTTTTGCCCTCTACAGCTCCCTCTAGTACCATGGAAGTCATTCCCTCATGTCTTAGCAGATGTCCTATCATCCTGTCCCTTCTCCTTATCAGTGTTTTCCACATATTCCTTTCCTCTCCGATTCTGCGTACAACCTCCTCATTCCTTACCTTATTAGTCCACCTATTTTTCAACATTTGTCTATAGCACCACATCTCAAATGCTTCGATTCTCTTCTGTTCCGGTTTTCCCACAGTCCATGATTCACTGCCATACAATGCTGTACTCCAGACGTACATCCTCAGAAATTCCTTCCTCAAATTAAGGCCGGTATTTGATATTAGTAGACTTCTCTTGGCCAGAAATGCCTTTTTTGCCATAGCAAGTCTGCTTTTGATGTCCTCCTTGCTCCGTCCGTCATTGGTTATTTTACTGCCTAGGTAGCAGAATTCTTTAACTTCATTTACTTCATGACCATCAATCCTGATGTTAAGTTTCTCGCTGTTCTCATTTCTACTACTTCTCATTACCTTCGTTTTTCTCCGATTTACTCTCAAACCATACTGTGTACTCATTAGACTGTTCATTCCGTTCAGCAGATCTTTTAATCCTTCTTCACTTTCACTCAGGATAGCAATGTCATCAGCGAATCGTATCACTGATATCCTTTCACCTTGTATTTTAATTCCACTCCTGAACCTTTTTTTTATTTCCATCATTGCTTCCTCGATGTACAGATTGAAGAGTAGGGGCGAAAGGCTACAGCCTTGTCTTACACCCTTCTTAATATGAGCACTTCGTTCTTGATCGTCCACTCTTGTTATTCCCTCTTGGTTGTTGTACATATTGTATATGACCAGTCTCTCCCTATAGCTTACCCCTACTTTTTTCAGAATCTCGAACAGCTTGCACCATTTTATATTGTCGAACGCTTTTTCCAGGTTGACAAATCCTATGAAAGTGTCTTGATTTTTCTTTACCCTTGCTTCCATTATTAGCCATAATGTCAGAATTGCCTCTCTCGTCCCTTTACTTTTCCTAAAGCCAAACTGATCGTCACCTAGCGCATTCTCAATTTTCTTTTCCATTCTTCTGTATATTATTCTTGTAAGCAGCTTTGATGCATGAGATGTTAAGCTGATTGTGCGATAATTCTCGCACTTGTCAGCTCTTGCCATCTTTTCTGAAATTCAGATGGTATCTCGCCACACTCATATATTCTACACACCAACATGAATAGTCGTTTTGTTGCCACTTCCCCCAATGATTTTAGAAATTCTGATGGAATGTTATCTATCCCTTCTGCCTTATTTGACCGTAAGTCCTCCAAAGCTCTTTTAAATTCCGATTCTAATACTGGATCCCCTATCTCTTCTAAATCGATTCCTATCTCTTCTTCTATCACATCAGACAAAACAAATCTTCACCCTCATAGAGGCATTCAATGTATTCTTTCCACCTATCTGGTCTCTCCTCTGCATTTAACAGTGGAATTCCCATTGCACTCTTAATGTTACCACCGTTGCTTTTAATGTCACCAAAGGTTGTTTTGACTTTCCTGTATGCTGAGTCTGTCCTTCCGACAATCATATCTTTTTTGATGTCTTCACATCTTTCCTGCAGCCATTTCATCTTAGCTTCCCTGCACTTCCCATTTATTTCATTCCTCAGCGACTTGTATTTCTGTATTCCTGATTTTCCCGGAACATGTTTGTACTTCCTCCTTTCATCAATCAACTGAAGTATTTCTTCTGTTACCCATGGTTTCTTCACAGCTACCTTCTTTGTACCTATGTTTTCCTTCCCAACTTCTGTGATGGCCCTTTTTAGAGATGTCCATTCCTCTTCAACTGTACTGCCTACTGCGCTATTCCTTATTGCTGTATCTATAGCGTTAGAGAACGTATCTCGTCATTCCTTAGTACTTCCGTTTCCCACTTCTTTGCGTATTGATTCTTCGTGACTAATGTCTTGATCTTCAGCCTACTCTTCATCACTACTATATTGTGATCTGAGTCTATATCTGCTCCTGGGTACGCCTTACAATCCAGTATCTGATTTCGGAGTCTCTGTCTGACCATGATGTAATCTAATTGAAATCTTCCCGTATCTCCCGGCCTTTTCCAAGTATACCTCCTCCTCTTGTGATTCTTGAACAGGGTATTCGCTATTACTAGCTGAAACTTGTTACAGAACTCAATTAGTCTTTCTCCTCTTTCATTCCTTGTCCCAAGCCCATATTCTCCTGTAACCTTTTCTTCTACTCCTTCCCCTACAACTGCATTCCAGTCGCCCATGACTATTAGATTTTCATTCCCCTTTACATACTGCATTACCCTTTCAATATCCTCATACACTTTCTCTATCTGTTCATCTTCAGCTTGCGACATCAGCATGTATACCTGAACTATCGTTGTTGGTGTTGGTCTGCTGTCGATTCTGATTAGAACAACCCGGTCACTGAACTGTTCACAGTAACACACCCTCTGCCCTACCTTCTTATTCATAACGAATCCTACACCTGTTATACCATTTTCTGCTGCTGTTGATATTACCCGATACTCATCTGACCAGAAATCCTTGTCTTCCTTCCACTTCACTTCACAGACCCCTACTATATCTAGATTGAGCCTTTGCATTTCCCTTTTCAAATTTTCTAGTTTCCCTACCACGTTCAAGGTTCTGACATTCCACGCCCCAACTCGTAGAAAGTTATCCTTTCGTTGATTATTCAATCTTTTTCTCATGGTAACCTCCCCCTTGGCAGTCCCCTCCCAGAGATCCGAATGGGGGACTATTCCGGAATCTTTTGCCAATGGAGAGATCATCATGAGACTTCTTCAAATACAGGCCACATGTCCTGTTGATACACGTTACGTGTCTTTAATGCAGTAGTTTCCATTGCCTTCTGCATCCTCATGTCATTGATCATTGCTGATCTTCTGCCTTTATGGGCAATTTCCCACCCCTAGGACAAGAGAGTGCCCTGAACCTCTGTCTGATCCTCCGCCCTCTTTGACAATGCCGTTGGCAGAATGAGGCTGACTTCTTATGCCAGAAGTCTTCGGCCGCCAATGCTGATTATTTATCAAAATTTAGGCAGTGGCGGATATCTAACCCGGGACCGAAGACGTTTTTGATTATGAATCAAAGACACTACCCCTAAACCGGTATCTCTGTGTAATGTCTTGTCTGTATAGACGTGTATCTGTTGTCTTTAAGATCCCTTCGCCTTCACACATAAGTCTATACAGTAAAGTAAGGCCCTCCCAGTTCTTGGCTGATCCGTGATAAGACAGGCAAAAAATTAGACTAATGGAGGATTATTAGTATTATCTCTATTTTCATTTGCTCTCTCTCTTTCTCTCCTTTATCTATGTACAGTTTTTGATATAATATTTCATTACGTGGTGTAGTGATAAAAAGAATCAGCCAAATAGAATCTTTGGTGGAGTCCTTTGTCTTGGTAATCATTTGCTGGCTTGCTGTAAGAGATCTTTACATTTATTATTACTGTTAAACACTGCAGTCAGTCGGGAGAATCAATTGTTTGGACAATTTGTTCTTTTTATGAAAGATTGCGAATTCCAGATGTGAACGAAGCCTTTTTGGACGATTTAACACAGACTCAGTGATTGCAGGCTCTCTTCGACACAACTGAAACTTCCCCACTAATTACAGGGCCAACGTGATCAACAAATGATTCAGAAAAAACTCATTCGTTCATTCACTCCAGAACAAAAGAGTCACAAACCTTATTTGTGGAGGAAATCGTGTATTAAATCCATCTCCTTTACATGTCCAGATCTCCAGTGATTCCACGCCTTAATTATTTTCCTTTTACAATCTCTTTCTCTTCAAAACAAACCACTAGCGGCACAAATGTTAATTGGCTCGCTTTAGCGAGAAGAAAAGCAGAATATGTATCTCTCAGAAACATTTCAGTTCCTCCACAGATACTCCAGAAGCTGTCCTAGTTCCCCTCTAACAACCATGGAGAATGCATATATGCATCTCTGTTATTTCAAAGAATACATGCACTAGAAAATACTTTGGCGTCAACAAGTTGTCGCCACCTATATTACGAGAAAATCAGATCAGATAAATTTTCCAAGGTGAATGAATGTGGATGGTTTGATTGAAAATGATTAATTGGTGCATGGTAGAGGGTATTTGCTGTGGGGACATTACAATGACCCTCGCAGCAAGGCGAAGTTTGTGAGCCTAATTTTGATTTACCAAACACACTTCGCAAGCTGTCTATTAGTGTGGGTAACCCGGAAGTGATGAGGGTCAGTCCTCCGATTGAAAAAAAAAAAAAAATTATGTATAAGACAGACGAAGAAAAGAAACATTGAAAACAGAAGAAATGAAGAGACAGGTACCACGGCTGTATTGCTTTTATGTGCATCAAGGTGTTATGTCTGCTGTGCACAACCAAGGAAGATGATCTTTCATGAAACTATTATCAGGGTCTACCCATTTGGGAACTTTCTTAAGCAGGGAAACCTTGGAAAACCTCTTAAGTCTAGACCCCAGCCTGCGGTACATGGATGATAGGAAAGCTTACAGAAGAGAAAAAATAATTTTTAAATTGATCTCTAAAGGAAAGATAGGGATAGATTTATATAACAATTTGGAGAAGAGTGATTTGTGCCTCTAGGACAATATCTTGCGGTGCTGAAACTCCCCCAGATCTTGCATGTCTCCGACGTCCTAATTTGTAGTCGGTCTCCTATGAGGCCCACAATGGGAAGAGTAGAAGGGACAGAGATACCAGATTTTACATGCAACATTCACTCCAAAAGAATTAGCAATGACCGAAAGGGAAACTCTTCCTGTAAAAGAACTGGTGAGGTTGCACCGTCCAAGATTCTCCTTTTTGAAAACAAAATCCCTATGGCTTCATGCATCCTTTTTCTTATGATGTACTGCAAGGAATTTATCCATTGACTTAAGTTTTCCATTTATCAATTGACTAATGCTGTTCCCGAAAACATCATAATATTTACTCTAGTTTGAATTTTCTTTTGGACTTCGCATATCACTTAATCACCACTTGTGCTTATAAGTCCAAAAATTCTGACACATTTTCTGTCAGTGATTTACTCTTCGTAATTTGAAGGATTCATGCAACGTGCAGTAGATTTTGTATTCAAATCATCGAATAATGGAAAGTGTGGTTCATTTTATACAAGGACATAATCCATCATTTCCTTGAAAAGTCATATCATTTATCTATACTCATAAAATTTTATCCTAAATACATATATTTCTCCACTTGATTGCTGTAATGTAAAAGTTATTAGTGGCGAGGAATGTGGATTCACTTCTTTCATTTATTCTCTGATTCATCCAGCATTCATACATGCACATATACGGGAATGGATTTTCAAACAAAATTCCAAAGTGAACAAGACCCATTAAATAACTACTAATTCTATGAATATTAACTTCTTTTGACATTCAACAATAAATCAAGAACTCTTAACCTCTAATTATGACACTTTTTTGAAGTTGAGCATCAATCCGTTTCCCCTCGCGTTTGATGCGAGTCTCTTACAAAGCATATCTGTGTCGTCTATATCGATTCTAACTCTCGCGCCGATGTCAATTGTTTTGCATGGGAAATTATCTTTGCGGTGTTAACTGTCACTCATGATTCACTGCCTAAACGCATCACTTCACACGTTTACACATCTAAGCGTGCACTTGAAATTATATATGAACATTCACTGGGAACCTCTTTTGATTATGCAGCGTCATTTTCGGGAAATATTTCTTTCTTCTTGAAGGTCATTCAGATCCTTTATAATTCTTGATGACATTAGCAATGCTAAAGTTCTAGGTTTACTCAAACACAGGTGAAGACTATCTCCACTATCTTCTTTACAGCACTCAATAGTTATGGTTATTCACTATTTCTACAATCTGTGTTACTGATTAATTATTTCAGTTTAAAGTTTTCTAACACTAAACACACTCAGTTTATTGTTATGTTTTTACGAGCGTTCATCTCTGTCACTCACAACACCACTCATCCCTATCTTCTAATCTTCATTAGATTTTTTCAAGTCATTATGGGAAAATAACCCTTTAATTTTGTTAGATCCTGGGTATGCTAACAGATAAGCCCCAGGGTTCGGAATTTGTAGAATGATGTATGATCCAGTATATAATAACTCCCATTTCTTTATACTCTTCTTTATTAAGGATGATTTGGTATGTCTTCTGACTAGTACCTTCTCTCCGACGTGGTACGCCTGTACCCTCTTGATTAATTTGTCATATTGTTGTTTTCTCTGATCAGCCTTTTGCATCATATTTATGATGGCTTGTCTTATTTTTTCTTCCCAAGGCATCTCAGTTTCCTGAGTTTTGGGCATATGTTCAGTCCAGAAGTTTTCTTCTTTTGCCTCGAACATCAATTCATGAGGTGTATAACCAGTTGAGGAGTGGGGCATGTTGTTGTATGTCTGCTCAAATTCTTCCACATAATTTGCCCACGCAGTCTGCTTATTATGGCAATAGGTCCTCATAAAGCGATTGAACTCTCTAAAAATTCTCTCAACCAAATTGCCTTGTGGGTGGTAAAATGCTGTTAGTATGTGTTTCACACCGACTTGAGACAAAGCCTGTTTCCATCGGAGTTCCGTGAATATCTTAGCGTTGTCTCTTATTATCGCCTTAGGTATACCAACATGTGGAAGATAATCTCTTGTCAATCTTATTACAATTACTTTGGCTGTAGCCGCCTTTATCGGGTATAGCTTTACGTATTTCATACACACATCAAGAAATGCCAACACATATCTAACACCTCCTCTTGAAGTAGGTAACGGTCCACACAGATTGCATGAAATTAATTCTTTTGGTTCTCAGACTAATATAGAGCATAATGGGTGCTTACTCCCTTTTAAACCCGGCTTTGCTTATTGACAGATTATGCATTTCTTCAAGACCTCATGCACTCTGCACTTTATGTTGGGAAAACAACAGTACACACTTATCTTGTCTGCACATTTTGTTGCATCGAAATGTCCCCAGGTTACATGGGTGAACCATACGAGTTTCTCTATTTGCGCCTCAGGTATACAAACACACCAAGGGACTTTGTTTGGCCTTCCACAGCGGAAAAATTATACGCCATTTACCAGCTTGTAATAATTTGCCATCTGATCTGAAGGTTGCTGTTGTAACCTTTGAATGACACTTCCCCATTGAGCATCTCTTTTTTGTAACTGTGCCATATGCGCACACAAATTGACGTAGTATGTCTTATATGGATTTTCCTGCAGCAGCAATACAGAGAATTCTGAGTTATTATTTACTTCAATCTCTTTAGTCAAACCCTGTGGTGACCTTGATAGAGCGTCAGCAATAATGTTTTGCTGTCCTGATACATGCACGATCTTAAATTGGTATTGTTGCAGAGCGAGAGTCCATCTAGCCAGTCTGGGGTGTAACAGTTTACACATTTCTAAAAATGTTAATGATTGATGATCACAATATTCGACAGTCTTCGACCCATATAGATAATTATGAAATTTTTTAAATCCCCAGATGACCGCAAGAGCCTCTAATTCTGTCGTCGTGTAAGTTCATTCACAGTTGGACAAAACACGACTAGCAAACACAATAGGACAGAAGGTGAGTTGTCCATTTATTTTGCGTACTTGGGAAAGGCATGCTCCAATACCCACATGGTACAAAAGCGGTGCATTTACTAATTGCTTCTTTATCTCTTCGAATGCTTCTTTACACTCTAATGACCAGAGCCAGGGCACATCCTTCTTCAACAGACTATTTAGAGCTGCTGCGTTCATCATCTGATTTGTTATAAATCTTCTAAAAAATGAGGCAAGCCCCATAAATCCTTTTAATTGCCTCCTATTCCTGGGTATTGGAAACTTACTAATTGCAATTAGCTTCTTCTTGGTTGGTAAAATTCCCTTTGCGTCAATTATATGCCCCAGGAACTTGATTCTGTTTACTGCAAAATGGGATTTCTCTAGGTTAGCAGTTATTCCCGTGGTTTTGAACATGTCCAACACTCGGTTCAGTAAGGTAATATGCTCCTCCCAAGTTTTCGATGCAATAAGCAAATCATCAACAAACACTGTTGTCCTGCTTCTGAGTTCCTGGCCTAGTGCATAACCTAGAGCTGCTATAAAGATTCCAGCACTAATGTTGAGTCCAAAAGGAACTACGGTGAATTGGTAACTTCTTCCAGGATAAATGAAAGCCGTATACTTCCTTGATGACTCATCCAGCTTGACTTGCCAATAAGAGCTTCGCAAATCAATGCTCATCAAATACACTCCTGGAAATTGAAATAAGAACACCGTGAATTCATTGTCCCAGGAAGGGGAAACTTTATTGACACATTCCTGGGGTCAGATACATCACATGATCACACTGACAGAACCACAGGCACATAGACACAGGCAACAGAGCATGCACAATGTCGGCACTAGTGCAGTGTATATCCACCTTTCGCAGCAATGCAGGCTGCTATTCTCCCATGGAGACGATCGTAGAGATGCTGGATGTAGTCCTGTGGAACGGCTTGCCATGCCATTTCCACCTGGCGCCTCAGTTGGACCAGCGTTCGTGCTGGACGTGCAGACCGCGTGAGACAACGCTTCATCCAGTCCCAAACATGCTCAATGGGGGACAGATCCGGAGATCTTGCTGGCCAGGGTAGTTGACTTACACCTTCTAGAGCACGTTGGGTGGCACGGGATACATGCGGACGTGCATTGTCCTGTTGGAACAGCAAGTTCCCTTGCCGGTCTAGGAATGGTAGAACGATGGGTTCGATGACGGTTTGGATGTACCGTGCACTATTCAGTGTCCCCTCGATGATCACCAGTGGTGTACGGCCAGTGTAGGAGATCGCTCCCCACACCATGATGCCGGGTGTTGGCCCTGTGTGCCTCGGTCGTATGCAGTCCTGATTGTGGCACTCACCTGCACGGCGCCAAACACGCATACGACCATCATTGGCACCAAGGCAGAAGCGACTCTCATCGCTGAAGACGACACATCTCCATTCGTCCCTCCATTCATGCCTGTCGCGACACCACTGGAGGCGGGCTGCACGATGTTCGGGCGTGAGCGGAAGACGGCCTAACGGTGTGTGGGACTGTAGCCCAGCTTCATGGAGACGGTTGCGAATGGTCCTCGCCGATACCCCAGGAGCAACAGTGTCCCTAATTTGCTGGGAAGTGGCGGTGCGGTCCCCTACGGCACTGCGTAGGATCCTACGGTCTTGGCGTGCATCCGTGCGTCGCTGCGGTCCGGTCCCAGGTCGACGGGCACGTGCACCTTCCGCCGACCTCTGGCGACAACATCGATGTACTGTGGAGACCTCACGCCCCACGTGTTGTGCAATTTGGCGGTACGTCCACCCGGCCTCCCGCATGCCCACTATACGCCCTCACTCAAAGTCCGTCAACTGCACATACGGTTCACGTCCACGCTGTCGCGGCATGCTACCAGTGTTAAAGACTGGGATGGAGCTCCGTATGCCACGGCAAACTGGCTGACACTGACGGCGGCGGTGCACAAATGCTGCGCAGCTAGCGCCATTCGACGGCCAACACCGCGGTTCCTGGTGTGTCCGCTGTGCCGTGCGTGTGATCGTTGCTTGTACAGCCCTCTCGCAGTGTCCGGAGCAAGTATGGTGGGTCTGACACACCGGTGTCAATGTGTTCTTTTTTCCATTTCCGGGAGTGTATTTGACATGCTGGAACCGTTGTATAAGGTCGTCTATGTTTTCCGGATGTGTCCTCACTGGAATTATGATTTTATTTATTTCTCTGGCATCGAGTACCAGACTAACAGCCCCATTTCGTTTTGGCACGACTAACAATGGGGAGCAGTATGGACTTGTAGAGGGTTCGATCAAACCCCATTTCAACATGCGATCTACTTCCTTTTGAACTTGAGCCTTTAACCTCCAGGGAACAGGATAGAAAGTTCTACAATACGTTTCGTGCGGCTTAACGTAGAGATGGCATATGTATCCCTTAATAACTCCTGGCCTTTTATCAAAAACGTTTTCATACGTTAAGAATAATTCATTGAGCTGCTTCTTCTGATCTTCGATAATGCAGTCTGATTCATTTAACTTTTCAAACACTAATTGACCAAAATCTTCTTTGACTTGGAACTCATTAATGACGTGCTGTTTAGAATTTTGGGTCGTCCTGATTACTTGCACACTGATCCCACAATTATATTTTCTCGTAAGGCTCTTTTTTTTTTTTTTTACAACTCCAACTCAATTTCTTGTTTATTAACATTCAACCAAATTTTTCCTGTTTTGAAATCTATTCTGCATCCGCATTGACGTAGGCTGTCGACTACCAAATTTTTCACAACAAGGAATGTGCTTAATATTGATACATTTCCGAATTCCACACCAAGTACTGACTGCACCTTTACATTAGCCGATCGAGCCCCAACGGCGCCTATTATTCTGCAATTTTGAACTGGAAAAACTGGTACTCATCTTATATTTATGATCCTGTTGAATAGTGCCTCCGAAATAACATTGTGGTTGCAGCTGTGTCTAAAACCACCACTATAGGTACGGTCTCCATAATGACTTGCACTTCGGCTACTGCCACCTGTTTCTTATCCTCATCTTGTGGTTCATCTGCCAGTAATCTTCCATCATTATATGTTAGCATGAGTGCATGTATCCTGTTGCTCCTCAACCAATTGTTGACCACTCCTCCGGGGCACGAGTGGGTCCTTATGAGTTTGTTGGATTTTGATTTGTCTGCTGGTTGACATCATGCATCACTTCGGTAAATACCTGTTGATTCATAGATGTCCGTCCCCACTGATGTTAGCTATTTGAATTCATTCCTCTCGGTTGATTCCAATTTCTATTATTGTTATTATTCCAGGCTTGGGGTCTGAAATTTCTTTCGTTCCCCCACATGGGGTTGTGTCTTTTCCCGTTCCTGTTGTTCCTTGAATAGCCCCTCGCAAGACCATTGCCGGGATTACTATTGAGATTTTGAGGGGTTCCTCCATTATTTAGCAATTTCTGTTCATGCCTTTTAAGTGTCGATTGATCGCCATTGGTATAACCCATACTTCCACCTTGCCTACCGTTTGGTGGAGGCTCTATCACCCTATATTAAAATCTGTTATTACGGGCTTTCTGGTTGTTCTCTTCAATAATATCTATATGGTCTGACATCGTAAGGAACAACTCCAAGTCTTTGTCGTTGCCGTAAATCAATTGATTCCGGATGCTAGTTGGTAGTCTTGCCTTAAGTATGTTTATTATGTCTGGCAAGGGCATAGATCTGCCCCAGTATCTCATTTTATTTATATATTTTTCGAAATACCTTCTAAGGCTTCCTTTCGAAAAGGAGAAAGGCTCTGGGTAGAGCACCTCCTGCCTTAGGCGTTCCTGTACCCCTTCTGACCAGAACTTTGCTAAAAACGCCTTCTCAAAATCGTCATATGTCGGGCAAACAGAAGTCATGTCCGAGGCCCAGATCGCCCCTGAACCTTGTATATATCCTGTAACAAAACTGATCTTCTGCCACTCCAACCAATTTCTGGGTAGCACTCCTCTGAAACTTCGAATAAAAACAATTGGATGGACCCCCCTTTTGTCAGGGTTAAAAGTCTGGAATTGCCGATGCTTTATCATTTTTTCTTCAGCATGGCAAAGGCTTTCGTAATCTCCGGTAGATAAGAATTGATGCGAACAACCAGCTTGTGGCAATTTAATGTTTGAATTACTTGCACAAGTCGTATTGTGTGCGAATGGGCAGTAACTGGCTTTATAGTTGTTGCCAACTTCTGCTGCTGCTCTGTATTCATTTGTTCTGAGCTTTGTTGTGAAGCGCGCATCGACTGTTCTATCGTTTGTTTCCAATGCTCAAAATCAGCACCTAAGAGCTGTCACACCTCCTCAAGTCCTTTCACAGACAAATTCTCTTCCTGTTTGCCAGATAAATTCTGGAATGCTGCCTTAACATTTTGCTCAATGTTTTCACACATTAACCTTTTGTTTTCTAATGTGTTTTCGAATAATTTACCCGTTAATACGTTAATTTGGTGGTCTATAACGTCTTGACACTCTGTCAGATGTTGAACGCTTTCCTTTATGTTAGTCTGTGTACGTGCCAATTCAGGAAGTTGCGCAATTGCACATGCCGTGGCGTCTTGCTTTTGTACTAATTGCGGAACCATTTCCATTTGTTCCCATACAGTATCTATCTTAATAGCCACATACTCCTTCATTTCGACATGTACACGCTGAGTAGATTCCTCACGTTGTGCTTTCACCAATTCTATTTGTGCAGTTAATTATCATTCCATCTCTTTGGCCTGATCTTTGAGTTCCTTGGTCTTCGCCTCTATCCGCTGCTCTAATTCGGAAAAACTGTCTTGTAACTGCTGCTTAATCTCAGTCTGGACTAATTTCATCTCTTCTTGAGCTTGAGTGACTGTCACTAATTGTGCTTTAATGTCAGTTTTCAGATTTTCCTTCCCTTCAGTAACTGAGGCAAATTTCGCATTAATGTCGGTTTTCAAAGTATTCATGCTCTTGGTTATCATTTGCATCTGTCTCATGATAATTACCAATGGATATAATCCCTGCTGTGTACTCGCTGTTACACCCACAGCCATGTCTACAGGGCGTTCTGTTGCGCTATCTGTAGCCATCGGTCGTACAACACTTCTTACTGCATCGTTATCAGTGCTAACAGCTGAAGGCTGATGCGTGCTGCTTTGCTCTGCTTGACTCATCCTAAACATTGCCCTAGTTAAAACCATATAAATGTTCTACTGTCACTAAATGTAACTTCCTTCACACAAGAGTACTTCTGTGTCTAATTTCTTAATGTACACATACAGATAAATGCAACTGGGACAGGTCAATCAAAACACTTCCTATATCTAACATGAACACAAATAATCAATGTTCAAATATCGAATAACACTAAATAAAAAAGCGTATACCTCAACAGTACTAGCAAGCTTTAATAATAAAAATATAGATCTGGCCTTTTCTCTGCGGCCAGCGTGCTGTCTTTCGCCTTTATATGTGGATCCTATCATATCACCTGCGAGTCTTTCCTCTCTTTTCCAAGCGTCAGTTAGGTTAGCTCGTTGTAGTTGACATGAAACAGAGAACAAAATTATTTTAGCAACGTCCAAAAATGTGTCCTGTCATGGATTGGCCATTTTAACATCTTAATGTTCGGATAATAAGTTGCCGTCTCTTCAATCTAAGAATAGATGATCAATGCAGCTAGCCGCTATCTCTGTGTAATGTCTTGTCTGTATAGACGTGTATCTGTTGTCTTTAAGATCCCTTCACCTTCACACATACGTCTATACAGTAAAGTAAGGCCCTCCCAGTTCTTGGCTGATCCGTGATAAGACAGGCGAAAAATTAGACTAATGGAGGATTATTAGTATTATCTCTATTTTCATTTGCTCTCTCTCTTTCTCTCCTTTATCTGTGTACAGTTTTTAATATAATATTTTATTATGTGGTATAGTGATAAAAGGAATCAGCCAAATAGAATCTTTGGTGGAGTCCTTCGTCTTGGTAATCAGCGACTGGCTTGCTGTAAGAGATCCTTACATTTATTATTACTGTTAAACACTGTAGTCAGTCAGGAGAATCAATCATTTGGACAATTTGTTCCTTTTACGAAAGATTGCGAATTCCAGATGTGTACGAAGCCTTTTTGGACGATTTAACACAGACTTAGTGATTGCAGGCTCTCTTCGACACAACTGAAACTTCCCCACTAATTACAGGGCCAACGTGATCAACAAATGATTCAGAAAAAACTCATTCGTTCATTCACTCCAGAACAAAAGAGTCACAAACCTTATTTGTGGAGGAAATCGTGTATTAAATCCATCTCCTTTACATGTCCAGATCTCCGGTGATTCCACGCCTTAATTATTTTCCTTTTACAATCTCTTTCTCTTCAAAACAAACCGCTAGCGGCACAAATGTTAATTGGCTCGCTTTAGCGAGAAGAAAAGCAGAATATGTATCTCTCAGAAACATGTCAATCCATCCACAGATACTCCAGAAGCTGTCCTAGTTCCCCTCTAACAACCATGGAGAATGCATACATGCATCTCTGTTATTTCAAAGAATAAATGCACTAGAAAATACTTTGGCGTCGACAAGCTGTCACCGCCTATATTGCGAGAAAATCAGATCATATAACTTTTCCAAAGTGAATGAATGTGGGTGGTTTGATTGAAAATGATTAATTGGTGCGTGGTAGAGGGTATTTGCTGTGGGGACATTACAATACACAGCTTTCTTCTTTGATTAAGGCAGTGGGAAAGGCATCTGGCCACAAAGCTAGAATAACAATAATAATAATAATAATAATAATAATAATAACAATAAATTTACCAAATTGTGAGGATAGTGGATCCCATGCAATAGTATAATGCAAGTTTAGTATCTGTATACATGTGACAACACTTTTACATTACACTGTCAATGCAGGTACTTCACGGTGTATGGTGGCTTGATGATAATTGGGGAACAGAACACTGGATGAAAACTGTGCAAGTCACTCTATAGGGAGCAGAAAGTGTGATACCTCACAGAGATGTGAACGGGAATAAACTGGGCATGCAGCTTGCGGAGGCAGCTGTCGACTGACTACTTGGCAGTGACAACTTGGAACATAGTGTGAGGCGAGAGCTGTGGTAGTCAAACTTGGTGTAATTACTTTACCACGTGGCCTACTGCTGCCAACAGATAAACACCTCCGTCAGTGGGTCTCCCTTTTCACTCGACGTATGCACTATCTGTGGCAGGTTTCCACACTAGTCCACTACATTACCCATGTCAGCTCATCTGCCTCTCTTACAATCTTTGTTAACACAGAAACTAAATCCCTCCACCCTGACAACACCACCTAGGGCCAAAAATGGCTGGGCCCAGGCCACAATCTCAGATGCAAAACCAGAGACCCCCAGACAACATGACAGCGGATTGATCACTGAAGGAGTAGATGCTGACACCGCCATCTCTGGCGGAAGGGCAAATGGGGACCGGTGCTAGGGTGAGGGGAGGTTGAGGGAGGGAGGCTGTTCACTGCCAGTAGTGGAGGCAAGGCCACCTCCATTGGTGGTGTGGGGGAGGAGGCAGAGGAGGAGAAAGAGGAGGAGGAGGAAGAGGAGGAGGAGAACGAGAACTGCAGGTCAAAATCGGTGGGCCTCACACTGGCAGGTGCAAGGCCCACTGGGACCTGATATTGCAAGCAATGGGAGAACAGTGTAGGGGATGACAACAGCGAAGCGTGCTGCTGCAAGCAGGAGCTTGCTCCCAGAATGACATTGTGATTGGCCTTGCTGGCTGACAGGCCGGAAGACCGTAGTGATGGTGTTACAACAGGGTGCAGGTGCAGCTGATTTGCATGGGTCAGCTGTTCGCTGCTGGCACCCACTTCATATAACTGCTGACCATTGTGGCTCAGCACGACACTCAGCAGCCACCCCTGCTGCTGGCCAAAGGACCGGGCCCAAATGGCAGCCCTGGGAGGAAACCAGGCTGGTCATAATGGATTGTGGCATACAACTCTGAATGCAAAAAAGTCCAGGAGATCCTGATGTTGGCAATGATGCAAATGTTCTGCTGTAGTGCACCCATCGACTGGCATCCCCAGTATGTAGCCAGAAAACTCGATAGTGCACCGTCGCCGTAATAGGCAGACACTGACATTCCGATTTGGGTTTGAAGATATGCATGGTGTTGTATTGTATTATTGATACAACCACCAAAGCAGATGTCACTTGTTGCCACCCTCAACTATTTATAGTGCACTGAGGGAAACACTATAAGAGGAGAATTAGGAGAACTCTGAAACACTGACAATGATTAGTGACAAGAACATACACATTTATTGATGAATACTCAACTTTGTTCAAATTGCCTCAGACAGCAGATCCTGAAGTTCAACTACTATACCAGGACATAAGGAGGACAGTAAACATTTCTGTCCCACTAGAATATTCACTGAAGAAGGTCTCACATGGACTCACTAGAAGCAGATGATACAGTGCGAAACATACAAGTAGAAGGTAGTGGAGTCGACTTGAACTGCCTATGCCTGGCAAACTGCAGGGAGGACACACACCTACATCCAAGGCCAGAGTCACAAATGTCGGAGGACCTCCCCTTGGAGAGGAAGGCAGCAGGGTTCACAGGCATTGCCCACAGTGACATTGGATGCTGTGATAATGACATCGGGGATTATGGCGTGTCCACCTCCATGAGAAATGCCTCTGGCTGAGATGCCATCTGGTCTGTGACAGACAGGCACTATTCTGGCTCCTGGATGTATGCTGAATCTGTAAAATGAAACGCAGTGACAGGATCACAAAGTCTCAGAGTGCAAAGCTGGTTCTGGTATCTTTTGAGTAGCAGCCATGTAGGGGAAGAAACTAAGAACATGTTGTGTCTATGGATATGTGAAACATTGCCCTGTTGCCATTGCTGTCTGCGCCAGAAGGTCCTGAAGAGTATTGCATCCTGGATCTGAAAATGAGAATCTTTGTACTGACTTTTACTCCTTGCTTGTTGGTGCAGCAGATGAAGCAGGATGCCAGGATGCCAGTGGTCGTGCAGGAGTTCGGATGTGGAAGGTCCACCTCAAGGCATCGCATGGCAGGCGAACAGGAAGAGTTGCAAGGAATGCTCCCATGAATGAGTTTCATCGACTGTAATCATATGCACATTGAATGTTCACACGAAACGTTCTGCTTCACCATTTGATTGGGGATAGAGTAGCACTGTGGTCACATGTTCAGTTGCGTTGGCCATGCAAAATTGTTCAAATTCCTGTGAGGTGAACTACAATCCATTATCAAACACTAACACTTCTGGATAGCCCTGAATGGAAAATACAAAAAATTGAAGTAAATGTTCTGATAATACTGTATGACATTGTAGACTTCAAGGGAACAATAAAGAGAAAACAGCTGAAGGCATCCACTACAATAAGCCATTGTGTGTTCCAGAAAGGTCCAGCATCATCAGTCTGGATGCATTTCCATGGACCACTTGGCATGGCCAGTCAGAAAGGCATTGAGGTGAAGGTGCCTGTTGCTCCATATAAGAAGTACAGCCTGAAATCATGTCTTCAGTCAGGGCGTCCATCTGTAATTTTTCCTCCTATCTACGTGATTATGTAGCTCTCAATTCGTTCGAGCAATCAGTCATTCATAATATGAAACACAGTCATAGCTCATTCACTCAAAATCATTCAGAAATTTTACTTGTTAGAATGAAATCAGGCGATGTTTCTTCTTCTCTGAAGGCTTGTGCTTTGCGGCAGTCTGTTAATCTGTACGAATAAAATGCCTCGTAATTTTTGGGAGCGTTGTATAATCAGTCGGGAAACCTCAGATCAAGCGGATATTTGGCTTTGATGAAGTTTAACCACCTTTTGTATGAAGGAGAAATATATATATATTTCCCTTTTAATCGTACAGTTCGTATCAGTTATCTTCTGTCATAAATCTCAATAATCGGATTACAGTTCTTCCAACCAAGCTCAGGCTACTCGGCACGAAGACAATCTCGGAAGCTTTTTTTCTAACAACCACCAGAGAGAGTACTTCAAAGAATAATTATGCACTCATGGCATAGCTATTGTATGAAACTATTTTGCGCATGGATTCTGCAAGTATGAAGATAGAAAATTTGTAAACGTCATTCAAGGTTAGAACTGTATCAGAATAATTCATCGAATATAAAGAGATATTACAATTGCCCCTCGCAGCGAGCAAAGTTAATGATAATACAGTTTGCGAACTAACAGGAAAAATTTGTTGGGGTGTTTATTCAAAAGTGGAATATTTTGAATTAATAGAATTTTACTACAGAGAGTATGGGTATCATGTTAAGACAGTAAGTTACAAGAATACCTAAGCTGTAGCTTTTACATGTACCGGGGCATACCCACATCCCGAGTACATAACCAGGGAATATGTAGATTGGTGTAATTACGAAAAAGGTCTACCCATTTGGGAACTGGCCTTCACAGGGAAACCCTGGAAAATCCAGAAGAATAGACCCCAGCTCAGGTATTAAAGAAGACAGGAAAGCCTTAATCCAGTAATTTTGAAATATATAGAAGCTCCATAGATTAGATCGAAGGAAAAGTGCCTCATAGCCAAAAAAAATTTTCAATATTGCTCCAAAAAATTTTTCAAAATTCTTCTTTCGACGGTGTAGCCGGCGATCTCGTTGTGAAGTTGATGGAACAGGAACACTGGGTACGGACAGCGGGTAGGTGACGTACAGCGTTTGGTAGAGGCGGCACGGAGGACAGGTGATGGCTTATGGTACAGGACAGAAGCTGGTAATGTGCCGTAGAAACAACAAGATGATCTCAGGGACAGATGGTCAGGGATGTGAACATGGAACAGGTTTAAAGTGGAATAAGAAAAGGTTCTGACTGAATAAATCCCGGAAGAGAGTGGATTAAGGCAACAAAGTCCATATTTCATCGTTGAACTCAAAATCGGAGTGGATTCTTATATTCTTCCATCTGTACTAGACTGGAACATCCATCAGTGCTGACAATTGCGAATTTTTTTGTAGTCCTCAATACCAATTACAACTGCTGATTGTCCAAAATATTGCCAAATAGACCGTGGGCATTTAAATTTTGTTGTAGCTCATATCAAATGTATTCCTCTCAATTTTTTTTATTATTTTTTTTTTATTTTTTTTCCCCTCTCTAATCTTCGTTTTGTTATAGTGCAGGTGGAAGTAGAGCATTGAATCTGTCCAAGGTTTGCTTTCAATTACGAAATTATGGATAAAATTTAAGTTTACACCTGATGAAAAATTTTAAACATAGGCATATGACACTGACTCCACAAAAGGAATTATTTCTAGAAAAAAATTCTCTGAAAAATTTTCATTATTCTTATAATTAATTGACTTATAGATCCACCTGTAAATAAATATCATTAATGATGACGTATGTTCATTTAACAAATCATCCACTCGCAGAATCTTCTTCATCCTCTCATGAACATTTATGGAAATATATTTCAACAATTATGTCCATAATATGAAAGACACAAACAGCTATTCTTAAAATGTTAATTAAAATTCTAAAATTAATTCTCCTGGTAGAGAAGGCATAATGAAAAATCTAAAAATTATAATAATTTTCTCTCGCGCAACCAGAGACTTTCTTCAATTGTTTGCAGAAGTGACATTATCGACTGTTGCTCCATTTCACAGTTCATTTGTTTTCTCCCGCAAACAGCGCACATCATACACACAGCGTATTTACCTACATATCCCGCACTGTTCAAGTTTCACACGCAATTCTCACATAAGTGCCGTGTCTTGAGAAAATGTAGATGCACTTTCATTGTATATCACTATGGTTTCTGCTCATAGTCCACACTTAAAAATACTAGTATTTAACAATTTCTTCTACCTATCTTAAAATTTTGTGCTAAACTACCACAGGAGTACTCTCACTGTCTCTTAACCTATCACAGGAGTAATCTCACTGTCTCTTAACCTATCACAGGAGTAATCTCACTGTCTCTTAACCTCTAAATGACATAAACATCTTGATGTTTATATACGCATTCGACTCGTAGTCAAATTCCACTGTAAATTCTTCTCCATATTTGGTATCACAGATTTGCGATCCTTCAAAAAATTTCTTAATATCGTTATGCGGGAATAATCCCTTTATTCTTTTCGATTCAGGATATGCCAACAAGTATGATCCAGGATTTGGTATATTTACAATAACATATGGTCCGGTATAAATAAGATTCCATTTCTTTATGTTCTTCATCAGTTTCGAGGAATGGATGTGTCGCCTCAATAAAACTTTTTCTCCAAGATGAAATGTCTGAATCCGGTGAATCCATTTATCATATGTCAATTTCCGTTGTATTGCCTTTTTAGTTAAATTGACAAGTGCAAATCGAATCTTTTCCTCCCATTTAAAATTCCGGTCTTCATACTTTGGCAGATGGTTTATCCGGAAGTTCTTTTCACTCTGACTAAACATGACTAAGAGTGGAGAACAATATGGACTAGTTGATGGCTCAATCAAGTTCCTTCTAACATTCTATTTATCTCCCTTTGAACAGATTGTTTTAAAAGCCAGGGGATCGGATACTGCGTGTAACAGTAAGTCTGATGCGGCTTCACTTGTAGGTGACAAATATACCCTTTAATAATTCCTGGTTTCTCATCAAAAATCTCTTCATATGCCTCTAACAAATAATGAAGCTGCTGCCTTTGTTCTCCGGTAAACTGATTTGATTCACTAGCTTTTATCATTGTTGTTAGGTTAAAGTCCTCCTGTTGTATCAAATCCTTTGAAAGCTCCTTTCAACGACCGTTTGTAGAGTCAATTAATTGAATTATGGCACCGCGACAATATTTTTCGTGCACCGTCTCCTTTCTATTTAAATCCAGTGCTATCTCTTCTCCATTTAATCTAAATTTAACTATTCCTTCCAAAAAATCAATCTGACAATCGTACTCCTGCATACTCCCAATACCAAGAATACAGTCCACTAATAACTTCTCCACTACAAGGAACGTGCATTTTATTGCTACATTTCCCATTTTCATCTCTAATTGTGTTTGTATTTTGGCATTGGCAGAGTGTGCTCCAACAGCTCCGATGATTTTGCAGTTTGTACCGGCAAAATTGGTACCTTCTTCTTCCTAATAATTCTCCTAAAAAGAGCGCCTGAGATGACATTGGCGGAAGCGGCGGTGTCTAATATCACATTCGTTGGAACTTCCTCTATTTCAACAAATACTTCCGATAGCGGAACACTCGCTCTGTCATTATGACACGTTATTAACTCCTTTGTTAACTCTTCAGTCAACAGCTCACCATCATTATATCTTAACAATTGTAATTTTACTGTTTCGCCCCTAACAGATCCCCTGACCGCTCCTCCGGGGCACGATGCGGTCATGTTTAGTTTGGCTGATTGTTGGTCCGATTGGTATTTGTCTCTTCAGCTACTTCAGTGATTATCGGTTGTTGTGGTGAATTCGTTCTATGTTGTCTTGCTTGATTCGTGTAATTATTGTTGTTGTTCTGCTGGTGTTGGTAGAACTGTCCTGTGTTGCCATACATTGGATTATATCAATTAAAATTTCTACTGTTCCTAAAATAACCCCTCGCTGCACCATTACTAAAGTTTCCATTATGGTAATAATTATTGTTTGCATTTTGTCCATTTCTAAGTCTCCTCAGAGAGTGTAGTTGGTTATGATTATTGTTAGTGCTACCATTACTGCCATTCCCATTCGAGTTGCAGCTCGGAGTCGCTTCTATTGCTCCTCTTTGATATGACATTTCTCTTGCCCTTTTATTGTCCTCCTCAATTATATCAATATGATCAAGCGTAGTCATAAATGAGCCTATATCCTTATCATTTATATATAACAGCTGATTCCTTATACTGGTGGGTAGTCTGGACTTGAGTATCCTAAGTATATCTGGCAAAGGAATCGGTACATCCCAATACAAAGATTTATTAATGTATTTCTCAAAATATCTCTTTAGAGATCCTCTAGAAAATGAGAAAGGCTCAGGATATAATACTTCCTGCCTAAGTCTTTCTTGTATTCCAGCAGACCAATATTTTGCTAGAAAAGCCTGCTCAAATTCTTTGTAACATTTACAAGAAGATGTTTGTTTGGATGCCCACAATGCTCCTGATTCTCGTATAGATCCAGATACAAAACTAATCTTTTGACATTCTGTCCAAGATCGTGGAAATAGACCTCTGAAAGTTCGAATAAAGACTACAGGATGAACATTCCTTTTGTCAGAGTTAAAGATTTGAAATTGTCTCAGTTTAATCATCTTCTCCTCAACGGTACTATGATTTCAAAAATCATCCTGTTCGTACTTTTCCCTGTGGCTATCCGTTCTATCGAATCTAACTTGTGACGTACCAGTTCTGTCTACATTGGATTTTGACGTGGACGGAATGTCACGTGCAGATTGAGAATTTTGTTTCCTACTTCTCGCTGTTTCTAAATCCTCCTGCAAGAGATTTAGTGATATATCTATATTTTCTTTCCAACGTGAGAATTCTTTGCCAAGTTGTTCACGAACTTCCTTTAATCCTTTGTTGAAAAAATTCTCCTCGGAACTCTCCGAAATTGACTGTAAAGCTACTTTCACAGTTTCTTCTATCGTTTCTGAAGGAAAATTGTGTCGCTCTAATGTCATTTCTGAAAACTTTCCCGCAAGTACATTCATTCTATGTTCCACTGTCGTCTGTTTTTCCTTCACTTCGTCAAATTGCTTCTTTAGATTATCTTGGGATTCTATAATTTCTGGTATCATAGCTACGGAACACTGTATGTCCTCTTGAGCTTGTATTACTTGAGGAAACAATTCTACTTGTTTTTGTATTGTGTCAATTTTGACGGATACATATTTGGTTAGTTCCACTTTTAATTTACTATTGTTTTCTTGGCATTGTTGGCGGACCTGCTCAATTTGAGCAATAAGATTCTGTTCGGTCCATTCTGCCTGTTCTTTTATTTCCTGTGTCTGGGTATTTAATCTCTGATCTAATTCGGTAAAGGTTGCTCTTAATTGATTTTGTAATTCTGTTTGATTTTTGGCTAATTGATTTTGGAGTTAATTTTGTATAACGGATAAGTCTCGTTTTACCTCCGCTTGGCCTTTGGCTAATAGAGACAACTGTTGCATAATAACAACTAATGTGTCAACAACCCAAAACAAGATAATGACAACGTATTTCACTATACTTGGTGTGAAATAGAAGCTGGAAGAGGTGCAAATGAAATCACTTCTGCACTACAACATTTCCTCTTAAATTATTTAGAAGTGAGAACTAGAAATATTGGTAAGAGGAGATTGAAACTTTAGCTTTTTTCAGACTCGTGCACCAGCCAGAACAAGAATTCTATAATGCTCTGTAAGCTGGCACATTTTATGGAACACACTAAAGTGTTCTCTGAACTTACCCACTATTTCCCTATTCACGGACATAGTTTCATGCCGCCAGATTGTGTATTTGGTAGAGTTGAGAACGAATATAGGAAGAAAGAAGAGATCATATCACCTAATGAATACAGGAGTATTCTAGCAAAGTTTGGAAAGGTGCTTGCGTGGGGAAAAGACTGGTTTTCTTATGACTTCAAGCAGATTTCTAAGGAAATATTAAGTGTACCTTGCCTTTCAAAATGATTGATGTATGAGCAATAACATACAGACATAACAGTGGTAAGATTCAATGTGCTGTTAAAACTACTTATTTCTCTGGATCAGAGGTATGTTGTGATGTATTGAGGAAGAACATTACTTCATTCAAAGCCATGAAACATGCTGTGATTATTCCCAAGAAAAAACATGTGAGTGCAGAAAAGAAGAAGGATGTAATGAAGCTAATGCGTTCCTTTACTGTTCCTAAGGATGCTGCAAGTTTCTACGATGACACAAAATCTGCAAGTGGTGAGGAGCATGTAGGTCATAACAGCTCACAGAGAATTTATGAGGACCAAGAGTCCCCTGAATTTGTTTAGAAGAGAAAGCAAAATATTACTCCAAAACTTGAATGTTAAAAACAGCCATTTAATATTTAGATAGCACTGATCTAGTTTCAGCATAAAAGGGTGTTTTGAAAAAGAAAACTGTTTTTCTACTCACAGTGGTTGATAAACTATCAAAAATTTTATGTATGTGCAGATACCATCCTAAAACATGTTCAAAACTGTACAAACTTTGCTAATAGTAAACAATTTTTCCTTGTAAACTTGCTTTTAAATAAATAAATTCGATTCCTGTAAAATTCTACTTTTTGCATAAAGCGGGTTTTGGAAAAATGGTCCTCAATTTCTGTTATGTGTGTAGTGGAACACATTTGGTTGGGTGGAAGAGTGAAGTGGGTGGCTTATAATCGGTGACCAAGTAGAACTTCTGTCCCTAGAGGTAATGATGAATATTGCTTTTAGGCAGAAGTTTGGAGGCAAATGCAAATTTTCCAACATGATGCAACTGAACTTCACCTAGACCAATAGAAGGAGCGTCAACTGCTAACACTACTAATTTAGCTGGATCAAAATGTATGTGGTGCGCATTACTAAGTAGTGCCTAGTGATCAAAAATCAACTGACATTCCTCGATCCATGTAAACTTCTGAAGCAGAGCTGCAATCTGAGGGGCATGAGGAATGAATTTGAAGTAGTGGTTCAGTTTGGTTAACATTGCTCATGTTTCCTTTAGATTTTTGGAAGCCAGCAAATATTTGATGGCTCATAAATCAGTCTGGGTGGTGTGAATACCCTGTGTATTAATAACGTGTCCTAGATATTCTATTTCTGCCTGGAAAAAAGAGCACCTGTCTTTGTTACACTTGAGGCCTGTCGATAACAGCACTTGAGAAAGACATTTTATATTGGCTAAATGTTCTGCAGAATGGCCAACCACAACAATGTCACCCAGATAATTTGAGCGAGGAGGCACCTTGACAGTCACTTGTCCTAAAAAAACATTGAAAGATCACCAGTGCTGAGGCACTACTGAAGGGCAGGAGTTGAAATTAAAATAACCCAAGATGAGTGTTAATAACTAAAGATTTCTTTGGGTACTTATCCAAAGGCAATTGGAGGTAAGTGTCTGCCAAGTCTGTCTTGGAAAAATAATGACCCTTGTCTAATCTGTCCATCAGTTCCTCTGTGCGAGGCAAAGGGTACGTGTCTTATCACTGAGAGTTCACATTTGACAAAGACACCTTGAAGGTTTGCAAAGGACGACAAATGGGGAAGACCAGTGACTTGCAATGACTGGCTTGATGACGCCATCAGCTTGCCATTGCAGTAAGTGTTCAGAGACCTGTTTCCTGTTGGGTAGTTGTATAGGTTGACAAAACTTTGGTTGTGCATTGTCTTTGAGTAGCATGTGAGCTTAATAATTGTTTGCACAACCGAGACAGTTGCCAAGAAGTTCACTAAATGTGTCACACAGAGTTTGAAGATTGTCTGTAGGCACATTTGTTGAAATTTGCAGCACTGGCTTGGGAACTGACAATCTGGAAATGCCAAAAGAATCTGAGCCAAAAATATTCTGTGAAAATTTGGCTCTGTGAATGCAATCGTCTTCGTTACAGTTTGAAAAGTAGCTGTCATACTGAAAGTTCCTAAAACTGGAATTTCCTGTCTATTGTAAGCTGACAACATATGCATAGCTGGACCCAGTATTGGTCATCATTGATAATTAAGTTTGTTCGGAAGTGTAACCGAAGCACCAGTGTCCAGTTGCAATTTGACCTCTTTCTCAGCTACTGTCAAAGTAACAAACATCTTGTCCCAACAGCATTCCATATCTAAGGGACAACTATTGCTTCTTACCTGTTTCTGTGAGCTACTACAATGTTGATGTGGGCAAGGATTTAGTTGTGGACCTGTGTTTGCATTGGTGTGACTCATTTGGCACAAGAAAATCACCAGACTGGTGTTTGCTAAGTTCTGTACTTGGGCGGCTTTTCACAGCATTTACTACAGCCACTGAGTTGCACTGCTCTGTGGCTTGCTGTGCCATGACAGCATTACTGATTTGAACTGGTTTTATGGCATGTTGCTTTTGAATCTGCTGTCCATGCAGCTTTTCTGTGCACACTGGTTGAACATGACCTTTTTTGCTGAAAAAATAACAAATCACATTGCAACTTGGGCACTGATTCACCTATGGCAACTAAAGAACTTTGGGCAGGACTTTGCTATGTTTTTCTATGTACTGGTGTTCTGGTAGCACAGTGTGCCACTATTTGTCTTTGAACATGAGGTTCAGGGCACTCTCTTGTCCTAGGGGTGGGAAATTGCCCCTAAAGGCGGAAGAATCAGCAATGATCAATGACATGAGGATGCAGAAGGCAATGGAAACTACTGCATTAAAGACACGTAACGTGTATCCACAGGACATGTGGCCTGTATTTGAAGAAGTCTCATGATGATCTCTCCATTGGCAAAAGATTCCGGAGTAGTCCCCCATTCGGATCTCTGGGAGGGGACTGCCAAGGGGGAGGTTACCATGAGAAAAAGATTGAATAATCAACGAAAGGATAACGTTCTACGAGTCGGTGCATGGATGTCAGAACCTTGAACGTGGTAGGGAAACTAGAAAATTTGAAAAGGGAAATGCAAAGGCTCAGTCTAGATATAGTAGGGGTCAGTGAAGTGAAGTGGAAGGAAGACAAGGATTTCTGGTCAGATGAGTATCGGGTAATATCAACAGCAGCAGAAAATGGTATAACAGGTGTAGGATTCGTTATGAATAGGAAGGTAGGGCAGAGGGTGTGTTACTGTGAACAGTTCAGAGATGGGGTTGTTCTAATCAGAATCGACAGCAGACCAACACCGACAATGATAGTTCAGGTATACATGCCGACGTCGCAAGCTGAAGATGAACAGATAGAGAAAGTGTATGAGGATATTGAAAGGGTAATGCAGTATGTAAAGAGGGACGAAAATCTAATAGTCATGGGCGACTGGAATGCAGTTGTAGGGGAAGGAGTAGAAGAAAAGGTTACAGGAGAATATGGGCTTGGGACAAGGAATGAAAGAGGAGAAAGACTAATTGAGTTCTGTAACAAGTTTCAGCTAGTAATAGCGAATACCCTGTTCAAGAATCACAAGAGGAGGAGGTATACTTGGAAAAGGCCGGGAGATACGGGAAGATTTCAATTAGATTACATCATGGTCAGACAGAGATTCCGAAATCAGATACTGGATTGTAAGGCGTACCCAGGAGCAGATATAGACTCAGATCACAATATAGTAGTGATGAAGAGTAGGCTGAAGTTCAAGACATTAGTCAGGTAGAATCAATACGCAAAGAAGTGGGATACGGAAGTACTAAGGAATGACGAGATACGTTTGAAGTTCTCTAACGCTATAGATACAGCAATAAGAAATAGGGCAGTAGGCAGTACAGTTGAAGAGGAATGGACATCTCTAAAAAGGGCCATCACAGAAGTTGGGAAGGAAAACATAGGTACAAAGAAGGTAGCTGTGAAGAAACCATGGGTAACAGAAGAAATACTTCAGTTGATTGATGAAAGGAGGAAGTACAAACATGTTCCGGGAAAATCAGAAATACAGAAATACAAGTCGCTGAGGAATGAAATAAATAGGAAGTGCAGGGAAGCTAAGACGAAATGGCTGCAGGAAAAATGTGAAGACACCAAAAAAGATATGATTGTCGGAAGGACAGACTCAGCATACAGGAAAGTCAAAACAACCTTTGGTGACATTAAAAGCAACGGTGGTAACATTAAGAGTGCAATGGGAATTCCACTGTTAAATGCAGAGGAGAGACCAGATATGTGGAAAGAATACATTGAATGCCTCTATGAGGGTGAAGATTTGTTTTGTCTGATGTGATAGAAGAAGAGACAGGAGTCGATTTAGAAGAGATAGGGGATCCAGTATTAGAATCGGAATTTAAAAGAGCTTTGGAGGACTTACGGTCAAATAAGGCAGAAGGGATAGATAACATTCCATCAGAATTTCTAAAATCATTGGGGGAAGTGGCAACAAAACGACTATTCACATTGGTGTGTAGAATATATGATTCTGGCGAGATACCATCTGACTTTCGGAAAAGCATCATCCACACAATTCCGAAGACGGCAAGAGCTGACAAGTGCGAGAATTATCGCACAATCAGCTTAACAGCTCATGCATCAAAGCTGCTTACAAGAATAATATACAAAAGAATGGAAAAGAAAATTGAGAATGTGCTAGATGATGATCAGTTTGGCTTTAGGAAAAGTAAAGGGACGAGAGAGGCAATTCTGACATTACGGCTAATAATGGAAGCAAGGGTAAAGAAAAATCAAGACACTTTCATAGGATTTGTCGACCTGGAAAAAGCGTTCGACAATATAAAATGGTGCAAGCTGTTTGAGATTCTGAAAAAAGTAGGGGTAAGCTATAGGGAGAGACGGGACATATACAATATGTACAACAACCAAGAGGGAATAATAAGAGTGGACGATCAAGAACGAAGTGCTCGTATTAAGAAGGGTGTAAGACAAGGCTGTAGCCTTTCGCCCCTACTCTTCAATCTGTACATCGAGAAGCAGTGATGGAAATAAAAGAAAGGTTCAGGAGTGGAATTAAAATACAAGGTGAAAGGATATCAATGATACGATTCGCTGATGACATTGCTATCCTGAGTGAAAGTGAAGAAGAATTAAATGATCTACTGAATGGAATGCATAGTCTAATGAGTACACAGTATGGTTTGAGAGTAAATCGGAGAAAGACGAAGGTAATGAGAAGTAGTAGAAATGAGAACAGCGAGAAACTTAACATCAGGATTGATGGTCATGAAGTCAATGAAGTTAAAAAATTCTGCTACCTAGGCAGTAAAATAACCAATGACGGACGGAGCAAGGAGGACATCAAAAGCAGACTTGCTATGGCAAAAAAGGCATTTCTGGCCAAGAGAAGTCTACTAATATCAAATACCGGCCTTAATTTGAGGAAGGAATTTCTGAGGATGTACGTCTGGAGTACAGCATTGTATGGTAGTGAATCATGGACTGTGGGAAAACCGGAACAGAAGAGAATCGAAGCATTTGAGATGTGGTGCTATAGACGAATGTTGAAAATTAGGTGGACTGATAAGGTAAGGAATGAGGAGGTTGTACGCAGAATCGGAGAGGAAAGGAATATGTGGAAAACACTGATAAGGAGAGGGGACAGGATGATAGGACATCTGCTAAGACATGAGGGAATGACTTCCATGGTACTAGAGGGAGCTGTAGAGGGCAAAAACTGTAGAGGAAGACAGAGATTGGAATATGTCAAGCAAATAATTGAGGACGTAGGTTGCAAGTGCTACTCTGAGATGAAGAGGTTAGCACAGGAAAGGAATTCGTGGTGGGCCGCATCAAACCAGTCAGTAGACTGATGACAAAAAAAAAAAAAAAAGATGTCACATGTCGCATGCAGTGTTACATGGGCCAGGTGGACACACCACTGTTTAAGTTCTGCAGTGCTGCCAACACTGTCACTATGCAGTTCATTAATATTTGACTTAACTAAATCATAAGTGTCCTAAGTCTTAATTAACTGTGACACTGTAGCTAAAGAAGGATCAAGTTGTTTCAAAATAGCAGCACAAAGTATGTCGTCATAAATATTTTTAGAGAAATACCTGAAACTTTCAGCAGCCATGGGGATTTGTTCATCAAAGTAAGTCGTTAAGTTGCTAACTAAAGTCTCAAACTCTAACTGTTGTGGTTGTTTGTCAGGAAACAATTTCACTATGAACCTGTAAACTTCCGTGTTCACTATGGAAAGAAAAAATGCTTTGTTCTTTGTATTGCACCTAGCAGTTGGTGTGCCTCTGTATGATTCATCAGTTGAGCTAAGTATTCTGTCCAATCCCCGTGCTGTTCGTTCAAACTGCGGAATTATGGAATGCTGATGAAGTTGCATCACAACTTGCAGCAACTGCTGGATTTGGTTGCTTTGCAACTGAATAACATGTGTTAGAAAACCATCTTGTGCTGTAGAAGCCATGCCTGTAAGGAATCTGGATTAGATGCCACACACAAAATAACACACTCATCTCATTAGTAGTGCTCATCCTGAGTCAAAGGTTCATACACGAATGTACTAGACATATACAAAGAAATATCAGGTAATAAATAACAAATAACAAGGGGGCAAAAGCAAAAATTACTCCTGCAACTTGTGGAGATCGTATCCTTCCTCGCCTTCTGCATCATCAGCTGTTATATCGAATTTTTGATACAACCACAGAAGGAGATGTTATTTGTTGCCACACTTAACTATTTTTAGTGTGCTGAGGGAACACTTTAAGAGGAGAATTGGGAGAACTCTGAAACACTGATAATGATTAGTGACAAGAACACACTCATTTATGGATGAATACTCAACTTTGCACAAATTGGCTCAGGCAGCAGATCCTGCCAGAAGCTAAGACTGCATAGTTCCTGTCCACTAGAATATTCACTGATGATGGGCTGGTGTGGACTTGCTAGAAGCAGGTGATGTCGTGTGAAGTACACAAGTAGAAGGTGGTCTTCTCGGTAGTCGAGCTGACTTGGAACTGCCCACTCTGCTGTGGCTCTGGTGCATATCACTTCTCTGCCAGTGTCACTGCTGCAACTTACGACTTGAGACATCATACATGAAGTGCTCCAACTCCCAGTTAGCAGTCCAGCTGGAAGGGGCGGAAGTCAGATGCCAGATGCCATTTCAAATGCAAAAGTTTTCAAACTCCCATGACAAATTGCTTTTCATTATTGGACACCAGGGTCCTTGGGGATCCCCTCAGTGACAAAAATAATTTACAATACATGAATTATGCTGGTTGATGAGGTGGAGGACAGCTTGGCCACATACCAGAAATTGGAAAATGCATCAACCACCAACAATCCAATGCTGCTCAAAAAATGGACCTGTGAAATTGATGTGCACCCTGTTCTGAGGCACTCCAGGCCAGAGCAAAAGTTTGTGTGGTGATGCAACCTAGTTCCTTTCACAGGTCTTGCAGGCTCGCACCAGCTGTTTGGTAACCACCCATTAGATGTGAAGTCATGCCAGTGCCTTCATGTGAGTCATTCCCCAGCATGTTGCATGCAGCAACTGCAGTAGGCGAGAGTGCAGCATGGGAGAGATGACCACTTGACACCACTGATCCTCAGTGCCAAGCATTAGGACCCCCTGGACAATAATGAGTCGCCCATGTAGATGAAAAAATTGTATGATATGCGAGATCTACACCCAAAGAGATGTGCTCTAGCCAGCCTTCCTTGACCACCAAAAACATTTTCCAGGAAAGCATGACAGTGACTGTGGCAATCCTGATCTCTCGTGGCATTGTGGGGAAACTCCTACCAATCAAACTCTCCATCAGGCCCCACCGGTAACTAAAATAGAGAATCAGCATTGATGCGCTGGGCGGTGGGGTGGTAATGAATTTCATAACAATAATTATTGAGAAAGAGGGACCACCAATGCAGTCAGTGAGCAGTCCTATGAGTCAGCTTTTTTGGGGGGCCAAATAAGGAAACCAGTGGCTTGAGGTTGGTGATGATACATACAAAAAAACATGGAACACTAACTCCAAAAGAATATCTGGCATCTACTTCTCCACTTGTGAGTAGTTCCACTGCACAACCCTATGGGGGTGTTGGGGATCAACAAAGTCCAGGAACCCTCATCCAGTGGCAACTGCATGTAGGCATCACATAAATCACTGTGTGAAAAATACTGGCCCCCTGCCAACTTCTCCAGGCTGGGAATGGGATACGAATCAAAGACACATTGCACGTTGACCGGCAGTTTAAAATCTTTGCAGAGGCACACAGTGCCATCAGGCTTCTGAATCACCATCAAAAGGTTGACCCACTGTATTGATGAAGTAGGAGAAATGATGCATTGATCCTACCAGCACTACATCTCAAACTTTACCTCATCATGCGCGATGAAGGGAATGGGATGGGGTGGCAAAATTTAGGTTCCGCTGACGGCTTAAGAGAAATGTGCCTTGAAATTTGCTGCCCAACCAAAGACATTCTCAAAAGTGGACTGTATGACCACAGTAAGTAGTGCAAATCATGAACAGGAAGAAACTGAGACAGTAAATGAACTTCGTTAATTATCTGGAATACTAAACAGAGAAAACGTCCAGCACAAAAATACTTTGAGTCAATAGTGAACTGAGCACTAACAGTGTAAGTTACCATTCCACATTCTTATAATGCATGGAGATGTAGAATTGCCCCCACAAAGGAATACACTGTTTACTATAAGACACTAACTGATATGTGGGTGTTGTAGCACTGGAACTCACAAGAGCCTGTACATATGTAAATTAATGAGGCTGACCATTGCTTCTGTGTCAGCTTGAAATTTGGTTGGCTGCCCATCCACAATCAATGCCAGCAAAATATGCCAGAGCAAACTGTGCAGTGCATTGAGAATGACCGCAGAGTCCAGCAAAAGCACAGGGTGTCTGGCGACTGACTCATGGCTTGCAGACTTATCACAAACAGTTGCCAAAGTGCCTGTCTGATGGCATACCCCACACATGACCTCCATGTGTGGGCAGTCTCATCGATCATCCAACAAAGACAATCAGGACGGAACCACTGGCTCACCCAGTAAGCAGAAGGGGAATGACATTGAGGACCCAAAACTGTTATGAGTCGGGATTGTGACACAGTGATGGATGCAAGGCTGTCAAACTTGATGCAGGCTAAGACAGGCTTCCATGAGGCCACTGCACCAGAATCCTTAATTATGGCAACACAATGCAACTCAGTGGGAGGCGAGGCTGCCCAGTATACCCTCAGTGGCACTGGAGCTATTTACGATGTATACCTAATTGAGCCACCTGCCAATTATCAGAACGGATGTCCCTTGTTGCCACATCAGCCCATGCAAGTTCACAATCTGGACAATGCCAGCCAAAGAAAGGTGGGACAAGTTCAGCACCCTAGGCTGAACCTCAGCATCAGGTGCTAACCAGGCAATCATGTCCTGCATGAGTAAGTCTATATTAGAGGTAGCATATTTTTTCACCAAAAACTACACCCTGAAAATCTACAATCTAAACTGCACATGACTGCCTAGGGCACTTGTGGTGCTGGTTAAACGATGTATGGGTTTGATGTCTGAAATAATGTGTCTGAAACATATAAACTTCATCAATGGGGAGTTTCTCAGGCTTGGTGCAGGTCTTCAAATTTTGGATAACTTTATACAAACCCACACTATGTGACAACATCCATGCAGCCTTATCAGCTGGATTGACAATATGCCTTACCTGGCTTTGCAACAAGAACCAACGTAGGTAATACTCCCAAACTTTCTGTAGACTCAAGAGGAAATGAGAACTCACCATGTGAGTCAACCTATGTTGAGCAGAAAGTCCTAAACCTCATAGAGATATGTATGGGGATAAACTCAGCATGCAGCTAACATGGGCAACTGGCAAATGGCATCAGGGGCAGAGAAAAAAATAGCACAACAGACATCTGGCCCACCACCAGTGCGGCAAGGGTGTGAAGCCAATCCTCCTTGATGGTACATCAGTGCTTGCATCTATTGCTGCTGCCGCTGCTTTTCCTTGTGTAACTGCAGCAGTTCCTGACAAAACTACAGAAATTCTGAGTCCATGGAGGCCCAAAATTAACACTAGGAAAAGAGAAACAAAAAGAGTGACATCATATGTATAAGGGTGTTCTTCAATGCAAATTTAATAATTGATGACAACAGCGCCACTACAGTATACTGTCAGTGACTCGTTAACAACCTAGGAACAGGACCTCAAGAGTGTGAGTCAACCTATGTGAAGCAGAAAGTCCTAAACCTCTTAGAGATATGTATGGGGATAAACTCAGCATGCAGCTAGCATGGGCAACTATCAACTAAACACTTGGCAACAACAACTCAGCGTGAAGCACAAGGTGAAACCCATGGTAGTTGAACTCGGTGTAAGCACTGGCCCGTCTGCCTTACTGCCACTCGCAGGTGTATACTTCTGTCAGCAGGTCTGCCTATACTACGCATCATGTGTGCTCCACATGACAGATTTGTGTGCCAATCCACTGCATTCTCCATGCCAGCTCATGTGCCTCCATTGCGCTGTCCACTGGCAGGAATACTAAACTGGGTTAAGAGAGATCATGAATGCCTGCAGAATACACAGTTGATGAAGAAACACAAGAAGATTGTACTCCTTCATCTCTGCCCAGTGTCTCCGATTCTGGCTACCACCCTTTTTGGTAAATAATGCTGAACTTCACAAACACCTATAGAAACGCCACTAATAATAATCCAAACTAAGCTACTCAGCACACATATTAAACGATTTAATTTTCTTGCTCTGGGTATGTACACAAGCAGCAGGGTTGCAGCATGTCTTCCAAAATTCAACTCCTCAATTCACATCTTGGCTTCTTCCCCAATAGCCTAGCTTCAGTTATTCATGAGTATAGTGAACTACTTCATCAGAACATCTTAGAGATGGAATCACTCTATCAAGACTGATGGATTGCAGCAATGTCAACTGACTATTGCTGGTTGCTTCAGTGCCACAAGCTGAATGGCCTGCATGAATGTAAGTGTACAGCCAGGAAATTTAAAAGAATCGCATCCTAATTTAAGGAAGTATATTCCATACGCGTATGTATACATTCCCTAAATGTATTACATCTAAAGCCATGTTTATTAGCACTCCATGCAGTTATAAATGCTCAAGTGAAACTGCTTCCTAGGTATTTTTTGCCTTCAAACAACATTATATATATACAAATAATTTATGCTACAAGTCACAAGAACAGTAGGTAATAGACACAAATGGTTTACAGATTATGAATCAACATGTTTCAGTTGTCTTGAAAAAGGATGCAGGAGGCCATAACATTGACAGACATTTTTGATCAGTGTTATTAATTGTAAAATCAGCAAATAAAACTATAGTGTTTCATTGTACTACACTGTGAGAAATATAAATTTACAGTTAATTCAGATTATCATGAAGATTTATTTTAAGATTTATGTCTTATAAGCTTTTCTGTCCAACTGTTATGACAGTCTCCTCTCTTACTAATACCTTATTTCATTCTTCAGAGTATTTTTTACCACGAGTTAAATAAAATTGTTTCTGCAATAAAAAATATAGTTATTGAGAAGATTTTGATGTAAATTGTAGATATTAGATAATTACTATCTTGCATATATAAACTTGAGATATATTTTAATGGTTATTAATAATACAGCTAATACAGCTTTTTATGCAAGGAAGAAAGAATATGAATATTTACTAAACAAACAGGAACCATTAAGGAAATTCAACATCTCTTACAGACTGGTTGCAGAGTTTTCTTTTCTTTTCTTTTTTTTTTATTACTGTATATTTGCCACTAGCTGGGATACATGGCTTCGCTCATGGAGTTAATATGAAAATGTGTGGTCGTTGGAATAAAAGGATAAACTTTAAATTCTAAGCGGTAAAAAAAATTATTGAAAACATATTCTGACTATTCACAATACTTGTTTGTGAATGACATTTTTCATTTTTTTATCCAGGGTATATATATGTACAAATTTTCCGAACTTCCTACTCGAGAGCAAACTATGTGTAGTTGACTGTGAGAGAAGCACTTGTGTTTGATGCTACAATATTTTAAAGTATATCCCTGTACTTTGTTAATTGTAAAATTGCAGGCTAATTTAATTGAAAATTGCAGTCCTTTAAATTGAAATGACATTTCAGTAGAGATCAGTGGTATTCTCAGGATAAATAGTGTGTGTCCTCTGAACTTCCCAGCCATAAGTTAGGTTTCTATTACATTATTCGATAACTGTTTGACGATCATCCTTTTTCCATTACATAGTTTTTGTGAGTTGAGATTTCTGAGTAGTATGGTTTGAGATCCAGTTTTAAGTCAAAGGTGGTGTAATGGCATACCTGGTACTTGCAAAGAATTTACAAATTCTGTAGGGAACCTCACATCTTCTTCAACATTTAGTATTATGTCAATAAATTTGTATATTCTCTCTTCACCGGGAATTGTCTTTTGAATATCAAAGTTGATACTGCTGAAAGTTATTTTTAGTTGCCAGTCTGGATCGGTATAGTTGTGAACAATGTTTGGATAAATTTGAACAATTGAAACTCCGGGTAGGAATATCAACAATGTAGGAAAATATAGATTGCTGCTTACTGTAAAAAAAGATACGTCAGGTTGCAGACAGCACGATTAAAAGATACTCACATGTAGGTTTTGGCCACAATCTTCATCAGTAATCACACACAAACACAAACACACACACACACACACACACACACACACACACACACACACACACACACACAAAAGCAAGCACACCGCATGTCACATGACTGCCAGCTCCAGCATCGTGGGCTGGAATGCAACATCACGTGGAATACAAGCAGCAATCTGGAAGGGGTGGGGAAGGGGAAGGGGAAGGGGAAAGGCAAGGGGAAGGGGAAGGCGAAGGCGAAGGCGAAGGTATAGTATTGTACGGGTGGGAAGAGAGACAAATGCTGTTCAGCCATAGCCTTTGTCAGCAAAGAGGTTCATCTCTCTCCCCACCTGTACACTACTATCCCTTCCCCTTACCTTTTCCCTTTCCCACCCCTTCCAGATTGCTGCTTGCATTCCACGTGATGTTGCATTCTGGCCCGAGATGCTGTAGTTGGCAGCCGTGTGTGCATGAAGTGCGCTTGCTGTGTGTGTGTGTGTGTGTGTGTGTGTGTGCTCAGTGATGAAGGCTGTGGCCAAAAGCTACATGTGAGTGTCTTTTAATCGTGACTGTCTGCAACTTGACATGTCTTTTTTACAGTAAGTAGCAATCTGTCTTTTCCTACATTTTAGATAAATTTGCTTGCTGATGTGATAGATTTGTCTTTGGATGGAGAAAACATAATCAAAGTCATCTCTCTTAGTATTGATTGAAGTCACATGAAAAGGAGTCATTTGGAAGCAGACATTGTATGCTTTTATATTTTGAAGAAAGTGTTTGGATTCAGGAGTTTTTGCAGTCATCTAATGTAAAATTTCCTGCGGAGATGTTTCCAGTGGTGGTAATAGAATTTTTCCATTTGTACAACAGTATCCTGGTGTTTCTCTATTGATTTTTTTCACATTGCAAAATTGGCTAATGTTATCCATTTTTCCAATTACGACATGTTTCTGTTTGTTACATTCTTTTGTCGGGTCATAGTGGAATGCTTCACTTTTTAGGTTGTACTATTTATTTGTCCTCATCTGCACTTCTAGTAGGGTGATATTTTCATGGCTGGCTTGAGTTTTCAGTCATTTATTGTAAGATCATGTCACAATTTTAGACTCTTCAATTCATTCATTTAATTGTTCTTCAGTGTCTCTGCTTCTTGTGCATTGGGAACTTAAACATGCTCTTAATCTGTTTAATTTTTTTACTGTTCTTTTTGTTTTTGTCATTTTGCTTCAGAAGTGGCAAGATCTCCTCCTGTTTTACATTTGGGCTTTGTCTAAAATATAAATCAAATCAACTTTTTACTAACAAATGCACTAAGTACACTTTACACACTTTCCACACTTTATTATAGACTTCTATTCAGTCACTGTATCACTGTGACTACTCACACTTCACTGTTTGTTTTTATTCACTCACTGCACTACTTTAATGGTTCCTCATTTCGTAACTGATAAAAAACTGGTGTTCAAACTCACAACAGGTCTTGCTTTTTATACCTCTACCAATGGGTAGCCCCACCAGTGGCAAATTCCAGAACATACCAAAAAGGCCTCAAATGGTCCGCATTGTTCTAGAACATTCCACCACATTCGAGAGTGTTTTGTAATGTTCCATAATGATCTGGGATGTTCCGGAACATTCTGGAATCTTCTCAAATGTTCCATACTGTTCCCAAATCTCGGTCCTTATATCTTCAAATGCACACCCTTCAGGTAAAAATGGGAACCTTTTTAATGGATAGGGGATACCACACGATATAGCTCCCTTGATTGTACTGGGACACATTTCTGAGTTTCAGCAGCATGGACATTGTACATTTTAGTGGCATGCACATTGTACATTTACTTTTATAATATGTACTGATTAGAAATTGGCATGTCCTGCATTGAGTGACATTCTGTTTCAGACTCCCATGTATCAACTGAAGAAGACCAACAGCAGAGAGAGCTGACACAGATTAAAGAAGCCCCAGCAATTGTTAAGCAGAGTCCTACACAACAACAGTCACCATCTCCTAGTTCTACTCCTCGTAAAAGTGTTAGTATTCGTGTTGAATCTGAAGATGATGGAAAACATTTAACCATTCCTAAAACTATTGCTGTGTCTTCCAGTGCTGAAACATTAACAGGTTTGTAACTGTGTCGTAAGGTATTTGTTTTAGCAGTCAGTCTCTTATTCATACTTCAAATATAAGAATATTATGAAAAGGATAGTTGCTACTCACCATATAGCGGAGGCCCTGAATCCTAGAAAGGCCCAACAGAAAGACTGTCAGAAAGCTTTTGGCCAACAAGTCCTTCATTGGAAACAGACTATACGAGTGCGCGCGCGTGCGCACACACACACACACACACACACACACACACACACACACACACAAATGCAACTTACACACTGTGACAACAGTCTCTGACTGCAGAGGTTGTGATGAAGACCTTGTTGATCAAAAGATTACTTTCTGACAGTATTTTTGTTGTGCCTATCCATGACTGAGCATCTCCGCTATATGTTGAGTAGCAACTATCCTTTTCATAATATTGTCAAATTTTATGCACACTGGCATATGTTCTTGTAGTAACATATGAAATATAGGAATAACATATAAGTCAATGTTTATGCTCTGTAGAGCTTGTCATATGGCCTTTCAAAGAGTCTGTCAGATGTTGCTGTTATTCACATATGTTTCTGTTATTGATAGGATGTGGAAGTGTAATTACTATCAAAGATCTTCAGGAGGAAAAAGGGGTAACTACAGAGGAAGTTAAGGGAGTAATTGCCTTATCAATGATAGAGATGAATCACAAGTTCAGAATGGGCAAGAACTCACCCATTACCTTTTCAAAGGAGCCAGTCGAGCATTTATCGTAGGGGTTTTGAGGGAACAATGGAAACCCAAAATCTAGATGGCTGGATGGGTATGTGAATTCCAACCTCAAGAATTTGAAACTTGTGTCCTGAAGTATGTTAGCAACAGTCATCAGAGTACCTAATAATGATAAATGATGCTTACAGCTGGCAGTAGAATGAAATGTATTTCTTTTATATATCTGCTGCAAAAGACTGGTATGTGCTTCATACAGAATTTTACAGAGGATGGGCCTCAGGATATGTTATTTGTTTGGATAAGAAAGCTTCATTTTATTCCCATATCATGCACAAGGTTTTTCAGATCAACTTGTTTAGGTAGGCATGATTACATGATGACACATATTATGGCTGGGTTCTAGACACCCCACCAGAACTTACCAAGAGATGATCATCTGTTTCACTAACACATTAAAGCATACTCATAACGTCATTCACCATCATCCAATCATAGATAACAACAATGTTAATACATACTACAGTCTTCCTGGACATTTTCTTATGATTTGTGGAAGGAAATTAATTGTCTAGGTGTGTGTATCTTGCCACTGACACTGACACACATCATATCCTTTTGAAGTTGTGCTGTGAAAAGGTAAGAATTGTAGCAGACTAGAATCAGATGGATGATAGCAGTTTATGTGTATGGAGGTCATTTGTGTGGGCTTCAATCACAAGTTTCGTATGGCATAGCTCACTGTACCACTGCTGGTGTTAGACAGTTGTGGGCATCTTGTATTACCGATGATTTCTGTGATGAGGGGAAATAGGCTGTATAGTGTTGTGCACTGACATCCTGTGGTAACCTATTATTTTCTGTGGCAGAATTTTCAATGAGAATTTCCCAACAGATCAGATGTGTATGGCTACAAACAGAGTGAGTACTAAAGGAACGTCTCCACAACATTACTGTATTCTGACACTCTCCTAGAGTGCCTAACTTCAGCCCTGTAGGACGTGATGGGACTACCAGAAAGTCACCGGTGACCACCTTGTAATGTAATGGCTCTAGATATCTGCTTGCTGCAACTATAGTTGAAGATGCCACAGATCATTATTCAGGTTATATGTGCTTCCATGTTCACATGTACTGTCTGGTGAAGGTGTGGCGTTCTGATGCAAATAGTTTAATTTTATGATTACATTTATTTACTTCTTGAAATAAATGATTTGTTTAATGTGATATTGCGATCACTGATTCTTACCAGTGGAAAATTACTTCCTCTGAAATATCTTGCACTGTATTCATTCTTGAATGAGTCATTTTTAAATGTAGTTCATTGTATGCTCTTGTGTTAAAATATCTACACCTACATCTCCATGATTACTCTGCAGTTCAAAGCTAAGTGCCTGGCAGAGGGTAAACAATGCAGGTTTCCCACTGTACTTAACCATTTTATGTTACAGTTCATGATACTTACTAAGCTGCCTGTTACTATGCTGGTCATAGATTGTCTTTTAATTTACATTGTAGAAAGTGTTTCATCATTTGACATTTGGTTTATGAGGTTAGCTACAGTGAACCATCTAGAAATAGTCATCAAATGGTACCACAAGTGTGTTTCAAGCTTTTTATATTTCACCTGGCTAGTGAATATAACTTTATCAAAAGATACAGCAGCAAATTTACTAGGGTATAGAAAACCTGGGCAGTATTTATCTTCAGCAGGTGAAATTCCAAGGACTTGTCAATAACAAATCTTAAAAGTACAAAAACTTGGAACTTGGGTTAAGGGATCAGACAGTTTTCTAAACAGGAGGATAGACTTAGGAAAAATGGATATTATGGTTGTAAACTGTTGTAAATATGTTGGGAAAACCAGAGCTCCAACTGCTCATAAAAACTGCTGAACCAGAAATTATTATAGGTACAAAAAGTTGGCTAAAGCCAGAAATAATTTCATACAAAGATTTTAGAGATCCTAACTGGGTTCAGAAAGAAAGCGTTAAATTCAGTTGGTGGTGGAATAATGATTGTTATGAGAAGTCTTTTATCTTGCAGTGAAATTTAAGTAGTTTGTTTTTGCAAGTTAGTGTGGATAGAGGTTATACTCAACCATTGGATTAAGTTAATAATTGGTTCCTTTCACTGACAACCGCCTCCCCCTCACCAAAGCAGGTGATGATAGTGGCTGAAGGGTTCAAGGAAAACTGCAGTCTCATTTTGAATAAGTACCTAACTCATAAAATTAAAGTTGTTGTTAACTTCAATTAGTCTTCAATATGTTGACCAAAATCCATGTTTAAAGTCGGCAGTAGTGTTGTGTCCATCAGAGTAATGAGGTAAATCAACACTCAAGAACACGCTGAACACTGCAGATCAATTAAGACATAAATGTATTTATTTACAATATATGCAGAATTAAGCATGCACAACTTTTTATTCTTGAGTTTCTCTGGAGATTGCAGTGGCTGGTTTAAATGTTTATTCTGCAGAGATATGAGTGGTGTGTAATGCTCTGTTTGCAGACGATGAAGATTCGCTCACATAATACGCATGCAGAGGAGGACATTCTGGAGCTCTGTGCCATGGTGGTGCTGACAGAGTTGGCTGTGGCTAAGTCTCAGACTGCACCAATCAGTCCACGTCCTGACATTTGCCTCATGACTGCCAGTAACATCTGCCAAAAAACCAGAGGTAGGACACCCACCTATGAGCACAGGTGGGTGTACCACGGACATTGCTGTAGACAGCAAAAACTATACTGCTGATGCAGTCTTGATGTCTGTGACAGACATCTCTGTGAATGGTGCAAGATGCTGCAGCTGCAGATGTGGCAGTGGGCGCATAGGTGGGCTTGGGTCAATCTCTGTGGCAGGGTTCTCTGATGACCCATTCAACTGAATGTCAGGCACCAGCAAGGGCTGCTTGCAGGCAGCAGTCTGGGATGCAGCCTGTATTTCTGAAACATGAAAATATACAGCAGGGTCACAATAATCATGAAAATGTTGTTGCTTTTGATTTTGTCAGTGGGTGCCTGTTTCGCTGCAAATGGTATAATGACCTCAGACAGGTGTCAGAATGATGATATTTTATTCCTAGTTTTGAGGCCTGTTAAAAGGATGACAGAAAACTTTGTCATTTGTAGTGATCTTTGTTGTGAGCCTGGCATCTGAAGCAGGACATTGAGGAAGAAATAGATGCAGCAGAATTTGGCAACAGTGACTGATTAATAGTTTTGCTAGCAGAGCATAATGAAAAGAGATGTAGTGCAAAAAGTGCTGAGAATCTACGACACAGCATTTTCCGTCTAGTGGAAAGCATAAAGTTTGGACATCTGAAACTTGAAAGTGTGAACAAAACCTTTGGCTTCACCATTCTTTTGAGAAGAGAATGATTCATTTCAGGTATTATGAATCTCATTTTGTTGTCAAACTTGTTGAAATTCCAGTGAAGAAAACTGCAGATCATTGTCCAAAATGATTGTTCATGGCAAATCTTCTACACAAAGCACAGAAGTGAGTGCTTGTATTGTTCTAGTGCTAGTCATAGACTTCATTGGAATCAAAAACTGATGTTTATTGTATGCAGTGATGATAATTATCCACTATACACTCCAAGTGAGGACTAGGAAAATCAGCATGGATGTGTTGCCAAGGACCATCACGTTTAGGCCAATTGAAAAATTTCTGGTGCCCACATTGTCCAGTTATCTGCACATGCATTGGACGGTCTTCTGTTCTGTACACTTGTGAAGCCCAAGCCACATACAGTGCTGGTACAATAGCTGTTTACTTCTAATGATTCCACAGTGTCCACTATGTAATGGTGTCAAAACATGTTGCTGGCTGTTGTGTTACAAATAGTATTTGTGTACTACTGCATCTAAAACTGATTTCAAATTATGAGGGCAACCCATTTGAATGTAATACTCGAGCAGTCATAGTGATTGATCCTGTATATATATATATATATATATATATATTTTTCATAAATTCTTGAGCTTCACAGGATAGGCTCCCTCTTTCAGTTACACTTGTAAATTGTTGCAGGTGTCATGGACCCTTAAACGTTTCAGCCTTTACCCTTAATCCTTTATGCTACTCCTTCCTTTGTGTGTATGGACTAGTACGAACCTAGACAGCTTTCTGTAGTCTGGAGGAACTCTAGAGAAAGTTTATGAGCCTGTTCTTTCCAACATTCATAAATCTTGATAATGCTAGAGGTATTAAGAATTTAAACTTACCAGTATAATTCCTATCAAATATGTGATCTGTATCACTATACTGCCCTTTTTCCCTTAGGAACAGTACTTATCCCTTACCTATGGGTTGATCCTATGGGTAACCTTTCTCCTGCCATTCTGGTAGGTGCACCCTCTCCTTCTTCCTATCTATGGTACAGGTCAATCCCCTTCTTGGTGCCCCTGCTCACACAGTATAGGTCAGCCTCTCATTGGTCTGCCTATCTGCCCTTTTTTACATTCACTGAAATCTGGGTGCACTCCCCCTTTATCCTTCACTAAATATTATCCAATATAATTAAAATCTACTTCAACCTCCAATCTTGCTCATTAATAGTTCACTGCATATCCTAGAGTCCTCCTTTGCTTTTCAACCTCTCTACCATACCTCTATACACCATTCATTACTTACGATATGTATGCATCAAAGGGGATACTCACTTTTCATAGGTTATCAGAGAGCCCCACTATTCAACAAGTTGTCAAGTCATTCTTATTTATATACTTATATATTTTTAGAATTAGTGAATGTAGAACCATCACCTATATTACCATGTGCTTATTCTTTACCATGTGCATGTACTTCCTCCTACAACACTTGATGGTTCTTACAAGCTCTCAAACTGTACTTTTCCTGTTTGTGTCTCTGTGTTTCTTTGTGTGTATGCATATGGGTAGTCATGTAGCTTGATTCTTTGGCCTACTTATGTGAAATAAGTTGAAGGTTTTAGAAAACCACGGAAATTGAAAAGGACATCAGCGATAGAAGTGTATGGATATGGAAAGAGGGAAAGATAGGTAGGTACTCAAATGAGAAGTAAGAAAGGAAAAAGTAGAGACGGTTGCTAAGATCGAAGAAGTGAAAGAAGATAGCCCCAAAGACAGGGGCAATGGCCTTGCCGCAGTGGATACACCGGTTCCCGTCAGATCACCGAAGTTAAGCGCTGTCGGGCGTGGTCGGCACTTGGATGGGTGAACATCCAGGCCGCCATGTGCTGTTGCCATTTTTCGGGGTGCACTCAGCCTCGTGATGCCAATTGAGGAGCTACTCGGCCGATTAGTAGCGGCTTCGGTCAAGAATACCATCATAACGACCGGGAGAGCGGTGTGCTGACTCCATGCCCCTCCTATCCGCATTGTCCACTGAGGATGACACGGCGGTCAGATGGTCCCGGTATGCCACTCGTGGCCTGAAGACGGAGTGCCCAAAGACAGGAATACCCTTCCCACCCCCTTTCCCAAGGATCGCTACTTCGCCAGTACTTGAGTGAGAAGCAGGAGGGGGTACAATGTTAAACTTCTCCTGCAGAACGGACCGTCTCACCTTCTCCTTTAAGTCCCCAAAGAAAAATCTTAGCAACCCCTATGGAATGGCAAATGGTGAAGAATCAGTTACACTTGTCTGTGAGGGTGAAAGGTGGTGTGTGTGTGTAGTGTTAGTCATTTTGTCCCTGCACTACCCAACCCTTTAAAATCGATACAAACCTTCCCTTCTGCATTACATCCTATAAGAGGTATAAAATATTCTTTATTAAGTATAAAACTATGTATCATATTATCACAAATGTATAATTATTCATACTATACCGTATCTTCCATCATCGTATACAAACTGGAGAAGGGATTGTTCTCCAAGAATAGCTTGGGTCAGAATAAGGCCTTATTATATGCTGGTTGGGTAGGCAAAAATATGACCTAACTATACGTGGAGACTGCGTCGGCTCCTGTCGACATTACAATTGAGACCGCAGGATAAGTCCCGAAGACCGGCGAGAGTGCCCCTGGAATAACTGAGGAGGACATCATAAAATGTCCTAGCGGGCACAACTCCCTACCATCTAACCACATCTAACCACTGAAGTTGATTTAAATACTTTCAAACACTTAGTGGGTCCAATTCTCCACCATTTTTTGTTAATTTCTTATCCCTCGCCATTCATCGATACCTCTACACACAGGTTTGTATGGAAAACTGGTGAAGAGATTACTTACAAAGACTAATTTAGGCAAAAATAGAGCCTAAATATACATGGATGGCATTTATATTATATTATGTGTTATGTTATGTTTCCTCTAAATCTTTATCTCTTGTCAAACTAATGTTTCCTAGTAACACCCATATACAAAATTAAAACCTTATTATCATCGGATTCGAGACCCTTGATGATTAGAGTTGAGTGTGCTGTCAACTCACATTTACATCGGGACTAGAGCGGAGCCTGCTGTTAACTTATAACTATATCAGGTATTAAGTGTTTGGGATGTAAATACAGATGTACCTAATCGGCAATCCACTGCAGGCAAAACTTAGAGACTATTGCTGACTAGAGCAAAATGTGTTATTGGCTTAGATATTACGAGACATTACCATATGCTTCAGCCCTGATTCGATATAACAACCAGGAGTCACAGCACCCATAAAACAAGTAAGACTTTGTATAATGACAAGAACACTGATTTGCTGCAAATCTTGCTTTTCTGCCACATCAAGTTGAGTATGCCAAAGTAACTGAACTATATGACAGTATAAGCATTTGAGGATAGAATACAGGATACTATAAGATTTGAAGAGAATTCGGTGTAGGAAAATGAATATGGAAGTAACACCGAATACAACTTGGGATCTAACAGATCTGACATTAACCTCACTCACTTTCTTACGGACCAATACTTCTCATTAAATTTTGTGTGAAAGTCTTCTCACAACAAAACAATCACCACTTTACTATGTAACCCAACAGCAGGTACAGTTATCCTATTTTCTGCTTTGTCATGGACAAGTTTGAGTTCTTTCCATGAGTCATCTATAACCTTGTTGTTATCATTAAGTTCTGAACCTTGATGAGCTGGAATGTTGTCTGGGTTTACCCTCTGAGCAACTTTTTGGTCAATTATTTCCTCTACCTGTTCCTCCAGACCACTTATATTTATGGTGCCTGAGGTTGCCAGCTTTTCTTTAAAATTTCTCTCCACATCATCGACTCGAGTTTTGACACCTACAATTTGCGATTGGACAATAGGGATCAGCTTACCCTGTCTTTCTACACTCTCATTTAAGATATGTAGTCTTTGTTTCACTGCATCGAATGTAACATTACACACACTCTGAAATTACTCTAATTTTTGATTAAATTCAGACTCTATATTGTTACACTGGTCTTCAATATCAAATTCCAATTTCTGGGTGAACTTCTGAAATTGATCATCCTGCTTTTGTCTAAAATCTGTAAACATTTGATTCATTTGGACAGTTAAAGAATTTCTTAATTAATTCTTTAAATCTAATTGTAAATTTTCCACTTTGTCATTTAATACATCAAACTTAGAATTTAGAGCATCTAACTTAGCATTTAGTTCTTTTCTTAAAGAAGCATTTTGATCACTCAGTTCTTTTCTTAGAGCCACTGAATCTGCTCTTTGGGATTTAAGTAAATTCACTGCCTCAAACCAGTCAGGCCCTTCTTTAGCAATTCTCATAGCCATGGCTGGTTCCGATGTATCTCCAACTTGTTGTATACTATCCATGCTTCTATAGACTTTAGCTGTTGTGAGCATCTAATACTGATTTCAGTTATGACAATTACACAGTAAAAGTTCATCCCACTGTATTTTATAACACTTTTTACTAGAATAATAAAGTTTTTATTTCACGCTCACCTGGCATAGAATTCTCGCTGTCTAGGTGAGCGAGAGTAGAATTGGCACCATTGAATAGCACAGGCACTAGCAGCGTCGAACGTTGGTTGCAGCATTGGCATCAGCGAACGGACACGAAGTCAGCAACGGTGAACAGCAGCCATAGTAATCAGCAACAGTGGCGGGTTACTGCATCGGTGGCTGGTTACTGCATCATCGTCGGTTGGTTACTGCGTCGGCATCATTGGCTGGTTACTGCGTTGGCATCATTGGCTGGTTACTGTGCTGATGTTGGTTGGTTACTGAGTCTGCGTAGGCATGATGTGAGTGGGTGAGAAATACTTCCTCCCCACACCAAAAACTCCTTAGTCATAAAGTTGAAATCTTCTCTCTGTTCTCCTAATGTTATTACTTTTTTCCATCTTATATTGGGTTGCATTCTCAACTTTCTTCCTTTGGTTTATTGGACAGCGTGCAATTAGTCGAAACAGTTTCTCAGTCTTGTTAATACTGGTTGCCATGGCAACTCTCAATGTCTTCTAGTCTCCATTTACTTCAAAAATTCCTCCTTTTCCAGTCCTGATCATATTGGTCACCATGTTCTGGTAGTTTCCAGTGACTAGAGGAAGCAATGTGGTGCTGGTGTGCAAGACTCACACGTCCCCTCCATCATTGGCCTTACTTGGAGGTGCTTTGCCAATCTTCTTTTCCAGATAGTTGGCTACAATGATCTGCTCAACTTCTTCTCCAAAGATATGGTGCTGTTTGTAGGAATTTTCTCTACTCTTAAAATGATTGCATACGCTCAAGATACTTTTAAATCAATCCTACTATATATCACTTCTACAAACAGAACACCACATAACAGTTTTCACATAAATGAATCATATTTTGTAAGCCCAATGACTCGTGGTCCTTCAGAAACTCTTACATACTTTTACAATAAATACAGTTCCAAAAACCTTTCAAGGTCCTCGCAAGTCCACCATCTGCAACTCTAGAGAGTTGGCAAGTAAATGTATTTTCTTTTCTTTTACACAATTCAACTGTTCACAATAATGACTGACATAGCACCGTCATGGAGTAAGGCACGCTTGCTCCTTGCGCTGGGCTTGTAGTTTCTGTGGCGAGCACGGCAACCACTTGCCCACATCGATCAACCGCCCACATTGTAGCATTCTCTTGACACATGTTGAGCCTGCGCACACAGAAAACCAGCAAGAGGTAGACACTCTTGTGTGTCTCATGCTCAAACGTAAAATATCGGGTGTTCAAGATGGTGGAAAGCCGAGGGTCTCTAGAATTTGCGTCAAAATTCTTGAGGAACTACACAGGCACTTAAACTTCCTGGCAGATCAGGCACTACATGCTTTTGTGCATAAAAATAAATAAAACTAAAGAAAGCATGTTTCAACTTTTTAAATGAGTGCTGAATTCTTCATTTCATTGGAAAGGGGAATTTTTGGATTGAAAGCTATGCAAAAGAGAAGCAGTTTGTGCCTATTTTCAAATTAATTTTGTGTAGAAGTTTAGTTTACCATGATCAGCTTGTAGGTCTCATACATTTATAGGAGAATGTAACCTCCAGACGGCCTCTCAATTCTTAGTTGGGATGAGAATAGTGGATATCAGTGACTTGTCCCAAGTATTCAGTTTAAGTATTGGAAAATGAACACTTTTGTAACAGACACTTAAACACTGATTCAGTTGCAACTTGAATAAGAGATACAAAATTTTTGAGATAGTGTAACAGTGCTAGTCTGTCTGAGGGTAAACTATTGCTTTAAATGTTGTGTCAGGTACTGTGGGAGTCAGCACTGACACAAACAAGGAATGAGAAAAGTTGTGATGGCCATTGGCAGGAATCTAAAATGATCTGTATATAACACTTGCAGGTTAATAGAACACTTTATTTTTAAAATGGAAGGAAACACAACTTATCTTTGCATTATGAGGTGGCTTGATTTGCTTCCTATGTCTCTTACATGCAATTACTTTTGCACACTATTACTACTCACCGAATGTAGGCTAATTATCACCTGCCTATTACTCACTACTTCACTACTGATGCTGTCAAAATCTGTGACAAATTTGGGGCTGACCAGTGAATGGTAGGTGGTTAAGTCAGTGCGGACAGGGGATGCTGAACTCTGTCTTGCTGGAGGTGTGGCACTGCCTACTTTTTCCATTGGTGCACAGGTCAGCACCTTCTTGAAGCCATTTTGTGGCATTGCACTGATCGGTGTGCAGTCAGTGCTGCAGGACTGCACAAGCTGTGCCTTAGTGATGTAGGGAGCCATCTTACGACAATGGGTGAGGGTGCAGGAAGCTTAATGGCATGGGAAGCCTGAAGCCACAACTGGGACTGACACTGAGCCCCTGGCCATGCCCTAACATCAGTCCTGTGCCCAGAGGGGACATCATTCAGATAACACCCAAAAAGGCGCCTACCCTCTTGCTGGTCCAATGAAAAACAGAGAGGGCAGAGATGACAGTGCTGATGATGTAATGACGATGACTAGGACAAGTCCATGGAGGGCGCTGGGATGCGTGCCAGGAAGGTGAGCTGCTGTGGTGGTGAAGGTGATTGATCTGGCTCCATCAGATCAGCAGGCAGTGCCAAAGAGGCCTTGCGGTGGCAGCCACACCAGCCACAAGATCCCGATATGATGCAAATGTGAGGACGTTAAAACTGCAGAAGAATCTTGCAATCGACAGGCTTGAGTCTGGTTCTTATGGAAGCGCAGCAACCCAGCAAGAACCTGAATTAAATACATGCAAGTGGCCAAATTTTGAAGAATGATTTCTCTCTTCCAGCGCCTGGTGTGATCAAAACCTCTGAAAAGAATAAGGTCGTTAGGCACAAAACAATACTTGTGGAATGTGGCATGCACCAAGTGGTGCAGTGGATGCAGTAGTTGGAGCAGTGTGCGATGGTATTGTCCACGAGAAAGCTCCGCCAGTGATGGACCATCACAGGGCTGGGAGCAGTTGGTTGCAAAGAAGAACAGCATTTGCTCCCACATGTGGGAGACACGTAGTTTGTTGATCTGTTGCTTGAAGGTGTGAATGAATTCTTCAGCAGCTCCGTTTGACTGAGGATGAAACGGAGTACTAGTGAGGTGAGTTATACCATTGGCTGTACAAAACTGTTCACAGTCTTGAGCTGTAAACTGTGGCCCATTGTCTATAACCAACTACTCTTGGAAACCTTTCCCACAGATAATGGATAACAAAGCCTGAATGGTACTACACAATGTAGTAGAGTTCATGGACACTGCAAACGGATGTTTGCTAAAAGAGTCCACAACAATAAGCCAACAAGTGTTCTAGAAGGGACCAGCAAGGTCAATATGCACTTGTTGCCATGGCAATTGAGACGCTGGCCAAGCTGAAAACGTTTGTGGTGGGGTCAATTGGATTTTCAGCTGTACTTGTTTATCACTTTGTGTTACACTGCAAATGGGAGCTATCTTCAAATCTTCTATGGCACTGTCACACGAGTCCTGATGGTCAATAATTTGTAACATTTGTTTCAAAGTAGGATCAGAATGTTTGAGAACTTGTTCATGAATCCTACTGCCTGGCACATTGTATGTAATGACATCACGAGTCGTTGTGTCAGTGTAGCACTGTCCACAGCTAAATTGAAAATGGTGCTCTCCTGTCAAACTCTGAAGTTCAGTGACCTGCTGATGGTGTGTCCATTCTGGCTTTTTCCACAATTGAAAGAATGTGTTACAAGCTTCAGCAACCTGTACCTGTTCCTCACATTTGGTGAGGAAGGAAACGAAATCTTCAAAAACTAATAACTCTGACCTACTAGTCAGGAATAACTTCTGAGTGAGGAGGTAAACTCCTGTGCTGGTCATTGACAAGAAAAAAGAAAGTTTCACAGTATTGCGCTTGATATGTAGCATACTGAGCATTGAACCAAGTTTATCACATGTTTCATTCTTATTGTTGTTCACTGAAAGCTCGGAACAGTGGAATGCACAGAGGCAGTGTCGTGGATGTGGCCGGCTGTTGTAATGGAGTTGATGCACTGGCTGGTGCATTAATGAGCTGCTGGGCTGCCATCATAAACTGTGACATTTGGTGATTCTGAAAGTGAATAAACTGCATTAGATCAAAGCCAGCAGCAACTGGAGTCACAGGCGCAGGTGGCATAGGAGGCAGGTTAGAGGCCATTTTGATGTGAGAAGCACCCCAACAAATAAATTATAAGCAATGTAGGTACACAAGTAACAAAAGTTAGTTGCAATTTTCCTCTGGAAAAAAAAAGAAAGAAATATTGGTGATGTTCTGTGATGGAGTGGTGAAGAGCAAAAGCATCATTTGTTCTTTAATACATGGCAGCAAATGTTGTGTTCCCTATTTTGGGAGTCAGCACCAACACAAATAAGGAAGGAGAAAAGTTGCAATGGCCAATGGCAGGAATACAAAATGATCTGTATGTAACACTTGCAGATTAATAGAAACTTTATTTCTAAAAGGGAAAGAAACATAACTTAACTTATTAAAACCTAGAAACCCGCCTCAATTGCGTAAAAAGCACTTAGTGTTAACCTAGTTTTCGGCGTAGATAACTACACCTTCTTCAGAACAATAAAACCCAAAAGTGCCTAAGAAGACCTTTGTCAATGATTAAAAGAACAACATAGCTAAACATTAATAAATGAAAAAAAGGAAAACACAAACAGTACATATGTACAAAGTCTAAACCACTACTTAACTTAATGGTGTAAACTCCACCTCACACCGGCATATGTTCGATGGGCAGTGATCCTCCATGAACTGCAATGTGGAATTGTAGAATTGTTCTACATTCACCTGCACCTCTACCTTTTCTCAGCAGTGTCTTGTGAACAGAATGTTGTCTGTCATCCACAGAGTCCTGTTTGAGTTCACAGAGCATTTCTGTAATACTCATATGTTGATCAAACCCACTAGTAAAAAAAAGGAGAGAAAAGAAAAAAAGAAACTAGAAGCCTATCTTTGAATTGCTGTGATATTTTCCTTTAATTGAATCTGGTCAGAACTCCAAACACTTGAGCAGTATCAAATGTGGGTCATGTTGTTTTCTACAATTGGTGTTCTTTATAGAACAGCTGCACTTTTCTAAAATTCTCCCAATAAACTGAAATTGACTATTCACCATACCTACAGCCATCCTTATGTGCTTGTTCCATTTCATATCATTGTGTCAATTTTCACCTAGATGTTTAATCAGTGTGATTGGGTTAAACAGCACCGGAATCTCACTTCTGCACTGTCATAGACAATTCCCGAGTGAAAGTCAGCAGCATTTCAAAAGGCTTAACTTACCTTTTTCTGTATTTAGAGCAAGCTGCCATTCATTACACCAAATAGAAATAGTGTCTAAGTCATCCTGTATTGTCCTGCAGTTGCTGAATGATTACATTTTCCTGTTATCAGCAAACTTTCACAGATTGCTGTTCACCCTACCTATCTGATCTTTTATTGTCTAGAACACAATGGTGGTCCAATCACACCTCCATGGGGCACTCGCGGTGACACCCTTGTCTCTGATAAACACCAGGATAATGTGTTAGATTCTACTATGTAAGAAGTCTTCGAGCCACTCATATATCTGAGAGCCTACTCCTACGCTCAGACCTACATTAGGGCTCTACAGTGGGACACTGTGTCAAACAATTTCTGGAAACCTAGGAATATGGAATCTGCCTGTTACTACCTTTCACCCATGATTCACGGGGTATCATGTGAGGAAAGGGCAAACTGAGTTTTGCACAAGCAATACTTTCTAATTCCTTGCTAATTTGTAGACACGCGCTCTCATGTTTCAAGGAAATTTATTATATTTGAATAAGCTCAACAATTCTGCTGCAGACTGATGTTAAGGATATTGGTCTGTAATTTTCTGTGTCCATCCTTTTACAGTTTTTATATACAGGAGGGTCAGTATATTTCTAAGATCGATTGACTGCAAAATAGCAAGTCAGTTACATATCGGGCATATGTCAGTGATTTTTGGAGTCGGTGGTCAGGACCCGGCAAAATGATTGAAAGGACTCAGTTGTGCCACCAAATACAACAGGTTTAATGAAGTGATGTGTTTGGCAGATGTGTACATTTACTTGAACAGTACAGTCTAGCGGTGGTTCAAGAATGACAAAGAGTTCATTATCTGGGGCAAATTCCAGGCTGAATTGAAGGAAACATTTGCAGATAGAGGAACAAGTCCACTTAATGGAAGAACAATTGGAAACCTTAGGCCAATGACATGGGAAAATGACACACTCTTACATACAGAATGTTTTGGTACTATATTACATTATGAGCTTGAACATGACAGAAGCTGATAAAATCTCACTTTTGATGATTTGCGTTATGGAAGATAAGATCGGTAATGGATATCACAACAACCAAGGAACTCATCATGTGGTGCCAGCGCATTGAGGGAATGCAGCAGAAAAAGAGTCAGACAAAAGAAGTATGACGAACTCCCAAATGTGGTCCTTGTGGCAGTTGCGGAGGAACACCATGGCCTTCTTTCTCTTATGCACCTTGTAGTAAGAGAAGAAATACAGCACTATATGGAAAGATGGCAGCCATGAATGCCGACTCCTTGCATCAGGAGGTAATAGTGAATGTTTACAAATGGGTGCATTGGTGTTGAATACACCACAAGTGGTACATGCCAGGAAGAACAGGTTCAGCCAACTCAGACTTATGCTGTAACCATCAAACAACAACCCAGCATCCAACCAGCACAGATACAACCAACTCCTCTGCCAAGCATAATGACCCACCTAAGAACAGACACTCGGAGGACAGAGGAGAACACACCAGAATGTTCTCCTTGTGGATGCCCTGGTCACATTGCACATTACTGCTGAGGAAAAATATGAGTTTTGATGATTACTTTGCAGCCAGACACCTACCATCACAACACATCTATTTATTCGAGCCAACTGCAAATGATTGTAGCTGACCTGTGGGATAAAGTCCATTGCTGCACTTTGACGAGGTTGTTCCCCAAAATGCTACAGCTGTTCACCTATCACTGCACAGAGGTACAAGCCACTGAACTCTGGAAATCTAAGTGAGATGACCATCTATGGAGGGGAGGCCGCCATGGACAACAGTTACCAAGATATTAGGATACCTCATCGACAGTCAACCTGTCCAGACACTATGCTTATTGTCTCAGACTAAAGAAGACTATGCTCTGTGGTACAAAAAAAAATTGTGCTGAAGAATGCAAATGAGAAACGCTTCCAGGCAATAGAAACATGTGTTGCAAGAATAACTATCAATGACAGAATGTTGTCCTTCAAATTTTTTGCTTCAACATAATGTGGTCATAATGTTGTTCTCAGCTGGAACTTCTTACAGGCATCACAAGCAATGGTAGACTGCAAAACATCAGAGCTCCAAATTGATGAAGCTATTCCAGCAAGGACACATAATAAACATTGTTCTGGGCAGTCGTTTGTCATTGAAGATGTTATCCTATCATCACCAATGAGGTGATTTCCAATTGTCAATCTAGATGCTCAATTAAACAGGAAAGCTTTTATTGATTGTAAAAAAATTACTCAGGCTCCCAAAAGAAATCTACATATCACCAGTGATTACGAGCATTATATGTAGTTAAGAAGACTTTGGATCACTAATTGTCATGAGCAGCCACAACTCATCCCTAAAGGTATGTACGTAGAAACAGCCAAACCAATCCAGGATTGGTGTCCTGTGCCATTGATGATAAATCATGCTCCACAACCATTACAGACAGTGCATTGGATTGACACACTGCCCAATGTAGACTCTTGATGGAGGTCCGAGCATACAGAATGGGTTGCGAGGTACATGACCAGTGTGAAGGCTTTTTAAGCAATAGAACCAAGTAAATTGTCACTGACAGTGAATGTTCATCAGAGACAGGAGTATCATCAAGAGTGTCCCAGGGAAGTGTGATGTACTGGGTGGTTGTAATTAAACTTTTCCTATTTAACACATTATAACATGGAAACTAATTACCATACGAGTATCAAACTTCGTAGCGTTAATGTCAAGGACACAGGGAAGAGAAATAATGTGGAATCAATTCAACTGAAACACTTTTAATGTGTTGCTATGGTGCATCATACAATTACATACCAGTACCATTACTACTACAAAGGGGGCTCAATATGGTGCCCATCAGTGTCCAGAAGTGACTGAAAGTGCAGGGTTGCATTCTGCACACCAGAATGAAGCATGTCTGTAAGTCTGCTGGCTACCTCTCTTGATATGCTGCGCTTCAGAGCAGCACATTTGTGAATGTTCCCCTGGTAAATCCTGTCCTTCAGGTAACCCCACAACCAGAAACCACAGGGAGTGAGATCAGGTGATCATCCTGGCCAAGCATTTGGAAATGATCAGCAGCTAATTCGATCATTTGCAAATATGTTCCAGAGGAATGGGTGAACTTCATGAGTGATGTGTAATGGGGTCCCATCTTGCATTAAAACTGTTAAGTTCACTGCATCTCTCTCCTGTAGGGTGGGTATGACAGGCTGACAAAACATATTATAGTAATGCTGGGCAGTCACACTGCACATCTGTGATCATTGAGCACCAGCCTGTTCGAAAAAGAATGGGCCAATGATGAATGTAGCTGTGAAGCCACACCATATAGTGACACATTCACCATATGGAGGAACTTCTTGCACAGTGACTGGAGGTGAAGATCCCCCATCGGCAACTCTGTGTGTTCATCTCACACGTCAGAGAGAAATGAGCTCCATCTGTCCACAGGATGGTCCAGGGCCAGCCCTTGTCAACTCAGACAGAGATAGTGGAGGGCAAAGTCAAAACGTCATTATGCATCGTGTTTGCAAGCTGCTATACGAAACAGATCTTGTAGGGATACCATTTGAGAATGGTTTGAAGCACCTTCCATACAGTGGACCACGGGATGTTCAACTGTCGTGACACAGCATGTGCACTACCTGATGATTGGGAATTGTTCACAGTGCTGTCTGCCATAGCAATAGTGATTTCATCAACCACATATGGTGCAACAGGTCGTCGGCCTCTTCTCGGAGTGATGCTCAGTTCTCCAGTTGGTTTGAACTTCTTCATCATGCTCCACACAGCAGGTGGAGAAAGAGGACTGTTCTGTTATCCTTTCAACCAGCAATATTCCCGAAGTGCAGCTGCACCAAACCCGACTTGACATGTCAATAAGTGCACTGCAACTGGTCAGGTGTAGGAGACTATGAATCATGATGACTGAACACGGCACCTAGTGGGCATAGTTGGAACTGGACAGTGGCACTGTGACGGTTGGAAATCCTGCAGCCCATACTCCTGACAGTAATGCTACCAAGTTTGATTTAGTTTCCATGTTATAATGTATTAAATAGGGAAAGTTTAATTATAGCCTTCTGGTACATAAGTAATGTGATGGATGGGGTGAGTAGCAATCTGCAACTGTTCGCTGGTGATTTTGTATAGTGTACACAGAAGTATTGTCATTGAGTAAATGTAAAGGGATACAGGATGGCTTAGAGAGAATTTCTATTTTTTGTGTTGAATGGTTGCTCACTCTAGATGTAGAAAAATGTAAATTAAGGCAGATAAGTAGGAAAAACAATCCTTTAGCGTTTGAATATAATATTAGTGTGTGTTGCTTGATCTGGTCTTGCCAATTAAATATCTAGACATAACAATGCAAAGTGAATGGAATGGAATGAGCACATATGGACAACAGTAGGGAAGACATGGTTGACTTTGGTTCATTAGGAGACCTTTGGAATATCCACAATGTTGGACTGAAGGAAGACACCAAAACAATTCAGAGACATCCTACTAAATTTGTTACTGGTAGGTTTGTTCAACATAAAAGTATTATGGAGATGCTTTGTGAACTCAAATGAGTACCTGTGGAGGGGATACATCATTCTTTTCTGAAACGCTATTGAGAAAATTTAATGAACCAGCGTTTGCAGCTGACTGCAGAACATTTCTGCTGCCGCCAATGTGTATTCCACATAAGGACCAAGAAGGCAAGGTAAGAAAAAGTATGGCATGTATAGAGGAATATAGGCAGTCAGTTAAACCTCACTCCATTTGTGAGTGGAGCAGGAAAGCAAATGACTAGTAATGGTACAAGGACCCCTCTGCCAAGTATGTAAATGGATGTAGATATGGAGAGTAGATGTAGATTAAACTATTATTAAACAACCAATCAGATCATTCTACATCAGTTTTTGGATGGTTCAGATTCAGAGTGGAGAAAAGACAGACCAGGTAGGCAAGGTAAAACACTGCATCGACACTGGAGATCGTCCATGGATTGTAGGCGGCATCACTGGCTGAATGATGAATAATCCAGGAGTAAGTGGACAAGATGTTGCAAGATGACATTGTTGAACCTTCAGTGAGTCCTTTGTCCTCTTTATGGTCCTTACGAAGAAGGATGGCACACTGCCTTTCTGCATCAGCTACCGACAACTGAACAGAATCGTGAAAATTGATGTCTATTCAGTGCTATTCATTGATGACACCTTAAGCTGCTTGAGAGGGGCAAAGTATTTATAAAATGTGGACAAGTAGACTGGCATAGATATTACAGTAATGTTTCTGCAACTGTTATGGCAGAATTGGATGGCTGGTAAAAACATCTCATGATTAACTTGAGTTTGTGTAGGCTTGTTGCTTTCATCCAGATAACTTTGCAGTCGGATTCAATTTCAGTGTTGAAAGACACAATATATTTGTCAATTGCAGTGAACATTGTACCTCTTACATTGTCTAAACTGTCTTTTCAATATATGTTTCATTCCTCATTAAATATATCAGAAATTTCTGCTTTAGGTTCTTGCCAGCTGTCAGTGGCAAGTATAGTTTTAGTATAACAACCTTCCTGGAGGGTAATAAATTCAGCGACTTTATTATGAATGCTTCTGCAATTTAATAGTAAAATGTTGACATTAAAAGTGAATTTTTGTAGTATGCAATCTGGTTTCCCTCTGGCAAGTGTTCATCAGGGGACCTCAAACTGTTGCCTCCTGTGTGCTCCATAAATACTCTGCTACCTGAGTAGCTGCTTCCACTGTGTAGTGCACTCCTGTCCCCTGAAGAGGAATCCTACAGTTCTGTGCTCTGTAACACAGGTTCGCAAATACACAGTCAAAACAGTCACAGAATAGACAAAGCTTCTGGTTGAGACTCTCCACGCGGCTCCAAACAAAAGAACTTAGATCAAGTCTTGGTATGACATTGCTATTGTAAGCTCTGCTTGCACCCTTTGAATGAGACCAGCAGTCTTCACCATTTCCACCAGTCACCTGCATTAACTCAGGATGCCTGCAGAACCCAAGGGACAGGTATCATTGGTGACAACATGAACCACAACTATAAGATGAGTGCACCCAGCACACTCAGTGTTCAGCCTCCTATACATCACAGATGAGCCCAACCTTGCCTCCCAGGTGCCAACAGAGTGCACATTGAACTTCTTAAATCCTGGAACACTATTTTCCCCAAAGGGCTCCATAATGTGCCTAACATTATAGCTCCTGATAACTAGCAACATCCCCTCCCAAAGCTTGCTCATGTCCTGTGTAAGTAGCAGTCACTTGTCCGTATGTAGGGTGATCTGGAAAGGCCAGACAAGCAGTCCCCACATTTACTCTCCACTATAAGTGATGCAAATACATTACATCCAGCCACTCATACTGCTGTGAATGTGGTCATCCCCCATTGAATACACTGGAATTTTTCTCAGCAGCAGAGCCTGTGGTCAAAACAAGTGGTACTAAATGCTTTCTCCAAAAACTATTTTGAGCAATTAATTCTGAAACTCACATGAAGTGTAAATTGCTTGTGGGGGCTCAGTGTTGTAATAACATATTAGACCTCTTGCCTTCTAAGTATCTGAGCAAATGGAGAGCGTCATGATGAATGTAGGGATCAGTGGCCACAAGATTGTTGTAGTAAGACTGAATACTGTAACATCCAAATCCGCCAAAGCTAAACACAAAATATATCTCTTTAATAAAGCAGATAAAAATTTGCTTAGTGCCTTCTTGAGAGACATTCTCTATACCTTCCAAACTAACTATGTAAGTGTAGACCAGCTGTGGCTTGGATTCAGAGAAATAGTATTGATGACAATTGGGAGTTTCATACTAAGTGAGCAGATAACAGACTGAACAGGTTCCTCATAGTACACAAATGAGGTCATGATGCATAATTAATGAAGAAAGTATGCCCGATTTAAAACAGTGTAAAATCTCCAAGATTTCTGATTTTTTACAGGAGACTGAAGTTTAATGACTTCAGTGCAAGATACTTTTATAAGTTTCAAGCACTAAAATCTTTCTCAAATCCTGGCAGCAAATCCAAAGAGATTCTCATCATTTTTTAAATATGCCAGTGGTATGACTCAGTATCTTCATCATGCAATGGCAGTGATAATCTAACTCACAACAGTGTCCCTAAAGCACAGTTGCTACACACAGATTTCTGTAATTCCTTCATCAAAAAAGTACAGTATATATACCAGAAACTGAATTAAGGACAGCTACCAACATGAATTACTTAGTAGTAGAACCCTCGGTGTAGCAAGCAACTTTAGTCACTCAGTAAGGGCAAGTCATGTTTCTTTTGGAGTATGATGATGAAATAGTTTTATTTGTAACAGACATATGACAAAAGATCCATACCAAATGACTGGATACTTGCTCAGTTTACATCAATACACAAGAAACTAAATAGAAGTAATTTACTACATTATAAACCCACATCACTGACATCAATTTGTAGTACAATTTTGGAACATATACTGTGTTTGAACATCAAAATCCTTGCAGAAAATGATCTATTGACACACAGCCATCACAAAATTTGAAAACATCATTCTTGTGAATCACAACTTGCTCTTTATTCAGATGAAGTAATCAGAACAGAGGATCTAAAATTTATTTCAGATTTCTAGATTTCCTGAAGACGTTTGTCATTATTCGTAACAAGCGGCTTCTAATCAGATTGAATGCCTTTGGAGTATTGTCTTCATTCTCTGACTGAATTTGTGATTTCTGGATTACAGTTCTTGGTAACTGGTGGAGAGTCATTGAGTGAAGCATAAGCAATGTGTGACACCTCACCTGCACCTCCCAATTTCACCCCCTTTCCAGGGAAGTGTGATAGGTCTTTTGCTGTTCCTGATCTATATAATCAATTTAGGAGACAATTTAATCAGTACTCTTAGATTGTTTGTAGATGTTTCTTATATTTACTGGCTCATGAAGACATCAGAAAATCAATACAAATTGGAAAATGCGAGAAGTGATAGTTGACCCTGCACAGTAAAAAATGAGGTCCTCCACATGGGTACTAAAAACTTTCTGTTAAATTTTGGTTACATGATAAACCATATAAATTTAAAGGTTGTTGATTCAACTAAGTACCTGTGGATTACAATTATGAACAACTTAAATTGTTGCCATCATACTGCAATTTTGTTGAGAAGTCAAAGCAAAAACTCTTTTTTATTGGTAGCAAATGTAGCAAGTCTACTGAATAGATTATTAATAGGAGCATATTTATTTTACTTTTGTTTAAATATTTTATTTATTATCAAAGAAAAATAGTAATTAACAAATGCAGAGTCATAATTTCCCAATAAAGGCAATCTATTTTTATTTTCATGAAGGTTAGTTCAAACATGAGGTTCCCTAGGTGGTAGATCCACAAGGAAAGGGGTAGGCAGCATCTGGCAACACTGCATCCACAGCTGCTCTCCCACTCTCAGTCCCAACCTTCTTCACTCCTCTTTGCCATTCAGTGCTTGTCTAGGACCCATCCATGTTGGAAGTCCCAGTCACTGCTATCTGCTGAAATCTGTATAGTTCTCCAGTTTTTAAATGTGGAAAGGGCTCCACTTATAGACATTCATCTCTATTTGCTTGAAGTTTATTACCAAAAGTTTATGGTTGTTCAACATGTCTGCAAATAATGTAGCCTGTAGGGAGTTCACTGCTGGTCACAAGGACATTCATGATAATGAACTGAATTGAAGACCGTTTGTATCAGATTTCCTGCTGAAAAGGTCAAGAGACTGTTGCTCAAAGATCAAAGAGTCATCCTTTGTGAACTGGCTCTCTGTGTTCCTGTGATTTCTGCTAGCTCAGTTGAAAGAATGTTGTCTGAAAAATTGACACACCACAAGGTTTGTGTGGGATGCAGCCCGTAAATTGTGACAGAAGATGACAAGTAGCAACATTATAACTTTGCCCCCAAATTTCTTCAACAGTGTGGATACAAGAGGAAGCAGTTTTTGGACTCAGTCTTTACAGGTGACAAAAAAGGATGTTTCATTATACACCAAAAAGAAAACAACCCAAGCCAAGAAAGTGTAAACTCCAAACCATTGGAGAGGGAAGCTGAACAAATGAGTGTTGCTGCTTCATGATAATCTTTGACCCCATGCCAGCTATCAAATTTATGACTTGCTGAACAGATTTGACTTCATTGTCATTCCCTACCCTCCCTACAGTCTGGACCTTGTGCCTAGTGGAGTAACACTTCTTCCCAACACTGAAGAAACAGGTAGGTGGATTACAGTTGTGGACAGATGATGGAGTCGAAAAAGAGGTTACTTGCTTCCTCGGTGGGTTGGTGGTGAAGTTCTGAGACATTTTGGTACAACCATTGGAGCACTGTCTCCAAAAATGCTTAGATAAAAATGAAGATTATGTAGAAAAATAGATCAATGTTTAAGCTTTAAAACAATGTAAATGCCTATGAAAATAAACAATGCTATCTGTTTCTAACAAAATTAGAGACCATCACTTTTGAATCATTCCCCATAATCACTAATTGCATGAAAATGCTAGTATCCATGATAACGTAAAATTTTGTACAAAAATGCAAAACTTAAAATAGAAGATAAAATTCTTTTTTATTACTAGAGACTGAGCAGTATTTTTGATTTCTGTAATGTCTTTATTTAACCACAGACTGTTTGCATGTTTGTATCAAAATCTAATTTACTTTTATGTGATTAAGAATTTCAATTATGAGGATACCCAAGATAAATATGAAGAAAGTTGAAGACAGGTCTTCTTATTTATTTATTGTGAATCTCTCTCTCTCTCTCTCTCTCTCTCTCTCTCTCTCTCTCTCTCTCTCTCTCTGTGTGTGTGTGTGTGTGTGTGTGTGTGTGTGTGTGTGTGTGTGTGTGTGTACGTGTGTGCATGTGTGCGTGTGTGTTTTATTTCTTACTCCATCGACCCAACTTTGATAGACTTACAAGGATATAGAGTGTGTCAGTAAACAATCAATACAAAGGTAGTAGTAAAGCAGTCAATCAAACAAAGGTAATACTACATGTTTGCTATACACATATGTGGTAATAGTGACAGAGTACACCAAACATTACACATAGAAAGTGACAACAAATTAAAAAACAGTGAAAATGACTATGAATGTTACATGGGTATGGTACCTACATCATTGCTCAAACTTAAACTCCATAGTATCACACTCAAAATATCTGGTCCACAGACCTAGGTGGTTTTTCATTGTGGCTAAAATACTCTTCTAAACTGTAAAATGACCTTTCCAGTAGAAATTGTTCCAGATGCTCCCTAAAGGAGGAATGATTGTCAAATTTGTTTTTAATATCTGGAGGGAGAGCATTAAAAACTTTTGCACCTGAGAACTGCAGACCCTTTTGCACCATGGTCAGGTTTTAACATTCATTGTGGAAATAATGCTTTCTCCTGGTGTCATATCCATGGTATTCACTATTTCTTTTATAAAACTCAGTATTTTTGCTGATGAACCCCATAAGAGGGAATAAGTACTAGGACGTGACAGTATGAATTTTTAGTTTCCGGAAAAGGTTTCTACAACTACATCTGGAGTCAACACCACTCATTATTCTTGTAACACATTTCTGGGCCAGTAGTAGTTTGTTAGTGTTTGGTGTCCCCAAAATATAGTACCATATGTTATAAGAAAATGGAAATATCCATAATATGCTACTTTCATTGTGTGTATGTTACTGCTCTCAGAGGGAACATGTAGGGCAAAAATCGATTATCTGAGTCTCTTCTGAAGATTTATTGTATGATGAGACTTTAGAGTCAATTAAAATGCATAAAAACTTTGTTGATTCAACTCTTTCTATTGACTCTGTTCCACATTTCGCAGTGAATTCCTGCTCTGTTTTAGCAGTTGCAATGAACTGAATATAATTAGTCTTATTAAAGTTCAACGAGAGTCCATTGAAACTAAACCATTTCACTAAATTGGTAAAAATATTCTTAACAGGTCCTTGAAGATCTTCACATGTATGACCATTAATCATAATGTTGGTGTCATCTGAAAAAATCATAAAAAAGCGTTGTAACATTGTACATTGAGGTAGATCATTTATAAATATTAGGAACAGTAGAGGACCAAGAATGGTTTCTTGTGGCACTTCACATTTAATGGTTCTCCATTCAAATGAAACCAGGCCACTATGGATCTCATCGGTACTATCTACTACTACTTTATGCTTCCTATCTTTGAGGTATGATTCTAACCACTTATAGTGACAGAGTAACCAAACATTACACATAGAAAGTGACAACAAATTAAAAACCAGTGAAAATGACTATGAATGTTACATGGGTATGGTACCTACATCATTGCTCAAACTTAAAATATGGTGTATCACACTCAAAATATCTGGACAAATCACAAAATAATCCAGTTGTTACGATTTTGTCATTAATTGATTCCATAACTTTATTTGTGAAAGAATGAATTGCTTGTTCAGTTCACCTCCCTTCTGGAATCCAAATTGACTTTTGCTGAGAATGTTATATTTACTTAGATGTTCCAAAATTCTTGAATACATAAGCTTTTCCAGTATCTTAGAAAAGGCCGTTAGAAGGGAAATTGGCTCCTAATTTGTGATTTCAGTTTTGTCACCTTTCTTGATGAGGGGTTATACAACTGCACATTTGAGTCTTGTCACGCACAGTTCCTTGTTATGAGCATGCATTAAAAATTTGGCTAAGTACATCAACAATGTCAGCACAGCACTGTTTTATTATAATATTAGAGATATTAAGTACCCCAGTGGAATAAGAATACTTGAGATGATTATTCTTTTAATTTCAGATGCTGTGACAGGTCTAATGTGAATTTTACCTGTATGTTCGTGTACAGTCTTTTGCATATGACTCAAAACTTCATTAACAGAGCCCTTGCATCCTACTTGTTCTGAAACTGACAAGAAGTGGCTGTTGAAAATATTGGCTATGTTATCAAGATCATCTATTACATTACCTTCGTGTTTGAGTTCTTCAGAAGTTCTTATGGCTTTCTCTGTCTCCCTTCTAAAAATGTTCCAGATAGTCTTAATTTAGTTATGAGAGTTATCAATTTCTTGATCACAATACAATGCTTTTGATTTTTGTATTACCTTCTTTAGTATGTTACAGTACATTTTGTAATGGTTAGTTTTCATAGTGTCCTTAAACATTCTAGTTGCAATGTAAAGTTCCCTCTTTGTTTTACGTGATTATTTGATTTCCTTTGCGATCCAGAGTTTGTTCTGTGATGTACCAGTTTTGCTTCTAACAAATTTTTTTGGGAATACCTCTTCAAATAAGACTGAGATCTCATTTACAAATATATTAAATTTGGCATTAACATCATCACCCTATATATTGGGCTCCAGTGCAACTGTTGCAGTTTGTGTTTAAAGACTTCAAGCGAATCACTAGTCATTATCCTAATAAATTTCCAGGTGGGGATTAGTTTCTTGAGGGGTGTACTGTCATGCAGAGTGAGGAGTTGTCCATCATGGTCAGACAGACCTTTCAAGACAGGGGTGACAGTGAAGCAATGGTGCCTACTTAAATCTATAAAAATATTGTCTGTCAAAGACTGACTCAGGTGTGATTGTGGTGGGAAAGTCAGCTACTGGAATAAGATTATATGAATTCATGAGATGCTTGAGCTCTACTTTCTTGTTGTTTTCAGTTAAAAATCTCCAAGAATGATTATTTCCTTATTTTTAGAAAATAAAATAGATAACAATAATTCTATTTGCACCAGAGAGGCCCTAAAGTTAGTTCCAGGTATCTTTTATGTGTGTGTGTGTGTACTCTTTGTCATACAGTTAAATCTTGTCAGCATTTTATAGGCAGTATGACATTTTCTTTGTGTTTTATCCAGTTAAAATTCATCACAGGGCAGTGACAGTAAGAAGTTTCCTCACTGGATGCTCCTTTTATAGCACAGTCATTGTCGTTATGCTCTTTCTCATCATCCAGAATGACTTGGTTGTTGATGACATTTGTAATTGTTTCATTGTCCATTGTGATCATTTGGATTTTATTGTGCAAGCTTCCATCTTTACTTTCCAAGTAAACCCACGAATATTATAATGATGTCATTGTCCTCTTTAATGTCTAATTTTGCTGCATTTCTAACTCCATATTCCTGTGCTAAGCTCGATATGCTAGCACCTTTCTTCAACTGATGTCTTAATGTAAGTTTATTGAAAATGCTGACAGCAACATATGTATGTTTAGTCTCCAGGGTTTTCTCTAAGCCATAACAAATTACAGTTCGCTGTGTGGCAAACACCTGTCACAGTCCAAAATGCCATATACCATTTGAAACTTCTTCCACTACTTCCTCCCATATGTCATGTTAATTTAATTTAGAACCATTTAGTGGCAATCAAAGCAAAATACAGCAATTGACAACAAGATAAACTAACTGATGTCCAAACGCTAACCAACAATATATCATAAACAAACTGATTGTATCAAGATTCTAACATGGTGTGAGGCTTTATCGAATAGCAGACCTACCTATTGGCTCTGCCTCTTCAAAGTCCAACCCAAACGTGTATCCTAGACATGTTAACCTTACCTGATGTTACTTGTAGAGCAGCTGCTAGTACAGTGCACTCCACCATGTGAACTCTGATAAAAGACTTGGTCTAAGATGACAACACCCTGGGGGAAGTTAGTACGTTTGTAAATGAATAACAGACAATTTGCTAAAATCTAAATATATTGTTGAGGCCCAGTGTCCTCCAGTTTTGTATCTGTACATTAGAGGTCCCTGCTCCTTGTCTGCAAACCTTTGCGGTTTCATCTGGATGGAAACTGAGAAACCTGTGTGGTGTCGTCATGAGAGTACTTGGTCTCTGTCAGGTCACTGCCTGTGTTGTCTGATCAGATGAACCACGATGTAGAATGGCATGATGTCATGTTGAACACTGATCATGGCCCACCAGTTTTGTAGCCCATCTAATCTGAATGATGCTGAAGTTTCAAGCAGGTGGCCCAAAACTTGAATGATGTTGGCAGATTTGTGGACCACCCCTCAACGGCAGCTTCATATTTGATGCTGGTTGGTAGTCATCCATGGCTATGTATTAGTGATAACAACATCAGACAGCAAGAGTATGGCCAATACTGGAAGAATTCCACACAAGATGTTACAATATAATGGTGAGAGAATCAAGTGCAAATGGCATGAATGCCATCAGTCCTACTACTGATTAACTCCCTCTAAGCTATCAGGGTGGAGTCCTTATGGTGTTGAGAAGTGGCTTTGCTATACAGAATTTGTAATGTCCAAATTGGTCTCATTCATTATGAGTCATCAGTGATCTTCAGTTTTGCTTTATTGGCTTCATCATTATGTTCCAGTATCATAAGTGCTTCGTCAAATATCAGAGAGATTTTGTATCCTAACAAGTACTTCTTGCATAATTTTATGAGAGTAACGGAGGCAGGTTGGCCTACACTTATATAACAGTCTTCCATTGACCTCAGTCATACTCTAACACAGAATTGTTGATGTCACACTCTTGGTAACTGGCTAACTGTGTCAAAATGCTTATGCTTAATGGCTGGCTCATGCTAATACTTCCATGTGCCTGAGCAATGCCAATCTGTAGGGATTTGGAAAAATTTTCTCTCTCCCATTCGCTCACTATCTTGGTGCATAACATTCTCTTCCAATTTAATAATTCATCCCAAATTTTATCTGCTAGAAGACTGCCTTACAAATTTCCATTTCCTTTGGCCTTAACCTTTGTTTCCTTTAATGAGCACAGAAATCTTGCCCTAGGTTAATATTATCTTCCTAGATTGCTTTTTTATGCATTATGTCGTCTAAACTCCCATACTTACTGGTACGAAACCATTCCTTGGGAATTTCATGAATGGTTGCATCTTTTCCATGAGTGATTTTCCTTTGTAGACAAAAGTAAACTACACAAATAAATGCTAGTATCCTAATAACACTAATGGTGGATGTTGTTGTTGTTGTGGTCTTCAGTCCTGAGACTGGTTTGATGCAGCTCTCCATGCTACTCTATCCTGTGCAAGCTTCTTCATCTCCCAGTACTTACTGCAACCTACATCCTTCTGAATCTGCTTAGGGTATTCATCTCTTGGTCTCCCTCTACGAAATTTATCCTCTGCGCTGCCCTCCAATACTAAATTGGTAATCCCTTGATGCCTCAAAACATGTCCTACCAGCCGGTCCCTTCTTCTTGTCAAGTTGTGCCGCAAATTTCTCTTCTCCCAAATTCTATTTAATACTTCCTCATTAGTTATGTGATCTACCCATCTAATCTTCAGCATTTTTCTGTAACACCACATTTCGAAAGCTTCTATTCTCTTCTTGTCCAAACTATTTATCGTCCACTTCCATATATGGTTACACTCCATACAATTACATTCAGAAATGACTTCCTGACACTTAAATCAATACTCAATGTTAACAAATTTCTCTTCTTCAGAAACGATTTCCTTGCCATTGCCAGTCTACATTTTATATCCTCTCTAATTCGACCATCATCAGTTATTTTGCTCCCCAAATAGCAAAACTCCTTTACTACTTTAAGTGTCTCATTTCCTAGTCTAATTCCCTCAGCATCACCCGACTTAATTCGGCTACATTCCATTATCCTCGTTTTGCTTTTGTTGATGTTCATCTTATATCCTCCTTTCAAGACACTGTCCATTCCTTTCAACTGCTCTTCCAAGTTCTTCGCTGTCTCTGAGAGAATTGCAATGTCATCGGCAAACCTCAAAGATTTTATTTCTTCTCCATGGATTTTAAAACCTACTTCGAACTTTTCTTTCATTTCCTTTATTGCTTGCTCAATACACTATGGAATAGCATCGAGGAGAGGCTACAACCCTGTCTCACTCCCTTCCCAACCACTGCTTCCCTTTCATGTCCCTCAACTCTTATAACTGCCATCTGCTTTGTGTACAAATTGTAAATAGCCTTTCGCTCCCTGTATTTTACCCCTGCCACCTTTAGAATTTGAAAGAGAGTATTCCAGTCAACATTGTCAAAAGCTTTCTCTAAGTCTACAAATGCTAGAAACGTAGGTTTGCCTTTCCTTAATCTTTCTTCTAAGATAAGTCGTAGGGTCAGTATTGCCTCACGTGTTCCAACATTTTTACGGAATCCAAACTGATCTTCCCTGAGGTCGGCTTCTACCAGTTTTTCCATTCGTCTGTAAAGAATTCGCATTAGGATTTTGCAGCTGTGACTTATTAAACTGATAGTTCGGTAATTTTCACATCTGTCAACACCTGCTTTCTTTGGGATTGGAATTATTGTATTCTTCTTGAAGTCTGAGGGAATTTCGCTTGTCTCATACATCTTGCTCACCAGATGGTAGAGTTTTGTCAGGACTGGCTCTCCCAAGGCTGTCAGTAGTTCTAATGGAATGTTGTCTACTCCCAGGGCCTTGTTTCGACCTAGGTCTTACAGTGCTCTGTCAAACTCTTCACGCAATATTATATCTCCCATTTCATCTTCATCTACCTCCTCTTCCATTTCCATAAAATTGTCCTCAAGTACATCACCCTTGTATAGGCCGTCTATATACTCCTTCCACCTTTCTGCTTTCCCCCTCTTTGCTTAAAACTGCGTTTCCATCTGAGCTCTTGATATTCATGCAAGTGGTTCTCTTTTCTCCAAAGGTCTCTTTAATTTTCCTTTAGGCAGTATCTATCTTACCCCTCGTGAGATAAGCCTCTACATCCTTACGTTTGTCCTCTAGCCATCCCTGCTTAGCCATTTTGCACTTCCTGTCCCTTTTTGCCTGCTTCACTTGCTGCATTTTTGTATTTTCTCCTTTCATCAATTAAATTCAATATTTCTTCTGTTACCCACGGATTTCTACTAGCCCTCATCTTTTTATCTACTTGATCCTCTGCTGCCTTCACTACTTCATCCCTCAGAGCTACCCATTCTTCTTCTATTGTATTTCTTTCCCCCATTCCTGTCAATTGTTCCCTTATGCTCTCCCTGAAACTCTGTACAACCTCTGGTTCTTTCAGTTTATCCAGGTCCCATCTCCTTAAATTTCCACCTTTTCGCAGTTTCTTCAGGTTTAATCTACAGTTCATAACCAATAGATTGTGGTCAGAGTCCACATCTGCCCCTGGAAATGTCTTACAGTTTAAAGTCTGGTTCCTAAATCTCTGTCTTACCATTATATAATCTATCTGAAACCTTTTAGTATCTCCAGAGTTCTTCTATGTATACAACCTTCTTTCATGATTCTTGACCAAGTGTTAGCTATGATTAAGTTATGCTCTGTGCAAAATTCTACCAGGTGGCTTCCTCTTTAATTTCTTAGCCCCAATCCATATTCACCTACTACGTTTCCTTCTCTTCCTGTTCCTACTGTCGAATTCCAGTCACCCATTACTATTAAATTTTCATCTCCCTTCACTACCTGAATAATTTCTTTTGTCTCATCATACATTTCATCAACTTCTTCACCATCTGCAGAGCTAGTTGGCATATAAACTTGTACTAGTGTAGTAGCGGTGGGCTTCGTGTCTATCTTGGCCACAATAATGCGTTCACTATGCTGTTTGTAGCAGCTTACCTGCACTCATATTTTTTTATTCATTATTAAAGCTACTCCTGCATTACCCCTATTTGATTTTGTATTTATAACCCTGTATTAACCTGACCAAAAGTCTTGTTCCTCCTGCCACCGAACTTCACTAATTCCCACTATATCTAACTTTAACCTATCCATTTCCCTTTTTAAATTTTCTAACCTACGTGCCCGATTAAGGGATCTGACATTCCATGCTGCGATCCGTAGAATGCCAGTTTTCTTTCTCCTGATAACAATGTCCTCTTGAGTAGTCCCCACCCGGAGATCCGAATGGGGTACTATTTTACCTCCGGAAAATTTTACCCAAGAGGATGCCATCATCATTTAATCATACAGTAAAGCTGCATGCCCTCGGGAAAAATTATGGCTGTAGTTTCCCCTTGCTTTCAGCCGTTCGCAGTACCAAAATAGCAAGGCTATTGTGGTTAGTGTTACAGGGCCAGATCAGTCAATCATCCAGACTGTTGCCCCTGCAACTACTGAAAAGGCTGCTGCCCCTCTTCAGGAACCACATGTTTGTCTGGCCTATCAACAGATACCCCTGCATTGTGGTTGCATATGGTACGGCCATCTGTATTGTTGAGGCACACAAGCCTCCCCACCAATGGCAAGGTCCATGGTTCATGGAGGGGATCACATGTAGTGTATTTTTTAAATTCATGATATCCTCTTTATCTGCTGTCAAATACATTGTTTTCAAGGGTTGATTCTTAATTGTCTCTGCCTCATGTACTTGTGAGAGATATTTTAACATCATCTTCAACACCACCTTGGAGAAAGAAATTGTCATGAATCCCTTGCCTCCTCAGGAAGAAGATGTGTGTGTCAATGAAAACTCCATGTATTATAGCAAACTAAATAAAATAATATTAAGCTAGGTAACCCAATATAAAATTAAACAGATATAACTAGATAATCTATTACTTATGCCTGGACCTGAGTCCATAAGGTACATTCTGTGCCAGTTTCATTCCATGTGATAACTACTTCTTCTGGGCTAATAGTAAGGTACCTGCATAATGCACTGACAGTACCCTTAGAAGGTTAACATGCACTATCATGTAATTGGATCGCTAAAAAATCTACTCACCAAGCAGTGACAGCAGAACATACATATAAAAGTATAGAAAACTGCAAGCTTTCAGGGCCTATGGTCTTCTGCCAGTAAAAGGAACCAATGGCTCTGAAAGCTTGCAAATTTCTGTACCTTTATGCATGTGTTTTGGTGAGTAGACCTTGTATCTGTCCAGTTACAGTATATTTTCAGAAACTGATTATTTTCATTGATAACATGCAGTATTCCCATTTGAATCTGCTCCTCCAACTTGACGTTGACTAGTGAAGTCATCTACACTACCTGTTAACTCTGTCCAAATAGGTCTTGGGAGGCACAGTTGTACCTACCAGCACCGTATCATCCTCAGCGGATAAGTGTCACTGGATGTGGATATGGAAGGGATGTGGTCAGCACACTGCTCTTCTGGCCATTGTCAGTTTTTATGTCCAGTGCTGCTAATTCTCAGTCAAGTAGCTCCGCAGTTGTACTCCCAAGAGCTGGGTGTACCTTGTGTAATCTACCCCTTCCTCCTTTGTTGTTGCCACTGCTGTTGTTGATGGTAAAGTCTTTTCAGAAAAGTAGAGAGGATTAAGATTTACAATATACTAATTATTACCTTCTCATATGTAGTTGGCTCCAGTTCTTCATGTCTAGGGGTCTGATTCTGCAAGCTGAAATTTTCACATTTTAGGTTCTCATGGTCCAGTTGATCTAAATAAATTTGAAGAATGTTTGAACAGAATTTTTGTTTCTCCAGTGTTTATTTGTGTCACATTTTACTATATCATACTGTCTTTTGGATTTTCACATTAACAAAGCCGAAATTTCATTGTTCATCCAAAATACAAAAATATGTCCGATCACATCAGTGGCTTGCTTACTATTCCAAAGGGTTTACAATCTTTCTTGACAAATGAACTTCTATTAGTTTATTGCTATTATTTTATAAATGAATCCATAAATAAACATAATAAACGGTAATACATTATGTGATTAATAATATAAATTTTAAGTTGTTGTTGTTGTTGTGGTCTTCAGTCCTGAGACTGGTTTGATGCAGCTCTCCATGCTACTCTATCCTGTGCAAGCTTCTTCATCTCCCAGTACCTACTGCAACCTACATCCTTCTGAATCTGCTTAGTGTATTCATCTCTTGGTCTCCCCCTATGATTTTTACCCTCCACGCTGCCCTCCAATACTAAATTGGTGATCCCTTGATGCCTCAGAACATGTCCTACCAACCGATCCCTTCTTCTGGTCAAGTTGTGCCACAAACTTCTCTTCTCCCCAATCCTGTTCAATACTTCCTCATTAGTTATGTGATCTACGCATCTAATCTTCAGCATTCTTCTGTAGCACCACATTTCAAAAGCTTCTATTCTCTTCTTGTCCAAACTATTTACCGTCCATGTTTCACTTCCATACATGGCTACACTCCATACAAATACTTTCAGAAATAACTTCCTGACACTTAAATCTATACTCAATGTTGACAAATTTCTCTTCTTCAGAAACGCTTTCCTTGCCATTGCCAGTCTACATTTTATATCCTCTCTACTTCGTCCATCATCAGTTATTTTGCTCCCCAAATAGCAAAACTCCTTTACTACTTTAAGTGTCTCATTTCCTAATCTAATACCCTCAGCATCACCCGACTTCACTCGACTACATTCCATTATCCTCGTTTTGCTTTTGTTGATGTTCATCTTATATCCTCCCTTCAAGACACCATCCATTCCGTTCAACTGCTCTTCCAAGTCCTTTGCTGTCTCTGACAGAATTACAATGTCATCAGCGAACCTCAAAGTTTTTATTTCTTCTCCATGGATTTTAATACCTACTCCAAATTTTTCTTTTGTTTCCTTAAATTAAGTGTGCCAGATATTTCATAATTTCAAATATTTATAAAAAAGAAATTTAATTGTACGTTCAGAGCTAGCACATATTGATTGTAACAATCAAAATAAAGTAATCCCTTTCCAAGACTTTAGCTTGAAATATAACATATTGTGTATAAAATTATATGAAATTTTTTAGAAAAACAGCTGAGATAATATTGATCTGTCCAAAATTCGAAAAATATATATGGTATCGACTATTTCTGTTGAGGAAAAGTAATGCTAGAGGAGGCTGTCCCTTTACATCTACTTGCTAACAGTGTTCAGCAGACTCAGATGGTGACCCGTCCAAGTGCTAGTCATGCCCGACAGTGCTTAATTTCAATGACCTGACAAAAAGTGGTGTTACCACTGTGGCAAATTGTTGGCTCCATTACCTGATACCATCCTTGAAACCTATCATCAGCTGTATCATGCCAGAAGGTGAAGGCATCTTTCACCCATATACTACTTTGTTTGGTTAAAGACCTGTTGCTGTGTGGATTTTAGAGCTGTACTCACTCATCACATAACTTAGATACATATCTCAGTCTAAGTGTTGGTGACTCATGTACTAACTTAACATTTTTGCTATGGCATGGAGGACTCTCTCCATATGACCATGTGCTTGTTGGTGAAATTGAGTAGTACACAACTGATTCACTTGTAACACACAACGTAACTGCTTTATCAGATCAGACATAAAATTAGTTCCTTTGTCTATGACTGTAGTTTCTGGTACTCCAAATTTAAGTACCCAACTGTTAACCATGGCTTGAGTTACCATCCTCCCTTTTTGATCTGATAGTGCTGTCATTAGTAGATATCTCAAAAAGTGGTCGATCATAGTCGTCACATACATATTCCCTGCTACATTCCTATTAAATTGTTCTTGAAAGTCTGTTCCTACCATCTGAAATGGCTCCTCTGAATCTGGTAACCTATGTACCTGTATTTTGTGGCAAGATAAATCTGTGTGTTGAACACAAGGGAAGCAATTTCTAACATATTGCTCCACATCACCATGTCATGTTCTTCACCAAAATCTCTCTGTAATTCATCTGCCAATTGATCTTTCACAGTAAATGGTCATGTTCGTGTCATAACACTTCAGTTCTGAGTCCCATGGGAAGGACGATGGCAGTCTACACTTTATTGACCTATGCAGTAAACCTTCATGCATAAGAAACTGAGGTTGCTTGCTGTGCAACTGGGATTCTTTGTCCATTGCTTGTGCCTTCTTTCAGTATGTTAGGCATAATGCAGATACTTGTGACACCACAGTTTTCTGACTAAGAGTGTCCGCATTTCTGTGCTTAACACCATGCTTGTGAACTACCTCATACTGAAACTCACTTAACTTCAGTGCCCATTTTCTTAGTTGACTTGAAGGTTCTTTTAGTCTCCTTAACCACTTCATTGATTACAGGCATATGGATGACAACAGAAATATGAAATATTATATATAAAAACAAAGATGAGGTGACTTACCGAACAAAAACGCTGGCAGGTCGATAGACACACAAACAAACACAAACATACACACAAAATTCAAGCTTTCGCAACAAATTGTTGCCTCATCAGGAAAGAGGGAAGGAGAGGGGAAGACGAAAGGAAGTGGGTTTTAAAGGAGAGGGTAACCTAACCTAACCTAACCTAACCTAACCTAACCTAACCTAACCTAACCTAACCTAACCTAACCTAACCTAACCTAACCTAACCTAACCTAACCTAACCTAACCTAACCTAACCTAACCTAACCCACTTCCTTTCGTCTTCCCCTCTCCTTCCCTCTTTCCTGATGAGGCAACAATTTGTTGCGAAAGCTTGAATTTTGTGTGTATGTTTGTGTTTGTTTGTGTGTCTATCGACCTGCCAGCGTTTTTGTTCGGTAAGTCACCTCATCTTTGTTTTTATATATAATTTTTCCCACGTGGAATGTTTCCTTCCATTATATAGAAATATGAAATATTGTTTATTGCAGCTAGCATATCTTTTTCTGTAGTCAAATAATTGTGATGAGCCTTGTTTAGCTGATGAGACACATATGCCATGGGATGATTTTTCCACGTATTGAGTTAAAATGGTGCCTAAAGCAGTATTGCTTGCATTGCACAATGGTATACATTCTTTGATGAAATCGAGAAAACCTGATATGGAATCTGACGTCAATATCATCTTTAAATTTTGAAATGCTGCTCAACATTCTGGTGTCTCCCCTTTTTTAGTAATCTAGTCAGTGGTTATGCGAACCCTTTGATGTACATTCAGTAATAATTTGCTAACCCACGAAATGATTGTAATTGTTTTACTGTTTGTGGAACCACTCATAACTTAAGTTAGACAAGGATCTGTTCTCACTCTGTCTTTGCTTATAATGATGGGTGATGAGTGTGATTGTCTTCTTTGAAACTCAGTTTCTATTTGGTCCTAAATGACAGTAGAGGATAATTTTGGAGTTGCAGATTTTTCAGTATTGTTTGTGCTGGTGGAGACTGGCCATGTGGCATTGCTTATCTTGAGGAGTTCCTATTGTTTCCTAGCATCATGCTTGTCAGTTTTCATTTTATGCATCAGTTGCTGAAAGTGATGAATTCCTTTCCAGACATTGTGATGCCATACTGGATGGTTAAGAGCAGCAGTTTCCCATTTAACAGTTCCAGTTTTATTTCTTTTTGTATTGCCCTTTAATACCTCTTTGTATTGTTTCTGTGGTCTTCCTAGTTTTCTTTACCACCCTTTAACTGGGAATACGTGATTTGTTTTGGTAGATGGGTTCAGGCATATGAATGATTGGCCCTCCCAATGCTTGATGCTTGATGATCATGGCTTCACTGTTAGTAGTGTTTGCTTCTTCCTTATTTTGACAATGAGAACTAGTCTGTGTTCAGTGAGATAGATTCACCTTCCTTGAAAAATTTACCAGGGATTCCAGCCAATTGAGAGATTTTGTTGTTTTGAGTTGCTTAATAGCCTTATAAACTCCTTGTAGAGAAGGGCCATCACCAAGATGCAGCAGTCTAACAATGTTAATGTAGGACAGTGTATTTTAGCTAAGATGTTCCACAAACATCTCGTTTGCCTGAGTCTGAGTCCTTGTCTGTATCTATGAATGCCATGTACAGAGGATATTTCTGTTCTTTCTACTTCTTCTGCATTTGTCTGACACAGATATTTGTGTGCTGATGTTGCCATTTTGCCCTTAGGATCCTCCTCAGGCAGCACTGGTGGTACTTTTCCAGACATTATATGTGCTTTCTGAAGTAGTCCATGCTTCTCATCTACACGTGAAACATGGTAAAATAGTAGCTTGGTATACATAGAGATTGGTGTTAATGCTGATGTTATGATTATCAGAGACCTTTATCTGAAGATGACAAAAGCCAGGTTGATGAAGGGTCTGTGTCCTCTGGACATTAAGACTTAGTCTAATGCTCATATATGCATACATGCATTTAGGATTGCTTGTAGATCTTCTTCATCTGCTTTCTGAAGTTCAATGATGGCTTGTGGTGGATAATTTAGTCTAGGCATGTAATCTACTGAAATTGAACAAATCCCCATGAATCTTGTATTTTATTTCTGTACCCTTCAACAGATTCCTGTTGACAAGATGAAGTGTAGTTCCAACAAATACTGAAAACAAAGTGGGAGCTATTTGCTTCACATCCATTGTGATTTCAAAATTCTCACCAGAAATATTGTTGACAAGAACCACACCATTCATGTTATCATGCAGCAGTCTAACAATGTTAATGTAGGACAGTGTATTTTAGCTAAGATGTTCCACAAACATCTTGTTTGCCTGAGTCTGAGTCATTGTCTGTATCTATGAATGCCATGTACAGAGGATAATGCTGTTCTTTCTACTTCTTCTGCATTTGTCTGACACAGAAAATCATATCTCAGGTACTGTGATTAGGTCAAACTCCACACTGTCTTTCAGGTAAGCAGTCTTCAGGAAGAGGTATCACATGGTTGGTGGCTAGAATTTGAGCAAGTGCTTTCCAGCAGTAGATAGAAGGTTATTCCGTGATAGTTACCACAGTCAGTTCTGTTGACTTTTTTAAAATGATAGCTATCAATTCATCTCTGAAATCAGGATGAATAGCTTCCATGCTCCTTATTTTGACAATGAGAACTAGTCTGTGTTCAGTGAGATAGATTCACCTTCCTTGAAAAATTTATCAGGGATTCCAGCCAATTGAGAGATTTTGTTGTTTTGAGTTGCTTAATAGCCTTATAAACTCCTTGTAGAGAAGGGCCATCACCAAGATGAAGGGTTGTGGATTCTTGTAGAATTGTGGAAAGTGTTGTTTTGTTGATCGCTGCATCTTTATTGAAGAGTTTGTGGAAATCGTCCTTCCACTGTGTGCTAATGGAATGGCTATTCTTCAGGAGAGTGGGGCCATCTCTAGATTTAAGTGGATTTATACCTTGAGTTATTGGGACATTTATAATTTGCATCATGCTTAAGAAAGCTTGAATGTTGCTAGTTTCTCCTGGATGTTCCTTTTTTTTAGATATCATTACCCACTAGTTTTTTCAGAGCATGAGTATTCCCCTCCACTTCTACCTTTACTTCTTGAGATTACCTTTTCTTGGTGATTCACTTAGAACTGCTCTGCCAAGCCTGGTGAGTCTTTCTCTTCTTGTTTGGTAGTGTCTTAATTTCTTGCTCATATTCATCAAACCAGTCTTAGTGTTTGTCTTTGCAGTATCCTACTGATTATTCAGCAGTTGACATGATTCAGTGTCATCCAGTGTCTTTTCAGCATTTTCAGGATATTTATCTGGTACCCTTTTGTGTAAGAGTTTCTGAAGTTTTGCTTTATTGCTGCTACCTTTAAGACAGTCTGTGTTCATTTTAGATCTTGCAGGTTTTCTCTCTGTCATACATTGTAAGTGAATGTGAAGGGTCATCACAGACCATATCAGTGGTCCGTCCAGCAATCATCAACACTTGTAAGTGCTCTTGTGATTATGAAGTCACACTGGTCTCGAGCAAGCACCATTACATAAGCAATCACGTGCCATTATTTTGACCACGGATGTTGCCATGAGGTTTTCAATTTATCCTCCAGCCTGAAGATTGTATTAGTTATAACTTGTTTGTGCTCTGTGCATTTCATGGGCAGAGGAGTTCCATTAGAACTGCACTTCCCTATCCCCTCTTTTTCTCTATTGACTCATGCATTGACATCTCCCAAGATAATGTTTTTGCACAAGCAAGGCCTGGAATATAAGCACTGATAATTGTAACGTGATTATTGATGATTTTGAGGCATAGGCTCATGAATCTTTTGTTTATGCCAGAAAGCAGTTCATCAAGTTGAGGAACAAGTTCATATGTGATGTCAAAGCCAACACCATGAATGTGGAGTTCATGAATTTATTTACATTCCAAAAGAAAGTGTAGCCACCTCCTTCTTCTTTGATTTGTCCTTTGCGTGGTCCTCTAGTTTCACTCAGTGCTGCAATATTGATCTTAAATCATCTAAATTCTTGAGAAATGATAGCTATTCACCTTGTCAATTTACCATATCATTATTCATTAGATTTTAGATGCTCCAAGTACCAAAGTTCATCTTTATTTTTTTTATGTTGTTCACGTACAGTGTACCCTCTGAGAGTGGCTTACCAGTCACATTAATGTTTAGGTCGATTACGTTTAGGAAACCTTTTATAGCCCTCTCTCCATTTGGAATGAGCAGAGTGGCTCCTGGATAGGCTTGCTCAAACACAAATGCAGCATATGGTTTGCTATACAGCATCTCTTCAAGCAAAGCAGCAATCACACATTTGTTGCCTATGTGCCGGTTAGTCACTAGAAGCCCCCAAACTAAATGATCCTGCTCCTGTCACAACTCCCCTATTGCCACAGTATTTGTAGTGATGTGGCATGTTCTTCACAAGACACCTGTCTGTGATATTGTTTAGTGCAGGAATGCTACTGCACAACAACAATCACACGTTTCTTGACAGGCTTAGGATCTGTGGCCAGTAGCCTAGTAATCACAACAACTGGGGATTTTGAAATTTCTGCAGCCTATGTCCACCTTTCCAGCTGCTGAGGAAGCTTTGGTTGTCTGCCACTGAAGATTTAAAGCCTCTACCAGCTCATACACCTTCCTGGAAATCTCTTGGTGTAGTGTTTCAGTGATGGGAGCTCACTGAGACACTGAAAGTCTCACAAAGGCCTTCACTGTCACTAAACCTCAGACATAGTCTGCAAACAGATTTCCCATTCCATACCCCCACAAACCCCCAATTACCCCACCACACCCAATAATCAGCTACAGAGAATTGTCCCCTTCATCACTCAGTACCATCCCGGACCGAAACAGCTGAAACACATCCTTCGTCAGGGCTATCCATCCCCCTTCCCCACCCTGCTCCAGATCATTGCTCACATGCAACACATTTCTATTGCAGTCTGGCTCAGTGGTCAGAGATGGCAGTCATACGTGTGTGGGGTGTGCCTACTTGTGTAAATGTTTATGCACTTATTTTTTCTGAAGAAGGATGGCAGAAAGCTAATATGTGACAGTCTTTTCATTACGTCTGTCTGCAGCTCAGTGTATCATTTTTATGGTGAGCAGCAATCTATCCTTCCTAACATTGTTGATATCCCAACCTTGACTTTCCATTTTTTTTAAAAACTTCCCATATGCACTATAATGTTCATTTAAATCCTTAGCAAAATCTGTGATGTCATCCAAATAGACCATACATTTTTGAAGTTTCAAATTCTGAAGGACTCCATCTAAAAAGTGCTGGAATGTTACAGGCACATTTTTTAAACCAAAAGGCATTCTGTGAAATTGATACTGACCACAAGGTGCTGTAAATGATGTCTGTTGCTTGTCTTGCAGACACACGTCAGTTTTGTGATAACCACTCCGTAAGTCCATTGTCGAAAAGAATTAACATAATCCCAGGTTTTCCAAAGTTTTGGTTATATTAGAAATAGGATATGTGTTGGTCATTTTATAGGAAGTACCAGAAATTATTTATATGTGGTGAATACTAACAAAGATATAGAGGGGCTGGCCAGTACTTACCTCAGCTCGGTACAGCCGATAGATACACAAAACAGAACAGAAAATTTACGTATCCTAGCTTTCGGAACTTTGTTCCTTCATCAGGGAGGAGAGAGGGGAAAAAAGGAAAGAAGGGAAAGTGGATTCAGTTACTCACAACCCAGGTTATGAAGCAACAGGGAAAGGTAAACAGGGAGGGAAGCAAGGATGGAGGCATGGTTGTCAGAGGGAATATCTTTGGCCAACCCCTCTATGTCTTTGTTAGTATTTGGTTCACATCTTAATATGAGATTTTCCATTAATCATTTATATGTGGCGACTTCAATATAAATTTTGTATATGATGGTGCAAGAAAAAGGATGTTGGTAGATCTCCTAAATTCATGTGATCTGATGCAGATTGTGTTTTTCCCAACTAGGGTGCAGGGGAACAGTAGCATAGCCATAGACAATATTTTTATTCATTCTTCATTACTAGATGGACATTCTGTTAGTAAAAGGGTGACTGGCCTTTCAGACCATGATGCAGAAATTTTAACACTAAAATGCTTTTATACTTAAACAAATGTCACCCATATTTACAAATTATGTAGGAACGTTAATCCAACAGCAATGGAGAGTTTTTTAAATCTTGTCAAGAAACAAGAGTGGCAAGATGGTTATAGTGCCAAAACATAGATGATAAATATAAGGCTTCCTTAACACGTCTCATGCTCTTTGAGAGTTGCTTTCCATTAGGACATTCTAAACAACATACTAGCAGTAATAGGCAGCCCGCGCGCCTGACTAGTGGGATTAGGATATCATATAGAACAAAGCAGGAATTATATCAAAATGTTAGAAGTTGTCACAATCAAGTTACAGTAGCCCATTACAAACAGTACTGTAAGGTGCTTAAAATTTTATTAGGAAGGTAAAGAGTATGTGGTATGCCAATAGAATAGCTAATTCATAGGATAAAATTAAAACCATATGGTCAGTTGTGAAGGAAGTGTCTGGTCAGCAGCACAAGGTCGACGATATAAAGTCAGTTTGCAGCAAAAATGATTCTGTTTCTGATAAATCAGATATATGTACAGTATTTAATGATCATTTCTTAAGCATTTCTGGTGAATTACATAAAAATTTAGTTTCTACGGGGAATCGTATAACTCCCTTGGGAAATGCCTTTCCGAAATTGAAGTCTGAAATATTCCTCTGTGGTACAGACAAGGGGGAGATTGAGTCAATAATTAAATCACTGAAGACTAAGGACTCTCATGGATATGATGGAGTGCCTAGCAGAATGTTACATTACTGTGCTACACATGTTAGTCCTGTATTAAGCCATATTTGTAATTTTTCCTTCAGGAATGGTCAGTTTCCTGAATGGTTGAAGTACTCAGTACTAAAGCCACTTTGTAAAAAGGGAGAAAGGGATAACATAGACAATTTTAGAACTGTTTCTGTGCCATCAGTTGTTTGCTTAAGTTATTGAAAAGTCTGTGTATGTAAGGATAATTGATCATTTTATCATCATCATCATCATCTTGGACAGTTTCCAGCCACTGGCTGGGTCTGTCGGGAACACAAGCCTCTCCATCGTGTTCTGTCTTTCCACCATTCCCCCTCTTCCACCTTCGTCCATTTCTCTCCTCTTCTCGTCACACATTCCTTCACTCCCTTTACCCATCTATCTCTTGGTCTTCCTCTGGGCCTCTTCCCCTCCAGTTGCAGATCAAACATCCTCTTTGGAATTCTTCCCTCATCCATTCTCTTCATGTGTCCATACCACTGCAGTCTTGATTTTTCTATCCTGTCCTGTACTGGTTCCTCCTTTAGTCTTTCCCTCACATACACATTTTGCAATCTGTCTCGTCTTGTTACACTCAACCTGCTCCTCTGGAACTTCATTTCACTAGCCTGTATTCTACTTTTGTCGCTTTTGTGCATTACCCATGTCGCACTTCCGTATGCCAATATGGAGACAAAGTAGGTTTGGTATATAATTCCCTTGGATTACTGTGGCACCTCCTTGCTCCAAATAAGCCCTCTAATACATTTGTAGAACTGCCCTGCTTTTCTGCACCTTTCATTTATTTCCATTGCATTTCCCCCCTTGCTTTCAATCATGCTTCCCAGGTACTTGAAGTTCTCTACCACTTGTAGTTTTTCCCCTCCACAAGTTATATCCACATTTGGCCTATTCTTCTTCCTTGTTGTGACAATTATTTCACTTTTCTTTGCAGAGAAATGCATTCCATATTGTGCTGCCGTTGCCTCCCATACATCTAACTGCTCTTGCACCTCCTTCTCGCAATTTCCCCATAACATCAGGTCATCGGCAAAAAGCACTGCTTTCATTTTATGATCTCCAATTGCATCTGATACTTGCTGTAGGATTTCATCCATAACAATAATAAACAATAAAGGCGAAAGTGCACTTCCCTGTCGCAGCCCATTTTCCAGCTTGAACCATGCAGTACGTTCCCTCCCCACTTTCACACAACTCTCACTTCCCTCATACATTTTTCTGACTTTTCGTGTTATCTCTTCATCTATCCCTTTTGCGTTCAGCACATCCCAGAGCTTGTCCCTACAGATACTGTCATACGCCTTCTCAATATCTAAAAAGGCCATGATTAAGTCCTTCCCGTACTTATAGTGCCTTTCCTGCAGTTGCCTTACCGCAAATATGAGGTCCGTTGTTGATCTTCCCGGTCTGAAACCATACTGCTCCTCTTGCAGTCTACTTTCAATACTGCTTCTTATTCTCTTCTCCAGGATCTTTTCATAGATTTTTCCACAGTGGCATAGCAGGGTGATTCCTCTGTAGTTCTCACATCTCCTTTTATCCCCTTTCTTGAAGATCGGGACTATAATTCCTTTCTTCCAATCCTCAGGAATTCTGTTCTCCTTCCACACCACCCTCAGCACTGTGTATAGCCACTGGGTTCCTACTTCTCCTGCTGCTCGTATCATATCCACTGTTACTTCGTCCCAACCTGGTGCCTTGCCCCCTTTCATCCTCTTTATGGCTTCTTCCACTTCATTCCAAGTTAGATCATCAATTTCCCCACTATTATAATTGTATGCTGCCTTAGGCTCTCCATCGCTGTTAGTTACCCGCTTGGCGGCATTCAACAAATCTTCAAAGTACTCCTTCCAAATCTTTTTGAGCTCATGCATTTCCTCCACAACTCTTCCATTATTATCCATGATCCTCAGGCACTCGCTTCTGTCATTCCTCCTATTTCTTACCATGGTGTAAAGTACTTTATTGTTCCCTTCACTGTCCTCTTCTAACATTCTTGTCCATTTTTCCATCCACTTCTTCTTCTCTGCCCTTACTATGGTCTGTGCCGCTTTCTTGCTTTCCTTATATTTTACCCTAGCTTCCTCTGTTCGGGTCTGGAACCATTCTCTGAAGGCTTTGTTCTTTCGAGGTACTGCCTCTTTACATATGTTGTTCCACCATGGGGTTTCCTTACTTCTCCTCTTTGTGCTAGTTCTTCCGCACACAGTCTCAGCTGCCTCAACTAGAGCCCTCTTCAAATCTCCCCATTCTTTTTCCACTGTTCTCTGATCTTCCTTTGGCAGCTTCTTCCTGATCAGTGTCTGGTACTGGGTCCTCCGTTCATCCTCTTTCAGCATCCATGTCTTCAACCTTCTCTCCTGTATATCTGTTGCCCTCCTATCTTTTTTCTCTCTCAGGGTGGCTACCAACAACCGATGGTCACTGTCTAAGGCCTCAGATGGAATGACCTTAACATCTGTGAGGCTGCTCATCATCTGCCTATCCACTAGTACATAGTCTACTACTGAAGTTTGGGACCAGTCTCCACTGTACCAAGTTATTTTGTGGCTACTTCTCTTCTTGTACCAGGAATTTGCGATCGCCAGCCCATTCCTCTTGCAGAATTCCAGCAACAATTTTCCTTCTCTATTTCGGTTCCCACAGCCCTCTGGTCCCATTATCTCCTCGAATCCTTTCCTGTCTGTGCCAACATGTGCATTGAGGTCCCCTATTATAATCTGATTACCTCCATTTAGCTGCTTTTGCATGTCATCTTCAAATTCCTCCTTCTCCTTTTTTGTACACCCCACCTGTGGGGCATATGCTTGGATGATTTCAATGCTTTTTCCTTTCACTCGTACTCTGGCTTTTATCATTCGATCATTGATACCTTCCACCTCCTCCTGCAGACCCTCTCTGACCACTATTGCCACTCCATTTCTTCCCCTCCCATTCCCTATCCAGTACAGTTTACATCCTTTACTTAGTGGTTTTTCACCAACTCCTCTCCACCTAGTCTCAGCAAGTCCCAAGATGTCCAATTTCCTCCTTTCCATCATTTCTACAATTTCTTCTAACTTCTCAGTTAGAGTCCTTACGTTTAAGGTGCCCAGTCGTAAACCATCTCGTAATCCTTTTCCATTGCTTGGTCGGTTTTCTTTAAATCCGTTCCGTGATCCGAGGCATATTCCCTTTTTAAAAGCAGTTGATTTATCCACTACTGGCTTGCTAGGCCTATCGCAGCTTCACCAGAGCCCCGTTAGCCGTCACGTTTCAGGGTTCCCATAGGGCCTTCCCAGCTACCGTAGCGGTCCGGGGGCACACGAAGTCCCCGCTGTACATCGCCCCTATAGGCAGTCCCCTACTTTGTGCCGTTGCCCATCTCCCACGATCATTTTATATTGAACGATATGTACAGTTCAGCTTTAGAAGTCATCTAACAACTGAAAATGCTATATTATATTTTATCTGTCAGGTACTGGACAGGTTAAACAAAAGTTTTTGAATGCTGGGCATGCTTTTTGATTCAAGTAAGGTGTTTGTGTTGATCACAAAATATTGCTCCAGAAGTTGGGCCATTACAGAATACGGGGAGTAGCTCACAATTGGATCAGCTCTTACTTTAGCAACAGACAGAAACAGGTCATTATTCACAGTGTTGAGACTGGCTGTGATGTGGGGTCGGAGTGGGGTACGGTTGGGGCCACTCCTGTTCCAAAATGATATGCCCTCTAGTATTACGGGTAACTATAAAACATTTCTATTTGCTACTGACACTAGCTTGGCATTAAAGTATGTTGTGTGCAACATTGGCTCAGTTTCAAATAGTGCAGTTCATGACATACGTTCTTGGCTTGTAGAAAAGAAACTAATGCTAAATCTCTGTAAGACTCAGTTTTTACAGTTTCTAACACACAGTTCAACCAAATCGAACATTAATTTCATGGAATGGGTGTATGATCAGTGAAACTGAGCTGTTCAAAATTTCTAGGCATTCAGATAGATAGGAAACCGTCACATTCAGGATCTTGTTCGAATACTTAATGCTGTCATTTTTACTATTCAAATGGTATCTGAAGCGAGTGATCGTTTGACATGAAAATTAGTCTACCTTGTTTATTTTCTGTCAGTTATGTCATATGGTATTATAATTTGGGGTAACTTGTCCTGTTCTAAAAGGATATTTTTGGCTCAGAAACGGGCGGTTCAGGTAATAAGTGGTCTAAGTTCACAAACCTCTTGTTAACCCCTATCCATGAGTCTGGGTATTTTGAAATTGGCCTCTCAATATATATATTCCTTATTGCCATTTCTTGTTAACAATATTAACTTGTTCCCAAGAATAAGCAGCTTTCACTCAGTTAATTCTTGGCAGAAATCAAACCTGCATTTGGATCTGACTACTTAATTCTTGTGCAGAAAGGTGTGCAGTATACTGCTGCATCCATTTTCAATAAGCTACCACTAGAATACAAAAATCTTAGCAGTAATCCATACACTTTCAAATCAAAACTGAAGTGTTTCCTCATGGGTCACTCCTTCTATTCTGTCGAGGAGTTCCTTGAAAAATTAAGCTGATTCTTGTTGTACTGTTGATTGCATTTACTTAAACTTATGGCTTGACTTTTTTCAAGTTCATAAACATTTTATTTTTATCTTTTATTACTTTTATTTTGCAATTTCAACTACTGACATGTTCCATGACCTAGGAGATTTTCTCCTCAATTTGGTCCTATGGAAATTGATGTGTAAATAAATGTTGTATGGTTGTTTAAATATTTGGAATCAAAACAGAAGTAGTATGATTTTGTTCCATCAGATGACTTTCAGTACACACGTTATATTTTCTGGCCAAAGATTCTGACTGTGTTCTTTATGCCTTCTACCAACTGCCAGCCTATAAACTGTTCTGTCAATGGATGGAGGTGCTTTGGTAAACTGTATTGGTTGCAGTACACTGGTGTATGGTTGCACGTCAGAATCCAATGCCATGTTATGCCTGTGGCTGGCAACAGTCCTTCTGAATTAACCAAATTTTTGTACACAAACAGTGGCTCTATGACTGACTGTTACCTTTTAAATGACTTGACTTCACCATGCAGGACGGATCTGCTGATGGTTCACTTGGCATTATGAGCTGTTGTTGTCTTCTTCATCAGGTACTTCTAGTATAGCTATTACTAAACCCTTTGGAAGACTCACTTTGTTTATTGTGAAACTGTCCTAGCCTGTATGTACCATAACCTGGCCATCTATGATCATTGCATGTGCTATACTTCTTCATATAAAATAATATCATTCGTTTAAAATGGCATTATCTGACATTGGTTCTATCAAACATAAAGTTTGCCTTGGTATATTGAGATCTTCTGGAACCTAAATTAGCTTCCCTGTGCCTGCCAGTGCTCTGTCATTCCAAACAACTTTTAATGCACTTGTAAACAATTTATTTGGTACTACCTTAGCAATGGGCATACCTTGTGACATAGAAACATTTGCAACTGCTTTACCCATCAGAAACGAATTGCTGTTGATTTCAACTGTTGCTTGGAAAAAATAGATTTCCACATGATCCCTAACCATGAAGTTTAATCCAACTACTGCAGAAAATTCCTGTCCCACAGTTGGCAAACTTCCATGTGCTCACGAATACATGTGTTTCCTACCTTAAACTTGAGCTGTGTTGTTCCTGCTGAATCTATCCCCTACTGCCTGTAATGTCTATCCCAGGGTTTTAAGTTTGCTCTTGTCCAACATGTCCAGACCCACGACTGATACATGTGCCCCAATATCCTTAGAAATGTATACTTTTTATTATTCACCGAAGCTACCAGGATGTGTGTGTTTTTACTATAATGCTGTTTATTGCAAACGTTTCTTGATGGACAGAACTTTCCAGTTGGTGTTTGATGGTTTCCTGTTCCCATTATATTTGCACTGCTTTTTGGATTCACTACCTGTAGCCTTGTGCCTGAGGCACTGGCAATTGTCGCAATGTGGTTGGTGACATTGTGCCTTCGAATGCCCCTGCTGACCACAACGGTAACATTCCTTGACAGATATAAATATCTTCCACTCATTGCACATTTTTGTTGTGTTATCTACTTCTTCCAAGTGTGTGGCAACGTGAAGTGCTGCAGCTAAATTCTCAGGGTTTTCCATGTACATCTGCCATGAAAAATATTGGGGAAAACCCTCACAAGAAAATGTCTAAAGCCTTTTTTCCTTCTTCTGAAAGCATGACACAATCTGCATCTGACTTTTGTGTTAGCTTGTAAGTCTATGCATTTACTTAGCATATCCTGTCAGATAATGAGTCCACTATTTGATTTGCTTTGTACATCAAGCTACTATACCTTTGCCATAAACCATCAGCTAATTGTGCAGATGTTTTATTAACAACTTCATGAAACAAGATATAGGTCTTAACTTTCAGTACAATGAAAAACCAGCCAAAGCTGCAAGTTTTACTTTTTTTATTTGCTCAACGACTAGTTTCGGACTGGATCCCACTTTCAAATCATCATAATACAGTCAGTAATGATATTTCCAGAAATGCGAAAAACATGTCAGAAATGTGCAAATAAATAGTTACAGTCCATACAGATAACTCAAGAAAATGTGTATGTGCTATAACTGTTCATTTTCACTTTTTTAACATAGTTTTTGCATTTTTTGGAAATTCCATTTTGGCTATGTTACAGTGATTTGAAAATGGATTCCAGCCTGAAACTAGTCATTGAATGAATAAAAAAAGTGATATATGCAGCTTTGGCTACTTTTTCGTTGTACTGATTAACAGAAGTTGCTGACCTACAATTATTTCAACATGCTGGAAGGTCATAGGTCTTAACCTTACCCGTGATACAAACATTGGCCATCCTCAAGCTTGTTTCAGCTGAGCAGGTACTTAATTTGGCCACGACTAATACATAATTTATAAATACAGAAATGTACCCTGGTGTGGTGCCACTTCCAGGCACTAACTCAATAACTACAGTGGAATGACCCACCACTGCCATGCCTAATTCTGCCCCCATTGCTTTTAAAATTTCTGTGAGTTTTGAGTAACAGTTTGATAAACTTCTCTTTCTGTTATTACCCCACAATGCAGGCATATTTTGCTCTCAGCTGTTTTCTCTTACCCCAAATATTTTGCTGACTTTAGAGCCTTTGTTTCTGATGTTTCCATTTCCTTTACTAGGTCTTCCAATGTCTTAGAAGTCACCATAATACTTAACACTATGGATTTTAAGAAAACATTTCTGATATATCATATTTCTATAAAACCATCCTCTTATGGAACGTATGTATTGTATTGTATTGTATTTTTTATTGGTCCTGTTGTCTACATAGCAGCTTATGCGTAAAACATTCGACAAGTCAAGTTATAAATATACAGGCTGAAAGTCATTTCAGGGCATACATATTTAAGGTTAAAATAATAAACTTTACACATAAGTAGTTATATAACACATTTCATAAATTTAAATATTCTTCAATGGAGAAAAAGCAGTGATGCTGTAAATATGACTTAAGAGATTTTCCAAATGTATTGACATCTGTGCTTTTATGTTTTCATAAAGTTTGTTATAAAGCTTAACTCCCATGTGAAAAGTACCTTTTTGGCAAAGTGCTGTGCTGATTTGAGTCATATGTAAGTTTCTGTTTTGTGTGGTAAAGTGATCATGTATATCACAGTTTTTTTGCAGTCTCCAGTCCTTACCTATTACATTTAATTTAAAGAACAAAAGGGTTTCCATAATGTATACACATGGTCATGGAGGAATACCAGATTTCTTAAACAGGGGTTTACAAGAGTCTCTAGGTTTGCACCCAAACAAGATTCTAATGGCCCTTTTTTGTAGTTTAAAAGTGCTAGTAGCTGTTTTAGAGTTTCCCCAGAAGGTGGCCCCATATCTAAGACGAGAATGAAAGTACGCATGATATGCATTAAATACTGTTTTCTCACCACAGCATGATTTTAATGAACAAAGAAGCTAACATGTTTTGCTCATTTCTGCATTGAGATATTCAATATGCTTATTCCATCTGATGTTACTCTGCAGCCAAAGTCCTAAGAATTTGGTTTCAGTATTGTTACCAATTGGTTCATCATTGATAGAGACTGATGGGATTAACATGTCCTTGTTAGGAACATTGTGGAATTTTAGAGCAATGGTTTTCTTACTGTTTATTGCAAGCTGATTACTCTGTGCCCAGCTGCTAAGTTGTTTTGTGACTGTGCTTACTGTTATTTTATCACATCACCTGACACTTTGGGCTAATCTTCACTACTCAGTTTCACGCTGTTATGATACTTAATGTTGGTTTATTGTTGGTATGGCAGCCGAAAAGACATGGGGAAAGTGACTTTGAGCCTTTACTTTCAGGTCTAACAGTAGGCATGGAACAAATGAGGGTACTGCTACACTCAACATCTACGATGATGCCACTTCCATACTCATGAACACTGCTGTTTGCTCTAACTCAGCTGTGGCCTAGGTTCACAGATCTTTTTTGTAGACCGAATATCACACGTTCTTGCTGGAACTCGGCACATTATATTCAACCACCAGATCTTTATACTGGATATATACGCTACCTTTCTGGTGCTCACTGCTGCTTAGCCTTCTTCCACCTTCACAAACTTAGAACTATGTCCATTCAAAAACATATCCATATTTTGGTGCTGGATTATCTCAGTCCATAATTTACCAAAACCACGGCACATGCTCATTGCTTCCACTTCATGTCATTCTGGCACTCTATGCTGCTCTATCTCTGTTTCCTTAGCTTACATCATAACAGTTACAGTTTAATCACTGACTCAAATCTCCTTGACACAAACACCTTGCTATCACACACATTCTACAATCCATACTGTAACCTAAGTTTCAAGCTACACTTTCTTTATATGTAGTCTTCTTTCAACTTCTTTATCTTAATACGTGGAAACACTATAAGATATAAATATCTTGAAGCATTGCTTGCAGTATCCTGGTTTCACTAGATTTATGCCTCATTTTCACTTCACCTCAGCCTCATTAATTTCCCAATGAGATTTCAGAGTGATCTAACTTTGATATTTTGTGTTTCTTGATGTTACTTTGATAATGTTCTGATTTAACTTACTTGGCATATTTTCTTGCCTGTTCAGTAACTTCTCTATCATGAAAAATTCTGTGAAGCCTAAATAAGTACTATAGAGACCAACAACTGTAGAGTAAGCAGGAGTGCAACATAATAGAATAAGAAAAGGAAGAATTGGCCTATACAGCTCAGGTGTGCATCTGATTGTGAAGCTTCCCAAAGCACCTGTAACACTTTTATCTTAGGACACTTTGCTCAGTGTTTCTTTTCCAGAACATTTCTTAATCCAAAATCTCTTCAAGATTTTTGGTAGATGAAGTTATACACAATAGGATGTGGTGAACTCTCCACAAGAATGGGTCCATGACACACCAGTAGAAACTTCTTAATTTCTTGTGACACTTTCTTCTATCTCTCTTTCGTCTTTGCCAAGACCAAATCCCTGATTCAAAATTGGTCAGCTTGCTCTGATTGTCATAACTTCTCTTCCTCTCCTTGGCCCTTTTTGACATCTGCTCCTTTGCTGACTTCGCAGTCTTATCTCGTATGAGGGTTGGCTCATTAAAAAGATGCTGTTTGCCCAGTAATATTTGTGATTTTTTGGCCCAGCATGAATTTACATGCTGAAATCTCATAGTTTCATGCTATAGATTGTTGATTACGTCTTCAAATCCCAAAATAATGTTTGCCATCTGGTATTACACCTGTGACAGAAAGTCTGACACTACTGATTTTCTTCTTTCAATGCCCTCTCATTGGGATTATCCTGAGGGAAGGATAGTGAAATCCCCTCCAGTATCTCTTGAAACTTATTAGCTGTAAACTGTGGACCATTGTCCAACAATAGAGGGAATTTCACATGTTTTGAAAACATATTCTAAACTACAAAAACAAAGGCAATGTATCAAAATTATCTACAGCAATCAGTTACCAAAGTGCTTCTGCTTGAATGCTGTGGTGAAGGCCTAAATTGGTACAGAATCTGTGCATATTTTTTGACATTGATCACATGCCGTGAGCCAGTTTTGCACTTGCCTTCACATGTTCTTGAAATTCACTGTCTCTTTGTAACTTGGCTATACACTTGTGAACATCATAGTGGGCATAGCTTTCAGGAATCAGGTCAAGTAGAGCACCAGCACATTGCTTCAAGAAACACAGCTTCCAATTTTCCTGAATTTTCCTTCGTTATCAAAAGAGTATCCCTTGACGGATTTTGTAGTAGACCTCCATCTTCATGTGTTTGAGACTCCAAACTTGTTTCACATGTTTAAAGTGGTCATAATGATTCTGTTCCCTATGAAATTCATGAGAGATTCGCTGAACTGCAGCTTCTTCACAGATTTCTTTCATAAACAATTCTTGTAGTCCCTCAGAACTTTGCACTTGCTGTCCTCATCGCCCTCTACAGTGGACCTGGATAGCACATCCACAATAATGTTATCCCAGCCTTTTATGTACCTGACCTCAATGTCAAATTGCTGCAGGTAGAAGGCCATCTTGCTGAGTGTGGACATCCATGGGACACCTTTTCATGAAACTAAGTGACATATGACCTATCAAAGCAATGGTACAGCTTTCCAGTAAGTAGCCCTCTAACTTATGAAAACCATACATGTGTGCCTTCTGCTTGGCCACACAGTAATTGCACTCCTACTCTTTGGCTTCCATCTGGAAGACCTTGACAGCAGTACTTTACATACAAGCATCTGATCACATAAAGGAGTCCAGATGGTATAAAATTTTGCTTTTAAGCAACTGCAACTTGGGCCCTTGGAATGCTACTTCACAGTACTTTGTCCAAGCTCATACTGCATTCTTTTTGAGTAATTTGTTTACAACTGGGTTGTTAAAAGCCTGTCTGGAGATGAATCATTTGTAAAATCCAAAAAGACTGAACATAGGCTGCAACTGCTTGTTTGTTTTCCGGACAGGGAATTTCTTGCATTGCTCTCAGCTTGCTTTCTTCCAGTGCTGTGCCTTCCAAATTAATCACATGCACTGACAACTTTGTCTCACTTTTAACTAATTCTGTTTTGCTCACTTTCAGTTTCCTTCCTCCTTCCTGCATAGCAACAGAACTGGTAATATGAGTCCCATGAAGGAATGCTGTGTACTTCCTGAACTTCTGTGCTAAGCTAAGATTCCAGGAGCCCCATATCGCATCCATAAATGGCAAAAATTTTCCTCATGGGACCTTTGTAGCAATTCATCAACAGACATAGACAGACCTTTCGGTTTCTTTTTCCCCTCTATCACATAGTTTATGAGCATGTAATGCAAGGTGTGTGCTGTGCTCATGGCTGTTTTCAGTACAATACCTAGTGGAATTATCTATTCACTACTCACTCATTTGATATCACCCCATGACAACAACCAGTTTATCTCTGTATGCACAACTTCTCTTTGCAAAAAAGACACAGGATATGTCTGCATACATTTCATAAGACTTCATTTCCAAGTGACATTCAGGTTCCTTCGCCACACTAGTATTCCTTATCAATATCTTCTTCAAAGTTTCATTCTGTGTATCTGATAATATGTTCATATCATCCACTTTCTCCCTTATCTTGTCCCTAACCTGCTCTTGCTCTTTGATCATCTGATTCCCTTGCCTATTGTCTCTGCAAATTCTCTGTACCTGAACTGATGTATCCACTTGCTCTCTGTCCCCCTCTTCTGGATGTTGAGTTCCCAAGGTTCTTCTACCTTCACAGGTTTGTTGCATAAATCCCTTCAACATAAATTTTTGTATAGCACAACTCAAAATTTATATCACAACAATCGCAATTTAGAAAATATGTACCTATACTCATGTTAACATTTAGTTTTGGAAACATGTAAAATATGTTCTCTATGACAAGTTCCTTACATTGCACAAGTAGTGTGACTTCATGCTTGATTACTTTGGACAGTTTTCCTGTAACACCAAAGATTTTAACATCAGAGACTAGCAGTACTGCCACATCCATAATCCTTGACAAGGCAGTAAAATATTCATGTGAAGTCATTGGAATCTGTAAACTGCTGTCGACTAATAACCTAATCTCCAAACCATGTACTGTTGCTGTTACAAAAGGATTTACATTAGCTGGGATAGGTACTGGCTCTTCATACAATAAGTCTTTAATTATGGCTTTTGTTTCAAACTTGGGTGTAGCAATCAAATTTTCCATCTTTATCTTTCTTAAAGCTGGGCATTTAAACTCTCTTAGAATCCTGCCATGAAGCGACAGTTTACAAAGATGCTGGGCTTTGCCCCACTTGGCTGGGAGCCCAAAAGCATTCTGTGATCATTGTCCAATCTTAATCCTGAATCTCCATTAAAAACAAATTTATAGGTAATGTCACTTCCCTCCAGAGGCATTGTTGCACTTCGTAATGTACTTGCTTGCTTGTGGTCTTTCACTTACGATCCAATTGTGCTTGCAGGATAATGCCCTTTCATATGCTGTTTTGGAGCACAAAGTTCCCAGACTTGCTAGCTCAGTGAATTGTTATTCCTTATTATTCATGTTTCAGTCAGTTCCTGTTTATCAAAAAGTTGTGCAATCCTGATCATATCCATGGGATGAAATTTGGCAAGAGTGTCATGCTGGCATGAAGTACTGCTGTGAAGGTCACACCACACAGGACTTATACTTCTTACTGCAGTTGGCCCCCTCCCACACACATCTAGGATACTGGTTTCCCCACTCCTATCAAATTCATTAAAACACCCTGGCCATTGCTTGGCCAAACTAATCTACTGACTTCCTTCTCTCACTGACAGCTCCTCAATATCACCAAGGTCATCTGTGGTGTCTGCTATCTGCACATCATTCATACTCCTTACTTAAACATAGTCTGCCAGTGTTATATTTAAAATCCTGCTGCCACTGTTGTTGCCCATAATAATGGCCATGCAGTTGTTCGACTCTCATGATTATCTCACAGCACTCACCTGTGCAGTCCCCAACAATCAGTCGTTCCTTCTCATCCTGTCTGATAAGTGTGCCATGAACTCCCATGGTTCTGGGTGACTTTTCTGAACTCTAGCCCTTTTCCTAAACCTCACCAGTCCTTTTCTTTCACCCCTCGTCATTCTCCTTCAACCCTTCTGCCAGAAGAAGGAACCACCACGTACATAATACCTTGTATATGTATGTTTTCCTACCACTGCTTGGTGAGTAGGTTTTTTTATCTAGCAATTACATTATATTTTCAAAAACTGATTACTTTGTTGCCAGTTTATCCTGTTGAGGATGTCATGGGAGCCATGAATTATAGAGTCACTAGTCATGCATTTACGATAAATGTCAAATCGAATCCTATTCCCATCAACCTGAAGCTGCAGGTCTAAATAATTAAGAATCATCCTGTTATGGTCTAATTCTTCGCAAGTAAAAACAGAATACAATGTTTGGGTGTAAGGCACTAAATTCTTCAGCTAGTAATAGAATGTCAGAGAGTGGGCCATTGAAGACAATAATGATATTGTTGATATAAAGGAGGACCTGATGAGAAAGATTACCACTTTGCCTACAATATTTACACTCCAAATGATTGACAAAAATGTCTGTAAGACACCCTGCTAAGCAGTTGCCCATGGCCAAACCACTATTTTGCTCATAATACTGATCATTAAAATAGAAGTTGTAAGAGAAAAGCAGGCTGAGTAAGGTGATTACTTCTATTACACACATCAAAAAAAGTTTTGCATTGCCCCGATTCCCAGAACTCGTGAGGACATATGTTGACTGTGTATAATGTATCACAGACGCAGTCCCTTTGAATATTCAGAGATTTCACTAAACCCACCCAAAGATGTAAACAACCATGCATGAGCAGCATGTATTAGACTGAGGGGGTGTGACAGCCAATCAGTTCCAGTCATTCCACAAGGAAGGAGGTACATATCTCGTGTTGTCTGTTGTTCAACCATGCCTAGAGGGTCAATACCATGGTTTGATCGCGTCTGCATTGTTACTTTGTGCTAGGAAGGGCTCTCAACAAGGGAAGTATCCAGATGTCTCTGAGTGAAACAAAGTGATGTTGTAACATGGAGGAGATACAGAGAGACAGAAACTGTTGATGACATGCCTCGCTCAGGCCACCGAAGGGCTACTACTGCAGTGGATGACCACTACCTACGGATTATGGCTCAGAGGAACCCTGACAGCAATGCCACTATGTTGAATAATGCTTTTCATGCAGCCACAGGACATCATGTTATGACTCAAACTATGTGCAATAGGTTGCATGATGGGTAACTTCACTGCCGACATCCATGGTGAGGTCCATCTCTGCAACCACGACACCATGCAGCATGGTGCAGATGGGCCCAACAACATGCCAAATGGAACGCCCAGAATTAGCATAATGTTCTCTTCACCGATGAGTGTCACATATGCCTTCAATCAGACAATCATTGGAGACATGTTTGGAGGAAACCCAGTCAGGCTGAATGCCTTAGACACACTGTGCAGTGAGTGCAGCAAGGTGGAGGTTCTCTGCTGTTTTGAGGTGGCATTATGTGGGCCCGACATATGCTGCTGGTGGTCATGGAGGCACCGTAATGGCTGTACAATACATGAATGCCATCCTCTGACCAATAGTGCAACCATATCGGCAGCATATTGGTGAGTCATTCATCTTCGTGGAGGTCAATTCAAACCCCCATCATGCACATCTTGTGAATGACTTCCTTCAGGATAATGACATTGCTCAACTAGAGTGGCCAGCATGTTCTCCAGACATGAACCCTATCGAACATGCCTGGGATAGAAAAGGCCTGTTTATGGACGACGTGACCCACCAGCCACTATGTGGGATCTGCTCTGAATTGCCATTGAGGAGTGGGACTATCTGAACCAACAGTGCCTTTATGAACTTGTAGACAGTATGACATGACAAGTACAGGCATGCATCAATGCAGGAGCTCATGCTACTGGGTATTAGAGGCACTGGTATGTACAGCAATCTGGACTCTGGACCACCACCTCTAAAGGTCTCACTTTATGGTGGTACAACATGCAGTGTGTGGTTTTCATGAGCAATAAAAAGGCCGTAAATGATGTTTGTGTTGATCTCCTGTTCCAATTTTCTGTACAGGTTCTGGAACTCCCGGAAGTGAGGTGATGCAAAACTTTTTGTGATGTGTGTATATTATTTTGTTTTGTTTGAGGCCATCTTCCTTTTTTTAAGAAAATTTTTGTATATAATAAGTATTTTCTCATTTAAAGAACATTTGTATACAAGCCTTTAATATCCAGAGAGGGAGAAAACTGCACTCAGGTGAGAAAGCTTTGCCACTTAAAAGTTGAACCAACTCCATTTTATTAGAACTTGCAAAATTTCCACATAGATGAATGTTTTCTGTACTAACTGCAACATGTATTTAGAGGCAAGTTTGTCTGGTTTCTATGTACCATTAATTATTGGATGAATCAGAAACACAGCCTTATAAGTCTCAATTTGGACATGAAATGTTGGTGTCTTAGGATTCATCACTGTCATTTTCAGAATGAGGTCAAGACAAAAAATATTTGAGCAACTGTCTATACAGGTTTTGATCTCCTTAATATACCTTCCAGTATGATCATAAGCTATTTGTTGGATGTTGTTCTCCTCAAAAAAGGCCAATGTCTTAATGATTTAATCCTTCCTACATATGACGACTGATGTGTTACCCTTATCAGCACAAAAAATTAACAGTCCTTTTGACCTCAATTTTTGATAATAGAATTTAAAATCACCTGGTTTTTATTACTAGATTTTTATGGGCAGTCTTTTCAATCAGGTCACTGGCCATACACATCATTTTTTAAGTTATTCTAACTTGTTGTAAGTGGTAGCCTCAGGCACAGTTTTTAAAATGTGCCACCAAATATGTAACCATCCTGTCATGTAGTCATGACTGGAATTCATATTTAATATCATTGTTTAGGAAGCTACAATCCTTCATACTAAAATCTGTCTCCATCAGATTTAAGACATACTCAGTAATGGGAAAATACACATTAATTTCCCTATTGTACCTGCAAACTTGGCAACAGTAAACTTTCCTTGACTTTTGTAATTTATTTTCATTTGTCTGCATGATCAACTGACTATTTTCTCAACAAAAAGTTCACAACTTTGATCATTTCATCCAAGAAATCCTGAGACCATATTTTCACTGTAGAAGATTTAACCTCCGAAAGCTAAAATACTTAGCCTATAATTTTCTTTATAAAGGCATATAATTTCTTTGACAATGAGCCTCTTCACACATACCCATAAATCCTTGCATGGGTATTTGTTTCGATGTATTCGAAAGTGGTCATGAGTATATGCTGGGATGAGCTGCTCACTGAGACACTGTCTATTAAATTTTATGTTCTTAGAAGCCTTCATGATCTCCAGTTTAGTTTTCTGAAGGGAGGCCACTGCCACCATGGATGCTTGACAAGGCAAGTCCATGTAAAAAAAAATTTCCATTCCATTTTGGCTGGCTTATACAGCAATCATTTCAAATTATTTCAAATTGAAAACCAGTCAGGGTTACCAAGTTATTTAATTTCAATAATGCATTTTACCCTTTTGGAACATTGTCAGATTGTCTACAAAACAAGTAAATAGTCTAATAAGAACAAATAGAATGAGGCACATGGTCCTATATTCTACGACTACATGATTAAACAAACTGGAAAGGATAGATTGCTACTCACCATATAGAGGAGATGTTGAGTCACAGGCACAATAAAAATGCTGCTAAAAGTGTGAGCTTTCAGCCTAAAAGCCTTCTTCTAAAATAGAAAACACACACACACATTCAAGCAAGTGCAACACCCACATACATGAGCACCATCTCTGGCCACCAATCTGGAATACGAGCAAAGGGGTTTGATGGGAGAAGCAATCTGGGTGGTAGGAGTAAACGGCAGACCATTATCCCTCCTCCTCCCTGCTCCAGCCTCCTCCTTACACCCAGCATCAAGACTGCTTTTCCCATCAAGTGCAGCTATTCGCAGTGCGGCCTCAGTGGCCAGAGATGGTACTCATGTGTGTGAGTTGTGCTTGTGTGAATGTGTGTGTGTTTTCTACATTACAAGAAGGCTCTTTGATTGAGAGACCACACATTCAGCAGTCTTTTTGTTGTGCCTGTCTGTGACTCGACATCTCCTCTATGTGGTGAGTAGTGTCTGTCCTTTGCATAATATTGCCATCATTGTATCCTGGATTTTCCATCATTCAAATTAATAGACAAAAACATATAATGCCATTTGTGTTTTCTAGTCTGTCAGCATTAAACAGCTGTGCACAGCTGATACTGTGTTCATACTTTTGTGAGCATGGTCCTATGCGTCGCTGTGAGGGCAATGTCTGCTTGTGTGCTTAAGGTAACATATGGTTTTTTAAACTTTTTGAAATTTCCTGTCTTCTTAATACACATGGTGGTTTATTGTCACAATTTCTTTCTTTTAATTATGTCCACCTCTAATTCTTTAGGGTTCTATGATACTCTATGTGATCAAAAGTATCCAGACACCCCCAAAATCATACGTCTTTCATATTAGGTGCATTGCGCTGCCACCTACTGCCAAGTACTCCACATCAGTGACCTCAGTAGTCATTAGACATCATGAGAGAGCAGAATAGGGCACTCCGCGGAACTCACGGATTTCAAACATGGTCAGGTGATTGGGTGTCACTTGTGTCATATGCCTGTATGCGAGATTTCCACACTCCTGAACGTCCCTAGATCCTCTGTTTCTGATGTGATAGTGAAGTGGAAATGTGAAGGGACATGTACAGCACAAAACCGTACAGGCTGACCTCGTCTGTTTACTGACAGAGAGTGCCGACAGTTGAAGAGGGCTGTAATGTGTAATAGGCAGACATCTATCCATACCATCACATAGGAATTCCAAATTGCATTAGGATCCACTGCCAGTACTAGGACAGTTAGGTGGGAGGTGAGAAAACTTGGATTTCATGGTTGGGTGGCTGCTCATAAGCCAAACATCAGGCTGGTAAATGTCAAACGATGCCTCGCTTGGTGTAAGGAACATAAACATTGGACAATTGAACAGTGGAAAAACGTTGTGCAGAGTGATGAATGATGGTACAAAATGTGGTGATCTGATGGCAGGGTTTGGGTATGGTGAATGCCAGGTGAACGTCATCTGCCAGCGTGTGTAGTGCCAACAGTAAAATTCAGAGGCAGTGGTGTTATGGTGTGGTTGTGTTTTTCATGGAGGGGCTTGCAGCCCTCATTTTTTTTGCATGGCACTATCACAGCACAGGCCTCCATTGATGTTTTAAGCACCTTCTTGCTTCCTACTGTTGAAGAGCAATTTGGGGATGGCAATTGTATCTTTCAGTGCGATCAAGCACCTGTTCATAATGCATGGCGTGTGGTGGAGTGGTTACACAACAATAACATCCCTGTAATGGACTGGCCTGCACAGAGTCCTGACCTGAATCCTATAGAACACCTTTGGGACATTTTGGAACGTCGACTTCATGCCAGGCCTCACTGACCGACTTCGATACCTCTCCTCAGTGCAGCACTCTATGAAGAACAGGCTGCAATTCCCCAAGAAACTTTCCAGCACCTAATTGATCGTATACTTGCAAGAGTGGAAGCTGTCATCAAGGCTAACACCATATTGAATTCCAGCATTACCGATGGAGGACGCTATAAACTTGTAAGTCATTTTCAGCCAGGTGTCCAGATACTTTTGATCACATAGTGTATATGGGTTTTATATCCAGTTACCTTTCCATAAGTTTTAATATATGTTATAGTTTGTTTATTCGTGTCGTCACACAAGATAGGACTCTGCCCTTCCCTCTATTTGGGGTTGACGGATTGTTTTCTTGTTTTGCAGACAATCTGATGATGCCCCAAAAGGGCAAAATGCATAATTGAAGCTAAATAACTTTGTAACTGAGGCTGTTTTTCAATTTTTAACTTGTTCTTGTACAGACTACGATACTGGCAACACATGCGTAAATTCCTGTATGAAATGTTTTGAATGTACATTTCTGTGCTGATTGAAATAATTAAATTTTCTGACAGTGAATAAATGCAGCCTCTGATGAAGTAGCAGGTGAATGCCGTAATATAGTTCTTAACGACTTTGAAATCCACAATTTGGCGGTGACCAGTTTCTGATCAACTACTCAGTTATGCACCAGCTGTTCTGTTTGAAACAACAAACATGCTGTTTGCTCGTCAACCAGTGTGTAAATTGTCAGGGTTGTATCCTCCTTAAATTACTGCTCTGCTCACTCGTAATGTCATCATTGATACTACTAGATTCTTGAACCACTGCCTACTCAAGATCAGTGAAAGTGTGATTGACAGTTTTGCTAGCTTACAACTTCTTCACTACATCCTTTCAGATTCATTAACTTGTGCGTCACAATTTTTGAACATGTCACTAAGATCTGAATCTGCTCTTTTAGACTACCTTCTTCAACTTAGCACGAACTAGCTGCTTTAATTGCAACTGGTATTAGGGCAAATTGTTGTTCAGTGTCACACTTTACATCCAATTTTAGTTTCATAATAATTAGCTCAGATTGATTTGCAGTTTTTCAACTTCCACTTGTTCTAACAATACAATACTTGGAGGTGCTAACCTCATTTACTCTTCATGCAAATCTCCTGTTGAGTACATATCAGGACTCAGAATTTCTGTACTGCATAACTCCCTCTTAATTATATTCTCGTCAATTATATCATCTATTTCACTGGGTGAAATGGAATCTATTGGGTGTCTATCAATATTGGCCATTCTGTTATGTAAAGTTATTATTGTGCCCAACAACTGATAAAGAATTTGAGGGTTTAGGTTTTGAAGAGTTTGGCATCATGTCATCTACAGGCATGCCTGCTATCCCTGTTGCTAAGTGGAACAGCTGTACTGCTGCTCCATAACACCCTCTCTTGACACTGATGCATCTTCCTTCTGCTGGCTGAAACCACCTGTGGCTGCATGTTTATGACCTCCTTGGTGGTGTTATTGTCATCAACTAAAGTATCCGACACATCACCTCACTCTCCCTTCCTGTCATGAGCAGAGCACCTTTTAAATGCCAGTTGATACTGCTTAGTGTTGTGTTTACAAACTCAGAACTTAGTCGTGAAGAATATTCTACACACTACATACTTGATTAATAATTATACTGTCTCTTTCCACACCATTACCTGACACCACAATGCACCATTTTGAAACATTCTCCATCACTTTCTCTCATACTTTATGTTTATTTTATTTGGAACTGTTTGGTGAAAATCAAAACAAAACACACTGGTTGGCAATGAGAGAATATAACTCATGTCCAAGCCCTCATGAATGACATACCATAAACCAACAGCCTCTATCGAAAAGCAGAATCTAACATGGGTGCGAGTTCTATTGAATAGCAGACCTGCCTGCTGGCATTACCTCTTCGAAGCCCAACCACACATCCTTGCTCGGTCAAACATACCTGATCTGTAGAACAGCTGCTAGTGTGTTGAGCTTCACCATATGAATTCTGATAAAAGGCCTTGGGGGTAGAGTGTGCACTCATAAATAAAAAACAAATACATCTGGTAAAATATAAATGTATTGTTGGGTCCCAGTGTCCTCCAGTTTTGTATTTGTACATTATTTACATCAACAGCACAGTGTTAAAAATGCTTTTAGCCAAGTTTATGGAGCTAATGGACTGGAATTTCATCCTCTCTTCCCAGCACTGAAATAAAATGACCGTATGAAATTATTGGCCAGGAAACCCCATGTGGGATTATTCGGCTCCCAAGTGGAAGTCTTTTATTTAACACAACTTCAGTGACTTGTGCGCTGCTGATGATGAAATCATGATGAGGACAACACAACACCAAATCCCCAAGCAGTTAAAATCTCTGACCTGGGACTACCATAAATCAAACCCAAGCCCCCACCTGGCAGTCAGGCACACTGGCCACTTGGCTGCGGAGGCGGGCCTTCCCAATGGTGCTGGTGCTGGAGGGGGAGTCACTCATGCATGCATTTACACTGCTAAACTGTCATAACTCTGCTGTGCTTTGCAGCATATGATTGTTGCTACCTGCCACATGGGAATTGTGACCACAAAGTCAGGATAGTTTAGGAGCTGCTGGCAATCAATAATCCAATATTCCCTAAGACACACAAAACTAAACTGACCCAACTGTCACAACCAAGTGGTCATCAGCAACTATAAAATCACAACCCTGAGACAGTGAAGAATGAAACTGTCAAAGCATCATACTTACTGAAGTAAATTGGAGTCTCAGCATCTTTCCTCACATAAGCTTTGTGCATTATGTACTATGGTCTAACACAAATGAAAATATACTTTGTAAATGTCAAACAAATTCACTTCCTAAGTAATTTTACTAGATTAGCCATTGTTGATTTAATAAGAACATAAACAAAGCTTATTATTCCAGAACTGTGGAGTTGACATTTGCTGCATATCTGATATATCTCGAGCCCGGCTGTATTCTCCTCTAACAGTGGTACATCACCTCCACTTCTGCCTGTACTGGGCTCCAGAAACATCACACAATCCACTTTAAGAATTATTCGTGCTTTAGTATAGTAATAGTTTAAATCTATTGCTCCATCGAAGTCACACTCAGAACTATACCTGACAGAATTTCACCGACTCTATAACTGTGACAGTATGTAACTTTATTGTGCACTATTTTTGTTCTTCCCTTCTGCTATCCCTTGTATTCTTCCATCAGTTTGTACCAAAGGGGTGTCCACTTCGGCAAAGTATGAGGGTTGCCCAGAAAGTAATGAACTGCATTTATTTTCTTCAACAATTCTTTATTGAACGTAATGAGAATTACAACCATGAAAGAATGGTGTTTTAGCTACACACCCTATTTTTCCACATAGTCTCCATCATGTTCAATGGCCTTTCTCCAGCACGAAACAAGGACGTGTGTGCCCTGTCAGTACAAATCCTTGTCCTGGTCCTAGAGCCAGTGCTTCACTGTGTGAATCATCGCCTCATTGTCCTCAAAATGTCTTCCACAACTGGCATCCTTTAATGGCTAGGTCAGGGCTGTAGGGTGAATAAGTTAACCCAGTTTTGCAATGCGTTCAGCAGTTCTCAGACTTTTGTGGGGCCTTGTGTAGCAGCAAAACATCTCCTGGGTTGCTGTGGTGCCAAAACCCCAGAAGTGCATCTTGAGTTTTGATAATGTGTTGGTATATCCTTCTGAATTAACGATACCACCTCTTACCATCACATCAATGAGAATCACACTTTCACAGTCACAGGATATGGTGATCATTACCTTACCAGTGGATGCAGTTGGTTTTAATTTTTTTCTTTTGTGAGGAGTGGGAATGTTGCCATTCCATCAATTGTTGTTTTGTTTTGGGCTCAATATGATGAACCCACATTTTTCACCTGTCCCAATCCGTGACAAGAAGGCCTCCCCTTCAGCTTCAAAATGTTGCAACAAACTGAGACAAATGTTTTTTTCTGTGCGATTTGTGATCCATCATAAGACACTGCAGGACCCATTTTGCACTCACTTTTGAATATCCAAGAGTGTGGATAATTGCATTCACACTTCCTTTGCTGATTGACAGATGCAGCACCAACTGCCAAGTTGGAATGCGTTTGTCCTCATGAATGACAACATCAACCCACAGCAACATGTCAAGTGTGATAGCTGTGGATGTTCTCCCCAACTGCTGCAAATCGTGGAGCTCCACCAAACCACCTTGTGATGACCTCACCCTCTGTGCCCAGCAACTAACTGTACTTCTTTCTACAGCAGATGCTCCATAGACTTTGTACAAGTGTTTGTAAATATTCTCCCACAGTTTTTTCCTCTGCAGTGAGAAATTCAATGACGGCACACTGCTTGTAATGAATAGCACCTACAGATGTCATTTTGAAACTGTCCTGCAGCTATGCTATCTTTCAGAAGTGATGGTAACTTTGCATGCTCACTCAAGTGACTTCAAAAATATATACATAACATTTTGGTTTTGTGGAATTGTTTTTGGCTGAGAAAAAAATGTGGTGCATTGCTTTCTGGTAAACCACAGTATTTTTTGTTAGGCAACAGTTAACACATCTCAGCTGACCACCTCTGAAACTTCTTGAAATCATTGTCTGAATCCTTGTCATGCTGACTTCAATTTTTGTGACCACTATAAACTTGCTCCACAGCAGCAGTTTCAACACTGCATCACATTATTTGAATCGTTAAACTGAATTTAAATTCAAGTATCTCATGATTCTTCCCGCAGATCGTGGTGCTGTTTTCGCCAAATTTACTGTAATGAAATTCTACACACATCTACATTATTTCTTCAGTTCATTATTTTAATTTATTAACTTATTAACTAAGAGTGTGATGAGTGTACATAGCAAAATGACCTACCTCTTCAATGTCTCATATTACATGCGGAGCAATATTGCATCAAAAATTGGTAAATCCATTTCTCCAAAACTCGAAAACTGCCACTATTATGACTCCATGATGCTGCTCCCTCTTTGTTTCACTGTTCTGTATATGTGGTGTTAGATGAAGAGGATTTGCACAACTAATTTAAAATTATTTAAATATATTTATTTCATGCATTTTATGGTCATGTAATTTTAATGAATCAAATGTATAGGTTGGTGCATAAGTATGTAGTGCTGTAGTTTTGCATGTTGGTACTCTGGTTGCTATGGGTTTATTTATTGATTGTAATTTCTGATTTGTAGTGTGCTGTTACTATTTGAGTTTACATATTGTCATTTTTTCATTTGGAGGTAGTGAGTGGAGCTGTGAGCACTAGAATATGGAGTGCCGAGTGGAGAAATTGGAACATTTCTGACATATTCTTCTATTTGAGTTCAGTAGAGGGGTGACACAGTTGAGGCAGCCAGAAACACCATGTGTGGGGATAATGTGATTGGAGAGAGCATGGCAAGAAAATGGTTTTCCTGTTTTAAGGAGCATCATTTTGACATGGACTCTCCATGTTCAGAAAGACCTTCGGGGTTTGATGAAGGTTGTTTAAATGCATTAATCCACAGTGATCCATGTCAGTGTACTTGAGAAATGGCAGATGTGATGAACTGCAATCATTTGATTATCATGCAACATTTGCATGCAACGGGGAAAGTTCAAAATTGAGTTCATGGATACTGCGTGCTCTAAGCCAGAATCACAAAAATCAGCATTTGGCCTTATGTGAACATCTCTTTGCTCATCATCAATTGGGCCTTGGACAACACCGAACATTTCTAGTCTGTATCATTACTGGTGATGAGAAATGGTGTCTTTATGCTAACATTAGGAAAAGAAAGGAATTGATGAGCCCCAGAAAAGTAGCAACTCCCTATACCAAGACTTTCACACATCCACAAAAGGTAGTGTTATGAATCTAGTGGAATAACAAAGGTGTGGTGGATTACAAGTTACTTCCTGGAGATGTAACCATCACTGCTGACATTTATTGTCAACGAACGAGATGTCTTACAGACACAATGTAGTCCAAGAACAATGACCAGGAAGATTCCATGAAATGATGCTACTCCACGATAATGCCTGCTCACATTCTGCTAGAGTGACAAAAAGTACTATACAGTAATTGGGTAGTGAAGTCATTCCACACTCACCTTACTCATTTGATCAACGATCCTCAGATTTTCACCTTTTCTCCTCTCTATCGAACAACCTTTAAGGATCTTCCTTTTCTGGTGCAAATGCACTCCAAACATGGCTTGATGAGTTCTTCACCTCTAAATCACATGATTTCTACAGGTGGAGAATGGGAAAGTTATCCCATCATTGGTAGACTGTTGTAAATAGCGAAGAAGAATGTATTATTGATGACTAATGTCTTTGTTATGTGTATCTGATGTGTTTATACAACTTACAGAAAAATTCTACAAACATATGCACCAACCCAATATACACTCCTGGAAATGGAAAAAAGAACACATTGACACCGGTGTGTCAGACCCACCATACTTGCTCCGGACACTGCGAGAGGGCTGTGCAAGCAATGATCACACGCACGGCACAGCGGACACACCAGGAACCGCGGTGTTGGCCGTCGAATGGCGCTAGCTGCGCAGCATTTGTACACCGCCGCCGTCAATGTCAGCCAGTTTGCCGTGGCATACGGAGCTCCATCGGAGTCTTTAACACTGGTAGCATGCCGCGACAGCGTGGACGTGAACCGTATGTGCAGTTGACGGACTTTGAGCGAGGGCGTATAGTGGGCATGCGGGAGGCCGGGTGGACGTACCGCCGAATTGCTCAACACGTGGGGCGTGAGGTCTCCACAGTACATCGATGTTGTCGCCAGTGGTCGGCGGAAGGTGCACGTGCCCGTCGACCTGGGACCAGACCGCAGCGACGCACGGATGCACGCCAAGACCGTAGGATCCTACGCAGTGCCGTAGGGGACCGCACCGCCACTTCCCAGCAAATTAGGGACACTGTTGCTCCTGGGGTATCGGCGAGGACCATTCGCAACCGTCTCCATGAAGCTGGGCTACGGTCCCGCACACCGTTAGGCCGTCTTCCGCTCACGCCCCAACATCGTGCAGCCCGCCTCCAGTGGTGTCGCGACAGGCGTGAATGGAGGGACGAATGGAGACGTGTCATCTTCAGCGATGAGAGTCGCTTCTGCCTTGGTGCCAATGATGGTCGTATGCGTGTTTGGCGCCGTGCAGGTGAGCGCCACAATCAGGACTGCATACGACCGAGGCATACAGGGCCAACACCCGGCATCATGGTGTGGGGAGCGATCTCCTACACTGGCCGTACACCACTGGTGATCGTCGAGGGGACACTGAATAGTGCACGGTACATCCAAACCGTCATCGAACCCATCGTTCTACCATTCCTAGACCGGCAAGGGAACTTGCTGTTCCAACAGGACAATGCACGTCCGCATATATCCCGTGCCACCCAACGTGCTCTAGAAGGTGTAAGTCAACTACCCTGGCCAGCAAGATCTCCGGATCTGTCCCCCATTGAGCATGTTTGGGACTGGATGAAGCGTCGTCTCACGCGGTCTGCACGTCCAGCATGAACGCTGGTCCAACTGAGGCGCCAGGTGGAAATGGCATGGCAAGCCGTTCCACAGGACTACATCCAGCATCTCTACGATCGTCTCCATGGGAGAATAGCAGCCTGCATTGCTGCGAAAGGTGGATATACACTGTACTAGTGCCGACATTGTGCATGCTCTGTTGCCTGTGTCTATGTGCCTGTGGTTCTGTCAGTGTGATCATGTGATGTATCTGACCCCAGGAATGTGTCAATAAAGTTTCCCCTTCCTGGGACAATGAATTCACGGTGTTCTTATTTCAATTTCCAGGAGTGTAATTATCACACATTTCCTTGTATAGGACCAAAGACGTTGCAAGAGCTCACAAAAATAATAACAAAAATATGGGAAACAGAAAAATTACCAGAGGATTGGAAATGTGCCCTTATTCACCCGTTACATAAAAAAGGAGACAGAACAAATGTCAATAACTACAGGGGAATCTCACTTTTACAAGTCACCTACAAAATTCTCTCAACATGCCTGCTGAAAAGAACACAAGAGCAGCTGGAACGCCAAATTGGTGATTATCAAGCAGGCTTCCGCCCCGGTCGCTCATGCATAGAACAAATATTTAATTTAAAGACAATATTAAAACACAAAGCAATTAGAAATGCCCCCATAATTTGTACATTTGTAGATTTTAAGAAAGCCTATGACTCAATTGACCGGCAATCTTTGTTTAACATTTTAGAGGAACTTGGACTTGACTCCAAAACACTAAGGCTTATCAAAGAATCACTGACAGACACTGTATCTAAAGTTAAATTCAGGGGAGAAATCTATGAACCTTTTCTCATAAAAACTGGAGTACGTCAAGGTGACGGGCTATCTCCACTTCTGTTTAATATAGTCCTGGATAAAGTCATTAAGGAATGGGAAAAAGAATTAAAAAATCAATCCTACTGGAAACCAATCCATCTTGGTAGAACCAAAGACAACGTGGAGATATCGTGTTTAGCATTCGCGGACGACTTGGCCATACTTGCAGATGATGAAGAAATCGCCACCAAACAAATAGAGATCCTTAAGGAATGCGCGGATAAAGTAGGTTTACAAATTTCGTTTCAAAAGACAGAATTTTTCTGTACGAAATTCCATATACACAGTTTGAACACAAAATATGGAAAAATAAATAGAGTAAAACATTTTAAATACCTAGGTGAAATTTTGGAGCCAACCAGAGGAGAGAAAGTTGCACAGAAGATCAGACAACAGAAAATGAAGAGAGCATATGGTATGACACATGAAATATACAATAAAAAATGCATCTCCTCGAACACAAAAATCAGACACTACTGCGCAGTAATTAAGCCAGCAGCACTATATGCTAGTGAAACGCTCACACTCCACACAAAATGTGATTTAGAAAAAATACTAAAAGAAGAACGCAAAATTATGAGAAAGATTTTAGGTCCAAAATTAACAGAATAAGGATACCGGATACAATCAAGAAGAACCACAGAAACTATATCAAACCTGGCAGCAGACATAAGAAGGCGAAGATTAAAATTTTATGGACATGTCACTAGACTTCCCCCCACACGACTCACCAACAGAATTCTCACTTACATAGAAAAAGTCAAATCAACAACACCATGGATTAGCCAAGTAAAATTAGATTTACAAAAAGCAAATATTGAACTTAAAGATGTCAAAGATAGAAAAACTTTTAGAAATAAGGTGGAAAAGTGGATTGTATTGTCGGAGAAGGAAGCACTAAAGAGACCAGGAACAAAATGGACAGACGAAAGAAAAAGAAAACATGGATAACGAATGAAAGAAGTATGGAAGAAACGACGTCAGAAAGCTTTGCGTGATCCTTCTGGGTCCATTCGCGATAAGTAAGTAAGTAAATATAATTTAACCTGATCCTTCCTTTTTAGAGAGGAATTTAAGCAGTATACATTATTATCTAGATATTTATTAATTTTTTTTTATTTACACTTCTAGTTCTGTAGGACCAAATTGAGGAGCAGATCTCCAAGGTCATTGAAGATGTCAGTACATTAAATTACAACATAAAAGTAATGACAGACAAAAATAAAATGTTTATGAATCCAAAAAGTGAAGCCACAAGCATAAGTAAACGCAATCAACAATATAACATAAGAAACAGCTTAATTTTTCAAATAACTCCTCAACAGAATAGCAGCAGTGACCAATGAGGAATCTCTTCAGTTTCAATTTGCAAGCATGTGGATAACTGCTAAGACTTTTGAATTCTTATGGTAGCTTTTCAAAACTAAATGCAGCAGTATACTGTACACTTTTCTGCACAAGAGTTAAGGAAGTGTGGTCTAAATGCAGGTTGGATTTCTGCTGAGTATTAACTGAGTGAAAGCTGCTAATTCTTGAGACTAAGCTGATATTTTTAACAAGAAACATTAGGAAAGACTATTTGAGAAGCCAATGTCAAAACACCCAAACCAGTGAACAGTGGTCGACAACAGATTTGCGTATTACACCACGTATTGCCCGAAATGCCCGTTTCTGAGCCTAAAGTATCCTTTTAGAATGGGAAGAGTTACCCCAAAATATAACACCATACGGCATAAACGAATGAAAATAAGCAAAATATGTTGAACGATCACTTACTTCAGATACCGTTTGAATAGTAAAAATGGCAGCATTAAGTCTTTGAACAATATCATGAATATGGGCTTTCCACAATGGTATACTATCTATCTGAAAACCTAGAAATTTGAACTGTTCAGTTTCATTGATCATATGCCCATTCTATGAAATTAAAATGTCAGGTTTTGTTGAATTGTCCACTAGAAACTGTAAAAACTTAGTCTTACTGTGATTTAGCATTAGTATATTTTCTACAAGCCAGGAACTTACGCCATGAACTGCACTATTTGAAATTGAGCCAATGTTGCACATAACGTCCTTTATTACCAAACCAGTGTCATCACCAAATAGAAATATTTTAGAACTATTTATTTAAATTTATATAAATAAGGAACAGGAGTGTCCCCAACACTGATCCCTGAAGCACCCCTCATTTGACCATACCCCACTCAGACCCTGCATCGTAGCCATTCTAAACACTGTGAATAATGACTCTCTGCTGTCTGTTGCTAAAGTAAGAGGTGAACCAGTTGTAAGCTACTTCTGATATTCCGTAGTGGTCCAACTTCTGGAGCATTATTTTGTGATCAACACAGTCATATGCCTTAGTTAAATCAAAAACTATGCCTAATGTTTGAAACCTTTTGTTTAATCCATCCAGTACCTCACAGAGGAAAGAGAAAATAGCATTTTGATTTGTTGAATGACTTCTAAAACCAAACTGCACACTTTATAGCAAATTATGTAATATAAAATGATCAATTATCCTTACATACACAGCCTTTTCAATAACCTTAGCAAACACTCATGGCACAGAAATAGGTTTAAAATAGTCTACGTTATCCGTTTTCCCCTTTTTATAAAATGGCTTTAGTACTGAGTACTTTCATCGTTCAGGAAACTGACCATTCTCAAAGAAAAAATTACGCATATGGCTCAGTACAGGGCTAACATGTGCGGCACAGTACTTTAATATCCTGTTGGGCACTCCATCATATCCATGAGAGTCCTTAGTCTTTAGTGATTTAATTATTGACTCAATCTCCCCCTTGTCAGTATCACAGAGAAGTATTTCAGACCTCAGTCTTGGAAAGGCATTTGCCAAGGCATTTCCCTGTAGAAACCAAATTTTTATTTAATTCACCAGCAATCCTGAGAAAATGCTTGTTAAATACTGTACATACATCTGACATATCAATAACAGAAATATTTTTACTACAAACTGACTTTACACTGTTGACCTTGTGCTGCTGCCCAGATACTTCCTTCACTATTGACCACATGGTTTTAATTTTATCCTGTGAATTTGCTGTTCTATTTGCATACCACATACTCTTTGTCTTCCTAATAACATACTTAAACACCTTACAATATTGTTTGTAATAGGCTACTGTAGCTTGATTGTGACTACATCTAACATTTTGACATAGTTCCCACTTTTTTGTACTAGTCAGCCACCCAGGTTGCTTATTGCTGCTTGCACCCCATTTAGAACATTCAAATGGAAAGCAACTCTCAAAGAGCGTGACAAATGTGTTAAGGGAGGCATTATATTTGTCATCGATGTTATCGGCACTATAAATATCCAGTCGCTCTTGTTCCGTGATGAGGTTTAAAAAACTCTCTATTGATGCTGGATTAACTTACCTACATAGTTTGTAATTATATGTGACATTTGTTTGAGTACAAATGGCTTTTAGTGTTAAAATTTGTGCATCATGGTCTGAAAGGCCATTCACCCTTTTACTTACAGAATGCCCATCTAGTAATGAAGAATTAATAAAAATATTGTCTATGGCTGTGCTGCTGTTCCCCTGCACCCTAGTTTGAAAAAATACAATCTGCATCAGATCATATGAATTTAGGAGATCTACCAACATCCTTTTTCTTGCGCTGTCATATACAAAATTTATATTGAAGTCCCCACATATAACTAATTTCTGGTATTTCCTACAAAGTGAATCAAGATCCCCCTCTAGCTTGAGCAAAAATTCTCTGAAGTCAGACTTAGGGGACCTATAAACAACAACAATTAGAAGTTTAGTTTCACTAAATTCAACTGCCCCTGCACAACATTGAAATACCTGTTCAGTACAGTGCTGTGATTCATCTATGGACTCAAACAGAATACTGTCTTTTACACACATGGCCACTTCCCTACTCTGCAAGGAACTCCTTGAAACAGCCAGCTAATCTGTATCGTGGTAAAGGAAGCCTCTGAATTGTCAAATTATTTAAATAGTTCTCCGATATACCAATAATGTCAGAGTCAACATCTATAAGCAGTTCACTAACTTTGTCTCTAATACCTTTTATATTTTGACAAAATATGCTAATTCCTTCTCTACTTGGAAACATGATGTCCTCTGAAGGTAGTTTCTTAGAGTGACTTCCTTTAAGCAGGTATACTTATCAGCTGACTTCAATCTAAAAAAGATGCAGCTCTAACACAGGAATTTTTCCATGAGTGACCCCACCATCATTATATACACAACTATGATGGTCATTTTGAAAGTTCTGTACACTGTAAAATATAGCTGAAAAAATAGTTTAGTTTACAAACTACCTTTATAGGCCTTCAATGTAATATCCATTCTTGCTTATAGCAGCTTCCCAATGTTTTTACAACTTCTGTATTCTGCATAGGGTATCTTCATTGTTGAGTTGTCAGATTATTCATGTCAGATCACTGTAAGCTTCATCATTTGTATCAAAACATTTCCAACAAAGTTGTTAATTCAGTTTGGGTAGCAAATCAAAGTCTGCTGGTCTCATATCAGGACTGTTGGAGGGTGGGGAATTATTTCTCCCACTGACGGAAATATGCAGTCATGCATCATCATGTAAAATGAGGACACCAGCTGCAAGAATGTCAAGCCTTCCTGGACAAATTTTTGGGTGCAAAACATTTTGCAGAAACAGCTTTTAGTATGCGCCTGTTACGGACGTCCTCTGGTGCACTCTATTTGTAGCTATGACTCTTTTCATGTAATATGCAAGGATCATCATCAGTTTCACCATTGACTGTTGGTAGCAGAATTTTTTTTTTCTGTTTACAGTCTGAACTTTTCCATTGTGACATCTGAGACCTTATTTATGGCTCAAAATCTCATATCCAGGTTTCATCAAGTGCAGAAAACCTTTTCAGAAACTGCTTTTCTTCTGTTCGATAACATTGAAGCAATTCTTCTGGCATTTTTTTGCAACCTGCTTTCTTATTTTCACTCAGATCATGTTGAACCCTCTGGCAGTAACTTTTCTCATCTTTAACTTTTCAGTTACCTGCTTTCTTCTTTTCACTCAGATCATGTTGAACCCTCTGGCAGTAACTTTTCTCATCTTTAACTTTTCAGTTACGATTTTGTAAACTGGCCTCTTGTCAATCCCCTCTCAAAATATTATTAACAATAATCTGGGACATGTAGTCTGTTGCACTTGATGGCCTGTGCTGTGATTCACTACATTATTCTCACACACCTCCCTCAAAACATCGTAAACTTCTCTTGGGTTCTTCCATGTAGGGATTCAGTTTTGATGTGGGAATGCTGGTCACAACATGTAACCTGACCTGCTTTGGTTTCAGCTTCCATTTTAAAACTGAATTACTCACAACACAGCCATGTGAACCAGCAAACACATATATGATTGTAACGCTTAAAGTCTCACTCAGAACTGACATAAATTTCAACTTGATTATGCGACCGTAATGGTTGTGCATGAGCAGTGTGCAGGAGTTTTGAAATGACCTTCTTAGATAACTTTAAATAAGTATAGATGAATGTTCCAACATAAGTGCCTTTGTTAGTGGTATTGAAATTTTTAGTGCATATGATATTAACACATTTTAAAGATCTAGTTCATCTGTAAAATAAAAATTATTCATCAAAAGAGACTAAACCATGGTAGTTAGCAAAATATAAATTATTATCCATAGAGTAAATAATATGAAAAGATAGTGTGTGAAATATTTTTTTTTTTATATTTTATAGATAGATGTAATTGACAAGTAAATTGCTGAAGGGGATAAATAGCCCTTCATTATAGAGGAAATGGAGATGCTCCATCTTGCTGTATTTGAAGCATGTTCCATATCACTGTCTGACCTACCTGACTTAACGTTTTTTTTGTTTACACTTTCGTCTATTACAACTGGTAAATACAGAGATCAACCATTTCCCCAGTGGCTGAGATATAATGCGAATAAGCCTCTGTATATGAATGGAGACAAAGAAGTATCAGCAAACTTCATCCAGTTTCACTTTTGCTAACATTCTCAAATGTTTTATAAAAGGTGTTATATAGTGGGTTTCTAAACTATCTGACTACAAATAATACAGTGTCAAAGTCACAGTTTGGATTTCTAAAGTATTCTGATATTGAGAACTCTGTGGAACAAGAATGAGCTTCCAGAATGAGATTTTCACTCTGCAGCGGAGTGTGTGCTGATATGAAACTTCCTGGCAGATTAAAACTGTGTGCCTGACCGAGACTCGGACTCATTAGAAACCAAGTATAATTTAAAGAAACAGCTGATAACATAATTTTCATTGACATTAATGAATGATTCATAGCCAATTCCCTGCACCTTACCTTTGAAAAGACATCACATATAGAGTTCAGAACTGTTAAATGCTTTGCTCACAGAATATGTCTAAAGAAAGATGACTAACAGACAGGAGAAATTGATTCTTATTATTACAACTTGATATCAAATTCAGAGTGGTGGAGTATACCACAGAACAGCTGGAGTGCTTAAACAAATCTTTATTTTCAGTGCAGATGCCATGAGACACAGATGGCATAAAAATAAAAAAGCTAGCATGTTTCACTTACATTCATTGTACAATGTCATAAGTGATCCTTTTGAGGGTAATGAAACTAAAGTTTTCGTAGTCCAAAAGTGTGTACTCTATCTTCTTCTTCTTCTTCTTTTTCTTAGTACCTTCCACTATAAATGTATAAGTTATTCATTTTCTGCAATTACTGTTTGTGTGATTGGACTAATTCAGGAAGTACAGCAGGAATTTTGATACGGATTTTAGTAAGAAATGACAGATTTATGAGGAAATTTTGTAAGCCAAGTAGACAGGTGTAAGGCAGTCTGACTGTAGATCCAATCTGACAGGAGCTACTACTGTGGGGAGGCCGTTGTAAGCTACCACTGACTTACTTCAACACCTGCAGTGCAGGACACACAAGATACTAAGCTGACAAGAACAGAGATTTTAGTATAGAGTTAATGTTTAAGAGGTGTGAAGGGAAACGCAAGAAAAGGCCACAGAAAATGTAGCTCGCACCAAACTCTGTTGCGGTTCAGTACAAACTCTGTCATAGAGGTACTAGAGTCAGGTTCCTGGCAAGTGGCTGTAGCTTGTGCCAAGCTGGCATTGCAGTTGGGCAGCATGGGCAATGCAGTATCTCATGGCCCCCATCGTTGCCTTGAGAAGTTGCTCCAAATGCCAATTGAATGTGGTTCAGATAACATTCATGCCTTTTGGGAACTTTAATGGTGTGTGCTCCTTAAACCAATTAAGTTATATGAAATTGATGATATTTAGTTTCTTAAATTTGCTTTCTGAATTTTAATTATAATTCTCTGCAATTTCCCAAAAATAAAATTACCACTTTGCAATACATTTATTACATAATGAAATTTGTCATAAATAATATACATCTTTTCCAAATGAACAGCTCACTTCATGAAATAAGAACAATCATCAGAAAGATTTTAGCCACTTTGGTCCAAAAGCTGTCCATTATTCACCAACAAACAGCCATAAAAACATTAGCTGCTAAGAAAGATCAGTTTAAGAGAAGAGTGTCTTTCCAAAATGTGGTGGTAAAACAGGAAATGTGAACTATGGTAACATTGTTATCAGGTACATGCAGACCTTTCCTCAGTTGCTGATGGGCAAACGCTAGTAAACATCCCTCAGGAAATGAAGAATGTGTATGGGGAAACATGTCTGTTGAAACCACCATTGTGGAGTGATGCGCCAAGGTTGACAATTCCTGCTGGATGAGGAAGTGAACCAGCAATTATAGAGCCTTTATGCAGCAGAAACCATGTTTTACCAAATGGCTATCTTCAACTTGATGCATGGATGGGATGATTTCCTTGAGGTTAAGGGCAATTCTGCCTGATTGGTATACAGATTTTGGATGTATGGCCATTGAACAGAGAATTTTTGATCGACCCTTACATTATTAATCTCAAATTATGAGAATGTTGAGTAAAATCTGATTTCTGCACACCTTCAGGGCAATAATTTGATCAATGTAAAGAAATGTTGTATATTTTTTCCTGTTTTATGATTTGTGGCTACAACAGCCTAAAATTATCTCACTCACTTCATGTTACCTGATTCTTTTTTCTCTTTAGCTTCTATACATTTACATCTTTGTGACAAGTTCAGTACTACCTCTCAAAAGAAAATATCTGTCAGTTTTTTGACTTACTCCTCATCCATCAGAACCATTTCAGTCAGTATTTGTGGAAACTCAGTCTTGGTATTACCTCTTAAATGAAAATATGTTTCACTTTTGTTGTTTGACTTATTCTACATCCCCAAGGCCCATTTCAACTAGTATTTGTGGAATCTTCCTTTATCTAAAATATGTATTGTGTCTTCTTGTTTTGTTATATGTGCTACAGCTTGGAGGATTCCATCACAATGGTTCGATGGAATGCAAAGAATGCCGAATCTAATCTAAAATGACCATGGACAGCCTCCTACCCATTATTGTCCTATTCAAACTTGTGTTTTGTTCCTAGTTACTTTGACGTTGGTGATACAATTATTTTGATATTGCTGTCTTCCTTTTTCTTGTAATTGACTATGACAATGCACATACATCACTGCCATTTGACTATCTACAGAGCACTGTAAACTAAACTTTCTTCACTCATTAAGGGGTCTTAAATAAACAGTAATAAATAAATAAATAAATCAGCCTGCATTTAAATGTTACAGCTTGTAATGTTCTCTCTCTCTAATCAGCTACACAAATGACTGTGATCGTGTGAGTGAAATTGGATCAGAAAATTAAGGCAATCATTTCCAAAATAATCAAATAGTGGAAGATCCAGGATGGAATGTAACAATATTATGAGGAAAAAAGTTGCTACTCACCATATAGCAGAGATGCTGGGTCACAGATAGGCACAAAAAAAAAGACTGTTACAAATAAATAAAAATTTTGGCCATTAATGCCTTTGTCACCAATAGACACACATATGCACAAACACAGAGTCATGTGAACGCAACTCACACACGTGACTGCAGTCTCAAGCAGCTGAAACCACACTAGGAGCAGCAGCACCAGTGCATGATGGGAGTGGAGACTGGGTTGGGGTAACGAGGAGGCTGGGGTAGGGAGGGGGAGGGATAGTATGGTGGAAGCGGCAGACAGGGAAGTGCTGCAGATTAGACAGAGTGCATTGAAGAGGTGGGGAGAAAGGGGGGGGGGGGGTAAGTAGCAGAGGAAAAGGAGAGAAGTGAAAAGACTGGGTGTGATGGTGGAATGACGGCTGTGTAATGCTGGAATGGGAACAGGGAAGGAGCTGGATGGGTGAGGACAGTGACTAATGAAGGTACCTGAGAAACATGACTGGTCTCACAGGCAGCCCTGCCTTTGATGGGATACGTGATGTTTGTGACCAGACTGGATTAGCTGGTGGTTGGAGAATGTATGGGACAGGTCTTGCATCTAGGTGTATTACAGGGGTATGAGCCATGAGGTAAGGGGTTGGGAGCAGGGGTTGTGTAAGGATGGATGAGTATATCGTTCGGTGGATGGCAAAATACCACTGTGGAAGTGGTGGTGAGGATAGTGGGCAGGATATTTCTCATTTCAGGGCATGACAAGAGGTAGTCAGAACCCTGGTGGAGAATGTAATTCAGTTGCTCCAGTCCTGGGTGGTACTGAGTTGTGAGGGGAAAGCTCCTCTGTTGTCAGATGGTGGGACTTTGGGAGCTGGTGGGAGACTGGAAAGATTGAGAGAGAGACATTTGGCAGATTTGTCTCTGCGCAAGGTTGGGAGGATAATTACAGTCTGTGAAGGCTTCATTGAGACACTTGGTATATTTCGAGAGGGACTGCTCATCACTGCAGGTGGCTAGGCTGTATGGAAGAGTCTTCTTGGATGGAACGGTAGGCAGCTGTCAAAGTGGAGGTATTGCTTGTAGTTAGTTGGTTTGATATGGAAGGAGGTATTGATGTAGCCATCTTTGAGGTGGAGATCAACATCTAGGAAGATGGCCTCTTGAGTAGGACCAAGTGAAGCAAATGGGAGAGAATTGTTGAGGTTCTGGAGGAATGTGGATAGGTTGTCCTCACCCTCGATCCAGATCACAAAGATGTCGTCAATAAATCTGAACCAGGTAAGGGCTTTAAGAATTCTGGGTTTTTAGGGAGAATTCCTCTAGATGGCCCATGGATAGGTTGACACAGGATGGTGCTGTGTGCGTGCCCATAGCCGTACTCCAGATAAGTTTGTAATTCCTTCAAAGGAGAAGTAATTGTGGATGAGTATATAGTTGGTCATGAAGACTAGGAAGGAGATTGTTGGTTTGTGTAATCTGTTGGGCATTGAGAAAGGTAGTGTTCAATAACAATAAGGTCATGGGCATTAGGAATGTCAGTGTAAAGGAATGTGGCATCAGTAGTGACGAGCAGGGAAATACGGTAAAGGAACAGGAACTGTGGAGAGTTGATGGAGGTAATGGTTGGCATCTTTATAGGAGGGTAGGTTCCAGGTAATAGGTTGAAGTTGTAGGTCTAGGAGAGCAGAGATTCTCTCAGTGGGGGCACAGTAACTGGCCACATTTGGGCATCCTGGGTGGTTAGGTTTATGGACTTTAGGAAGCATGTAAAAGGTAGGAGTGAGGGAATGATAAGGAGAGTAGAGAATTGGACTCTGGGGAGAGGATCTGGGATGGACCTAAAGATTTGAGTAGTTACAGGAGATTCTGCTGGATTTCTGGAGTGGGGTCACTTGGCAAGGTTTGTAGATGCAAGTATCTGACAGCTGGTGCAGTCCTTCTGGCAGGTAATACTTGTGTTTCCAAACAACAGTGGTGGAGCCTTTGTCCACAGGTTGGAGTATAAGGTCAGGGTCAGTTTTTAGATGGTGCACTGTGGTTCTTTTTGTGGATGTAAGGTTAGTTTACATGCAGTGGGATTTGGGAAATGATAGTGAGGCTTGATTCAAGGTTAAGAAATTCTGGAAAGTTAACAGGGGGTGATTTTGTGGCAGTGGGAGTGGATCACGGTTGGATGGAGGAGTGAACTGAGTTAGACAGGGTTCAATATTGGCCTTTGGTTGGGTGTGATTGGTAGGGTAGGTGGCAAAAAGTGCTTCCACTGTAGGGACTGGAAGAAGGAGAGAAGGTCTTTAACAAGTCCTGCATGATTGAATCTGGGAGTGGGGAAAAAGGTAAGGCCTTTGGAAAGAACTGATATTTCTGTGGAAATAGGCTTCCGGAGGAAAGGTTGATGACTGTGTTATGGGTCTGTTTAGGTTCTGGATTCTGTGTGGGGGTGGGAAGGAGTTTTGGAGGGTGCAGTAAGCATAGTAGGTCTGCGAGACAGGCTTTGTCAACTATGAGGGGATGTGGGGGAGATTTGGAGGTTGTTGTAGATGTGGTGAACAGTGGTAGTCCAAGGTGGGAGTAGGAAGTGAACAGGATGGAGAGCTCTTTGAGGTGGCATGTTGCTCAAGTTCCTGCAGGGCAAGAGTTTCAATGTATGTTATGGGTTCCAGGAATTTGGGATTGCATAGCAGGTGAATTTTGCGGAAGTAGATAAGGTACTGCAAGGAGGTTTGGGCTTGGTTGATATGGTTTTCTGTGACTATGTTGGTGACAGCTAAGGATTGGCAGAATCTGAACAGGTGTAGGTCGTTGTTGAAGGAGGCATGGCAGCTGGAGATGGGTAATTTGATGGTAAGACCATTTGGGGGGATTCCATGAGCCAAGCAACAATGCAGGAACAGTATGTGGGACTGGGATCTAGCTAGGGTAAGAAAACTTTTCTGTATCGACACAGATGTAAAGAGCGAGTATCTATGGTGGTGGAAACATGCAAGTAATTATGTACATAGAATTACATCTGAAAAAATTTTGCAAAGAGACACCAAATACATGTGAAAATTCATGAAAAGAATGAAGTTGATAGAAAAGGGGGAAACAAGAAGAAATCTGATGGAATTGATGATAGCAAAAGTTGAAAACCCACTAAAACTGGCGAGAAGTCACAAGGATCAAAATAAAGAATAAATAATAAATAAAATTGTATGTTACTGTGGGTAGCAGGTCTGAGGGTGGATAAGTGTGAAGAAGGGGGACGGCAGGTGTGACTGGATGAGGTGGAATTAGTGTGAATTGGGACAGAATAGAGAAAGATTGGGGATGGGGAGGGGATATAGGATGAGATACAAGATTTTGTGGCACCGGAAAGGTGCAGGATATAACACGCAAAATTATGGGAGATTGATGCAGGGAGAATTATTAATTTGAAAGGTTAGGATTAATTATATTGGCCAGAGTAATGTGGGACATAAAATGCTGCACCAACAATCAGCATGGTCTTGTAGCTTCTGTTGTGCGCATCTGAGGTGTTTGATACAGTGTGGCTTGTAAGAAGAGCATGGAGTGCAGTGCAGTGCAGAAGAAAAAAAGGATGGACATTGAGTGTAGTTACACGAAAGAAAATAGTAACAAAGGGAAACAGCACAGTTTGTTTGCATGAATGGCTACAGACAAACTGTGACCAAGAAACAAGTGGACCATCCTGTTGCTGAATACATTGCCAAACATGACATCCTTCATTTCAATAGCGTCCTCACAGCCTGTGCATATGAATCTTTCCCACCAACACCAGCTTTTGTGAACTGCACAGGTGGGAACTCTCCCTGCAATATATCCAACATTCCCGTACCACTCTTGGCCTCAACCTTCATTAGTCATTGTCCTCACTCATCTAGCTCCTTCCCTGTTCCCATTCCGACACTACACAGCACTCATTTCACCAATGCACCCAGTATTTTTATTTCTCTCCTTTTCTGCTGCCTACCCCCCCCCCCCCCCCCCCCCAACCCTTCACTGCACTCTGTCTAATCTGCAGCACTTCCCTGTCTGCTGCTTCTACCATACTATCCCTCCCACTCCCTGCCCCAGCCAGCCTCCTCCTTACCCCCCCCCCCCCCCCTCCCCCAGTTGCTGCTCCCATTGTGTACTGGTGCTGCTGCTTGCAGTGTTGTTTCAGCTGTCTGAGACTGCAATCATGTGTGTGAGTTGCATTTGCATGAGTTTGTGTGTGTGTGTGATCTATTGTTGGCAAAGGTCTTAGTGGCCAAAAGCTTTATTTGTGACGGGCTTTTTGTTGTTCCTATCACGACTCAGTATCTTCTCTATATGGTGAGTAGCACCTTTCATTTTCATAATATTGTTACATTCCATCCTGGATTTTCCATTCTTTGATACTAAAGAAAAAAATATTGAAAGAAATCATATCTGTATTATAGTGTTAAAACCTGTATTTTTAGACAATTTTTACATAGTTATTTTGGGTCTGAAGATCACAAGGCAACTCATTTGAAGCAGCTCACCTATTGTTACAGGTTGTCTCTGGTGAAGTGGGCGAAGGGAGAACTGACACAGGAAGTGGGAGGGTAGGTAGTTGAAGGTATCTGACATCTGGGAGGGAGAGCATCAGATGAACCAGATAGTAAAGTGACACCAGTCAGCTCGTTCAGGCCACATGGAGTGGGGCTTGTGTGTAGCACACATTAACATACAGGAAAGAGTTGAGAGGGGAAACTAGAACAGAGAAAGAGGAAGACTATAAGTAGGAAGGTTTGAGTGCAGGATGAGTGAAGTTAGCATCATGGGCCAAATTTTTGCTTATCCTATGCATTACCAATTCAGTTAAAGTCTGTGAAAAGAATAACAGGGTGTGTTTTTTCCCTATATATACATATTATGTATTCTTGTTTTCTGGTAAGTTCTATATCTTTTGTGTGGACATGGGGCATGTGCTAGCAGAAATTGAGGGCAGGAAGGTATGATGATTGCAGGATAAGTTGCAAGGACAATCCCATCTATGTAATTCAGATAACTGGTTTTGGGGAAAGCATCCAAATGGTACAGGTTGTGAAGCAGCAATTGAAATTGACCACCTTGTGCTCAACTCTGTATTCTGTCACATAGTCCTCAACTCTGCTCTTGATCATAATTTGATGGTGCTATCAGTAGGGTATATAGCCGGTTGGTGGTCAAGTTCACATGAAATGCTGTGCAGAAAGTACAACGGAGCTGGTATACAGTGTAACTGCTTTTGCAGGTGGATAAATCTCTGATCAGATAGGGTAAGTCTCTGAAGAGGCTGGAATAGGATGTTCTGTGTAGATGTACAAGACAGGTCTTACACATGGATCTTCCATAGGGATGTGATACAATCAGCAAAGCTTTTGGAGTAGATGAGGGGGCCAAAGATGGATTAGGACATTATGTAGATTGGGTGGGTGGCAGATTCCAACTAAAGTTGTCTTTATAGTCACCATTATGTAGATGGGATGGGTGGTGAAATCCCACTAACATTATCTAAGGTTTTTCACAATAAAGGATGGCAGCCAAAAACAGTTGTAGGATAGAATTTTTTTATTAAAATTCTTGACCAAGGTTTCGGTACATATAAACATACCTTCATCAGAAGTACATTTCCTGAATAGAAAGACACATTCATTTTTGGCTGCCATCCTTTATTGTGAAGAATTTTAACAGTTGCTGCTGCAGCCATGTTTAAAATCTTGGATTATCTAAGGTATAATTAAATTATTTGTGTATAGTTATATGTGTTTTTGTGGCATGGCATGACAATTAAGTTAATTTATGATTGATATTCCACAGACAACACAGTAGTCAGTGCACCTTCTTCACCAAGCAATCTGAGTACTGTGACACTAGTTGGCTCCAGTAATTCGGAGCCAAGTCCACAAGATGTGGACAGTACTCAGCAGGGAACTCAGGAGGAAGAATCTATCACCACACCACCTACAGAGATGGATACAGCTGCTATTGTAGACCCACAGGCTGGGAGTGGTGTTGTAGCAGACCCACCAACACCAACTCCTCCACCACCACAACCTGCACCACCTCCACAGACAGCAAGGAGAGAATCACAGTCAGAACAACAGAAACTGAAAGCTCAGTCAAAGCGCAAGGGCTCTTCCCAACAACAGCAGCAGGATCAATCTGATGAGTCTGGTAGCGAAGCTCCACCTATACCACAGGACCATAGAGCATCCACATGTTCATCCAGATCTGCTTCAATCACGACTGGTGTCATACAGGTGTGTGTCATTTGAGATTTGTTGATTAATTTGAAGCTCAGCTCTGTTCCCATTTCATAGATGATAAGTGCATTTGTTGTGTTACTTTATGCCAGAATTATTTCATTTTTCTTTGTTTAGCATTAACTAAAATTGTGCTTGCACTTTAATAGTTACTAATTATTTAATATGGTTGATTTGGATATATGTAGATTACACTAAAATACAGTGAAAACCATTTAACAAAAAACTGAGGAGAATGAAATATTTTTAAAGTTAAACAATGTATATGAAAAAAGAAAACTGTATATTGATCTTGTCAAATTTTACAGTAATTGTGTTCCCTGCTAAAATTTACTCTTGTACCTACATAGTGTAGACTGAAAGATTATAAACAGCATATTATTATTTTCTGGGAAAAATCTATTCTTGTTTCTTGCAGTGTGTTACAGAATGCTTGATGATCAATTGGTTCACGTAACAGGATTAAGTAGACTTATGCAATATACCAATCCAAAAACGAACTTCTGTCACTCCAAAGTTAGGCAATATTCTTGTCGCCAGCTGAAAATAATTCTTTGCTGTACAAAAATTAGTTTTGCCAAAATATTCCTCTGTAATCAATCTGAGTAAATAAGAAATACAAAAATGAAATAGAGAGGAAAAAAGATCAAAGTTATGTACTAAACCCCCTGAAAAATATTGAGTTGTATGACTATACTGCATGATAGTGTGTCCAATACATATTATAAATTGCCGAATACACTCGAGTCACTATGTTAATAAACATTTTTTATTTATGAATGGTGGGCTCCATGTGAAGACAGTATTACTACTCAAGATACATATTGGTTGAAAGCACCGATGATGGCTGTTAATCAGTTGAAATCGATTTGCAAAAGTGAATAAATAAAACATGATTTTGCGACTGGTTGCTGTATATCTGGTAATTTTTTATTTAGCTACTTACAATAAACTGTTGAGCATCACCTCAAAATAGGCAATGATTATACTCTTTCCAATCAACAGTACATAGGAAATTTCAGGAGAGTGAAACACAGGTGTCTGAAAAACTAACCACATTTAAGACACTTTTACTGTTAATCGAATCAATCCTGTTCTTCTGCTTTATCATCATGATAGAACGGAAAAGAGTACGACAGCCTGATTGTTGCTGTCAGTTGTCACCCCTTGTTGATGAAGCACCAGGAGACTAACAAGCAGCATGGCTTATGGCTTGGAGGCAGCAGAGAAACTGGTGTGTTGCATAGGACGCATCAGGGCATACCTGATGCAGGGGATCTGAGCTTGCTGCTGGATAAATGGGGGGTGTTACACAGTCACATCGCTTGATGTGGAGAGTCAATATGTAGGTTGGCTGCCCAGTCTCACTCATTCACTCTATGAGTGGGAAGGTGGCTGTTCCTTCAGCAGATTCCGATCAGGGAAATGGTACGATCCGTTTTCTAGTAATTGGGAGCTCCAGCATTAGGAGCATTATGGAGCCCCTTAGGGAAATAGGGTCCAAGGCCAGAAATAATGCCAATGTGCACTTGGTATGTCTGCCAGAGGCCCTTCCTGTGGCTGTCAAGCGTGCAGGGTGCAGTAGTCTGCAAGTTGTTGGTCATATCAGCATCAGTGAATCCTGCCACTTGATTTCTGAGGACATTCTCAGTTTCTACGTGTGACTGGTAGAAGTGGTGAAGACTTCTGGTCTCATTTGCAAGGTGCCAGCAAAGCTCACAATTTGCAGCATAGTACAAAGAATTGATTGGGACTTTGTTTTGGAACCAATTGGGGGGTCTAAGCTGGAAGCTCCACTAATTCTGTGGTGATCATGGCTGCACATTTCTGGATGTGTGTTATAGGGCGGAGAGTTGTAGGACTCCCCTTGATAGATCTCAAATGAACTACAAAAAAGAAGCAGCTACTCAGATCGTGGAGTTCTTGTAGAGTGCACATGGACTTTTTTTAGACTAAGTGGTAGTTTTTGGTCCCACGATGAATGCTCACCAGTTGATATGCAGAAATCAAAATCATACACAGTTTGACTGCCAAAATTTTAACAGTAAGTTGTTGAAGTATTCGTAACAAAATTCTTGAATATCCTGCCTCCCAGGAAATTTCTGCTGCTCAAATTATTCTTGGTATCAAGATCTGGCTGAAACCTGAAGTAGGTTCCAGAATACTGAGCAATTCATGGAACATATATCTAAGACAGATTATATACTGTAGGAGGGGGAGTGTTCATTGCAGTTGATAAAAATATTGTTTTATGGATATAATAGAGGGAAACAATCCACGTGGGAAAAATATATCTAAAAACAAAGATGATGTGACTTACCAAACGAAAGCGCTGGCAGGTCGATAGACACACAAACAAACACAAAGATACACACAAAATTCAAGCTTTTGCAACCAACGGTTGCTTCATCAGGAAAGAGGGAAGGAGAGGGAAAAACGAAAGGATGTGGGTTTTAAGGGAGAGGGTAAGGAGTCATTCCAATCCCGGGAGCGGAAAGACTTACCTTAGGGGGAAAAAAGGACAGGTATACACTCACAGACACACCCATATCCAACCGCACACACACAGACACAAGCAGACATTTGTCTAGGCCTTTACAAATGTTTGTTTGTGTGTCTATCGACCTGCCAGCACTTTCATTTGGTAAGTCACATCATCTTTGTTTTTAGATATAAAATATTGTTTTAGTGTGACAATGAGCTTATCTGGATGCATATAACAGCTCTAGGTGAAGTCAGATTCATTGTTAGATGTTTTTACTGGGCACCGAATTCCACGAGGAAAGTTGTAGAGTCATTAAAGGAAATTCTACACTCAGTAGGATGGAAATACACAGATAATGCAATATTAGTTTGAGGCAACTTTTACCTACTGTACCATAGACTGGGATGTCTATGGATTCACTGCAAGTCGTACAGAGAGACAATCTAGTGAATTACTTCTAAACATGTTTTCCAAAAACTGCCTTGAACAACTAGTTACCGTGTTTTATGGACTATAATATGCTATGGACTGCAAAATGCACCATAATTTTTAAGCAATTTTTTAAATAATGTTTTTACCATTTTTATAATTAGATTGCAAAACCAGACTTTAAAAAAATCTTAGTTTGTAAAATGGAACTGATTATTAAAATCCCTGAACTTTCTTCTTCCTCCTCCTCCTCCTCCTCCTCCATCGTCATTGTCACCCTCTTTATACATAAGTGGTCTTCGCTGCCATTGAGAGACAATTACTAATGCTGCACTTCTTGAAAGATGTAACAATAGTGGCACACTTCTTGTAAGATCTAGCAATAATCTTTTTTTCTCTCTCTCTAGAACATGACTGTTTCATACACTGACACCGTTGTGTGATTTTAGATAATTTTAAAGATCTGTTTGGCATGAATTCATGTGGGCTTCATCCATCGTCCATTTGTTCCATTCCTCATTCGTGTACACTTTGAATGGTTTATTTATCAAGACATCAACACTTTGCAATTGCGAAGTAAGACCTCCCGGAATCACAGCAAGCTCTGTGTTTTCCTGTCTCTGTTTCATTTTCACAGAATTTTTGAAATGACTACTGAACTGATCTTGCACAAGAAGAGAACTCTTGTTCAATATCATGCCTTTCCTGTTCTCCCACACTCTGTTAATCCACAGTTTCATACCAATCTCATCCATCCAACTGTTGTCATGTATGTGTACAACAACACCTGACAGTACTGCAGAAGGTTATGGCATTGTTTTGTGCTTTAAAATGATCATTGTATTAAGTTTCGTACTGTCAGCACAACATGAAAGGATGACAGTATAGTGCATTTTTTCATGTGCACTTTTTTTATATAATTACAGTTTTAGTACCTTTCATGGCAACAATTCTGTTACTTAGCACATCAAATGCCAGAGGAGTTTTGTCCATATTCACTGTTTGCTATAGTTCCACACTGTTCTTCTTGCAATGTTGAATAATAAAGCAATGGAAAGTTACTATTTTCTGGAATGAGATTTTCACTCTGCAGCAGAGTATGCGCTAATATGAAACTTCCTGGCAGATTAAAACTGTGTGCCAGACCAAGACTGGAACTCAGGACCTTTGCCTTTCGCGGGCAAGTGCTCTACCATCTGAGCTACCCAAGGTTATAAATACAAAATCAAATAGGGGTAATGCAGGAGTATTTTTAATAATGAATAAAAAAATAGGAGTGCCGGTAAGTTACTACAGACAGCATAGTGAACTCATTATTGTGGCCAAGATAGACACACAGCTCATGCCTACTACAGTAGTACAAGTTTATATGCCAACTAGCTCTGCAGATGATGAAGAAATTGATGAAATGTATGATGAGATAAAAGAAATTATTCAGATAGTGAAGGGAGATGAAAATTTAATAGTCATGGGTGACTGGAATTCGAGAGTAGGAAAAGGGAGAGAAGGAAACAGTAGGTGAATACGGATTGGGGGTAAGAAATGAAAGAGGAAACCGTCTGGTAGAATTTTGCGCAGAGCATAACTTAATCATAGCTAACACTTGGTTCAAGAATCATAACAGAAGGTTGTATATATGGAAGAATCCTGGAGATACTAGAAGGTATCAGATAGATTATATAATGGTAAGACAGAGATTTAGGAACCAGTTTTAAATTGTAAGACATTTCCAGGGGCAGATGTGGACTCTGACCACAATCTATTGGTTATGAACTGTAGATTAAAACTGAAGAAACTGCAAAAAGGTGGGAATTTAAGGAGATGGGACCTGGATAAGCTGACTAAACCAGAGGTTGTACAGAGTTTCAGGGAGAACAATTGACAGGAATGGGGGAAAGAAATACAGTTGAAGAAGAATGGGTAGCTCTGAGGGATGAAGTAGTGAAGGCAGCAGAGGATCAAGTAGGTAAAAAGACTAGGGCTAGTAGAAATCCGTGGGTAACAGAAGAAATAGTGAATTTAATTGATGAAAGGAGAAAATATAAAAATGCAGTAAATGAAGCAGGCAAAAAGGAATACAAATGTCTCAAAAATGAGATCGACAGGAAGTGCAAAATGGCTAAGCAGGGATGGCCAGAGGACAAATGTAAGGATGTAGAGGCTTATCTCACTAGGGGTAAGATAGATACTGCCTACAGGAAAATTAAAGAGACCTTTGGAGAAAGGAGAACCACTTGCATGAATATCAAGAGCTTTATTGGAAACCCAGTTCTAAGCAAAGAAAGGTAAGCAGAAAAGTGAAAGGAGTGTATAGAGGGTCTATATAAGGGCGATGTACTTGAGGAGAATATTACGGAAATGGAAGAGGATATAGATGAAGATGAAATGGGAGATACGATACTGCGTGAAGAGTTTGACAGAGCCCTAAAGACCCAAATCGGGAGTAGACAACATTCCATTAGAACTACTGATGACCTTGGGAGATCCAGTCCTGACAAAACTCTACAATCTGGGAGCAAGATGTATGAGACAGATGAAAAACCCTCAGACTTCAAGCAGAATACAATAATTCCAAACCCAAAGAAAGCAGGTGCTGACAGATGTGAAAATTATCAAACTATCAGTTTAGTAAGTCACAGCTGCAAAATATTAACGTGAATTCTTTACAGATGAATGAAAAACTGCTGTAAACCGACCTCAGGGAAGATAAGTTTGGATTCTGCAGAAATGTTGGAACGTGTGAGGCAATACTGACCTGACGACTTATCTTAGAAGAAAGATTAAGGAAAGGCAAAACTACATTTCTAGCATTTGTAGACTTAGAGAAAGCTTTTGAAAATGTTGACTGGAATACTCTTTTTCAAATTCTAAAGGTGGCAGGGGTAAAATACAGAGAGCGAAAGGCTATTTAAAATTTGTACAGAAACCAGATGGCAGTTATAAGAGTCGAGGGACATGAAAGGAAAGCAGTGGTTGGGAAGTGAGTGAGACAAGGGACAGGGTTGTAGCCTCTCCTCAATGTTATTCAATCTGTATATTGAGCAAGCAGTAAAAAAAAAATAAAAACTTTGAGGTTCGCTGATGACATTGTAATTCTGTCAGAGACAGCAAAGGGCTTGGAAGAGCAGTTGAACGGAATGGACAGTGTCTTGAAAGGAGGATATAAGATGAACATCAACAAAAGCAAAACCAGGATAATGGAATGTAGTTGAGTTAACTCGGGTGATGCTGAGGGAATTAGATTAGGGAATGAGACACTTGAAGTAGTAAAGGAGTTTTGCTATTTAGGGAGTAAAATAACTGATGATGGTTGAAGTAGAGAGGATATGAAATGTAGACTGGCAATGGCAAGGAAAGTGTTTCTGAAGAATAGAAATTTGTTAACATCGAGTATAGATTTGAGTGTCAGGAAGTCGTTTCTGAAAGTATTTGTATGGAGTGTAGCCATGTATGGAAGTGAAACATGGACGATAAATAGTTTGGGCAAGAAGAGAATAGAAACTTTCAAAATGTGGTGCTACAGAAGAATGCTGAAGATTAGATGGTTAGATCACATAACTAATGAGGAGGTATTGAATAGAATTGGGGAGAAGAGGAGTTTGTGGCACAACTTGACAAGAAGAAGGGACCGGTTGGTAGGACATTGAAGGGCAGCGTGGAGGGTAAAAATCGTAGAGGGAGACCAAGAGATGAATACACTAAGCAGATTCAGAAGGATGTAGGCTGCAGTAGGTACTGAGAGATGAAGAAGCTTGCACAGGATAGAGTAGCATGGAGAGCTGCATCAAACCAGTCTCAGGACTGAAAACCACAACAACATGGCAGCTAGCTTTAAATATAGAGAAGTGTAAGTTAACGCAGATGATTAGGAAAAACAACCCTGTAATGTTTGTTCGCAGCATTAGTTGGGTGCACCTTGACACAGTCACATTGATTAAGTATCTAGGTGTAATGTTGCAAAGTGATATAAAATGGAATGAGGGCTCCAGGTTGGTAGAAAGGAAGGTAAATGCCCAACTTCATTATATTGGGAGAATTTTGGGAAAATGTGGCTCATCCATAAAGGAGGTGACATATAGAATGCTAGTGTGACCCATTCTGAAGTATTGTCTAGTGTTTGAGAACCCCACCAGGTCATACAAAAGGAAAGCATTTAAACAATTCAGAGTTGTGCTCCAAGATTTGTTACCAGTAGGTTCAGCCAGCATGAAAAATGCTTTGTGAACTCAAACAGGTGTCCCTGGTTGGGGCCTTGTTGGAAGATAATGCTCCTTTCGCAAGGCACTATTGTGAAAATTTAAAGAACCTGCATTTGAGGCCGACTACATATCACGAACATACATTTCATGTAAGGACCGTGAAGATAACATGCAAGGAATAGGGTCCATACAGAGGCGTTTAGACAGTCATTTTTCCCCTTCTTTGTTTGCAAGTAGAACAGGAAAGGGAATGATTAGTAGTGGTAGAAGTTACCCTTTGCCATGCACCGTTCAGTGGTTTGTGGAGTATGTGTGTAAATGGAGATGTAGGAACAATAATAACAATTTATGCATTTTCACTGTTATTTCAATAAATTTAGGGAACATTGCTCAATAAGCACAATTTCAGTGTTGTTTTAGTTTGTAATATCTACTTGCTTTGTTTCAGTAATGACACATTTTTCATCTAAAAATGTTGAGGAAATAAAATCATAGCATAAGATACATTGAGTTACTCTTCTGTTGCCAAACTTCTCACCCTTTTGGTCATTTCACACTTAAGTGGCTGTCATGTCAACAGTGCCATTACACAGTTGTTGGGAAGCACATTGTATGTGACATTTCATACGTGCCTGGCAAATGTCATGTCCAATTAAAGGGAACAAGGCTGCTGTGCTATTGCTGTGGGAATCCCACTGCTACACCTAGCTGCTAGTGACAGCAAATCAATCTTGCCAATGGAGTGGGCCATTGTTGGCATTCACATCTAGTTGTGTTTGACAATTGCTGTTCCACTCTTTGCTGCTTGTGCATTCTCATTTGAATTTATACTTGTTCCAACACGTCTTAACCATTTTTATCATAGTGGAAGTAAACACAGATCTAATAATTACATTAGCACATGATCAACCCATTATATGGGACAAAAATCGTGGACATCGTAATGATGGAATATTTACAAGACTTGCTTATTTAAAGATATTCAAAAATGGTTTTGAAGGGATGCTGGATGAGTATTTGTTTTATTAAATACAATGCATAAAATTTCCATTTTTAATGCTTTGTTGACACATTAAATCTTAGAATACTGTCAGTTAATTGAAAAAGGTGGTGTTAAAAAATAATCCATCATCATTATTTAGGATGGTATCTTCTAAAATTCCCTTTTGCATGCATTAACATCTAATCTTACTTTGAAACCCAATAATGAACAGAGTATCCTCTGTGTTGTAAGAGTCTCACATGAGAGTCTGTTACAATAACGAAATTGTGTAAAACCACACAGTCCTTAACAATATCAACAGCAAAATCAGGATCCAAGTTTATTGCTCCATTTCTTGATTATTATTCCAAATGTACATTCTATGTACCTTTCTGCCCTCTAGTTATAGATTCTTTTTACAATTTTCAACTGATTCCAACGAATGGTTGCAGAAGGTGTTTGTGCAGGCCCTTTTTGCATTGAATTGAATGCTTTATTCTTACATGAACATTTTCAAAAGTTTGCGCACTCATCCTAAAATAGTTGGAGCATTTTTCACAACCATTTCTGAAGTTGTCAATAAGTATAAAGAACGCCCTAACATCATGTTTTCTCAAGTTGATTGGATGACCCCATTTCATCCTATTTATTTTTCTTTCTTCAGGCATCAATGCAAGATCATCCACACTAGTAATTTACTGTGATACTTTTGCTTAATTCTATGTCAAATGTTATCATCAGTACAGGTTGTTCCTGTGTCCTTTACATAGCAGCCATTTTGATGTGAACAGTGTCTACATGATAGCCCTTCCCCCAACACTGTTGGCCCAGCAACTGGATAAGTGTGAAATGACTCTTTCTTCACTACTCTTCTGTCTTTGATCTAGGCCTGGTGCTGCCATCCAGCACAAAATGGCAAATCATCCACAAAACACAGATATGTTACTCTGTTAAGCCTGTCCTTTTATATTCATGAGGGCTATACCCTGGATCACTGTGAAAATACTCAGTGTAATGACTCTTCTCCATTTAATATTCTCCATTACTCTGTCCAAATTTTTCAAAGAAAATTAATCACAATGATATGTCAAATCATATAGACATATTCACTATTACTCCCTCTCAAAGAAACTTGCTCTATACAGAAATACCAAGTGAGGTTGCACATTGGTTAGCACACTGGACTCGCATTCAAGGGAACTATGATTCAAACTCGAGTATGGCCATCCAGATTTAGTTTTTCTGTGATCTCCATAAATCACAACAGGCGAATGCCGGGATGATTGCTATGAGCAGGGCATGATCAGTATCCTTCCCCATCATTTTCTAGTCTGAGCTTGTACTCCATCTCTGATGATTTTGCTGTTTGATGGGACATTAAACTATAATCTTCCTTGGTACACTGAAATATTTCAGTAAACTTCAAAATGGTTGTATATCCTCTTACAACTAATAGTACCACAAGTTAACATTCAGCACTCAAAATTTACAATACTATATTGGCCACATTTGAGGTTTCATCTAAAGATCGCAACATAATGGAGCTTTTATAAAAAGAATTTTTTAAAAATTTACAGGTGCACAAGAAATAGGAAACATATTCAGTATACTTTCTCATTTGCAGTAGTTCACTTACAGAACTCATCACTCTTCCATTACCTGAATTTACTCGCTTGGCAAGATATTAATTTAATAAAATAATAGGCACGATTCAGCTAGTTGGGAAGAAAACATAAACAAATAATGTGGCATTACATTTCAAGTAGTATTTACAGTATTGTATTAATATGTATCATCTGCTTGTCTTTAGGCAAATTTCATTTTAGATTTTGGATAGACCAAATGGTATGTGTTTGGACTTAGTGTCTCTGGCACAAGGTTAGATCCCCTGTAAATTTCAAAAAATTTTTGGTATCTTTTTGTAAACTGATTTGGACTTTTTGTTCCTCCCTCTTAACAAAAATGAGATCTATAATTTCAAATTCTGCAGGTTTTATTATTTTGTCATGTCTTTTCTTCTTGGCTTCTCCCAATTTCTAACAGCTTTTTCTTGTTTGAAGTCTTTCTATAGGCTACCTCTAAGTGGAAAATGAATTATCTTGATTAACAAGTGTTGCACTGACTCACTACTTCGTATGGCGCCAATCTAGTACACTCATGTACTTTACTGTCCATGACATCTTCAAAGCACATGAAATATTTACCCCATACATTGTGCTAACTACTACAATATACCTGCAATGATGTCCTAATCCCCTCAATACATCTTTCCACAGGATTAATAGATAGTTGGTGAGCCAAAAAGTATTTCATTTCCACACCATGGTCTTCCAGGCTTTGTTTCCAAATTTGTGAGGTGAACTAAATACTATTGTCAGACAATATTGCCCTAGTCCTTCCAGTATTTATAAGATAGCCATGATCCATCTTTCGCCAGACTTCTTCAGCTGTAGCTTTTCTTAAACTATACAATTTCTCAGAATTTGAAAAATGTTCAGTACAAGCAAATACATATTTCCAGTTATTTTTGTAGCAGGTAGTGGGTCATAAAAACTCATCAGTGCCAATTTCTAAACATATACAGAAAATGCCATTGCATTCATATGTGTGTGTGTGTGTGTGTGTGTGTGTGTGTGTGTGTGTGTGTGTTTTCTATTTTTGAGAAAGGCCTTGTTGGCTGAAAGCTTATTTTATGACAGTCTAATTGCTGTGCATATCTGTGACTCAGTATCTCCACTATATGGTGAGTAGCAACTTTCCTTGTCATAATATTGTTACAGTCCATCTTTGATTAATTCCTAAACCTCTTTTGATGAAACACTGAATGTTTAATATTACAGTTGCTCACTTTCACGTTTCTTACATTTGTAGCAGAACTAGACTCATTCATTTATTTTCTTTACCATTGTTAGTAATAACTACTTCCTTCAGCTATGTTGGCATTATCTGTATCCTGCATGCCTGTATCTTAAACAAGTGTAATCTAAAAAAATATCTACAGACTTCTCAGGACAACGGATTTCCTAATTTTGTGAATAACCTTGTCTCCTTGTAAAGAATATTTTATGATGCACTGTGTAGAACTTCTCAACTATCGTGTAATCTGCCTTTCCTTAATAAGACTTCATCAATCTTGGGAATACATCCACATTCAGGAAACTCCACAACTGTTCCAAAATATGCACTATTTCCTCTTCATATTTAACTCTCTTCAAATAATGTATTGTCAGATGCTCAAGTGATACCCTGTCTTTCATTCTTTCTTCCAGACCGAAAGGTAATGTCAACAAAGCATCTAGAGCTACGTTTTCTGATACTGATGTGATGGATTTCTGTATAAAACTATTGAATAAATAACAGAGATCTTAATAATCACTCACAGTTTCATTTACAATTCATCAAGAAAATAAATGTTTTGAGATTAAGTAAAAATGTGTGAAGCGCACAAAATATGAGTGTCTTACCCCATCATAAGTGTCTTTTACAACATAAAATATTTGTCTACTTGTTTAATACTGTTTACCATTTTGTTCATTTTCACTTTTGGATGTGCATCTAAGTATCTGTGCATATTTCTGACAATGCTCTGCATGTATGACATATCAGGGACATGACCTGCAGTGTTGATTTCATTGTCTAGTTGTGATCTTTGCTCACATTGATGTGATCTTTTGAGCTCTGATTGACCTCCAAATTGTTTTTGTCCATCATAATCTACTGTAAAATCAAACAATGGAAAATCTAGTATGGAATAATGACTATATTATGAAAAGGATAGTTGTTACTCACCAATTGTGGAGATGCTGAGTCACAGATAGACACAACAAAAAGACTGTCAAACAAAGCTTACAGCCTAATAGACCTTCATCAGAACTAGACAGCTCTCTCTCTCTCTCTCTCTCTCTCTCTCTCTCTCTCTCTCACACACACACACACACACACACACAAGCAAACACATCTCACTCACTCATGACCACAATTTCTGACTGCCAAGGCCAGACTGCGAACAGCAGTGCATGGTGGGAGAAGCAATCTGGACAGTGGGGGCAAGAAGGAGGGTGGGGCAGGGAGGGGGAGGGATAGCCAGGATAGGTGAGGGGGATGTTAACATACTGTTCCTGTGTTGTTGCTTGGCTCATGGAATCCCACCAATGGCCTTACCATCAGACTACCCATTCCGGCTGCTACCCCTCCTTCCACAATCAGTGGGTAATAATAAAGCGCTGTGACAGAGTTTCTAGGTGGATGAATCTGACAGATGGTGGAGTCTTTCTGCCAGGTAATGCTTTTTGTTCGAAACAACAGTGGTACACCCTTTGTCAGCAGGTAGAATTGTAAGGTCAGGATCAGTCTTTAGGCAGTGGATTGCTGTTATTTCTGGGGATGTAAGGTTAACTTGCACATTGAAGATTTTTAGAGTTATGGTGACGCTGGATTCAGGGTTAAGAAGTACTGGAAAGTTAACAGGGGGTGATTTGGGGACAGTGGGGGTGGATCACAGTTGGGTGGAGGAGTGAACTGAGTCAGGTGAGGTCCAACAGTGCTCAGAGACTGAGTGTGATTGGTAGGGTTGGTGGCGAAAATGTGTTTCCATTGTAGGGACTGGGTGAAGGGGAGAATGTGTAACAAGTCCTGGATGATTGAATTTTGCATTGGGCAAAAGATGAGGATTTTGGAAAGGACTGGTACTTCTGTGGGGCTAAGGATTTTGAAGGGAAGGTTCACAACAGTGTTTCGGTCTGTTTAGGTTCTGGATTCTGTGTGATGGATGCAGGGAGTTTCTGAGGGTAGGATAGATGTGGTAGGTATGCAAGGCAGGGTTTGTCAGCTATAAGGGGATGTGGGTTTGGTTTGGAGATTGTTGTAGAGCTGGTGGATAGTGGTGTGTATTGGGTAATATGTATTGAACCGGGGACCTAGAAGTGATGGAGAGGCTTCATCCCACCATAGCCCTCAGTGGTTGACAACCCAACAACAGGCCGCAGCAGTCCACCCACCTCACCGCCGCCCCCCCCCCCCCCCCCCAACGAACCCAGGGTTATTGTGCAGTTTGGCCCCCAGTGGACACCCCCCCCCCCCCTCCCCCTGGAACGTTTCACCCCAGTCGAGTGTAAACCCAATGTTCGCGTGGTAGAGTAATTGTGGTGTACGCATATGTGGAGACAGTGTTTGCGCATCAATTGCCAACATAGTGTACCTGACGCGGAATAAGGGGAACGAGCCCGCATTCACTGAAGCAGATGGAAAACCGCCAGACTGGCTGGCATACCAGACCTCAACACTAATCTGCCCGGTGGATTCATACCAGGGAGGGACCGGCATGCCTTCTCGCTCTGGAAGCAGCGTGTTAGACCGTGTGGCTATATGGGCAGGGTGGTGGATAGTGGTACTCAAAGGCAGGAGTAGGATGGAGAGTATTGTTATTATTATTATTATTATTATTAGTTTTTTTGGTGGCATTATGCATACTGTTCTAGTTCCTGGAGGGCAAGAGTTTCAGTGTGTGTTATGGGATCCAGGAATTTGGGATTGCATAGCAGGAGAATTTCATGGATGGAGAGGAAGTATTGCAAGGAAATTTGGCCCTAATTGACATGGTTTTGCAGGCTATGTTGGTGAGGGTAAAGGACTGGTGGAATCTGAGCAGATTGAGGTCATTGCGGAAGGATGGGTTGCAGCTGGAGATGGGTAATTTGATGGTAAGGCCATTTGGGGGGGTTCCATGATACAAGCAGAAACAAATGAACAGCATGTTACTGTCCTCCATCACTAGCCTGCTAGTCCACCCCTTCCCTGCCCCTGCCTCCAGCTTACCCCCACTCCCCAGTTTTCTGCTCCCATCACACACTGCTGCTCACAGTCTGACCTTCGCAGCCATCAACTGTGGTTGTGTGTGTGCGTGCGTGTGTGTGTGTGTGTGTGTGTTTTCTCTAATTCTGTTGAAGGCCTGTTTGACTGAAAGCTTTGTTAGGCAGTCTTTTTCTTGTGCCTATATGCAACTCAGCATCTCTGATATATGGTAGAAACAACTATCCTTTTTCATAATATTGTCATAATCTGCTGCAGTAAATTCATCCACAGTTTCCATTTATTATTTTATTTATTAAGTAAGCATCATTAAAACACGACAGTTTTGTCAACACTGAAGACATCTTTTGTGACATATGGTACAGTATTGAAGGCAACATAGACTGCAATCAACCTACAGTTGTAGCTGGTAAAACTTAGTTAAATTCAACTCAGAGATTTGTATAGTGCTAAACACTAAGCAAACTACAGTCCAGAGATGATGTAAGCGCAGAGTGAGAGATAAAGATAGATAGAATAAGAGAAATTGGGAGCAAAATTTATATGCACTTGAAAAAGTGCTAATGTATCGATGTGTTAGCTCTTCCTTTAATTGTTTGAGGCTCTCTTTAAAGAAGGAATGATTAGTACTTCACACATACTCTGCAACCTGCACAGAAACAATTGTCTTGGCTTTATCTGCTTTGAAGTACACTTGCATTAGTTTGTGTGAGTGAACATTGAAGGACTAACACATCAGCAACTTACACACGCCATCACAGCCAGTAGAATACCATAATTCATTTCATCCTGTTATGATGTTATATGTCTTGCATTCAGTAACTCTTAATTTTGTAATGTTACTGACCTGTTTGATTCCTCTTAAGTCTTATGGAATTTTATCAACCAAATCTTCTTCCAATGTCTGTGATTCAATCAGTAAATAATGATGTATTTATTTATCTTTATTGATCCAAGGATCATCTCACAGTGGTGTAGGATTTGTCAAGGTAATACAGTGCCAATCAATAAGCCAAAATATAACACACAGCATGCAAAACATGATTTAAGAGTATATGACTGGTAACCTATGAGGACAGGATAAGTGTTTGGCTATTGCCCATGTTAAAGAATTTTTCAGACATTTGCCATAGTGATCCAGAAAAACTATGCAAAATTCAAAGCCGGGTGACTAGACAGAGCAGTTCCATCCTTCCAGATATGAGGTCAGTGTCCTAACAGCTGCACTACATCATTTAGTAATTCTCTATTGTATAATATTCCTTCATTTACACACAAACTGTTTCAGGTAACGTGCTGAATGATACATAGTTTCCTTCTTCACTGCCCACACACTAAGACCACCTGCTTATGACTCCTGGACTGCTTCCGATCACTTGCAATGTAAAACATAGTTCCACTCTTCAACTCTTCAGTGGTGCTCACACTAAGACACCCACTGATGATTCCTCAAGTGTGTCCCTTGCCTCAATTCCAGACTCCACACTCATCTGGCTACCTGAAAAACTAAGGCAACAACTATTACTGTCATGCGTTATACATCCTGAATTGTGATTCTTGTGAAAGAAGTAAACCATAATCATGTAAAGAGATGTGACAAGGTGCTGTAGTATATGATATTGTAATGTCCGTGTTATTCTGATTACAGTGCAAAGTTCCTTTGGACATGCAATTGTGAGTAGGGACTACCATCACCTGAAGAATGGAATGATGACAATGAAAATTTGTGCTGGACTGGGACTCGAACCCGGATTACCCGCTTATCATGAGTGGTCGCCGTACTGTTTGGCTATCCGTGCACGATTCACGGTCAGGCCCAAACTTCCATATGTCGCCAGCCACATGTCTAGGACCTGTACTCATACAATCATTATATGTATTCCCATACAGGTCAAACATTATACTTGAAAGTCTCTTTCTCAGTTGTTGTTGTTGTTGTGGTCTTCAGTCCTGAGACTGGTTTGATGCAGCTCTCCATGCTACTCTATCCTGTGCAAGCTTTTTCATCTCCCAGTACCTACTGCAACCTACATCCTTCTGAATCTGCTTAGTGTATTCATCTCTTGGTCTCCCTCTACGATTTTTACCCTCCACGCTGCCCTCCAATACTAAATTGGTGATCCCTTGATGCCTCAGAACATGTCCTACCAACCGATCCCTTCTTCTGGTCAAGTTGTGCCACAAACTTCTCTTCTCCCCAATCCTATTCAATACTTCCTCATTAGTTATGTGATCTACCCATCTAATCTTCAGCATTCTTCTGTAGCACCACATTTCGAAAGCTTCTATTCTCTTCTTGTCCAAACTATTTATCGTCCATGTTTCACTTCCATACATGGCTATGCTCCATACGAATACTTTCAGAAATGACTTCCTGACACTTAAATCAATACTGGATGTTAACAAATTTCTCTTCTTCAGAAACGCTTTCCTTGCCATTGCCAGCCTACATTTTATATCCTCTCTACTTCGACCATCATCAGTTATTTTGCTCCCCAAATAGCAAAACTCCTTTACTACTTTAAGTGCCTCATTTCCTAATCTAATTCCCTCAGCATCACCCGACTTTCTCAGTATCGATAGATAAATACAATATTGCAGTGCCTGTGTTATTCCAATTACAATGCAAAGTTCCTTTGGACATGCATGTTCAAAGGTACAGGCACTGTGGCAACCACGGCCATTATGAAACACCTCAAATGAATTCACAGTTGCGAGTAGGGACTACCATCAGCTGTAGAATGGAATGACCTCAGTGAGAATTTGTGCCAGACCAGGACTCAAACCTGGATTTCCTGCTTATCACAGGATAAGTTATTATTCTTATGGCCCTTTTCTGCGGTGTAAAAACTGTCTCCATGTTTTGTGCCTTCAATCCCCAGAAAAGAGTCTCATAGCCAACAACTGTGGTGGAGACATAATATGTCACCACAACACATTTGCTGTTACAAACTGATGCTGACACTCTTAGAGTATTTGCTACACGATCTATAGAGTAATCATCTATGCTTAAAGTGACAGAGTTACTGTCTCTCTTTATGCTGAAATGCATATTGTTTGTTTTATTTGTGTTCAACATTAATTTATTACACACTGCTCAACTGCAAACATCACTGAGGCTTCATTTGCTTTTTTTTACTAGGAGTTCTGAAGGTTTATCAGTGACTAGGATGTTGCTGTCATTGGCAAAGAGAACTTTCTCCCCACGTCTTACACTGTCTGGATAGTCATTGATACATGCTGAAGATGATGATAAGAATTGTAGTAATGATCCTTGTGACTTTTGTTTTTAATTTAATGAGCCTTGTACAGCAATAACTTTACTTTCGTGGTTATATAGAATACACACTCTATTTAATTCAACAAGTTAGGCATGTATGTAATCAGTTAACATGTGCTTTATGTGCGTTGAAGGAACTCCAGTGAATGATTATTTACAGTTAGAGTAAAAGAAAAGTGAATGTTGTAAGGTTGTACAATTAAAACTATCAGAATTGTCAACAGAGAGAACTTTGATAGTTTAAGTCAACAAATGAAAGGTTTATAGGTTGGCATGTGTAGCTTTGCTTGGTTGTCATCTTTGGAATCAGTTGTGTACTGTAAAATGGGCTTACAACCTAAAACAAAGGTGATGAAAAATAAACAAAAATGTGAAACAAGGCAAAAATTAGTACATTTAGGTAATACTATATACAACAATTATAAAAGCTATTCACTAGAATTTGGACACATTAAGTTGCAGACAGGCACAATTGAAAGACTTTTACACTCAAAGCTTTTGGTAAAGCCTTTTTTTTCAGAAAAGAAGGGGAAACACACACACATCCACACAAGCAAGCACAGCTCAGACTCACATGACTGCTATCTCTGGCAGCTCTAGCCCGGCTGCAGGTGCAATGTTGAAAAATGAAAGCAGCAAGTGGCACTATGGTATGGAAGGGGAGTGATAGATAGAGTACAGGTGGGAGGAGAGAAAAGTGCTGCCTGGGAAGGTGTGCATTGGATGGATGTGGGAGAGGAAGGGGGGGGGGGGTGGCAGAAAAGCAGAGAGGGAAAAAGATTCGAGGGTACATCGGCTGAGAGCAAGCACAATGAGAGTAGGGGGTGTGAGTTGTGGGGAGGTTATACGACAAAAGGAATGGAAACAGTTGGGTGGGGGAACAGTAGGTCATTGTAGGTTGAGGCTGGGAAAGTTTTGGGAGCGGAGAATGTGTATGGTAGATCCCATTTGCACAGTTCAGAAAAGCTAGTGGTTGAGTGGTTGGATCCAGATGGCCTGGGTTGTGTAGCAGGCACTAAAATCAACTATGGCCACTGATTGACAGTGGCCATTCCTCCTGCTGGGCAACTGGTTTGTAGTCATACCAATATAAAAAGCTGTGCAGTGAATACAGAAGAGCTGGTATGAGTATGTGATGTGGTTACTTTCATAGATGACTCAGCCTCCAATTGGATAGGACAAGCACGTCACAGGACTGAAATAGGAATTGTTGGGTGGGTGGATTGGGCGGGTCTCACTCAAGGGTCTTCCACAGGGGTGTGATCCTTGTGACAAGGGGCTGCAACTTGGAGTTGCATAAGGACAGATGAAGATGTTGTGGTGGGTGGCTGGGAGATTTAACACCGCCTTAGGAGGGATGGGAAGGATCTTGGATATGATCTCCCTAATTTCATGGCCTGATGAGACATAATCAAAGTCCTGATGAAGGATGTGGTTCAGCTGTTCCAGTCCAGGGTGGTATTTGGTGTTGGAGGAGGTGCTCCTTTGTAGTTGGTTCTTGGAAATGGTGGGAGGCTGGGGGAAATCATTTTACAGGCAAAGCCTGTGGGTAGTGCCAGGTTGTGTGCGAGGCATTTTTTGGTGTAGAAGGGATGTCAGCTGTCAAAATGCAGATATTTTTGGAGGTTGGTGCGTTTTATGTGAGAAAAGGTGTAGATGAAGCCATCAGAGAGGATAAGGTTAATGTCCAGAATGGTGGCATGCTGGGTTGAGGAGGAGCCAATGTAATGAATGAGAGAGAAGGTTTTGAGGTTGTGAAGGAATGATGGGGTGTCTTGACCCTGTGTTCAGATTATTAAGAGACCATCCTGAACCAGGCAATGAGTTTGGGGTGTTGGGAGGCTAGGAAGGTTCCCAAAAGATGGTCCATAAACAGACTGGTATAGGAAGATGCCATGTGGGTTCCCTCAGTTTGCCACTGATTTGTTTTATTCCTTCCCTTCAAAGGAGAAGTAGTTGTGTGTTAGTATAGGGTTATTAAGGTGTATACAGTAGGTTTGGAGTCTGAAAGACATTGGGAGAGGTAGTGTTCAATAATTGCAAGATCATGGGCATGAGAGATGTTGGTGTATAGGTAAGTGTTATCAGTAGTGATGAGTAGGAATCCCGGAGGTAAAAGGGTGGGTTTGGTGGAGAGTCAGTGAAGGAAATTGTCGGTATCTTTGGTGTGGGAGTCTAGAATGTGGGTAGTTGATTGGAGGTGATGAGCAATGAGGGCCAAAGTCTTTCAGCAAGAGCGCATTAACCAGCTACAATGTTTGGTTTTTAGATTTTGAGGAGCACATGGAAGGCGGGTGTGTGTGGTGGCATGGGAGAAAAGGAGGCAAATGTATTTGCGGGAGAGAGTCTGGGAAGGGCTTGAGGCTTTAAATGGGGATTGGAGGTTATATTGGACCTCTGGGATTGGATCACTGTGGCAGAGCGTATAGGTGGAGGAGTCAGATAATTGGCAAAGGCCTTTCTCGAGGTAGTCACTAGTCATAGTGATAGTGAACATTAGGGCGCAGGTAGCATGTTTAGGTGAAGATCTGCTTTGTGGTTGTGCATGGCTCTCCTTTCCTCTACTGAAATGTTGTTCTTAGGAAGGGACTTGGGGAAGGACGGTGATGCCACGTTGGAGGTAGGCAACTCCTGAGAGGTGACTGGAGGGTGGTTAGTTGGAAAGGGGAGGATTATGGTTGGGTAGTGGTATGAACTGGGAGAGAGCAGGGTTCAGTGTTGGGATTAGGTTGGTGTTGGAGGTGGAGGGATTGGTGGCAAAG